>NC_079289.1:36997500-37642500 GCF_023638135.1 Falco biarmicus | reverse complement strand
GGATTTAATATTAGTTCTTTTGCTTGTATAGAAGTGGTGTGTGAAAGTGAAAAAATTCACCCAAATAAAGTTGAAATATCTTGCAGTTTACTCAGTAAATCAGTCCAGGCTTATTAAGTCAACCTAAGAATAGAACTTCTATCACTTAAACTTTCCACTGGGATTGGAGTGCATATAATACCTCATTACTGATCAATTCACAAGAGATGTTCTATTGTAATTTGTATTCATGGGAAGTATCTGTGCTGGTTTTCATTTTACATTTTTGTAAATAAAATTCCATTAATTATTAACTAAAAATCGAGTGAACCTTGAAACTTACTGGATCACAGTGCAGCAATCAGAAACAGTATGTTGTTTTTTGTTCAGGGATACTCTTTTATTTCAAATTTTTAGGTTTCCAATTAATATTACTTATTTCTTTCCAGTTGGTGAATTAGATTTTCAGCACTTTAAGGAAACAAGAAATAAAACGGTCTAACCAATATTTTTTGTCAAACTAAATTAAAGCTTAAAGCAAGTTAATAAGACTATCTCCCAAAGCAGCGACAAGTTAATATATAAATTATCCAAGTGCCATCACTGGCACTTGTGATGTAAACTTCCATATTTCTTTATCAAGACCAGAGTTTACCTAAGAGTTTGATTTCTAATGCAATTAATTTAAAGAAAATGTGTTTATAGGTTTTTGCTTGTTTTTAGAAATTGATTGGTTTGTGCCCATTCCTTTGCTACTTGTGAATATGGAAAGAAATAAGAAAGTAAATTATTTCACAGAAACAGTGGTGCTCAAAATAAGATTGTGTTTTATCTTTTGATAGTCTCTTTTTTTTTTTAATCTGCTCTGGTAATAGCTATTCTCTGCATGTTAAAAAAGAGGGAGAGAAACCACTTATTCTGTAGAAAGAAATCAGTAAAGTATTTTCATTTTTGCTCTTTCCCTGCATATAGGAAGCTGTCAAAAAATGTGCCAGCTAACATCGTATCCAAACTGACTCTTGCAGGCTTCAAGCGTTCTACTTTCTTGTGGGGAGTATTTAATTACTAGCCAGTTCATTGGCCCAACTGCATCAACATGAGTCAGCTGAAGGACCATTTATAGCCATTATTCTGAGTGGAGTTTGCATTTGATAAATTCATAAGTGTTATCCAAAAAGTAGTAAGTCTAAGATGTTTTAAAAGGTTTAAAAATTCACAGCAGCTTCCTGACTTAAATGTGTGGCCCAACATGAAAAAACAGCATGAGGTTTTCTGTTTTGTTTGGGTTAAAAGTTTTGAAGAGTGCTTCTGAAACACTTTACATGTTTTATTTTCTGGTACAATATTTTCAGTTAATTCAAATTCAGCTCAAATTAACAACTCCATGTGCTTTGGGATAATTAAATTACAGTCTTCTCTTATCTTGGCTCGCCATGCAGACTATTGCCCATCCCTAAAGCTGCCTTTACTCCATTGCTATAAGCAGCCCCATTATTTAGAAATAAATCTTTTCTTCTCCCCATCAGTTGTTGTGAATGTGAACCACCTGTGAAAAAAATCAGCATATTTGGACAGACTTCTTGTGTTTGTTTTTCTGGCTGTATTCCAGGTGGTTTTGCAGCTGTGTAAGGGAAGGAGTAAGAAAGGTATTTCAGCTGTTCTGCTTATTAAAATTGACCTGGCTGTACTGTGGGCTGGGGGGGGGGGGTAACACAGATAAAGAAGACCATATTCTTATGAATTACAGTGGAAAATAAAGGTGGAGGGATGTGAAGTGTGGGTGAACAAGTATGTTATCCCAAGCCGCAGCCACAGTGTCGGGGAGCATCAGCCATGAGATGCCTCCGTGTCATCCGGGCAACCCGGGTTGCCGTGGTGATGGTGGCCACGGGGCAAGTATCAGTTGCAGCTGCAGCCGCTTGGCCCTCCTGGGGCTTCGGATGCCAGCTGAGCATTAGCGACCTGCCAAACCTTTGGCTGGCAAAATGCATTCATTCCTGTCTGAAGAGTCCTGGCCAAAGGCAGCTGCTGGGTTTCAAAAGCTGTTGCACATTTAGCAAAACTTTCCAGTCATGGTTGTTTCTTTCTGCTGGTTGGCAAAAAGAAGTGATACACACAGCTTAAATGGCAAATTTGGAAAACATACTAACACTGGTACTACTCCAGGGAAACTAGTGATGAAAAATTTTTTTTTAAATTATTTTTTATTTATTTATGTAGGAATTCACATGGTTACTAGTAGCACAGGCACTTTAATTGCCTTCCATGAAAATGGAATAAAAATGAAATTGACTCTCTTATTTGTTAATACATAGCAATGAGCTTTGATGGTAGGTACTAACACGGTCACGTCACTTATCCTGCACAAGTAGGCATTATCTGTAGTTTCAAATACGTGTTGTATTTATTCACCTTTAAGTGGAGATTTTAAGCCATGTGTCTTTGCATATGAGAAAAAGTCTTAAAAATAGCCAATTACATTCAACATTAAAAATTTCATCAGAGGAAGGCATCATTTGTGCTTATTTCTGAAAGGTGAAAATTGGTTCACAGTTAAAAGCAGTTCTGTATTTTCAGGCAACTGAGATTTGTATTGCCATTATACCACATAAACTGGCGTAAAAGGCAGAATGTTTACCTTTCTGCTTTTCTTTGCTGTCTGTGCACATACACCTGTTTATAACATCCAGTTGTCTCAGTTCATTCCTTCAACTCCAGAAAAATGTTTGAAACTGCTTGTAAAATGAGGATTTTATTGGGTTGGGTAGCTTTTGTTTGGTGGTTGGGGCGGGGGGGGTGTGTGTTTGTCGTTTTGGTGGTGTTTTGGTCGGTTGGTTTGGTTTTGGGGTGAGGGCAGAGCATTGTTGTTAAAGTTGTGATGAGATATGAAGAAAGATTTAGGAGAAATCTGAGGCTGAAGATAAATGTGGTAGCTCTTCCTTAACTGAGTCTGCCACTGAACAGGAAGCTGACTGCCATCAAGCACTTCTGCCACTGTAGATGTATTTGGGGAATGGGGGGAGTTATGGAATGGGTTACTCACTGAGGAGTTTGTGTGTCTCATTACTAAAGAGAAATGTCTGGAGCAGAGCTGTGCATACCTCTTCTTTTTCTGGTGGGAAGACAAAGAGAGGGAAAAAATTACCAAAAAAGTACATTTTCCTGCATTGTATTGAAAACTGAAATTTCTTTCCATTTGGCATGAAGTATTTGCTTTTCTGAGAGAAAGGAAGAAAAGCAATAGAGAAAGGAGGAGATGGATGTTACTGCCTTTACTCAACACCCATATTACTTTGTCATTTAGCCAGGATATGAGAAACACAGATTCAGTTTCTTTCCTTTGCTTGAGAATATTTGTGAATTTTCTAGAAATAAACGAGTCAGCTACTTTTTCCCAATCGGTGCATGCTCTGAGTGTTGACTAATAGTGGAACAGTCCCAATGGGCTGAGAGTTTAAGTCTCAGTGAGAAATGGGTTTCACAGAGTTTCAAGACATCCAGCCACTGCATTGGATCATCAACTAACTGTTTAGGTGAAGGGACAAGGTTTATGGCCTCAGTTATTACAATTTAGATAATCCTTAGGTCACAGCATAAAATCTAAGATTTAGATTGATCTGTGGGCTTGTTTTGTGAGGTGCAGGATTTTGTGTGGACAATGTGTTAGGAAAATAAAAAAAAAAACCATACCTGCAGCCTTTCTTTTCAAATCTATTCATACAACCCTTCTTCTTGTAATAACCATTGAAAACATGCCACAATAAATGGCTGTTTCTTTTACCCATCTTTGGAGAAACACAATCCCAAGGCACCTTTCCTGAATACCTTGGGAACAAAAGATACTGTGTTTGACATAGTTCTTAAGATCATAGGACCAGTGCTACTACTTTATGCTTTTTTTCTTTCTTTTCTTTCTTCTCTTCTGCAGGTTTATGTTTTGCTAAGGATTCAAATGAGCATAGTGACTTCTGAGGAAAGCTACTGTTCTAATTTCACTTCAAATCTTTCCAGATCATCTCCCTCATTGCCCTTTTCTGGGTTCTTCATGGGAGAAATTGGTTTAAAAAGATTATGTACCAGTTTAGGTAGAAGCAAGATAAATTCTTCTACAGTTTCAGGAAAATGTTTATGGTATTTTTCTTTCAAATAATCGTCAATATGAATTAAGTTCTGGTGTGCAAGTACTAACCAGTCATTTCCTGGGTATTTTATATATTTGTACTTTTTTTCTTCTTTTCTAGCCATTAGTTATAGTTAAAATAAGCATTGAAGAGCACAGCATAGGTTTCTAATGTCCCCACCATATTTTCCTACACTAACAGAAGGATATAAGGTAGCATTTAGGTTAAGCTTTCATCCCAAATGAAGATGTCCTTCCTGGTCTATATATTCTATGAAAAAAAGATAATCGATTCTTTCTTGGGTCTTACACTGTAATGCCTAGCATCTTCCATCATTTCATCAGCCTACTCAATTCTTGAAATTAATTCCTAGGTTTTGATACATCTGTGACAGTGAAACATAAGGGAAAAAAACCCTGGCTTTTTTGGACTGGCTATACCTTAAAGATTCGAGTAATTGGTTGGCAGTGGTAAGATACCGCTTTAGGCATAAGTGTTCATTTGGATAGCAGGTGAAGTTTTTTGACTTTCCATAATGTAAGAGAGCAGCTTGTGGTTTAATTCACCTGTGGCATTCTAAATTTGTATTTCACTTGTTCCTTTAAATCCCAAGGGTTCTTTGGTGTCTTAGTGTACCTGTTAAATACAAAATATCCAAGAAGGCTGTTAGTCCATATAATTTGCCCTAGGTACCCAGGGAAGGAAACTCAAGCGAGACAAGTCATGTGGAAACCAGTTATAATCTCTTACCTTGCTATAAATACAAGTAGAAGATCCCAATAGATGCTCAGGTTAAAAAAAAAAAAAAAAAAAAAAAAAAAAAAAAAAAAGAGACCCTCAAGAACATCAGAAAGGGAGTTTCAATCAGCCTGCGTGCATGACTTGTTTTTTGTTATTTTGGGGTTTTTTTGTACAGTTGGATGTCCCAAAACTTACAGAAGGAGGAACAGAATTACCTGTTGATCAATCAGTATTCTCCTCCAGAAGATAACATAATGTAATGTTCTCTTATAGAAGAGTTAGATGTTAATGGAGCTATTTCCTGATGATTTAACTACCTATTATTAATGTTATGGATCAGAAATAAACTTTCTAAGTTATTTAAATAAGGACTTATTTTTGTCAGTTCAAGTATTACTAATCCAAATAGTAACATTACTATAAAGTACCACTATAGAAGTGTCGTTGTTAATCCAAGTGGAAATATAACATTACTTGTGTCCCAAAATTCAGATATGAATCATTAAAACAGCACACATATCCCATCTCCCCCCCGCCCCCCCCCCCCCCCCCAACATCTGAACAGTGGTTCGCTGCAAAACCAAGTGTGAAATTTTTATTTCTTAAGTTTACACAATAACCTGATAAATACCACGGTTCAGAGCTTCACACACTGCAATGAAATTGAAACATTCACCAACTGCTTTACGCAAATGAAGATTGCAATTCATTTAGTGATACAATTCTTTTCAGATCAGCCCTGGAAACACTGATATGAAGCAGATCCCTGTGTTAAGATATGTAGCATCTCTGTTGCCACACAGTTCATTGTGCCACTTAGTAGATCAGTGAATTTACTAATTTATATTTGTAACTACTCATGATGTTTTAAAATATTTCAATTATTCTTTTTCATGTTTGTAGAATATTGAAGATCTACTTCTTTTTTGTATAGTATTGATATCGTAGCTGTGTGTAGTAGGAAGAATACAGAGCTCATCTATCACCTCATGCTTGAAAAGTCTGAGTTTCCTTGAAATGGTTCACTGTTCTAACTTACACGTATAATTACTGTAAGGCCATAGTAACGGGTCAGAAAAAGCAATTTCTTTTTGGATCAAATGATAGTATTACCTAATAAAGAGAGAATTCCCTGCAACGATAGGTGTAGATATATCATTAAGATTATAGAACATGATTCTCTTGGTTCCTCCTCCCATCTTTAAAAATGATTGATACTTTATATTTTTTAAATGTTGCTCTGGTGCCAGTGTATAGGAGATTCTAAAAGAAACCAGTTTTGTACATTAACCTTCCTGAATAGTTTATGAATAGTTAGAAATTTATTATGATAAAGTCAACCCAGATGGACTGAGTAGAGTTGACAGCACCTTTCTGAGTGATGAAATTGCTATTGATTTATGACAAATGCCAGTAAAAGCAGGCAGGGACTGTTTTGTTGCTGTCAGATGAGAACTGAAAGTAGGCAGGTTTTGTTATCAATCATTTGTTGTCGGTGTAAGACAGTGGCAGGCTGTTATAATTTATTTGATAGCTCCATCTGATTTGAGCAAGAGTGGCCGCTACAGATTGTGGCAATGCAGCTGTGCAGAGAATTGACATGAAAAGTAAGTGACATGACTCCTCAGAGGCAAAGTTATATGATTTAAAAGGGTATGTTTGTCAAAACATTTTATAAATCAGGATTTTCAGACTGAGATGCAATTTATTGATAGGATTCAGTTCTGAGGTTAGTCTGGAAATGGGTTTATCATATATTGTGGCATTAATTTAATAGGTGTTTTATGACCTAAAAGGATTTGCATTGGTAAAGAGACGTTTTTCTCTTTTCTTTGCCTTGAACAGCAGCTTACATGATTTCATTCAGTTTAGTCTTTTGATGAACCTTTTCCCCTGATATACTCTCTGTCCCAGTTATGCCTACTGTGACTGTAGAGTATCACTATGACACTTTGATCCTCTTTAATAGGCTGAGTTTTGTTTTTTTTTTTTAAATAAATCATGGGTATTGGAGACCTGATAGGACTATTGGATAAGGCTTTTGGGACTTAATTCTGAGGTAACTCCAAACTATTCTTTAGTGTAATGTCCAGAAAACCTTACTTGTTTCTCTGTGAATATTTGATTCCTGAACAATTTTGAAGTTTGAAGTTCCAACTACTGAGTTAATTAACAAAGACAGATTGTAGTCTTCACTGTTCCTTACAAGGGTAAGGATTATAGAATTTGAAAACACTGCAAAGAATTATCTTAAGAAATATTCAAAACATGTTTTGGTATAATTGCATGGAGGTCATGGATACTTTCCCCACTTCCTTGTTTTTCAGTATGAAGTATAATGATTAGAAACAGACTTTACTCTCAAGCAGAACTGTATTTCAATAATTATTTTATTTATGTGAGAGCTTGAGAGATGAGAAAGCATTATATACTTTATATAAACTGGGGATTCATGAGCTAGGGAGGTATCAGACAAGTAAGTAGGTGGAAAGATCAAACTTATTTTTAAGTTCCACTGCAGTGTATCTGTAAGAAAAGTCAGCAGTTCTCTGACTAGGGTAAGGAAGGTATTTGTGCAATAAAAAAAAAAAGTGAAATAGTGATGCCATTTACCAGTGTTAAAAAATAATTCAAACAGTAAATGTAGAGCAGGGCTGCTAGGATAACACAGAAGAATACAGACTCTTTGAAATTAAGTGATTGAAACAGCATGGTTTGTTTAGTCTAACAGAACAAAGGCAAGAAGTGTATTTGTACAAATATACATGTGTGTTTAAAATACACATATATATTATATACAATGTAAGTATATACAATTGTGATTTATACAATATGTATTTTGTATATGTTTGGGAGGATAAATGTGGGAGCAGAAAAGTTGAGTTGAACAGACAGCATAAATACAAGAGCAAAGGAAGATTAGTAGGAAGTGAAGTTTTGAAAATATTCTAGTAGGATGGGTGGTCGGTCAAATGTTTTGAAATTTCATCTATTCATCAACAAGTTAAAGTATATTAGCATCATCATTGAATATAATACAGAACTGGAATTTCTTGAGACTTATATCCTATAGTTTTAACTGAGATTTTTCCATACTCATTTGTAATCTTTCCCAGTCTGTCTGTGTGCTTACAAGGCTCATCTTCTTTTTTAGATAAAATACCCTCTCAAAAAGAGATGACCATTGGTTGAGTTTGTATTACAGAAAAAAATGGAGGGGGTTTGTACTCCAAAAATCAAATATAACTAGATCTTTTAAATATATATAGCTTCCCTAAATTCTTTCAGTTTTATTAAGATCTCCATGTTATAAAAAAAAAAATAATAATTGTTTTATGCTGATGGCTATTCATTTCAGAGCAGCGTTATAGATAGTATGAAGAAAGAAAAGACAACTGATGGAGGTAAAGAGGGATTATATTTCATACTGCTTCTAAAAAAATCCAGTTCAATGAGGTTGTTAGGCAGATAAGAAGTGGAAATCTGCTTCAGTTACATGGGTGTTTTGATAAAACACTTGAAGCCAAGATTTAAAGACACAAAAGGAGTATTGAAGTCTGCAAAAAACCTGGATAGAGCAAGAAAATTGAAACAACTGGGATTAAAGATGTAGGTAAAGGCAATATTAGGGGTATAATCTTGAAGAACTTGAGTTTCTACAACTGAAAAAACTTGTTGTGAGATCACTGTCCCAGCTCTTAATTATGTTACTCTAGGAACAGACACCCAAGAAACCCTGTGAGAAGAAAGTTTCTGAAGAGTTGGGATCTAAAATATCTGGACTTCATGTAGTCTGTTCATCATCTCACATTTTACCTAGACGCAACTACAGCAAGGCATCAGAGCACAGGTGTAATACACTACTTGAGATTACTGAGTGACTGAAAAAAATCTAGAAATCCTGATTGAAAACCTTACACAACTTAGAAAACGATGCATTTGGTTCCTCTATTTTTATGCTACATTTATATTAAAAAGTAACACACTAAATCCAGTCAATTTAAGCTGTAAAAGAACCCTGGAAGGTCTGTCCCACAAGAAGCAGGTCTGGAACTTGCAGAAGACAATCTGGGTTAATTAGCTGCAACATTTAAGGCACTGTTCCAACATGCTGAAGTTCATGAGTTTTGATATAAGGTGGAATACTGAAATATCAAAACTGCTTGTGTCAAAGGTGATTGTGCTTAATGATGTATCTAAACCAGTGGTGCTTCTGTGTCCTTGTCTCACTTCATCTGCTACTTCATCATTAATGCTCATCTCTTTATGCTTGTTTCCACAAGCAGGGTATTTTTATATCCTGTGATTTGTTTAATACACTAAGTTCCCCAGTTGAGTAGAATACTTGCTCGTTATGGAGCTGGCGCTGCTCTGAGGACTCCTACGGAGACTTAGAAGTAAAACTGGGTGCTCTGCACTTATGATATGCTCATTATGCTATCAGTTTCTAACCCTTACCTCCCACCTTTCCCCAGAAAAAATCTGAAAAATCACTTCCATTATTAAACTTGTATTTCTTTTCACCACTAATGCACAATTTTTGTTTTCCATTTGCTGTTTTAGATTTCTGTGTTCTCTCAACAAAATTTGAAGCAAGTCATTAGAATGCAACATTGATACTCCAACTTCTGATTAAAGGGTACAAATTTTAGAAATTCCTCATCTTCCCTTAGATATTGTGAGCCCTCTCTTCTTTGGGTACAACTATTTGACATGAGCCATATAAAAGGAATCATTTCCAAAACCAGTATTCATACTAAATAGATAAGAAACCATTAAAAAGTAAAATCAGGATTTGCATTAAGCTGTAAGCTTACCTGTAAGCTAAGTAAGGTGTGGCATTTGAGCTTAGTTACAGATGGCTAAAATTAATAGCTTGTTTCCGTTAATGCAATTTCACTACTTTGGCAACTTGTTATGAAGATAATGTGTAGCTACCAATTTTTCTTAGTGTATTTATTCGGAGACTCTCCTTCTGGTCACCTGCATTAGACCATTAACATTTCGGAGAGCATTTCATTAACATTTACAAAGTATGTCATCAGACTTTTCTTTGACTTGATATAACTTCAGACCAAATCACCTCTGAGATTTCCCTAGGTGCTTCCTGCTTCTGAAGCTGGCATGTCAAAAGCCCTAGGAACTTGCATGTTTTTCGATTAGAATATAATGATGGGACTGCGATTCAGGCAGAGCTTTGAAGGAAGTGCATCAAAAGACACCAAAGGCTCCCTATTTATCTTCCCATTATATAAGAATGTAAAAAAGAATAAAATAATTATGTATGTAGTGAAAAATGAGAAGTGGTGGGTGAGCCAAATGACCTTAAAAACTTCAAAACTCATTTGTATCCTGCCCTCAGTGTCCTCTGAAAAAGTGCATCTCTCCTTCATCCCCTTCCATCCTGTGTTAAGAAAGTTGGCTGAAGCTGAGCATGATTACTTCCTCAAACAAGAAGAAAACTGCCCCATCTCCAGAAGGTTCAAAATCACATGCTTTGCAATGGTCGGGAGATTGTTAAACAGGCAACCTTCCTCCGTGCTGGTATGGTCTTTTCACGAAATGGGCGTTACTGCACCCATGCAATGAACTATGAACAGACCAACTGTTGTGCATCTTTGTTTTTCAGTCTTACTCCCCGTTCCTCTTTGAAGGGTAAGGCCACCCTATATTGCAGTAGATTATATATTTACAGTTTAATACTTTGTGTTAGGAGTTTTCAGGGGACGCATTTTAGCTTGAAATTTTAATTGTATGCACTTACACCTGATTATATATTCCATTTCTACTTTCTGTGGCTTTATTATTATGTTTTTAATGGTTTACTGTCCCTTATTGCTTTACAAAAGACCAATGCAAAAGAGGAAATTGGTAAGCTAAGCAAGGTAAATAATGCAGAATGTTTCCTTATAGGAGGGAAATTATTTCCTTTATTTCTTTGAATTGTGGTCGGTCAAATGTGATTCCTGTTTGCTGTGTCCTTTTTCTAAAGCACTTCAAAACATTTAACCAGATACTGATGCCTAACTAAAGCCTACCAAGTTACTGAACAATCTCCATCATTCTGTATCTTCCTAAAACCTGATTTTCACCATATTTTGTCTGTTTTCTTGAACAGAGAGGAGAATATAAAAAATGCCCCTCCATTCTTAGAATGTTATTTAAGATTCTGTGTTCTGAAACTTCACAAATCTAACACGGTGATCACTTATCATAGTAGCTTTACATTAAGACATTTTACTAGGACTTTCACTCAGCCATTTCCCATTTGTATGCCTGCATACATAGGTGTGTACGCTTATAATATGTTAAGAACTGTAACATTTCAAAACATACATTATTGCATGATAAATATGTATGTATCTCAAAATCTGCCCTAGCCATGCCAAATTTTCTGTAGTTTGAGATGTCTTCAATTGAATATTTCAAGTATGTGACTATAATACTCATTATCTGCTTCCACATCAGTTTCAGTATGTTAATGTAATGCATGTTGTCTCCGTGTGAAGGTATATTCCAAATGAAAAGAGCTAGCTTTAGAAGTTTTGTAGGTTGTGGTATCTAACGCTGCTATGAGAATAATATATATAATTTGTATTTGTGTGTTGCTAGAAAAGGGTCTAAATACACTGTATGCATAGTAAAAAAAGAGAGAAGGACTGTTCCTTAGTAGCCTAGTAGCCACCTGATCTATGGATAATTTAAAATGGAGTCGTATCCCAATTCAAGGAGAAAAAGTAAGGGAATACCTACCAGAAAAAAACAATAATTATTCCTAATCATCCTGTTGGGAATTCTGGGGAGCTAATAATCTGTTATTTTAGTTTGAGACTGGAATTCTAATCTAAGATAGGTAATACTAAACTATTTAGTATTTATTACTTAATTAACTATTTAGATTCCCAAATAGTTATTCTATCAGTCATAGAGGTTTAAAGAATAACTATTTGGGAAACTAAACATTAAAGTATTATAGCTGGGAATGCAAGTGGGTACGTGGCATGATTTAAACACCTGGGTGTTTAACTACCATTCTTATATTAAAAATTTTACTTCTACCAAATGTTCTGTGAGTATTTGCTTATTGCATAGCTCACCAGCTCATTCACTTATTTGCTTCTTTATAATTTCCATATTCATCGCTACAGAACTTTACATTGTAGAAATCTAATGAAACAGGTTGTTAAATATAGTACTTTGAAAGAAACTCAGTAGCCAGGAAGAAAACTGCAGGGAAAAAAGGGAGAAGAGTTCTAATCAGCTCTGATAGAGCCTGACTGACATAGTAGTATATGTTGTACTTCATTTTGCACATAAATAGAATTCTAGCTTGTTCTGATGAAAATTCTTACATAGTTTTAATTTGTTTCCTTGGTTTAAAGGTCATTCAGACTTCTAATGTTACTATAGCAATCATTTCCAAACGAACTCAATATATTATTTTGTTCATATGTTGCTCAAGTTGATTTGGAGTATTTATAAATTCTTAGAATATCACTGTATATGTATGTTCTACCATTACACAAAAATAAACCCTGAACTTTGACTCTGTAGGAAGAAAGAGACAAAGGCTTCAATGCAGGCTGCATTGACTATAAGGCTTAAGGGAATTTCGATCACGCTTTCACTAGGACTCGGCAGTACAACTCTGTTCTTCTGCCCTTGTTTTGTATCTGTCCAGCTTCCCAGAAGAATGAGTTTAAGTGAGAGTTGTTTGACTCTTTTAGATACTTAAGCAATTAACTTTAGAGTTGTCTCTCCTAACTCTATTTATTCTCACTGTGGAATTTCTGTTAATGAACACCAGAAGGAAGTTTCCTTTAAAATGCTGGCTCACAAACATAATTTAACTGTTAGCACATTATCTTCTCATTGATGCTTTAACAAGAATTAAATGAAGTTTCATGTTCTGTGTGACAGGTGGGCCACAGGTTTTTTTCAACAAATCCATATATACCTTATTAGCAATCTTGCTGTACTACCTTGATTTTAAGTAAAACAAAATATGGAGAAATAATAAATTCACTTTTTCTCATGGTGGGTAGCTGTTCTTCCTTTCACTATACTTAAGAGTCAGAAAACTTATGGATAGTTAAGAGTGTTTAATCTATTTCCCTTTCACACAGTGAGTTTGAGCATAGAGATACCATTCTTGATAGAGATTTCTAAGATAAAATTAGACAAATGCATCCAAATTGGACAAAAAGAACAGCACATTTGTTTCTTTTTTGCTTCTTTGTTCCTTTTATTTTGTTTCTTTGTATATGTTTGAACACCTATTACTGAATGGAGTCTCTTACTGTAGAAGATGACAGACAGCATTGATCTTGAGAATAAGAAAAGCTTAAGTGGCCTTTTGAAGTACCTTTATCATCCTGTGGTTTGCTTGGTATTTTGTTGTCTGTAGACTAAACAGTACAATTTATGTTTTCTGTCTGTTCTTGTACATTAAGATTTTTATTAGACTCTTGATATCTTAAACGGAACAAGTCAACGTCTTTCTTGTAGTTCAGTGTCTAACAAAGACCTGAAGTTGATGAATGGGAGAACTAAGGCATGATTTCACATATCTTAAAAGATGATGCTTTTGTTCATACCTCCTAGAAACAGCCTGACATTTTAACTTGCCTTGAGCAAGTCTTTGACACTTCTTTCTTTTGTTGTTATTAGAGTCATGACTTTTGCATTCTTCCAGTTTTCTTAAATCTCTTCTAAAAAAGTTACCAAGTATAGCTGCAATTTGCTTTGAGGTTACTTTAGTGCCCTGGGTCTGATTCTATCTGACTCAGATTTCTGTGGGGTTTCTTAGAAAATATCAGAGCTAGCTGTGCATCAGTGCTCTGTCACTGGTATTAATTATGTTCAAAATATAATTTTAGTGAACACTGAAGTAAAAGAAGTTTATTAAACATTTCTGCTTTGGTGGCCTCATCCACTCAAAGCTTTCTTTCCCTTTTGAGTAATGAACTAAGTCTTTATTTGGTCTTCTTCTCCTTATCAGTATACTTAGGGTGATATTTTTTTTCTTCTTTTTCTTTCTTAGCTAGTTCTATCTCATTCTGTACACTGATAGTATTTTGTCCTTGCACAATTGCATTATTCTTTGTATATTCATCTTTAATAATTCTATCCAATTACTATGGTTTGTACTTTTCCTTTCTGAAGTCATAGAAGTCTTTGTGAATTAATCAAGTTGATTTCTTACTATCTTTTCTGTAATTTCTCTGCCTTGAGATAATGGGATTTTTTACTTTTATATTGCATTTTTAAAAACATGTCAGTATTTTTGAGCCTCCTTTCCCCTATTATTTCTTGCTATGGGAACTTTCTTCTGTGTAAAAATAACATGGGCAGTGTCTACAATGAAGCTAATAAACCTGTATTTATTTCTTCTTTTCTAAAGCATTTTTTTGACAATATAAATTATTTCTAGCATTAATCTGAATTAAAAAGTTGGTGTTCCAACTTATTTTTATTAGTAACACTAATCATTTCCCTCTTAAAGGTTGACTACAGTGCTATATCCTATGACTTAAAAATGTTCCCTTTTGAAAAGAAAAATAAAATCTTCTGGAGAAAGTTGTTTTGGTTTGGTTTTTTGTTGGTTTTTTTTTCCTTAATTACAGCTGAGAAAAGAGAATATATAGGTTGTCTGATACCAGTTCAGATTTCTGGAGTATGTCAAAAACAGTTCTCTGGTAAGATTTCTGGTTGATAAAATTTCACTTAAGCAGTTAAGATAAGTAGCTGTTCATACCATTTTTTTGGTCTTCAGATAGACCAGCATTGAAGATGGATAGCTGTCATGCTTTTACCCCAGCCACCAACTAAGCACCACGCTCACTTACTCTCTTTCTGTCCCACTGCCACCACCCCCACCAGCTGTTGGGATGGGGAGAAGAATCAAAAAAGGTAAAACCCATGGGCTGAGATAAGAATTGCTCATCACCTGCTGACCAATGCCAAGCCAGTCCCTACTCGGAGACTGGCATCCTCTGGCCAACTCCCCCCAGTTTATATACTGGGTATGACGTTCTATGGTATGGGATATCCCTTTGGCTAGTTCAGGCCAGCTGTCCTGGCCGTGCTCCCTCCCGGCTTCTTGTGCCCCAGCTCACCGGCAGAGCAGGGGACATTGAAAAGCCCTTGCCTTAGGGTAAGCACTGCTCAGCAACAACCAAAACATCAGCATGTTATCAATGTTATTCTCATACTAAATCCAAAACCACAGCGCTGTACCAGGTAATAGGAAGAAAATTAACTCTATCCCAGGCGAAACCAATACAATTTTATACTTTTAAATTATTTTTTAACGATTTCAAATAGCAAAAGTGAAAGAAAGATGCATTTTTAGTGGAATTTGGGAAACGCAGAACATTTTAGCTTATGAATCTGAGAACACTTGATAGTTAATGGTTAATGTGCACACCAAAAGACGCAGCTATCCTTGACTTTGACATATTATAAACTTACCTTTACTATGCTCTTCAGCATATCAAATTCAACATTTTTATTGAATATACCTAAGAACTTCCCCATCTGTACATTTCTTCTACTTTATCAGACTTACTGTTCTATGTATTCTAGCATATGTGCAGTACATTGGTGGAAGTTGTTTGCCAGTTATTTTTCTGAGCTATAGGTAATCCTCTGATGCTATAGAATAAGTTTAGTGATGACATATTGGTCTCATTCTGAGTGGAAAGTATTGGAATATGTTATGCAATAACTACACAATAATTTCATTAGAGATGAAGATGTAATATTTTCCATTAAAGTTACCATATGAGAGTTTGGTAAATGAGTAACTAACTTTACAGCCACAGCAGCTGACCAGCATTAACACTATGTTCTTCATCTTCACCATGTGGAAAATGATTCTACCATTCAAGAAAAAGTCTGTAGGTTGTTTCTAGAGCTTCAATGCTAGAAAAAATTGCTTTTCAAATATTTAAAAGAATATAAAAATAACACTGCAAACAAGTTCTGCCATGGAATTAAGTAGTTATTTTGCCAAAGAGGTTACATAGATGTATTGTAGGTGTCACATTCATGATGAATCCTTCATAATCAGTTACAAGGGAAAAGAAGCCTCTTTGAGGATTGTGTTGCCAACATGTAATTGGGAAGAAAAGCAGCCAGGTGACAAACTAAATACATCTAATATCACATCAGTCAAATTAAAATTGTTTTCTACTTGCTGAAAGTTTATAGCCTGGAAAACCACAGTACAAGGTTTAGCAGCAGCAGCGTAGGTCAGGAGATGTTGAATACAGCCTGCATTCAAGGAGATTGATATAAATTTAGCTAGACAGAGAGGAACTTGCTAAATAGAAGAGAATATGTTTGTCTGTTCATTGAAAAGATCTTTTTATTTGAACAAAAGAAGTTTAATTCCTTATTTTAGGAAGGTTAAAAATGAATTTAAAAAATACCATTGTTCCTCTTTCCAAGTACTCTATTATCTTTTTTTTCTCCTTTTTGTTGATTAAGCCTCATTGGACTTTTCCCAATTATATTATGTAAATATTATTTTTGAATCCTTGTAATGCACTTGATAAATCTTTCTTTGGAAGAATAAGTTAGGTAAAAGGTGAAATGCCTTTTCATAACTGAGTTTAGATTGCCAGCTGGGATTTTGTAAAATCACTGTTTCAAAATACTGGCATAGATTATTAACAAAACTTGTGTTGGCATTTGTGGTGGGTTCACCTTGGCTGGATGCCAGATGCCCACCAAGCTGCTTTATCATTCCACTTCTCAGCCAAATGGGGGAGGGGGAAGAAAATAACATGAAAAAAACTCTATGGGTCAAGATAAAGGCAGTTTAGTGAAAGAAATGGCAAAAGTTGCTTGTGAAAGCAAAGGTAAACAAAAGACGTTATTCTCTACATCCCATCAGCAGGCAATGCTCATCCACTTCCTGGGAAGCAGGGCTTCAGTATGTGTGATGGTTGATGTCATTAAATAACAAATGCCCCCCCTTCCTCCTCCTTTATCCCAGCTTTTATATCTGAGCAGACATCATATGGTATGGCATATCCCATTGGTGACTTTGGGTCAGCTGTCCTGGCTATCTTCCCTCCCAAGATCTTGCCCACCACCAGCCTACTGGGGAAGGGGAGAAAGTTGGAAAGACAGGTTTGATGCTGTGCGAGCACTGTTCAGCAGTAGCCAAAACACTGGTGTGTTATCACCACCCTTCTAGCTACCAATACAAGTGCAGCACTACTAATGTTGAGAGGCTCATCCAGACCCAATACAGCATTGGGTAGTACATTTAGTTGTACTAAAGCCTGTTGAGTCAGAAAAGCTGAATGTAATCTATGTGCACACATAATATCTGTGTGTACACAAAATGTGTATAGACGTTATTGTTTTTATATATATGTACATATATATTTGTTAGTGTCAGGCATTCATTTTTCAATAGTACCAAAGTTGTGGGTTTGAAGAATAAGAGTAGTGACAAATATTCTCTGTAACAGTTACTTTTCAATGTAGATATGGTTTTTGTTACTTTTATTTTTCAAATTTAGGAAAACAATTTGATAATTTTTTCTTAAGGAATGAAAAAAAAATGTGAAATTTTTCACTTTTGGATGATAAACACGCTGAATTTTGTACCTAAATCACTCAATAGAATTCAGAGCAGGTCAGTTATGTCTGAAATTCATTGACTTTAGATTGATCTGGATAAAATAATGTAGTCGAAAAGTATTTCACAAATAATTGCTACCATCAAACAGTATTTTAGGTAACAGTTATCCTCTTTTTTGACTTGCTAAAGAGTTAAGTAGAAAATGAAGGCTTTTAATGAAATGTTACTGAATATATCTAGAAAATAGTTGCATATTATGAAAATGATCCTGTTACTGATTAGTATTTAGTATTGTTCATATTTTTGTTTCATATTTTCCTAAGCTCATTTTTATGCATATTCACAGTGCTAGTTCATTTACAAGCAATAATCATTTTTTAAGCTTTGAATATCAGTTTCCCCTTGTGACAGTTTCACCAGAAGAGAAGCTCACTTTGCAAAGTCTAATTACAGTAAAATCCTGTTTCCCTTAGCCTTGTTATTGGCAAGAATTTTGGCCATGGTGGAATTATGCTTGTGGCAAAGTTGTATCAAAAAAGCCACAAACCCAAAAACTTAAAGATTTGGGTTTAAGGGTTAAGGTAAAATCATGTATTAGGCATTACCAGATTATTTTTCAGCAAGCACAGAAATACCCTGAATTATTATAACGTGAAATTCTAGCTATTTGCAATAAGAATGTAAATAACATGGCACAAAGCTGTATTTATAATGACTAATAAAATCTGTTATATTGCAATCAGAGTGATGCCAGGCAACAGGGCAATTCATTAGGAGAAAAACAGTTAATGAACAGCTAAAGCATGCCAGTTTGGACCTTTTCCTGTTTAACTTCAAAATATATACTCTGGGTTTGGTCTACTATGCTAAATAATTCTTTCTAAGGAAAAGTAGGAAGTAAGGAAGGTTATAGTTGCCTGCTGATTTCCGCTAACTCACAAAAATGCATAAAGGAGATGTCATTTTTAGCTTTGTTATGGATAGATAAATCTGCTTGCCATGTTACGCTTGTTAAACATACTGTACTTGTGATTTGTTGCAATGAGATGTTGATTCAGCACAGCATATAAGCACATATGTAAGTCCCTCCTGACCTCAAGCACCTCTATTTAAATTCACTGTTCAACTAAACTAGATCAGGGAGTCAGTAATGTAAATCAGGCAATCTGGACTTAAATTATATGCTTCTAAGCTACAGCTTCTGTAATATTTACTGACATATATCTAAAAAAACCCTAGAGATGAAATTTGTGATTGATTTTTCTTTCCGTTTCCATATTTTTAAGACATGATCACAAGAAATAGAAATTATGAAAGCTGTATTTAATTTCTTTTTCTCTTTTGTACAAGCAAGATATATAGGAAAAGGAGGTGAGTGTCACAGAAACTAAATGATAAGCTTTAGAATTTTGAAGACAGGCTTCATCTGTTATTTCACGGTGGAAATAGTGAAACCAATATGAAAAATAATACTTTAAGAAACTGAGTTCACTGGTATAAAATGTTCTTTTCCAAAGCCCCCTTCCTCCTAAAGAAGGAATTCAGAGAAATACAAGTACTTTCAAAGCAACTTGTTTTATTTCTTTTTTCCATCAGCATTTTGCACAAAGTTATTTTACCCAGTGCAAACTGTAAATGTCGTTAATTCTAAACATTAAAAATATTAGATACTGAAATATTAATGTGATTTTATTTGTATTTGCCATACATCATCATTTCCTGTATGTTTTCATTGAATCGCATTTCAAGAAATGTAACTTATTAAAAGCTGAAACAGATTTAGCTATTAAAGCTGTGCTACCAAAGCTCATATTTTCACAAAAACTAGTAAGGTAACAGTTGCAGGGTTTGGCTACAGAGCATACCAAAGGCAACTTGAGTGGTATGAAAACCAGGTACTTACAGGACATTTCCACTTACACTGGATTGCAGCAAAATTCTGATTAGGTTCCAGTCTGATAGGCTGCATGAGGTAATCACTTTGCTAGTAATGTGTTTTATGTTTTTACAAACACATTCATGTTAAAATAAAAATACAGGAAACATGCAGCCAAGTAAAAATAATGCATTAAAAGAATGAAGAGATTTGAGCTGCTGTAGTGAATTACAGGTGCTGGGATAGGGATAGATGGTAGAATTTTGGCTGGTGGCTGCAATTTCAAGCAGCAGTTGTTCATGCAGCAGAGCAAAGGTTTAGCCTCGGAGTTGGGCTGTTACCACCCCAATGTTAATGTCATTCTCTAAAATCTGATCAGACCTTGCAAAAAATATCTCCTCATATTGTAACACCACTTGTATAGATGGACCAAAGTCGGTGTTAAAAGTCTTAAAGAAAAGCTTTATGGAACCTATACTGAGATTTCTCATCTATGGGATGATGTTTGCTGTGTGATATATTGGATTTGCAGGGCAAGGTTTTCGTAGTGGGGGGGCTACAGGGGAGGCTTCTGTGAGAAGCTGCGAGAAGCTTCCCCATGTCCAATGGAGCCAGTGCCAGCTAACTCCAAGATGGACCAACCCACTGCTCACCAAGGCCAAGCCCACCAGCAATGGTGGTAGTGCCTGGACAGGAGTGATAATACGTGAGAGGCCCATCCGCGCAGCCGCCATGGCAGGCAGGAGGGGCAGGGGGCTCCAGGCCCGGAGCAGAGGTTCCCCCCAGCCCGCGGGGAGGCCCACGGAGGAGCAGATCCCCACCGGCAGCCCCTGGAGGCCCCACGCCGGAGCAGGTGGGTGCCCGAGGGAGGCTGTGACCCGTGGGCAGCCCACGCTGGAGCAGCTCCTGGCAGGGCCTGTGGCCCCGCGGGGAGAGGAGCCCGGGCTGGGGCAGGTTTGCTGGCGGGGCTGGGGACCCCGGGGGGACCCAGGCTGGAGCCGGCTGTGCCTGAAGGACGGCACCCGTGGGGGGACCCGGCTGGGGCAGGGGAGGGGTGTGAGGAGCCGGCCCTGAGCAGCCCCATTCCCCGGCCCCCGCGCTGCTGGTGGGGAGCGGGGAGAGAGATCAGGAGTGAAGTTGAGCCCAGGAGCAAGGGAAGGGTTGTGGGGGAAGGTGTTTTTAAGATTTGGTTTTATTTCTCATTTTCCTGCTCTCGTTGGATTGGTAATAAATTAATTTCGCCAAGTTGAGTCTGTTTTGTCTGTGACGGTAACTGCTAAGCAATGTCTTCCTGCCCTTATCTCGACCCATGAGCCTTTCGATATATTTTCTCTCCCCTGCCCAGCTGAGGAGGGGAGTTGTAGAGTGGCTTTGGTGGGCACCTGGCATCCAGCCAGGGTCAACCCCCCACCCCAATATGGGAACATCACTGTATAAGAATATCATTCCTCTGCTTAGTGGTATGAAGTCTATGTGCTATCTACAGGTGCTTTCCCAAGTTTAGGATTCGGAAGATGCCTTCTCAGTGTAGCTTTATTTTACAATTCCTTTAAGGCAGGGGTCCTCAAACTTTTTAACCAGGGGGCTGGCGCACGGATGAAGTGGCAGGCAGTCATCTGCGGCTGCTTGGTTTCCCTCCCAACCCCCGGCGGGGGGGTTCTGTAAATACCGAGGGCCGGATTGAGGACCCTGGGGGGCTGTATCCAGCCTGCGGGCCGTAGTTTTGAGGACCCCTGCTTTAAGGTATTTACACCTAAAATTGTTTAACTCCCAATTATTCTGTATCATTTCCAGTCCTTAATTAGCAAGCCTTTCCTCAGTGAATGCACCTGTACAGACTCTTAAGAGGGATGGGAGATAATTGTCTACACCCATTTCCAATTTCAAATGCTGCAGGTGATTCTTAACTGTAACATATCTAGGGGACAGATGAAATGTAAGTGTTTGTTTCTTTGAAAGTAAATCTTCATATCTACTGCCTATTACAGAGTACTTTGGGAACTTATTTGTAGTGAATGATTACATCAACACACATGAAGCGATCTTATCTTCATGCCATTTGAAGGACAAACTTGTTTCTTAATCATGGTGCATTTGTATGAATGTCTAAAGAAAAATCTCATATTTCAGATTGATTCCAGTATGGATAGACAGCAAAACTATAGTTTGCTTATACAGGAGAGGGGAATAAAAGAAGGATAAAATGACCTGACTGCTGTATTTCCACCTCTTTTTCTAGACAAAGCAGGATCTTACAGTTATATGAGACTGCTGTTCAAGAAAAGGCCCTTTTCTTGTTGTCCAATTAACTGAAAATTCAAAACTTCTTGGTAACTACAGTTCATTTATGATCTTGTTCTATTTCTGTGATACACAAGTAGGTGTATTTATGAAATACTCTGTCAGATTTATTGCTAATTGTCCATGGCTATTTTTGGTAAATATGTTCAAATTCTGCCTCAGATGAGTAAATAATTTGTGTTACATGCATTGTTCAAAGTAGGTCATTATAATTTCCACAGATTGCAAGTCAGCCAGGTTTATTACAGCTTAAGACAGGTTGCTAGCAAGGAATTTCTTCCCAGTGCATGGTAAGGTAGAGCTTCTGTAAGTCTAGTTCTACAGAAATATGTATGGTCTGTTACATGCACATCAGCCTGCTAGAGCAGAGATGCTTATGCTTTCACAGAAGCAACTTTTTAGTAAGTCATACTCACTTTTGTGCTTAAATCAGAAATCCACAGTTGTGGTTTAACCCCAGCCGGCAACCCAGCCCCACGCAGCCACTTGCTCACTCCCCCCTCACCCAGAGGGATGGGGAGAAGAATCAGAAAGGAATGTAAAACTTGAGGGTTCAGATAAGAACAATTTAACAGGTAAAGCAAAAGCTGTGCATGCAGGCAAAGCAAAGCAAGGAATTCATTCACTGCTTCCCATGGGCAGGCAGGTGTTTGGCCATCCCCAGGAAAGCCGGGCTCCATCATGCATAACGGTTACTTGGGAAGATAAATGCCATGATGCCAGATGTCCCCCCCTTCCTTCTTCTTCCCCCAGTTAATATACTCAGCACGACACCATATGGTATGGAATAGCTCTCTGGCTAGTTCAGGTTGCCAGTCCTGGCTGTGTCCCCTCCCAATTTCCCGTGCCCCTCCAGCCCTCTCGCTGGCAGGGCCCAAGGAACTGAAAAGTCCTTGACTGAGTATAAGCATCACCCAGCGACAACCAAAACCATCAGTATGCTAGCAGCATTGTTCTCACACCAAATCCAAAACACAGTACTGTACTAGCTACTAAGAAGAAAACTAACTCTATCCCAGCTCAAACCAGGACATTCAGTCTTCCACAATCATGCTGCAAGTTGTGACGCCTTCAATGACCAGCAAATCCTGACATGCTATATAGTTTTTCATACTAGTAATAACTTCATTTGTTACCACTTACGTTATGCCTGCTATCCAAAATGCCTGTCACCTTTACAGTCATGTAGTTGTTCATTCTCCATCATCTCTTTTCCCTTAGGCTATACAAGATGTTCTTATTATTTAATTTCTGCTTTTCTGCCATAAGTCAGCCTTCCAAAATGTTAGCATATGTTTGTAATGGGGGCTTTCATGGTCACTGTCCTTGTTGAAAACCTGTGATCTACTAGGTTAGATCTTAGCGTGTCTGTAATTGTAACTGTTGAGTTCTTTCAAATGTTTTTATTAGCAGACCAATTCTAAGTGAGAAATCTGATTTCAGTGTTTATTGTAGTGAGAAAAAACCCCCACAACTCTTGGAATACCTGAAGGATGCAGTATGCGCATTAGCTTGGGCTGAGTTGCACATCATGTAGTCTTTCAGTCAAATGCAGGAATAGCTAATTCAGCTATGTTTTGAAGTGCTACATGGTAAATATAATACACCAAAGGGAACACTTCCTACACCAACTTTCTCAACTTAGTGACTAAATGAAGGAGATTCCACTCTCTCTAGGCTAAGGAAGGCTAAGTTTAATCTGACTTATTGTCCCAAATAATATGATTTTCTGCAATTTTCACAAATTATAAAATTACCTTTTAAAATTAGTTCTTTTTGGTTCTAATATAGTTTTAAAGAAATGTTTTAGATGTTCAAAAATTTGAAGGCAACACTGTGTAATGCAGTGTGGCAGAGCAAAACCTCTATTGAAATGGTAGACTTGAACATAAAGTTTCTCTGGTATCGCTGTGAAGAATGACAGTATTTAAAGTAAGCAGGGCTGCTAAACTAGATGGCTTCCCTGGTTGTGTTTCAGAAACAACTACAAGTTGGGATGAAATGATACTTAACAGCATTTAGAAGATGCCAACTAATTACCTGAAGAAACATTTTTGTTCCTAAGAGATTGTATTAGCTGATCTAATACAAGAAAATAATAATGCAGAATGACATGTGTTTAGCAGATTTTCCTTTTTCTTAACCCTGCTTGAGGAAAATAATCTCTTTTCTGTAGAACACTTTTCTGTAATATTTTATTTAATGTCATAGGGAAATAAATTTTATTTTCAATTGCAATCAACACAGTACTTTTAAATAATCAGTGATAGCTAATAGGTGATGACCATTCCCATTATGTTTTAAAGCAACTCCAGAAGTACCTTCTTATGATTCTGTCATCTTCTAAAATCTTCTTTACATACCAAGCTTTCATTTATTCTTTGTGTTGCAGAAACCATAAGACTTATTCAGTAGCACTTAACTTTAACAGTTCTTCTTCATCTGAGTCAGTATGATTTACAGAAATTAGCTCTTAAGCCTTTTCTTCTTTTGAAAATGGAGAGAAAAAGTGAGTATTCAAGAAAAGAAACAAGTCATATAGGAAAAAAAAAAAAACCACAAGAGAAATAAAATGCTCTGTGAGCTTTATTGTTCATGAAGCCTGGGTACGACACATTTGTGTCCCTTAGTTGGTAGACTGTTTAAATTGAATTTTACTTACTACTCTATACAGACTAATCATACTGTCCTGCACGAACATTTTTTGTGTTTGACTGCTGAATTCAGCTGATGTGATTAAATGCCACCAAGGCTGAATTTTGAAGTTTGACTCTTTATATCTAACAGCACATTTTTCGAAAAATTTTATGATCCAACTTAACAACTATATCTCACTTTGAAGCTGAGTTTGAACCAGATGACCTTGAGAGAGGTCTCCTACAACATAAATTATTCTATTACCTAAGACAACTATGCCTCTGAATTACTAAATCTTGTAGAATTAAAACACATAAGCAAATTTTAAAGTTACTAGACATGCAAATGTCTCAAACGTAAAGGATTTCTTTCCATCGGAAAGTATGTAAAAAGTTCTGTTCATTAATTTTTAGTAATATTTTCATATTCATATAGAAAATCAGCAGCTTCATGATTAACATAGAGAGACATTTTGTCTTGCATTCCTCAGGTTCAGGTTTTAATGAGACACCAGACATTTCAGAGAAGCGTGTCAGGAATTTTTTTAGGGCACCTCTTCTACACTACCGAAGTCTTCTGTACTTCTGTTTCATATCAGCAGCAGCCTTGATATTTCTTTGTACCCTTTTTATTGGGGGAACCTGAAGCTTAAAAAGTTTATTTATTTTGTTCCAATTTACTTCCTTTTTAGGGTGGTAAACTAAAGTATATATTCTTTGAACTTGATTGTGATTTCATTGGTCATGTAACTAAGACACTATCTTCACATGTCTCTCCAAAATCTCACTGGAAAGTTATTTATTGGCAAATCCTCTAATCCTAAATTTTATTCTGTGATGATTAAGCAGAATCTGTTTACCATCACAGCAAGATGAGCAGTTCTGCAAATTGTACTACTGTGTTTTACCTGTTGAGGATTCACTTGTATAGCTTCAACAGATCAGAAATTTGATCGCAAAATTGAGTGGCTCTGGCCACAAGAGATGTTCCCTAAAGTACATATTGTGGTAGTTACAAGTTTTATCTCATAACTTTCTCCCCCCCTAGTAATAATAAGCATCTCAAGTAATAAAGTTGGAAAAAATGCTTTGCATTGATGGAATTAAGCTTACCATAAATTGAGTAGCCTTCCTTGTCACATTCATATTAGAAAAACAAAAAAAACACCGTAGAAAATTCAATTTAGCATTACAGAGATTACTGCAGTATAACAGCCCTTTATCTGTAGTAGTGTATAAAAGCACTTCTAACAGTGCATCAATTTTCACAGCCATTTAGTAGATTAGAAAGCAATTGTAAACAGAGTAAAACCCACATTAACTCCTGTCAACAGCCCGCCTTTTTCTCAGTTATGGATTTGTTTGAAATAACAGTGAAGTCTAAAGTGATTGCATCAACATCACAGATTGTATTATAAATATGAATGAACCCATTGTAATGGACTGCATAGTAATATATGGCAGGCATTTGTCCTCCCCATCAAAGTAACAGCTTTTATAAAGGAAGAATAGCTGTGACATAAGGAAACCTGTAACTCTACAAGAAATTATTCCTCCTGTTTTCAAACAGTAACTGCATCAAGCGACACATTTTTAAACTGCCCCTAATTCTATACTATAGTAATGCACCATTAATAAGTGTCTTGTATTTCTTTTAACTGAAATTGGCTGAAACATATATATATATATAAAAAATCAGGTATTTTTAAATTAACAGTTATTTAAACAACATTACTGTTGTTTTGGGGAAAAGAAAGCAAGCAGTTATGCATGGTTTTGTTTACTTTGGAAAATTATCTTTTCCTACTACTGATTAAAAGCAATAAATGGAGGAAGAATGAAAAGAATACTGCGTTTTTTTCTGAATAGGAAGTCATCAGGTTGCACAGTGATAATCACAATAAACTGATTTATGGTCAGTGAGGAAAGTTGATCTTCAAAGAACTGAAGATTCCTCATATACAGTATCATCCAGAGTAGGGTGTGTTTTGCATTTTTTTCATTTCTCCAGAGGGTTATTTTCCACAAGAAGATGTCTAATGTCTTTAACACTGGACACTAGACATTTCCCAGTGCCTGTTTCTAAAAGGTGTACTAGTGCATATCTTTTTAATTGCTTCTGTCTATTAGAGTATTCCTTGTAGTCTTAAATAAGGACAATTTCTCTCCTACTACTGAATTGCTTTTGTTAGAAAACTCTGGCCACCAGTGAATTATGATACAGCTACCACAGTCTTACTTGCAACGGTAAGATATTTATATAAACCTATATACTGTACACCTACTATAAACAACTGTTTCTCTGTAGTAAAAAGAACAATGCTGTATATTTGATTTCCAAATTATCAAACAGGGTATTAAACACTGAAGAACAAGTTTTCAAATGTGGATAAATGTAATGTTTCTTATTCATGGGAGTAAAACCTATCAGTAAAGTAGTTATAAGGATAAAGGTATGATTTCCTTTATATTGTGAAGATTAAACATGACAATATTTATCTTCAATCAGCTGTTGTATTTCATTGTTATTTTTTAAAATATGGTAATTATTCAATGAAACATTTTATATTAAGACTTTTTTTAATAAAGACTTTAGAGTTTGTCTTAGAAAGCTAATGATTTTCTCCACAGGTTTCATATATTGTCTTTGATAACCTATGTAAAATTGTAGCTTCTAACCTTCAAATATTTACATTTAAACAAAAACAGTTACAGGAATGGTGATTTCACATTAATGAACATTCTGCTTTACCCTGTAATAGCTTTTATATATATATATATATATAAGTAAATATTGCAAGAAGATATAATTAATGTATTTTTGAGGGTAAGATACTTAACTGATGCTATATCTAGATTTAGATTATTTCAAGCAAAAAAACCCCACAAAAATAAAAATCTCATGCTTTGATAATAATAAAGGACATTTAGTTAGACTTAGAGAAGCAATATGAAACATCAGTGAAAAAATATACAATATCAAACAGATTTTTTTTATAGTCATGTCATTTCTTCATTTCTATTTTATCTACAATGTTTTTTCAAACCTAGAAAATGCATGTGATTGTGTGCTTTCTGAAACTGGACCCAGCAGTCTATTGTAATGTTACTTCTTAGTGTTAAATGGTCCTATTTAGTGGGTTAAATATCTCCAAGTCAAGTAAGTCTGCACAAAGTATTTTCAAGTTGCTTTATCATTTAATGCAGATTCATATATAGTCATTGGTTTATATAAATATATGTAATTAACTGTATCTCACAGCAATTTTATTATCATTACGTATCTTACTAATCTGTAATTTTAAAGAAGCCTTAAACACCATTTAAAACCAAGTGAAACTACAAATGAAAACAGTTGGTTGAAACTAGAACTTGGTAAAGGCTCCAGGGTTAGAAGGCAAGCCATCCTCTCATTATGGCCTGATTTAGAATGAAATCTTCACAAAAAAGAATGGCAGTTGAAACTGGTCTGTTCTTACTGAACTAACACAAGAAGTACAGTCTCCTAATAACATTCACGTTGCCCTTAAAACAGTCAAGAATTACTGTTCTCTAAATAGGAGAAATGTCTTCCCATGGCAGTCCAGTCCAGTCTTCCCAGTCCAAGATTTACCAGTGTTTGTGGCAGGGAAGTTGTGTCAGCACATCCTCTGCAGCCAATCAGCTATCATCCACAATGCTACTCTCCATGGTGTCTGTCTGTCAGATACTACTTTTAGCTACTTCAGCCCACTTCTCTATCCAACTTACACCACTTCTGTTTGAAAAAAAAACATTTTTTAAAGAATATCAATGCCATTCAAAGCTGGCAGTTCTCAGGCAGATAGTTCACAGTCTGATGTATATATATTCTGATTAATTACATGGCACCTGATTTGCTTGCCCTCGCTATAAATAAAACTAATCTAAGCTAGACTCTCTCTAATCGAAAGAAGGCAATAGATATCTAAAGTATGTGCTTTTAATTGTGCATTGAAGATTGTCTTTTTCCCTTGACTTGTCCCTTGACAGTGCAATCTCTGCGTCATTATTGTCCTGCAGAGTCAGGCATAATGATTCTGCACCAGGGCTACCATAGTCTGCGACAATTTTATTTTAGTGAAATACAGTACTGGTGGGTGCATAGGATCTGTAGACAACATCCCACACTTTGTGTTACACTCAAAAAATATGTAGTTTTTGTAGTTAGTACAGTACAAAACAACCTCAGCCACCTACAAATACTTTATGTACTTGCCTATAAAAAAAAAAAAAAAAGTGTCTCCTAAATTTTAAATACATTTCAGCTGGATCTTTGTGTATCACCATCATTTCTACATGCATGAAAGAATATGGAGCTGGGCATAATCTGATGAGAGAAATGGCATTCTATTTTTAATTCTGAAGGGCATAGATCATTTGGATTTGTTTCTGAATGAAAGATGTTAAAGTCTAGTAAATATAATGAAAAGACTAATCAGAACAGTCTTTTCAAAAGATTGAGTCCTAGGTAATTGCATGTGTTTGTTTCACACCAAAAATACCTTTCTGTGTTAGTTTTTTATTATTATTCTTGCATTTCCCATGTTGAAACCTTAATGCTTTTCTTTACTAATTCTTTAGCTTTATGTTTTATGGAATAATTCAAATTTAGCTTCATATTTAGTATGTTTACAAGTAAGAGACCAATAATCTTTCATATATGCATAAAATATGATTATTAAGATCCAGTGAAAATACTTTGTTTACTGCTTATTTTGAATGGCAATGAGACTATATGAATTAAAGTAGTGTTGAATAACAGGTGCTGTTACAGCTTTTATCACTGCATACTATTTCTATCCTTTTTTTTTTTAACTTGCTGCATATTGTACATAAGCACTGTTATGGGATTATTACTTTTTTTGAGAGAGTTCATAAAATATTTTCACGGGACTCAAATCAGTTTTCCTTTAATTCTTTCATCTACTCAACTAGCTATCTTAACAAAAAATCAAACACACAGGACTCAGTAATATCTAAAAAACATAGAGCTGCCTTGCCATACAAAGCATCACATTTATATCTTCATCCCTAAAGACTAAACTTGAACACTTAGTCCTTGGGGGATGTGAGATTCTTAAGTTTGAATGTACACTATTGGAGTTTTGCATGACCAGGACTAAATCGAAGCCAACTCCAGCATAAAGCTGTGATGATTTTCATGTGAGGGTTAGGATTACATATACCAGTACAGAAGTAGGAATAATTTGTTTTATAGGCTGAATTTAAATATGTTGCAAGCTGGTCAGAAACTTGCAAAGCTGCACAGAAATATGGCTGTCACCAATCTGTAAGAGATATGAGCCTAAGCAACCATAAGATCTAGGTCTGCTCAAGAAAAAAGTTTGTGAACATGGAGGATTTTTAAAAAGGAAAAAGTTGTGATAGCTAATTAATGGCTGAGCAGCATAATTAACAACGGCAACTTTCACATCTACAGTTCTTGTCTGTATGTTATATACAAAACAGAATTCCCCTATTTATATCCAAACTGTTCTCTGTAGCACCCAGAATATAATTTATTTCAATTCTTTATGCAGCCAGAAGAAGCTTTGTGAAATTTTATAGTTTGTGTTAAATAAATTGTAAGGCTGATACCCTTAATGTCCTATCAGGCCTTAAAGTCACCTAATCTGCACCCAGTCCCCTTGCTCATAGAGAATGTATGATCTCTACAATCTGCTGTCACTGTTAAGACTAGGAAGTCCACCTTGTGTTCAGACTTTGCTGCAGTCAAAAGTTAGAAGCTTCCAGATACAGAAGTTACCTTTAGATGTCTGGAGTGCAGGCATTCACATCTCAGCTAGTTACCATAAGCTCTCTTTACGTGTTTAAAGTATCTACACTAGGGTGAAATGAAGTGCAGTTTAGAAGTGCTTGTTTCTCCTCATTGACTGTGAAGCAAGCCTAAGGCAACCAGCACAAATTCATTCAGTCCAGTGAATCTCACATTAGGATCAACAGCCTTTGGTCAGACACAAGGACACACAAGACTAAGCATGCTCCGGTTTCAGATGATTTTATACAACACTGAAGAAAAGAGCTGGTTTTGTTTCCGTAGCTGCAATACGTAGGTACCCATAGTCCTCAAATTATACGTTATTCACAGTTGTAGTTATAATAAGGCCAGTTGGATTTCTGGTTTCTGTTTTGAAATTTAACTGAGAATATTTTAGAGTATTCATTACCACACACACACACACACACACACACACACACACACACAAAAAAGTTTGTTAATTTAAAGGGATACATACCAAAACAACTGTAATCAAACTTTTGGTTTAAGCTGTATACTCTTAGATAACAAAAGCATTAAATTTATACATCACTTCAGCTTATTGAAACTGTCCTGATTTTAAGCTTAACTTACAGAAAAAGATGCGTGGTTAGTAAGCTTAGAAAAAGCAAGATTTCAGATAAATTCTTGATTGCAATAACTGGATTCTTAGAGTATATTCTCTCTTCCCCACTCCCCTATTGTTTTTCTCAGTTTATATGTTTGTGGAGTAAAAATGTATAAATAGCTGGCCTACTAGTTTTGCTCCAAGATTTTTACAAATGTCTTTGGAGTCTGCTGAATTGTCATTCTTAACATTGCTAGCTAATGTTGAGAATCTAGATTTGTAAGTGATATTATTTTATTACCCCCAAAAATGAAAATTATATTTCTTCTATAGGATGTTACTTTGAAATGAATACTAACATGCTTGAGATTTGCATTTTAATAAATTCTGCTTAGAACACTCTGAGCTGCTGAATATTGGGAGATTTTTCGATAGCATTTGTTTTCCTTCTTAGTATTTAAAGCTATTTGGGTAGAGCATTACTCTTTTGAAATGAGCACTAATGAAGATGCTATAAAGACTTGAGAATATAACTAGCATATTTAGTGTGAGTGAGTAACTTAATTGATCAGCTAGCAATGTGTTTACAGAACATATTCATTCTAGAAAGAATTATTGTGTTATGTTTCCTAAAAGGTGTTTTTAGCATCCCTTTAGAACATGGTGGGAGAAAAAGAGTATGTTTTTTTAGAATTGTGCAATGATCATGCCTATATATGACATGGGAGTAACCTATGGACATCCTGGTCTGTATGAATTTGTGTACATGTAAAGTGTATTCTTACCTTGTATTCCAAAAAATCTTTTCAGGTATTCTCAGTGGTCTTAAATTTTTGAAGGGTAGCCACAGATCTTCTCTTAATTGGCTGTCTTCCAGTATCTTCACTTACATGGGGGATAACAGGGGGAAGAAAAATGAGTGAGGAGATTTCTGAATTTATACTTCTGAGCAATCAAGTGGTTTCCATCACAGACTAACTGGTTCTGGAAATAGATTGGTTTATGGTTTTTTTTGTCTACACAGAATAGTCATCTGTAATCAGTGATTCCACACAATTGGCAAAGCTCACTCAAAAAGCAGGTTGAAAAGTACAGAGCGCAAAGAATGTTTCTGCCATGAGCAAGATTTGGTGACGGCTGGTTTAAAGGCAGTTCAAGTGTGACTGCACATTTACATGTGAGAAGGAAATGCAGAATACATTGCTTGGATGTGATCATAGAGTATGTGCTTGGAGCTAAGGTTTAGGCTTGTAGAGAGGTATATGCTAATATGAATTGGTACAGTAAAAAGCTGAACAAAAGCGTAAAGAAAAAAACATGGAATTGTGTTGAAGTCTGCCTTGAAAGTCTTTAAGTCTGTCATGTGAACAGCTTTCGTCAAATTTAGATGTACAATGGCAGCTGAGTTGTGTCAACATCTACAGTTTTACTGGGTGTGCCTGGGGTGGAGTTGGCTTTCTCCGTGGCAGCTGGGACACTGTTGTGCTTTGTAGTAGTGACTAAACCAGTGGTGATACCACACCAGTGTTTTGGCTATTGCTGAGCAGTGCTTGCACAGCATCCAGGCTTTTTCTCCCTCTGTCCCGAAAACACACAGAGCAAGAGGTTGGGAGGTGACATATCTGGCACAGCTGACCCAAACTGATACTCTGTACCTTATGATGTCATGCTGAACAATGAAAAGTCAGGGAAAAGAAGACCAAAGGGGAATGTTTGTGCTTATGGCATTTGTCTTCCAAAGTAACTGAGGCCCTACGTTCCAGGAGGTGGCTGGGCATCTGCCTGCCAATGGAAAACAGTGAATGAACTCCTTATTTTGCTTTCCTAGCATGCACAGCTTCTGCTATTTGTATTAAACTGTCATTATCTCTATCCACAAGTCTTCTTACCTTCCTTCTATTTTCTCCTCACCCCATGGAAAAGGGGAGTGAGCAAGAGGCTGGATGAATGTTTGGCTGTTTGCCAGGGTCAACCCACCACAACAGTAATTCTTTTTTATTGTATTACACTACAACCTTAAAGATATTTTGAAAGGATTACGTTTTCCAGCTTCCTTCAGAAAGTCAGTTCACAGGTTTTATGCTTTAATGTGTCAGAGTATGAATAATATTTCAGTGAATGCCCAGAGTAACTGAAGAAAGAAAAACGTTATTGCTAATCCAGATAAACTTCAGTCATCTTTGCTATTATCTGTTGTCCTCTGAATTCTTGTGCTGTTCAAGCATTTACATTTAACATGAGAATGCATTTGACCATGCATGCTGTAAAGAAGTAAGTTAAGCATATATTTGTCTCTTTGTGACCGACTGGATTTGTGTATTATTATTTTAATTACCCCTCAGGCAAACTTCTGATGTGTGATCGTGTGCAGGTCAATGTTCTGTGAGTCCTTCAACATGACAGTTCATAGAATAATTATCCTGTCATCACACATTGATTCATTGTTACATCGTTTCTTGGGGCTTTTTCTCTTACTCACATTTGCTTAGCAACCATATCACACGTCTCTTATACTTATTATTCAAGTAGTCACCCTCTGCAGCACATAGATGCATCAATTAAAGCTTTAAAATAAAGTATATTGTTCTATGTAGAATCCTCAGGTGTCAGGAAATAAAAACTGATTTTAAATGTTGCAGGCCTTCTTCAAATGGCTAATCTGTGTTTATATTAAACAAACAAGCATACTAACAATACTAAACAAAAAAAAAGTGATAGGTCACAATCAATAGGAAATGGATGATAAAATTATATTCTATTCTTAAAGTGCTTAGTCTTTTTTAGAGATATACCAATTTACATACAGCTCGGAAATGGCTGAGTGCTGAACATCTATTTTAGATATGTTTTTCTTACCTATATTCTTTGTAAACGTTTTCTGGCTAATTTTCAGATTTGGCTAAATTTCACAGCAAATTATTGTTAGAATGAAACTTGAGTACCCAGAAGCTGTCAAGATGGTTCAGTGATTTAATGTTGGCATCCTGCAGCTCTGACTGTAATCAGCAGATGATCTGGCATTACCATAAATGTTTTCTTAACCATCTCTGTCAAAAAAAAATAGAAAAAAATTTTCCTGGTTGGTTGGTGGCTGTTGTTTCTGATTGAATTTGGGTCAGTTTCTTTTGCATAATTAAAATACCATGATGATCTCTAACAATTTATTTTTAATATCACCTTTTGAGCTAAACACATTTGCAAGGCTGCTTCGTAAGTCAGAACAGACAAAGGAAAAACAAGTCTATGCATAAGAATCCCTTGTCTCAGTGGCTCAGGAGGTCTTACTGCCTTCTGCCTTGATTTCTCAGTGAGAGGGTTCCATTTTTCAGTCTCTTAGTTTTTCTAAGAGTAAAATTTTCTTTCTAAGTTCCTTTGTGAGAGCAATGTTTCTTCTGTAAGCACAAGGATGTCTTGTGACTTAGATTTCTTGAAATTAAAAAAATCCTCTCTTAGATAGCAAGATTAACTTCTGTTAACTGGTTACTGCTAAACGGTAATTGCATGCAATTGATTAGGAAAAGAGGAAACTGGAAATGGTACAGTTGGCTTCTGATGGTTTTTACATACCAAAGTGGCTGCTAAGAGTCAAACTGTTGGACTATAGAGCCATAAATATGTTCATCATGTGAAAAATGCATACCATTAATGATGTTAAACGCAGCATTTTGAATTCACAATGACTGGATTTAATTACCCATGACAATGTGTCTCAAATTTGTCTCATATGATAATTCAGTGGTATTTGGAAGACTTAGTAAAAAACATCTTTAAAAAATAATTCCTCTTTTAGACTCTCTTCAAATCCTGGTCCCTTTTCAAAGCAATTTGTGACACTTACAAAGTACAGTTGTTGGTGTCATATACATGTATGGCTGGATCATGTGCAGAGTAGAATTATTATTTTTTTTTTAATATCCCATCTATTTCCACACATGAAGGCCCAATTACAGTCCATCCCGAAGAGAGGAAATAATTTAGTGAAAGCATATAGCATTAATTAGAGCTTCATATGAAGAGAAAGAAGGATTGTCAAAGGAATGTATATGGAGTCTTGCAGAACGAGAAGATGAATCACTTTTCATCTGCCTTTATTTTCCAATATTTAGTTTTGTGTGAGGATCTTCTTGAAAATGTACTATTTCCTGCTACACAGTTTCAACATCCTTGATAGCATGCTTCTGATGTTTTTCTGTAGAGCTTTGTGAGAGGAAAGCAAGGACCATAATAATAATGCTTGAATAATGAAAGTCACATGAACTAAGATGATTCAGCTTCATCCCATCTCTAGTGTATTCATGAAGGCAATCTTGTATGTTAGTTTACACAGATTAAACTTCACAGCCAGGTTTGCTGCTGTCCTGTTGAGAAGCACCCATGCTATAAAGAAGCACTGATATCTTTAAGCTGACATCAGTGTTGTGTAAATCTTTTTTTGATCTACTTAGGATATGGAGTTCTCATAAATACTTTTCCAGGTTAGTAAATCTCACTCTCACCTGTCACAACAATGACAGCATCCAGCGCTCTCTGTCACCCTACTCCCTCCAGAGACTTGTTTTAAAATGAGAGGAGCCTGAGAGCTGTATGCTGTTCTTACAACCTTTTGGATAATAATGAATGACAGCCCACTGTGACTGTGACCTGTGTGGGCAAGAACTGCCCCAGGACATTGGTCTGGTACCTGTTACAGGAATGTGATAAGATTATGTTTCTACTCGACTGCTTAAACTAACACCCACCTACTTCCCTTTCAGCCCTAGCCTTTCATCTTTATGCTGCTCCCAAAAACATTTGCAGTACTCTGTAGATTCCCCTTTCCCTTAGAAGCAGATTGATTCCTTAGGAGAGAAGTGCAATAGCTGATGAGAGAAAGACATTTTTTCCCATCAGTTTGATCTGACATTACAAGATATTTGTGCTCAACCTTCAGGCAATGCAACCTACCAATACTCTGACTGCTGATATAAACCTGGGAATGGAAGTTTGGGCTAAAAATAGGAAATATAAATTGTATGGTTTTCTAGCAGTTATTAGAATAGTTAGGGAATAGCTCGTAAACATTTAATATCAAGAATAGTGGATAAGAAATAATTTAGTTTTAAACTCTTAAGGCAATTACTAGACATAGTTACTAGGGGTTTTAAGTGTTTATGCTAAATAGCAAATACTTAGCAGAAACAACATTATTTAGAACTGCAGTGAGTGAAATCTCATAAATATCAGGTCAGTCTTTAAGACTTGCTTCATTGTTTGGATTTGTTGGGGGGTTTATTTCCCGTAAGTAAGAGGATTTCTACTGTGTTTTCTTTCCACAGCAATTCGTAAACGAAGACACAAATTGTGCGTTTCTTTTCCATTTTGGTGATTTTTATCACATATTACTTATCATTACCCATTTCAGCTGCCAGTGGCTTTCCTTTGATGGCAGCAATCTTTATGCATATTCCTGAAATTCTTCATCAGAGTGTACCCTGAAAGCAGTATTTATCTATAGGTAGATTCTGTGCAGACAGGTTTGGAGACTAAATGTGTCTAGTCCTCAAAGGCATCAGTGGCAGTTTAGTGCGTGGGATTTACATAAATTATTGCGGGCTGAACAGAGGATAGCTTTAGACTATGGACGTCTATGTATCGTATCAAAAATCACTAACTTACACAGTCATAATTTTTGACCCTGTTAACTCTAAAGAGGATTTGGAATGACAAGTTACAATATACTTCTGAACAGAGTGAAAAAAGAAGTAATAAATCACATTTCTGAAATTTAAAATAGTCTAAATATGTTAACTTCCAGTTTCATTATTGTAATTGCCTGATCATTTCCTGACTTAGAAAAAAAGTTTATGTTTATCCTATTTGTACCTTGGGAGAAATCCCATAAACATCTAGGCTGTATTACACTTCTGGACACTGCCTGAAGACCCACTGCCACTAGTATACATGTAGATCAATATTTATCTTTTCACCCTCTTCATCCTAACATAAATAAGATTATTATTTGTTAATACTAATGCTATGCCAAATCATTTATACATTTTGAAATTGTCCTGGTTTCAGCCGGGATAGAGTTAATTTTCTTCTCAGTAGCAGGTGCAGTGCTGTGGTTTGGATTTGGTGTGAGATCAATGCTGACAGCACACTGATGGGTTTAGATGTTGCTGGGTCTTGTTTATACTCAGTCAAGGACTTTTCAGTTTCTCGGGCCCTGCCAGCGAGAGGGCTGGAGGGACACAAGAAATTGGAATGGGACACACCCAGGACAGGTGACCCAAACTAGCCAAAGAGGTATTCCATACCATAGAGGTCACACTGAGTATATAAACTGGGGGTCAAATCATGACAGAAATTAAGAAACTTACACATTTATTTTTTTAGGAATGTTTCAAACCACATGCCACAAAGTAGGTTTCTATTTTGGAAGTTTCCATTTTGCAGTTTCCTACAAACTCCCAAATGTGCCTTCATTTGGGGAAAGATGTGTGAGGAGACACGGAAGATTCACTGTAATTCAGAGGAAATAGGGAGGATGCCAAACTCCTGTCTGAATTGGCCATCAGACACCCTCAGAGGTTTCTTCTCTCACTTAGATAAAACTTCAGGTGATTTCTGTCAGTAGTCTGATCCACACTTCTGTTCTCTTTTCATCTTAACAGGCACTTAAGACTTTCATTTAAATCCCAGTAACTTAAAGTTGCATTTCTTGTAACAAAAGTCATTGCCAGATTAGAGGTGAGAATATATTAGTTTAAACAGAGAGATTAGTCCCAACTCAATGCAAATGCAAAATACATTTGGAAAAGATAGGAAGAAGATTAAATTGAGTGATCAACAGGAACTTAAAGTAGTCTTTGAGAAGATATAGGTAGGTAGGGGATTAAAAGAATTTTTAAAGGCTTTGCTTTAGGGTGTTAGGGCTGGTGCTGCAGGGTGTGACTGAAATAAGTTATAACAACACACAGCACTCCTTTTTAACATTTCAGGGATGTTCTCCAATCCTACCCTTGTCAGTCACAGAAATTGTTGAAAAAATATGAAACTCATGAAAAGTGGCAATAAAAAGTATTTAAAGTATTTTCCATTATAGTATCCAGCAAAGAGCTATCCCATTTTTTAACAAGCAGTGTTATGTAATAGATGTGGGCCTTCTAGCTATAGCCATCTTTCACATTATGTCTAAATTCTGCTTCTGGGTGGTAAGGCAGACTTTTAAGAAAGATAATTAGGTCTTGTTGCATTCTAACACCAATGCCAAGGTCTGGGAATGGATTTCAGAAGGCCAATTTTGGGCTGTATAAATGACGTTTAGGTAAGACGGGTGCCTGAAAAAACACAGAGCTCACAACTGTCCAGTATCTTATACTCTAATAGGATTTGAGGGTCAGTGTAGGAAACGAAACCCTCGTTTCATACTTGAGAGGAAAACAAGAATTAATGATTTTCTAGATGCAGCTGAAGTGGGAATTCAGAACCTCCACCTTGTCCTGAACTTAAAAACAGAGGTCCTCAAAATGTCAGCTAGCAGTGGTCATATTCAGCCTTTCACAATCAGTAAATGTCAACCATCTGAAAGATAAGCCAGTATTGCCCAGTTTACAACAGAAAAAGTAGCTCTAGAAAGTGTTTTGCTGGTTTCCTCCTATCTTCAGCAAAGGACGAGGGATGATCTATACTTTGGTATCAGCAAGAGGACCCTTTAGGAACATCTCCAGACTAATTTTTCAAGGACTTTGTTTACTTAGGTGGAGCGCAAGGGGGTATACACTCATATCCTCACAAGGCCTATGGTATATGACCATTGCTAAATATGCTTGGTAAGGTTGCATTGGGACATGCAGGATGATGCAGTCAGTGTAATTTGTGGAAGATGGACATGACTTCCAGAGACTGGACTGCTGTAAGCATTCCAGCTTGTGGGAATGCTGTACAGCTGCATCCAGATTCCACATATTGCACTGCTGTCAAAAATACATGCTCTTTTCCTCTGCTGTTTTGCTGAGAAGACATGGGAGTACAGCACCAACATGGTGATGAAGCTTTTCCCTGACTTTCAGTTCCATGCATCAGGGACGTGTACCAGAGACAAACTATGCCACCCCACTGGGGAGCCAGTGATGAGGATCATAGCTAGGGCTGTTACTTTTTCCATGCCCTCAGAGTATCTTCTAGCACAGGCCAAGTCATGACTTACAATCTACAAATAATTTGCATCACTGGTAAGGTTGGTATGTGTGGACTTTAGAAAATCTTGGCATAGACATAGTTTCAGGAATATGATTTAGCTTGTGGAGCACAAGCCAGAGATCAGAAATACTCCACTGGGGTTTTGAGCATTTTTCCCTGTTAACTTAGCAAAAGATGTAATGAGGTTGTAACTGCAATTGTTCTTTCTTATGTTATGATTTTGTCATGCCCCACATTGAGATGTATGACTGTAATACAAGCATATAATGCTGTCTAATGCAGTTCTCCTTATTGTATTTGCAGCTTTATTTTTCAATTGGTGTACAAGTATTTACATAAAAAGTAAATAAGTCCTTAGTATCAAGACTTTTATTGAGGAACTCTGCAATGAAATAAAGCTTTTCAAAGTGCTTTATTATTTTAAATATTTCTTAGTAATTTTTTAAAAATCCATATCTCTACTTTGGTGAGTCTCTTGCAATCATTATTGTTCTCTATTAAAGGTAATATATAACAGTATTAATGCAGGATTTAAAAATCTCCAACTGATCATATTTTGCTTCCACAAGTTCACAGCAGGTAGGTCTTGTACTACTGACTCTTTTTGGTTCACATGCTAGTGCACCATTTCCTTTTTCTGAATATGAAGTATGTAGCCTGTAATAGATTATAAGCATATCCTACGCTAGGACACCATTTAAATTATGGAAAGCTATTAAGCACAATTTTCTGTCAACTGAATTTCCTGAGTATTGCTGTTAATCAAAGTAATTTTAAAAGACTTTTATCTAGAGGATAGTAGCTATTTAGCTCTAGGTTATGTGAATATGATTTTGAACTGTTTTTGATTAACAACAATGTTCAGGAAATTCATATCTGAAAAAAACTGTATTTTAATATTAGATCTGAAGGACCCACAAGAGCTAGATATTGAACAAGGGGAAAAATAATATTTCAATGTCATGGAATACAGACACTGAGACTTTAGTGGCATGCAGTGTGATCTCTGCCTAACATGTGCCTGGAAGAATTCAGTACCGGTAAAGTCAAAACTGTTATGGGTAACTGTCTTCTCAGCCCAGCATTTAGATAACTTAAATGTGAATTCAAATTTTTTGCTTTGTCATCTGCATAGTGATTCTTATGATACAGGTAAATGACAGTTTTTGATAACTAAAAGTGAGCAGACATTAGAAACCTGTCTCAACTCCTTCCAATATGTACAGCAAATTAATAAGTTCTGTCATTATCCAGTGATTCTTAACATCTGATTTTTTTGTCTTACTGCTGCTGGAAGGTACACCTTGCTACAGCAGGTGGACAAATAGCACATCACCAGAAATGTAAGCTTTCTTCTTAACAAGTCTTCATGTAGAAGTGCCTTTCCCTGAGTAGTTAGTTTTCTTTTAACCTCTCTGACTTTATTAAATTCTTTGTATATTTGAACTAATATGTATAAGTATGTAAATATATTTATTTTATTCTGCAATTTGTTTCAAATATAGTTTGCTGCCAGAAGCGCAAACCAAATTTATGTATGTTGATAATGTAATGGTTCAAAGTAGTTTAGGAAAAGGCTGTTAATATTTGTATGGTTTGTGGATTTTCTGGGGGTACCCTTGTTCTTGAAGATAGGTAGAAGATGGTGTCCAACATCCCTAAGCCATCTCCTTGCTACTGTGGCAGACATTTCAAATATTGTCTTCAGAAACAGATCAAATTCTTGCATATAACCAGTTATGGTTTTTTACTGTCACTTCTATATATGTGCATTCCAAAACTTCATTACTCTGATGGTTCAAAATTTTTTATTTCTAATAGAGATGTATTAATGACTGTTTATTCTTGTGCTTTGTCAGTTAATCTCAACTTGGGGCTTTTCGTGAAAGTAAATTAGTATATTACAGCTTTTATCAAACTGAACTAAGGAAGTCCAGCCCTCCTGCTGTTGTATGCTAACCTGTAGCAGCTTGCAGCCTTGTAATTTTAAATTCTTATGCAAGGTACATTGGCTTTTGTAAACCACCCCCCTCACCAGTTACAGGTTGAAAACACACTTCTTTTGTTTTACCACTATAGCATAGGGTTTGAGGGAGGTGTGGTAACAGTCCAAAGTAATGACAGCGGAATGGATGGGTTACCAAATCACCAATGCATGCAGGTTTTGAATCAGTTTGTAAAGCAGTACAGTGTGTTTAAGAATTTGGGGTTGAAAAATTAATTCCCAAGTGATTACAATAAAAAAATGGCAGGATGGACATTAATAATTCTGAGGAATTAGTAAGAGTTCTTACCTTGCTAGTGCCCAACTAATTTTAAACTTTGACTTAAATGGAAGTGATCTTTCACTCTGGTATGAAGAATACCACCAGCAGCAGATAAACCTCATGTATTACAGCAGTTAATTCTTCAGGTACATGTTTACCAAAATGAAATCTAGGACTGTAAATACATACATATGCTTTCCTAGTAAAGTTTAGTGTTTCTGAATGAGATTCACAACAGCCAGTTTACTCAGCAGGAAACTGCTTACCTACACACCTGGACATGCACTTATGCATAGCAATGCTACATGGACAACTTCCTCCTTGACTGAAAGAGCATACCCAGTAAACATGCTACCTGAAGGAGCTGAAATAAATTTACAGTGATAAAACTGGACTGAGATAAAAAATGTGTATCCAGATCTTTTTTCCTAATTGACACTAGCTGCTCAGTACTTTTTGTAGCATGGTTGAGACCAAAGTGTTCTCATTATTTAGGAAGTGCAGCTAATCACTAGCATAAAGTGTCATGTCTTAAGAATATGGCACTTTGTGATTTTTGCAGTGAATTGTGGCATTTTCACTTCACAGGAGTTACTCAGATAATGCAAGGACTACTCACATAAACTGGCCAGTGATTAAGGCACTTTACTAATCCCATTTCTTGTTGTTGCAGGACCCCTCAGAGTGAAGGGAAAGGCACTGGTTCTTCAAGTTGAATGCTCCACTCACTAGTCTATGCATAGAAAGTCACAAACTTGGGCACAATTGCTGCTGTTGTAAGGGGGAGGAGGGGCAGGGAAGACACAGCTGTACTCAACTTTACTCAGTCACTATCCCAAACAATTTCAGTTTGTAGGCAGCAAGTTACAGGACATGCTTTCCTGCAAGGCTAAATCAGTTACCAAGTTTCTAAGCAGGACAGAAGTTTAGAGAGATCCCAACATCTACTGCTTCACAATAGCAAACTTGCAGCAGTTCCCTGCTTAGGCGATTTGCTGTTCTAAATCTCACTCTAAGGGACCTTACTCTGCCCCTCGCCCACTATGAGAAACTGGGGAAAATATTGCTGAAGTTTACTTTGAGGCCTCAGTTCATAAGTGTTTACCACCTCTGTTATTCAGTCTAGTTAATCATACCCAATTGATCCTCATGCTTGAGTATTTTTGGCTTGAAAACTGCCGAAGTTTTTGCTGAACTGCAAAGTAGTTAAAATGTGGTTGTTGGTACATCTGAGGAGGTTACTGTCAGTGTCTAATTTATTTTTGCCTTTTGTAAAGTCCAACACCTATACTTAATCTCTGATTATATGATATGTTTTCTTCTACTTTAAAAAAAAAAGTACTGATTTTCAAAACAGGTATTTTTCCTGCTGCCCCTAGATTGAATGTAAACAAAAAGGGCTACAGTGCAGCTAGTATCTTGTATATTGATAGAGGTAGCATACTTTTCTCACCCTGCAAATATGTGTTCAGAATCAATAAATATAAACATTTCAAATGTGATATTTAAGAGTCTACGTATCAGGGATATTTTAATTACATGTTTATTGTATGTAATTATAAAGGTGTGTTCATAACCAGTCTCTGGCCTCCTGTGATTCAGTAAAACTGAATTGTGTGCTGCTGCATCTTCAGGGTCAAATTATTTTTCGTAGTATAAAATAGAAATTACATTTTTCAGTTAAGTGCAAAATTTGCCTGTTATCAAATTTTAATTAAGAATAGTTTATTTCATTTAGAATAGAAGGTATATATTTTCCTCCACTTGCCAAAAGGTGATCATACTTACAAAATTTGCTGAGGTTGTCCAAGAAAATGTGTAAAATCCTCATCCATCACTGAGAGCCCCTGGTCAGGGAATGACAGTGCAGTAAATATCTTCAGCAGCTGCCTTTTAATGTACAAGCTGTTTTCGGTAGGAATTTTCAGCACTCACATAAAACACACTGTCATGAGTGACTGCCTGTGCTCCAAAGTCATTACTATTGGGATGATGGAACATCTTTCAGCGAATAACCAAAAAACTTTAAATGTCATGTCAAGTTTGTTGAAGCCATTTTCAAGCCTTGCTCAAGGTTACATGAATATTGAGTATGTCTGTTTCTAAAAAGTTTGAGATCTATGAGGGACCACTCACGTTGGTTTTGAGAACAGTCACTTGATTGGGCAGGGGGTGGGGGTGTTAGGGAACAAAAAAAAAAAAAAAAAAAAAAGGCCGGCTATTAATACATGTCAATCCAGCAAAGCTCCTGATATTGACTGAGTATAACTTCTTGTGACAGTCAATGCCAATGATGTTTAGCAAATAGTAGCAAGTTATACAAATTCTTAAAATTACTTAGCTGCCTACAAGATCGTAAAGGAAAGAAAAATTATTACAATGGTAATTAAATCGAAATAGATTTTTTTAGCATTTTAAAATTTGAACACTTAAATATGTAGGAATGTAACTAACCAGAAAAACTTTGGAAGACACTTGAGAGGTGCTGAATACTCTTTTCTCTTTGACTCCAGTAAGAAAGGAGGATCCCATCAAGCTCTGCCTGTGATTTTGTAGGAAATATGGGTGCTATTCTTATGAAACCATGTGAAGTCTATATCACTTCAAGGGACCAACCCCACTGATTTTGAATGATAGTATTTTTTATCTTGCCTCCTTGGCAATCATTACTCCATCTAGTACACCATCTGCATGTAAAATTTTGTCTGATCAAGAAGTCTTGTTATATTACAAAATATTGAAACTGAGATCCAAGGTTTTGGTTTTTTCATCTTTTGCAGAGAACCAGAAAGGAGAACTAGAGAAGTCATGTTCACACCACAGTGTCAGTTTAAACTTGACAAGAAGCCCAGTCACCAAAGAGGTTACTTATGATGTGGAACAGAGTTCTACGGTGTGGAACAAGGCTGCTGGGAGAAAGGAAGCCTGTCATGGAGAAGGCATCAAAGAAAACAAAATAGATCGTATCGGGTCTTCTTCTAAGGGAGAAGCCATTCCAGAAGTAGAAGCTCTCCTGGCAAGACTGCGAGCACTATAGAATAATCATATAAAGGATTAAATCAAAGCTTAAATACAAGCTATAACAGCCTCCATCAGAGATACACTGACTTTCAATTATTGGCATTACATACTTCTGAGTTTTTATCTTCTCTATAGTTGGGCGATCTACTTCTAAACTGTTTGCAAGATTGTATAATATGATGCTATAGTTTTGCATAACTACAAGATGATTTTTATTATATGTTTTGACCTGCTAAGCATACAAAAAATATCAGAAGAAAACATACTCAAGTAATCCAAGGCACAATCCTTTTAGTGGACAAACTACTGACCACATATTTTGAGAGCTTCTCAAAACAGGAATATCTTTTAAATATTGTTAAATCATCATACCTAGGAATAGGGGTCAGTAAATAACTGAAAAGGTATTCTCTACTGCAATTTCTAGCCTTAAGAGGTTTTAGCACCTATAAAGTATTTATTATAACATCCTTTGCAGTTATAGTAATAGGAAATATGTATCATATAAGTCACCCATACTCCAGTTTGAGTTCAAAGAGCACCAAAGCTTGCAGAATTATATATATATATATGTATTTACAAAATGGAAATCCATGGATAGTAAACAAAAAATCTATGCAAATAATATACTTTGTGTGATTATTATATACTGCTGTTAAGCTTTGTTATGATTATTATATCAAAATAATATATACCATATCTGTGATTGCAAGGCTTTGCAATTTTGTCCATAGCAGGGAAAATGTCTTCACAGTTGTTTACCAGTGTTGTATTTTATCTTTTCACATGTGAGTTAATATGTTTCTATAAAGGAAACATGGAATGGAAAAGGTTTTTACAATTGGTTTTTCACAAACTCATTTTCCAGTAGCCCGTGAAGTCTTATTTGCTGGCACAATAGAAATCTTGCACATAATTGCATCTCTTTTATCGCACTGTCATTGTACATTGTTACATGTTCACTATCATATTTATTAATTGCGCATCATAAAGAATCACTACCTATGTTACCAAGTAAGAAGCTACTATTAGAATCTTTGCTTCATTATTTAAAGCTTCCTTATTATAAGAGTGTATTAAGTATCTAATATCTTTCTTCTAAATTACTCTATTTTTCTTTACAGAATGCTGAAAAATGTCTTTCAATAAGAGTCTGTTACATGAAACCAGTGTTTCAATGCTCCAGTGCTTTTTATATCCTTGTTTAAGTTGCCTTCGTATTTCCTGCACTAAACATTAATAAAATTAATTAGAACTCAGAAACTGGGCCTGTTTATACATACTGCATAGAGAGTTTTTTCAGCCATTGTGGGAATCAATCTCATGTTTCTGGGGCTGTTGTAACTGTCATTATATACTCTAATTACATTTTCCGCCTTAGCTGAAAAAAAGAGGTATAAACACAAGTCAGGGAAAGATACAGAGAAAGCCTATCAGACAGTCATTTCTCCAGCTCTCCTTGCAAACAATGAGCGAAGTTGTCATAGAAGGCCCCATTTGGTAACTCGAAATTGCATAGACTAGCCACAGAATTGGGGCTTAGTGCATCTCTAGTGGATAACTAGAAATACAACCACTACTGATTGTTCCACTAAGGTCCTCTGCACCTCCACTGTTAAGACTTACTACCCCAGTTTACAGGGTGCAGTAAAGATTTCTCTCTGCAAAGTACAAATGCCTGACTAAACAAAATGGTATTTCAAACCCAAAGAAAACGTACATTGAAGGGGAAAATAAAATAACCATTCACTGAATGTCTTCAGTTGAGTGCATGCTAAAATAAAAAGACAAGGAGTAGAGAACTCTTTCAAATATTAGCAGGGTGACCTACCAAGTGAAGGTGGAAGTACAAATTCATTTTCCTGAACACAGTAAATGTCTTCATTTGAATTAGTGAATAATAGTCCACAACAGAAAACTGACAGTTCAAGAGACTGCTGTGTAGTTTATCGAACAAACAGAAGTTACAAAATAATCTACTGAAATTTTCAACAAACAAACAAAAAAATGCTTCTAGCAGCCTCATCTAGCATCTTCTGATAAGTCTCTGAAGTCTGAGGTGTGCTACTGCAGCAGACGTGTTCCAGAACAGAGGATCATGCCAAGGGACCATGGGGAGCTTTCTGTGACCCAGCAAAACCAAGATGCAAGGACAGAGAGAGAGACAGAGGGTGCCCCAGTGCCACCCACCTCACAGCCCCCGAGCGAGGAGTGTTGAGGCCCTGACTAGCAGCAGAGCTCTGACCCCGCGCAGGAGCCAGCAGGAGTGAAGGCGGCCGAACCCCCGCAGGCACAAAAGCAGCCCCCGGCAAGCACGGGCGACCAGGAGCGCAGCCGCCAGGGCAGGCCACAGGCCGTGGCGGGCAGGCGGCACAGGGAGGGCAGCAGGGAGGCCATTGTCCCCCTAATGGCTCAGAGGCGACCTCCGATAGCGGTCATTGCCCCACCAGGAGAAATCGAGGTGTGGTTCCTACTCAGCCAGAAGCCAGCACCAGAAGGCATGTGGCAGCCCAGGAGCTCCCACGTAAACATGCAGCTGTCAGGTCATGGCTGCAAGGGGTGCCTGAGCCTGTGGCTTCTGCTGGCAGCAGCAGTGACAACAGCTGTGTGAGGCGCAGCCAGGTGGCAGAGCTGAAAGGGGAAGCAGGAAGGTTAAGGACTATCAGGGAGTGTGAGAAGAAGACAGACTGGTGGAGCCATTCAGCCATCACTGAGACAAACACACCACATGGACACCTCAGAAGAAGGGGAGGCTCCCCCACCTGCTCACCACCAGGCAGATGGAGGGGTCCTAAGTGACAGGGAGGAATGGAAACAGGTCCCTGCTTGGGACAGCAGGTGAGTCACCCCCTGGCCTACTTCACCTTCGCGAAAGGTGGAACCTTTCAGGAACCTACTGCCTCCCTGGGGCCCGGGTAAGGGATGTTACTAGAAAAACCCCTTGTGTGGTACAGCCCTGATTACTGCCCATCACTGGTCTTTCAAGTGGGCAATGGTGAACTCCAAATGACAAGAAGCCTGAGGGCAATCAAGAGAGGCCTCACAGCCTTGGGGTGACTGATTGAGGGATCGGGAGCACAAGCAGTGTTGTCTTCTATCCTGCCAGTTGCAGGGAATGATGTGGCCTGAAATCAGAAGATCACACTGATCAATCCCTGGCTCTGGGCCTGGTGCCAACAGCTCAGTGTTGGGGTTTGTGATCATGGGTCAGTTCACACAGCAGCAGGCCTGCTGGCAATAGATGGGGTTCACCTGTCTCAAGGGGGGAGAAGGATCCTAGGTCAGCAATTAGGAGGGCTCATTGACAGAGCTTTAAACTAGATGCAAAGGGGGAAGGGGAATAAAACCAAGCTTGTTAGAGATGAGCCTGGGGGTGGCATGCCAGGGTTGGAGGCAAGATCAATAGCACAGCTGGAGTGCATCTGTGCCAATGCTCTAAGCATGGGCAGCAAACAGGAGGAGCTGGAAGCCATCCTGCAGCAGAAAGACTATGACAATCACCATCACAGAAACATGTATTTTTTCCCCCTTCACTATTTCTTAGCACCATCATAATTTGATGTATTCAGAGTTCAAGTATACAGTCTAGTTAAAGTATACAAAGTTTTCTTTCTACCTTTCATCTTTCTGTAACTTCCCTTAGAAGCAAACAAATGCACAGGACTTTTTAATATAGAAAAAAATCATAGAATCATTAAGTGGTTTGGGTTAGAATAGACCTTAAAGATCATCAGGTCCCGACTCCACTATCATGGGCAGGGACACCTTCCACTAGACCAGGCTGCTCAAAGCCACATCCAACCTGGCCTTGAACACTTCCAGGGATGAGTCAGCCACAACTTCTCTGGGCAACTGTGGCATATGAAGGCATGGACCCCAAGGGAGATCCCCCATCGCACACATAAGTGCCAGTTATATACAATCACTTACCCACCCAGGTTCTGCCCTGGAATATGCCTACATGCAGCAAAGCACCTTTGCAGCTCACTCACACTCCACCAAGCTGCTTACACTCTCCATGCTCATCTGACCAGGTCTCTTCTTCCCTGATACTTAAGCTGTGGGAGGCTCTGGGCACGCCCCTCATTGCAGGCAGGTGGGCACAGAACTGATTTGCAGGTGAGCTCAGAGACCCAGATTTAGTGTTAGTTGCTTCCTCACCACATTTTAATGCATAATCACTCTGCAGCCTGGCAGCCAGAGAATGAGCAAAGCCTCTTCTCAGAAAGGGCCCTTACAAGCAACATGTTCCAGTGCCTCACCACCTTCACAGTGAAGAATTTCTTCCTAATAACTAATCTAAATTTACCCTCTTTCCATTTAAAGCCATTCCCCCTTGTCCTGTCACTGCATGTCCTTGTAAAAAAATCCCTCTCCAGCTTTCTGGTAGACTCCCTTTAGGTACTGGCAGGCTGCTATAAGGTCTTTCTGGAGCCTTCTTTTCTCCAGACTGAACAACCCCAACTCTCTCAGCCTGACTTGACACAAGAGGTGTTCCAGCCCTCTCACCATCTTCATGGCCCTTCTCTGGACGCACTCCAACAGGTCCATGTCCTCCTTATGCTGGGGGCTCCAGAGCTGAACGCAGTAGAGGAGTAGAGGGGGAGAATCACCTCCCTCAAGCTGTTGGCCATGCTTCTTTTGACACAGCCCAAGGTATGGTTGGCTTTCTGGGCTGCAAGTACACATCATCAGACCATGCTGAGTTTTTATCCACTATCACCCCCAAATCCTTCTCAGCGCTGCTCTCAATCCATCCATTGATACTGGGACTTGCACAGACCCACTCAAATGTTTGCATTGCCTAATATGTTCAAGTAAAAATAACTTTGGAAGTATTAAGTCTGTATTCTATTTATATGCTTTTATGTTTTTATTAAAGCATATAACTCATCTTTGAAATTATATGGAGTAAATTGCTTTAATTAATTTTAAAATTAATTCATTTATCCAATTTAAAATTTATAGTTAAAAATTCTTAGGGTAGACCTTTACTTGTGCATGCTAGTTGTTTTTAATAAGCCAATTTTTAAGGAAGTATCGAGTCTTGAATTGAGGGATTGAGCTATATACCACTTGTGCTAGATATTGAAGGTTTCACATACCATGCAAAACCCTCTTTTCGATAATTCACACCAGAAAATTAAACCCTTATAAAAAGAGCTTCCTGATTTCTTCAAACATGACTGTTCAGATAAAAACATTTGAAGTAATCTTTCAAGGTACATTCTTCTGCTCCTTCTCTACCTGAGCAGCAGACAGAAGGCACAAACACCCATGGTTTTTCTTACCAGCAAAACTGTAAAAGTCCAACACATCTTTTTGATTGTTCACATGCATTTTGGATGGCTTTTCATTTCATTCCATAAAATAATGTTGATTACTACATCAATTTTTACTTTATATATACAAAATATTATTCATGGTGATGATCTAAATTCTTCTGTAATATTCCAATGTTTTGACCTTATCAAGATATGAATGTGATCCGTCTCTTCAAGCTGCATGCAACCAAGCTTGACACCTGGCTTATGTACCATAGTACTAGTCTCTGTAAACCGAGAGAGAAAAATGATGGTAGCAACTTTATTACAGAGCAACATCAGGAGGTGGTGGCTGCCATAAGATGTGGTACTACTCTGTATCTGGTACTTCATTAATGGAGGATGGACCAGCAAACTGAAGAAAATGTAGTTACTTTTTGTTCCCCATTAATTATGGCAACACTACTGCTTAGGAGACTAAAAAGACCACATGTTAATAAAAAAAAAAATAAAAATCTCAGATGCAGTTGTTATAGACAACTTTCTTCCAACACACAGTTTTCCTTGTTTTACCTCCATCCTCAGCCTGGCCCATCCAAAGTCACACTTTACAGAAGTGAACAAGTTACTGCAGCTTGTTTAGGTTTTTATTATAAAAGCTGAAAAAGAAGACATTTCCTGCTAACACTTTCCACATCCATTTCTAATGAACAGGACCAAATTATAATTTTCACACTAGTCTTCCCAAGCCTTACAATACTTGTTAACTATAAAACAAATGGGAAACAAGCAGGGGTCAATAAAACCTAAGCTATGGCACCTAAAACATTATAATAAGCAACGAGGGTGAAGTGAAAGAGCTCAGAAAAGAAGCAATTTCATGACAACATTGTTTTCTCGAGAACAAAATAAAGCATTACTATACCAATTTTTTAAATTTTTTTTCATGTGATGTGTGGGCTTTACACAACCAAATTGCAGCAGAAAAATCACTTAAAAGTTTGAGGAACTGTTTGTCTAGTTTATGAGATACAAAGAATTAGACAAATTGCAGATTTTACCAGGTTTCACTCTAATTTTATTCCAACATTCCTAATTGTAAGAAATTCTAAAACTACCATCTGCTATTACATTAACTAAGCTACTAACTAATCATTTGATTTGCAGTTTTTTTGGCACGTGAAGCAAGCACATTTTCTTCCTTTCCACACACACTTTCTACATTGTGCTATTGTGTGTTTTACCTGAAGTATAGTATTAAGATCAGGGCTATTCTTCTCACTGTAAAACCATGCTGATAAAGCATTCTGGTCATTGTGACACCAGTGAAGAACAAGAGGTGATCTAGATACAGTTTTTCTCTCCCTCCCAGTTAGAGATAGCCATTACGTTTCATACGTTAGCTGAGTACATTTAAATCCCTCTGTACTTTGATTTCAGTAATGCAGCTTTTTCTTTTTGTGTTCCATGCAATGGGATACACTGAAGAATTATTAAGAGAACCACTTTCCAGCAGCATACCAAAAATACTCTGAGCAGATGACTCGCATGCAGCATCAGTCCTATATACTGTAGGAGGCATAACACTTGAATGGAATCCAAAGAGGCAGATAAGGTATTTCATTCCACCAAAAGAAAATAGTTCCTTTCATCTAAATGAGCTTATTCCACTGCTGATACCAGAATTGTATGTGTTTTGAAAGGGTAATATACCCCTATTTTTAAACCTGTGTTATATTAGCCAGAAAAATAAACTATGGGAAGATAGGAGTGCAGAGACTGGGAAGCAGAATTGATTAATGTGCTGCCTGATTTCACTTCTGGGACTTGAAATTGCATCTAGTGCAGAATGAAGCAACTGCAGGGAAAAAAAAACAGTCTCATCTGACATCTTTAAAGGTCATGAAGGAAATGATGGTGGGTGATCCAGAGTTGGTATGGCCACAGGTGTCTTGTCTATTCAAAGGCATATATCAGAATATCCTCAGAACAGCAATGCTATTGGGCTGTTAGTTCTCAAAGCCCTCAAATGAATAAAAGGAAGGAAAAGTTTGACAGAGATAAATATGAGCCGCCATAAAACCTAAGAATATTTTCATCTTAAATCCAACTGTCAGTCCTCCTCCTGTTCATTTTGATAGTCAAAGGAAGAGCATAAGGCGAGAGAGGAGTCCACATAATGGTCGTACCTTTCTACTGCCATGCCGGCCAATACTGCTTTTGGTAGCTACAGCGGCTGAGGCAAAGAAGGTAGCGCAGAGGCAGTCAGTCCTCCTAGGACTAGAGAAAGTCACAAGGGCCATGGTCAGCAAATATGGGCTTAAATCATGGGATCACAATAAAACACCCACAGTTCTACAGCCACACATCAAGTATAATAGAACAGACTGTCTTCTAAAATGTTCAGGTGTCAAAATGGCAGCAGAATGTGTGCACACTCTTGATGTCTCCTAAAGACAGCTATTACATCAGCTCTCCAAGTCTGATGACTCCATGCAAGCTACACATTCAGAGGGAGCTTTAATTCTCAATTATTTGTGCTTGTTATATATAGTTCAACCTTTAATTGAAATTTTCCGTCCAAAGTAAGCCGTATAAACGTTGCAGTCTATAACTGTTAGTAAAAAAAATGGCTTTTGTAAAAGCTCTGCTTAATTTGTTGCATTTTAATGTGAAGGTTGTTGCACGTAGTTGAAAACATGCAGTGCAACAAGACTCTTATCCATTAAGCAAGACAGAAATGGCAATTATGCAGTCTGTTGATCGGATTTTTTACTAATGATGGGTACTTTCTGCTAATGGATAGGAGAGTAAAGCAGTCCAGTCAAACAAGTCACCTTGATAGTATAATGCAAGAGCCATCAATTTTGCACACAACTTCTTCAGTAATGAATCTTGGAGCACAACCCATCAGCATTGCTCCTGAAAGACAACCACTGAGGTAGAGGAACCACAAAAAGTGGTTTGAAATGAAAAATGGGATGAGAACTTTCCACCCCTTTAACAGTGGAATTGATTATGACGAATTTATCTCCAAGGTGCCTGAGCACTGCATTAAAAATGCTTCGACAGAAAAAAATATGATCCCGCTGTGCAGTTGGTGGCATCTCGCCATTTCATGCTGCAGCATCACAGTAAGAGAACTCAAGACCTATCTTCACATCTATCCTTGAATCCACAGACATTGTGGAGAATCAGAAAGAATAGTAACTATAGTAGCAAGAGAATTTTTTTCACTTGGGGTGTTACAGGTTCCAACCTGCAATCCCATGCTACACGTTAACTGCTGAAGCCTCAGGATGACAGGGGAGAAGAGCCAGCTTTCTCCCTGTCCTGTCTGCAGTGAACGTAGAGCACCCTGGTCCATGAGGAATGGAATGAGCTCTCATTAACTTCAGCTCCAGAATAAAATTTTCTATTCCTTGATTACCAAATCCCCAAAGAGGGTCAAGAAGTTTTTATTATTCTCAGAGACGTTGCGCTATGGTAAATCTTTCCACAAACTAAAAACAGTTAAAATTCAATAGCACCTAGGTAAAGCATCAAAATCAGCAGGCAAGAACAAATTAAGCCCTTCCTGAGAAAGGCTGTGCAGGATCATTTATTCCCTTTCTGTCTCCAATAACTTTAATACTAAATACACAGATCTATATTAAAGTAAAGTTAGAATTGCTTTTAATTAGATAAACCCAAGAAGTTTCAGTGCTCATTCTGCACCTTTTACTAGGATGCTTTGATTAGCACAGTTTCAGCACCTTGTCTCAAAGAATTAACCTGTCCAATTTTTCAACTCAGAACAGAAGCCCAATATATGAACACAGATGGCCAAAATAAGGACCTAATCCTATGAGGTCCCCTGCATGTCCTCCCAAGTACTCATCATCATCAGACTGCTCAAAATCATTCCAAGCAGAGGGCTAGTATAGCCTTTCAGGATCATGCCCTAATGAATAAAATATACAAAGGTGACTTGAGTAAAATCCTGTTCAATGTGCTGACAACAGTAAAACAGCATATTCCTCTCAGGACATTTTCCTGGCAGAATAACCTGACCCCTGGGTGACTGGCTTTGAGAAAGAAATGGGTAATGATCTAACTAAGCAATTCATCCAACTGGTCTTTTGGGCAATTTTTTACCAAATGATTGACGTGTTGCACCGTATATACAGTAGATAACATCACTGTAAAGTTTTAGATGAGTGTATAATACCTTTTTTAACTTCAAACACCTTGCATGCAAACTGCACTGTTAATTGTTACGTTTTTATTTCTAAATGCTGTCCAGTTTCCAACCATGGAGTTGTTTTTACAAGTCTCTCCCATGCTGTACACCAGGCATTACCACAGAAATTTGGCTTTGACCTTGCTTGCTGATGAATTTTTACTATTATATAGTAATTGCAGTGCCCCAAACTCTTATCCCCCTGCAAATTTAATGTTCCTCCAAAGGGAGTGGTTCTTAGAATTATAGTATTTTATCCATACAGTGTAGCTCAGTAAACTTGCCTTTTGGCCCCTTGTTCTTAAACTTTAAAAGGAGGCTATAGCAATTAGATCCAGCACCTACTGAGAAGAAATCGAAGGCTCCTGTTGACTTCAGTAACTGCTGCAGACAGCTCCTAAATGGGACAACTTGAAGTGCAGCTCTAGCCTAGAGGCAGCTATACAGCTGGTATTGTGGGGCTTTATTGTCTCATTGGTTCCAGATCCAATCTGTGCAGTTTTAAACTACAATTATTATTTTCTAGTTGCCAGCCTAATAAATGTGATGTGAGTTGAATTCCTGCCTGAAATTTTAACAAGCAAAAATGTTCCTGCAGTCAGATGTCACATAACAGTTAAGTGTAGCCATCATGCTGGTTTCTCAAGGAAAGAAAAGAAAGAATGTCGAGCAAGAGTGAGGATGGGTCTCGTGTACAGTTCTCACTTCCCTTCAATGAGCCACAGCTATTAAGTGCACTCAGCAGAAGACACATGGTCTACAAGGCAGCATTTCCAGTTAGTGGCTGAACCAGCTGAGGGACAACTCAGACATACATTACTGACTAGGAGGAAGAAATCTCTGAGTGAAAATTTCTCTGTATCACTGAGACTGGTCATGCTGGACAGAATAACTCCTACCTTTAGCATATGCCAAGTCGTTAGTGCATGGCACAGTACATACATAACCTTGGCAAGCAATAGTCACCACCATTAATTTGTGTGTGTGGTCATCACTAAGAAGTGGAAGAAAGTTAATCATGGTAAAGTTAAATTAACATGAAATGCCTGACTTGTCTCATTCACATTTGTTTTACTGTGGCATATGCTCCTGCTTTACACATGAAAGCTTAATCACAACATTTCAGGTGGCAAACCAGTTAATTATATAAAAACGAGGCCCAGAAGTCTGTGACATGACACCTCTCTATACTTCCTTGGGAGACGTCATGCATGAAAGAAGATGCTATTGTTAGCAACATCAGACTGAGGGCTGCAGGAGAGCACTGCTGCTGAAATCTAGGGTCCCTGCCCATAGCCCCGCTATAATGGAGAGAAAATGCATTTTATACAGATTGCTCTTGCTAATAATGGAAGTGAAAGGAAAGCTTTTTTTTTGCCTGGAACAATGCACAATCTCTTGTGCAAGCTTCATATCACCTAACTTCAGATGTTACTGATGTAAAAATCCCCAACAGAGATAATCATTCATCCTGGCTTTTCTTTATCACTCATTCTGGCTTTCTTCGTATATAGAACAGGCCAATTTGAACTCTTTCAACTGCATATGTTGGGGAGAGACAAACCAGTCTGCAGTCATACCTATTCCCTCCCTTCACTAGAAAGAAAGCCTGAGGGGACCAGCTCAGAAGTGGGCAGGTGAATCTGAACATTTGCAAATTATTAGAGAAACCAGTGTGCTACCTAAATCTAGGACAAAGGGAAGATGGAGCCCCTGCTCAGTATTGTGTCACAAACTTCACATACTTTGTCTTTCTTGCCAGGCTTGAAATAGCAGCTGTCTCTCCTGCTCTCAAGAGGAAGAGGTGAACTAAGTTCTCTTGCCAGAAAATTCTCTCTTTGATTGGCATTAGACCAGCTTTTTTTCTTCCAGAACCTAAAAAAATACCTGAATGATTTGTTTCCCCATGGCCCTTCCACCTGCCATGCAGTTGACAGTATGCTGGATATACAACCTGTAAGGCTGAAGCCCTAACCATGATCCAATACAGCATACATTTTAATCTGGACCTTGACGCTATGGTGTTGCCTGTGTCTCATGGATTTTCTGCTCAGTTTAGCCCTTGAAATTAAATGCCCACCTTTGACCCACCCACCAATACTCACTCATTAAGCATATAGCAAAACAACAAATCACTTTAAACCAATCCATCAAGAAAACAGCAGGCACTGCAGGTTGAAGAAAACAGCAGCAGCAGCTTTGTAGCACTCACAGGACAAGGAGGTATCTTCTTTTAATTTTCCTCCTGCATGTTTCTGTGCCTTGAATCAGCCTTTGTCTGGTACAACAGCTATCCACAGCCTTGATTATACTTGTAATAAGCAACTTCTGCAAATGTCTCCGCTTTGCACCTGTGTGCAGTCACCTATAAAACCTGTTTGCCATCCCATATTCTACACCTATGAAAATTCTCTTAAAAATAGTATATATAAAATACACAGTGCAAGGCTGTATTTTCACCTCAGGCTTTTGATGACAAGAACAGCTCCTTGAACTTCTTGCAGGTTCTTTATAAAAATAAAAAGAAAATATAACTGAAGTATTACATAGCAAAGGCCTTGGTATCTGCGCTTTTTAGAGACTTTATCTCAGAAAACCCTGTGAACAAAACAGGATGAATTACTTAAGCTTGCAAAAACAATGACATCCCAGAATGCTGACAACCCAGTTTCACCTTTATCTCACCTAATGATATCGACATGCAGAACTGCATAATCCCCTGCCACACTATTCCAGAATGCTTTGTAGATCATAGGTACAGCAGCACACTAAAAGCCTCTAGTTTTGTGGCAGATTTGCACCATCTCAGGGAAGGCAAGGGGGGATTGTCTAGTGCCACATTCCAAAAGGATGAAGAGTGTCACTTCTGAAAGGCACAGCTGCTATCAGATAGCAAAATACTTAGTGTAGATATGCTTTTTCTTTTCTCATAATTGGAAAAGTAAAACATGTAATCCTCCAAAATTGCAGCAAACACATGGCATCAAGAAAAAAAGCAATGAGTTTTTATTCCAAAGCAAAGATCTTTGTATTCCTGAAGGCAGAGAGCCCTTTATGCCAGCAGCTCACATAAAACCATGAGATTTTCCAGAGATAACTGAAATAGTATTAAGCATAGCAAAACCAACAACCCATCTCTGATCCCCGAAGGGGAATGTATGCAGGGACTTACTGTGTCTATCAGCCTACATATTCCACTGTGGGAAGCTGTGTACTAGGGAAACAATTCAGTTCTGTAAACATGTCTAGCACCCAGCTGATCTCTCTTTCTGCAGTTTGGCTAGTCATGTAAACATCTTCCATACACAGCATTCCCTAGCAAGGAATTCACTTTTTTTTTGCTTCCCTTCTGCATCTCCTTTTATTTATTTTGAACCTGGCTCTTACCGATGCCATGGGCTGTCCCTCATTCTTGTGTTGCAGGTGCAGTACAAACCTCACTGGCAGTTTAGGAAAAGCTGCACACTCCAAAGGCTCGGCAATTCATCATAATTTCCAGAAAGAAGCAGAAAAGCGGTGGTGGTGATTGCTGCCTCTTTCCTAAAGGCAACAGAGGAACGTATCTGTCAACCAGACATAGCATCCAGTGAAAGTTAGCACCAATTGCTACCCTATGCTGCTCATCCATATAGTATTAATAATACTTAATAAACAAAACAAAAACAAACAAAAAAACACCCAAAAAACACAAAACAAAGCAACCATGAGTGACCATGGCAGACCAAAAGTGACTACTAGGAATAAGAGCGTGAGTGGAAAACCTTGCCTGTGCCAGTTGTCTCTAACAAGAATCATATTTCAGGTAAAAAACAGAGTAGGCTTTTGGAAGTGGCACTGGGGTACTGACTTTCTCATCTGTAGGCTGTTTTTTGATGACCAATTGGGAAAAGATTAAGTTAACTTTATGAGTGTTATTTGCATTTAATAGATGGTAGCGAAAGGAGGAAAAACCTACCTGGAGTACTGCATCTAGCTCGAATCCTTAGTACAGTGACCTGTTAGAACAGGTCCAGAGGAGGGCTGCAAAGATCATCAGAGAGATGGAACACCTCCTCTATGAGGAAAGGCTGAGAGAGTTGGGATTGTTCAGCCTGGAGAAGAGAAGGCTCTGGGGAGACCTTATTTGGCCTTTCAACACTTACAGGGGGCTTATAAGAAACATGAGGACAGACATTTTAGTAGGACCTGTTGCAACAGGACAAGGGGTAATGGTTTTAAAGCAAAAGAGAGCAGATGCAGACTAGTTATAAGGAAGAAATTTTTTATTATGAGGGTGGTGGAACAGATTGCCCTCATCCCTGGAAACGTTCAAGATCAGGCTGCACAGGGCTCTGAGCAACCTGATCTAGTTGAGGATGTTCCTGCTTGTTACACGGGGTTTGGGCTAGATGACCTTTAAAGGTCCCTTCCAACCTAAGCTGTTCTATGATTCTATAAAGAGACTGCCTAAAAAATGAGGGTCCATAGAGGCGGATGCTAAATCAGTCCCCAGAGCAATTCAGTTACTGTATCCTAATGCAAGTAAACAGGAGATGGTAGAAAACTAGATACACAATCAAGTCTGTAACTGAATGAGCATAACACGATTAGGTGGATAATGCTTATCCGTGGAAGAATAACAACAAAACAAAATATTACAGTTATGGAAGGGAGAGTTCAATGAATTCAGAGATTTGCATGGTGAAATCATCTGTGGATCTGATCCAAATAAGAGTTAAAGTTGGCATTTCCTAAAACAATAATCCAACAAACCAAACCAAACCATGGGGATAGGTACAAATCTGTAGAGGAAAAGATTGTCAGCTACAAATATGAGTAAAATGGATTTGGGAGCCAGAAAGGTTTCACAATGAGACAAATACAAGTTAGGCTTCCAAGGGCAAAAAGAAAAACAATGAAGACACAAAGGAAATAAAACGAGCACTGGAACATGAAATTCAACTAACAAGGAAGATAACAAGAAATTGGTTTGTAAGAATACTGGCATTAACACAGATTAAGAAAAGTATTGGTCTGATATTCAACAGAGAAGAAAAACTATCAAGAGACAGCTTCGGGAAAGATCTTTAACTTTTTTGCATGCCTTCCCTATAAAGAGAAACTGTGATCAAATGACTGTCAGTTCAGAGGTGCAAGTAAGGGACAAGGCCTCATTTTTTAATAGAGAAACATAGGCTAGGGAGCTTTGAAGACATAAAAAGGTTAAAAAATTTCACATCAGCTGGGTCTCAACAGTTTTATTCCAGTTCATTTAGTGGCCATCCTTGAGAACTCCTGAGAGTTTAGGAGGTGAAAAAGGATAGGAAACAGTGATCATGGTACCTAACGGAAAACAGGGAGAAGCCATAGAGCAATACCTTGCAAAGTCATATACCCTAGCATCCACATGGTGTTTTACATTATGCTTCACATGGACTACACAAAACCATAAAAATAGTTATGAAGCTGGTTAGAAGAATATATTCTGTTGTAGGCAGAAATAATCTGTTGTGCAAATAGAAAAAAAAAAGAATTGTAAGTATCTATGTCGAAAAATGTACTGAGGACTTTTTAGAACTGAAGCAAGCGCAAGTGAACACCATCACACTGTCTCAAAAAAAAGTAATCATCCTACTAGGATGATAGATATTTGTACAGCATGACACACTCTTCAAGTAACCAAGTCTTTTTATTCAGTCCTGGTAAAACATCCCTGGAAAGCTGTGTTCAGTTCTGCAGCACTTTGTTTCAGTAATAAATCCAGTCACAAATCCTGAGAAGAGCAAGGAGAATAAAGATCTAGCAAATGTGACCTAGAAAGAAAGATTGAAAGATTTGGGATTGTTTACCTAGAGGAAAATGAGGAGGGATATAAAACAATGTAGGGAAATGGATCACAAAGAGAAGAAGAATGCTCTGTTCTTGATGCCTTTTGTGGTCAGGGTAAAAGTCACAGACAAACTGAAGTGACAGTGACTCAGGCAGACAATAAAGAAAATTTCCTGGCCATATGGGAGAAGGGCAGCAATTCCACCTACATCCTGCTTCCACCGCATACACCCCTCATTGCCAGAGGTTGTGTAGTCCCTACATTGCATGTCTTTTAACTGCTTAATCAAGCATCTATCAGGATTTCAAGAATTAGTTGAACCTGCCATATGGCAGGGTGATGGACTAAGCAAGCAATCTCTTAAGGTCCCTTCTTGCTCTTTCATTTTTTGTTCACTTGAGAAAACGTGACTTTTATCCTCCTCCTCTGTGATATGGTAGTCAGAGTAATCCTCTGACACCTAAGCCGATCAGCCAGTGCTAACACTGAGATGTGTGGCCCACACGCTATTCTTTCTCTGGAACCTAACATCATATTTGACCACCTTGCATTGAGGAGATGCAATGTTAATGCAGAGCCCTGTCCATGGCATGTGAATACTGGGAGGGAAATGGGAACAGAGAATTCTGTTTCTGTCAGAAAAGACAGCAAACGGTCCTGCACCCCAGCTATGGTGAAGGCTTTCACTGAATTCATTTCAAATACCTAAAGGTGAGAGTGGAGATTTTAATTTCCATACCTAATTTTTGCCTGCTAGAATTCCCTTCCTTTTCTTTCCAAAGTTCAGTATGAGCAGAAGGCTGCAAGAAAAAAGGTCCGTGTGAAACAAAAGAGACAAAGGATAAGACAGCAATAGAGCGCTGAACACCACCTAATCCTGCTCAGACAAATCTGTTATTTTGGATATTTAAAGAAAAAAACCTGTCTACTTGACAAGCCAGAGTGGTTCTAAAGAAACGATTACAACCTGTCATATCAGGACAGCCTGAAAAGAGTTTCCATACAGCCAATGATTCTATAAATTACATTTACAGTCACTTCATTTCCCAATCTGAAGCAGCACAGACCAGGGCAAAATGAACAGTGACAAAAATGTGCAGGTTTTACACAGTGGGATTGTAAAGAGTAATATGGAGATGGGAATGAACTTGATCGAATCGCAATGAAAGTTTAATTGTGTGACGTGTGAGTAATTGGTTAATGGGACTGGGTCAGCACCTAGTGTCTGTTGGTTTGAAAAGAGAATGAGAATGCAGCTTCAGCTATCTAAAAAAGGTTTTGCAGGCCAAAACGTTCCCAGCTCTGTAACTTGCAGAGTCCAAGAAATTACATAAATCTAAATGTAAATTACAGAGTTGTCTGATAGGCAGAGATATTTTTTGCTTTGAGACTGATATTCATATTGACAGTGTCTGAGGCCCAGAGAGGCCAGAACGGGCATCCAGAAGGGAAAAATGTGGCCTGGGCAAACGAGCCTGAATGAAAAGTGATGCATTAACCTGGAAGTAATTAAAAAGAAAGGGCAGGGGGGGTAGCCTTGTTAGCAACTACTCAGTGTATAACAGAGAGCCATTATGATAATATGGGACTGTAAAAAATGAGGCCTTGTCTGCTCTGCAAGGACATTAAAGAATGAGTGACACTTTTCTCATGAAAAGAAGGATTGCCCTGTTGTCCCTCAGTAACATTTTCTCTGCCTCATCAACAGCCTGCCTGGCTATTGCCCTTCACCGTGGAGTTGGCTGCATTTCAGTTGTGCTACACTTGTATGCTTTGGAAAGGTAATGTATAAACTCAAAACAACTCTAAGAAAATTATAACGTAAAGATTATTCCATTTGGTATTTAATAGTTGACTTTCCAAGATTACTTAGGAAACTTTTTTTTTTTTTTTTAACTACAGTATGTTAAGTCCCATCATATCTGTAGGAAATAAAAAAATTCCAGATGAGTGAAAACAATTTTGTTTAAGCACTAAAGATCACACTCCTCATGGCATTTGGTGCTTCCTGAGAAAAGGTTGGAACTGAAGACTTCCATCTCAATACCTTGCAGAGATGGGATTTTATATCTAGACTTCCATGTTTGCCTACAGTAATAAAGAAGTAACACCCTATTTTTAGTACTACAGGCAAGAACCTACCACTTTGATCACACTAGTGTTACGGAATCAGCAAGGCATGCCAGGATCAAATCAGAAAAAGTGGTTTCCAAAATGCTTTTGAAGTAGAAAAGGACATAAATGGAAGCTAGGAAAGGTTTTACAAATAAAATAAAAGTGTGAAAAAGACAAAGGAAAATATAGGTTGATTATTCAAATCAGAGGAGAGCAATAACTAATGGTATAGAGATGTCTGAAAAATTTAGTCTTTTTTGCATCAGTCTTCATAAAAACCATTATGTGTGATCAGCTACTCAGAGCAATGGTTTTACAAGGAGATAGAAACATAGAAGGATAAAATAAAGCAATAACACTTCAATAGTTTAGCTGAATTCTTGTCAGCATTCCTCAAAGAAATGTCTCTTAAGGTACCGAAGAAGTGAGTCAAAGCAGAGTCTGAACTATAGGTTCTGAAATCTTCATGGTCTTCAAGAGCTTGTGGATACAAGGAAGGTCCAAGTGATGAGGAGGAAGGTAAATATACCCCCTGTCTGCTTAAAAAAAAAAAAAAAAAAAAAGCCTAGGGAACAAAGATTAATTAAATTTTTAAACATGGTGACACACAAGAACAAATTATCACATAGCAACTTACAAGCACTGAAAGTAGCATTCCTGAGCCTTGTGACCTCCTTAGACATGCAGCAGACAGGTCTGAGGTGACACTTGGCAGGCTGGATGGTGGAGAAGAGGACAACAAACTAATGTGGCCTCTTCAAGGGCAGACGTCAACCATGTATCAGCTCCAGGAGACTTACAACAGCCTCCTGGACCACGAGCAGTTTGACAGACACTGGCTTGAGGGTTGAGGCTAAGATGAACAGCCAACATAGAGCTGTGAAGAATAAACGGTGGCAGACCTATCATTTCTTTGAAGGGATTTGGTGGATCAGAAAGGGTAGCCAGATCTTTTGAGACACTCTGACTTTACCAGGGCTTCTGACATTAATCCAGATGACTTTTTATTTTACCAAACCCTATGTAATTTATCTTAATGAAATTGCCATGCAGTAACTACATAGCTGTTCAAAAAGGCCTCACCCAGTGAGAAGCTGTAAGTAAATCACTGGTAAAATAGGGAGAACATTTTGCACCACAGCCTGAGAGAGTGATCATGGATCCACTTCTGTTCCAGGTTTACTTTGAATTGGTTGGATTCCAGAAGAGATTATATTTGGAAAATGTACAGGTGGTACCTGGCCATGAGGCCTTGTGAGTATTTGGGATAGTAGGTTTCTTCAATTACTCTGTAAATTGGAGATAGAGTAGGAAATAAGCATAATGCTATTCAATAGACAATAAATGGTAATACTTAAAAGGATAAACATAACAAAAAAAAATGTGGAAAGCTTGATTAATTCAGTAGTATACTGTCAAGCAATCCTAATGTGAGACAACACGTTACCATTGTGATTTGCCTTTTTTTGCATATTGGTATGTATTCACAGTAACCTTTGTGTAACCATACGCAAACTCTTGTGCTCTGCGTGACCACACTCTACCCAGACCACTATGTCCAGCTTCACGCAGCACACTTCAGCAGAGAGCTAGAAAGAATGCAGAATAGTCAGTGGGAAAACACAACTGAAACAACAAAGACAACACTTTTGGAAACAGAAGATCTGCAACGAATGGTTAAAGGACTCTCTGTCCAAGAGAATCAGTTGTGGGGAAATAACATATATATATATATATATGTATGTATGTATGTATATGTATATATTTTTATAGATATATTCACAAACCACACATTATGCATATATATACTTTATGCTTTCTTATACATACACACATACACACACACACGGCAGAAATGCCAGTCGTTGTCCAAAGTCACTAAAAAGCAAGCCAGGGTGCAATCCACTTAGTTCACAGCACAGAAAAGTGGAGTTGAATATCACCAAATTATTAGGTTATGATGGTAGTGGTGCAGTTCCCACTGTGCCCCCACACCAGAGAAGGTGAAGGAACAGCCTGCCTTTAAAGACAAGTCAAGAGAGAATATCTGTTCCTGTGGTACCTTTTTAATGATAAAAACCTGATAATATGCTGCAGGACACTGACACAATTCAACATATGTACACTTTGGCAATACACCATGCACTGAGTGCTGTAAATCTGAAAGTTTTTAAAGACAGGTATGACTCTTCTAGGCAGAAAAGCAGCTAATCCTGAAACATAGTTGTCTTCTGCTAAAAAGAGGGGAAACAGGAGACAGTCTGCATCCCAGGCCAGTAGTACAACAAGGAATGCATCCCATTGTTAAGCTGACTTTTACTTCACTTGTAATCTTTTTTCATTCAGCCTTTGTATCTATTCCTTTGACGTATGAAGCCTGGATAATTACACTTGTAATTTGTTTCATTAAAAAGACAGCCTAGTTTCATGGGATGAGCTGAGTGTCATGAGATGAGCCAGGGTGGAGATGATAAACTGGGATGCACTGCCTCCGTGGAAATGACGGATCAGTCTAAGGCAGTTTGCAGAGATCTGAGTCCTGAAGAGGTTCAGAGGCTGGTGAATACACATTGCAGGGAGGCAGCACAGGATGCTTGTGCTGCAAGTTGTCACACTTGGAGATAAAAAATATCAGACAAGTGGGCAACAGCTACCCCTCCCCCAGGCATGTCACCTATCATCAAGGATTTTCAAGGAAAAGGTCAAACAAATATCAGTGCAAGGTAGTCTAGGTATGGTGGACTCTTCCTCAGAGCATGAAGATGAACACACTTCCCTACTTACACTTATCTGACGATTTACCATGTGGCACTCCACAGGACTGACAAAAACACCTCCAGGAACTTCTACCAGTCCAATACTTCCAGCAGTCCCCCAGCTTCCTCAGTGGTCCTGCCTGGCCAATTTATCACATTTTATACCCTGAGAGGGTCCTTGTTAAATGAAGGAACTCACGGCCAATTAACAATATAGGCATAGTTATACCAAAGTGCCATCCACTCAACCACACTAGGGAAGTGATATCCTGTTTCCCAGCTGGTCTAAATTGGCCTTCAGGTTCTTTTTACCCTGAGAACAAAAATAATTGGTCTTGTGGCTAGACCTTCTCCTGGATATACACTCCACATTTTATACTCTGTGACATCCATAATTCTGCTTGAATGAATGAATAGCTGACACTGACTGTTTCCAGACTGCGGGTGCAAACAGGATTCCAGTTCACTTCTTATTCTTGCCATCTTTTCCCTTGTGATAACAAGATAGTTAAGTTTTTATTTTGCCTTTTTTTATTACACATGGAATGTATAATAAGCATGTATCACCAGGTTTTCTAACATATACTCAAAGAGTGGAGGGTGCCTATTTACTAGAGTTTTCAGTCCCGCTCTGCACTGTTGTGGTGCATCTTCACAGATCATAGCAGCTCACATATGCTGTAGAGATCATTCAGCTCCACTGATACATGGTAATGCATCACTTCCATCTTCTTTTGAGCATTGCAACACGTGCATTTCATTTCCTCAGAGCCATCTGATTTAGTCCTCTTCCAACCCGGCTTCAGAAAACATTGAAAAGAGATTTTTGCTTTTCTCTGCCCTCCCTGCCCTCACCCCAGTGTCCCGATTTTAAGCATTTTGGCCATTAATTTTGGTTTCAAAATCTGCAGTGGATGATTTCCTCAGAAACATGAATTCTTGTCAGCTGGTCCTCCCATTTTGTCTGTTTGCATCAGGTTGATGTGCTGTGAACAGACATTACAAAGCTTAAGTCTTCCAATGTTGTCTCTGTTCCAATGTTGTTACCAAAGCAGAACTGCACTGATCACATTCCCCTCTAGCAGCTACTATGCAAGAATACTCTTATTTCTGAATAGCACAGATTAATCTATTTTACAGTATTTCCTTTATGCCAATGATTTTCATACTGCTTTTCCCTATCGACCACCATGTCGTTGGTGAGGTCTGTTCAGCACAGCACAATATAACCTCAAAGTGGAGCTGCGTGCGTCTGCAGCGATAGCTTACATGCTGTAGGAGGATTCCACATTTCATTTCACTGAAGAAATGATCTCACTGAAATTCTCTAAATGCTGCAGCTAGCATAATGCAGACTCTATCACAAAGTAGGCTATTACCTTTTCTGTATTTTCTTCTTGCTGGGTGTTCCTGTGTTGCCACTGATAGCACAGCCCCACTTCGCCACTGTTAGTCCTCACAGCAGCCTCCAGCCCATCAGCTCTGATGCCTGCTGTGTCAGCCACAGAAAATAAAGAACAAGGATGAAAAAAGAGAGTGCTGTCACTTTCTGCTCAGTCCACAACAACTACAGGAGAAGGTAGAGTAAAGGGATGGGAGAGAGAAGAGTAGATAGTGGTGATAAACTGAGTTTGTCAGTCCAGTGCAGACCAAGGTCTCATACACCCTCCCTGCTCAGGATTCAGTGCCTGCAGCCCTCTCTGCAGGCAGGGGAGGAGAGCACCATGACAGGAGTACGAAGCTTCTGCACAGAGGTCTCACTTCCAAGGAGATGGTGAGGTCCTCAGACTCTAAACTCAACAGGAAGAAATATAATTTCCCCTAGAGATGTGATCACTAGTGGGGTGTTCTCAGCACCTCTTGTAGCTGGACTTCTGTGCAGTCAGGACTACAAAGGCACTAGATCTGCTGGTAGACATGAAAAGGCAATCCAGTGTTAACTCAGGGCACTCCACTAGACAGACAGATTTCAGGGTCTGCTTCAGCTATATAGCTGTCTATCACTTTTGTAAACCAGGTTAGCTCCAACACAATGTGAATACCTCCTCCACCTCCTTCAATGACTCTGCTTATGTGGCCAGTGAACTACAGCTGTCTTGTGGTGGAACAGCTGGTATCCGCAATTGTTGGTGATTTTGTGATTCCTAATTCTGTGCTTAGACGCTTCATATTTTATGTCTGGACCAATCCTTAATGCAGAAGTTTATTACTAGCAGCACTTTACTCCATCAGGCGTGACCCGCCTCCAAACTGGCCTCTGCAGCCACAATCCACCTACCTTAAAACAGCCGCTCAACACACATGCTATGCTGCAAAACAGCTCATTGAAGAGTTTCTATCAATTAAGCTTTAACATCCTTTTGAACCACAGATGATCCATTCACCGCTATTCCCTGCAGCACTCATGGTGTTTGGAAGCAGCCAGGAGTCTTGTAAGTAAAACCAGACTTACCATTTTAAGCACATCAATGAAGTCTTGGGCGAACAGAGCCTAGTACCAGGTCTCTGTAAACAATTGCAGCTTTGTTGTTGCCCTTAATTCTTAACTGAAATGGAAGTTACCCAATTTTCCAAAGTAATAAGCATACCCAGCAGCTTGCAAGGGCTCACTCCTAATGTAATCCTAACCTTGTTCTCCAAATCTACATTTGCCAGGTTTCAGAGGGACAATTTGATGTACAAAGTTTTTTTCCTCCTGTTCAAAATCTTGTCAACTGTTACAAAGCCAAACTTGGGGGCATTTTTGAAGAGAGATTCTATCCAAAAACCACTGCAGCTTGGAAAGCTCAGATAAAAATTCAAATGAATTTCAATCTACTGAAGTTCCATTTTTTATTGCAGAAATGCCACTCAGAGAGTCCTACAGGCAGAACTGAACTTTACAATACACATATTTCTTAAAAGAAGAAAAGATATAGATTAAGTACAAAACTAAGTTCTAAAGACTGCAGAATCAAGTACTTATTTCAATATTGAGTCAACGACAGTTCACACAAATACAAATGTTCCCCCTTGTGTGAGACTCATTAGACACTCAAATTGGATATTACTATTTGGCACCAAGTAAGTCAAAGTAATATTTCAACAAGATTGTCATATAAGATGAATAAATTCCTATCTTCCTTGTAAACAAGAAATGTGAGTGCAGTGAAATAACTTGCCATCATTACGAAACAGAGAGTGCTAGCTAGCAGCATCTGCAGGGGTATTCTCAACTATGTATTTCTAAAATTATGCAAAGAGGTATGGGACACTGCAATCAAATCTTCTGGCATTTTCTGTGGCACAGAGAGCATTGGACAGAACCAGCATATGGGAGGTAAGTGTTGACAATTGTGGAAAGAAAATGAGGAAAGCCATAACTACTACCTATGCTGGGGAAGCAAAATGACTATCTGAAATGAGAGTAAATCTGAAATGCCATCTTCCAAGAGAACCCAGCTTACAATGCCATGCTCTGCATAGTGAAACACACAGACTACTGATCTGAATTTGGCAGTAAAGACTAGGCTACAAATGATCTAATTTATCTCAATTCGTATCAGCTTAGCAAATTTGGAAGAGGTTATATGAAAATAGCTAACAAGGGAATCACAAAAGCATGGATTTTAAAGTCTTTAAGCAATAATGACTTTTCATAATGCCTGATCTTTTTAATTGATGTCCCTCTGGTAAACCGCAAGGAAATCATGAAGAGCAGAATGGGACCTTTGCTTAGGAAAGATAAAAAATAAAAGAAGCATGCAAACAGTTTTTATATTTCTTTACCAAAAGGAAAATCACTCCCAATTTCACTGACGAGGTGAAATACAAAGAGAGGTACCTGTGTGCCTGTTTAGAGCAGGAAACAGTAATCAGTCAATCATCAGAAATAAGTGATTGTATACTTTGATATACAACCATTAAGCATAAAACTCAAATGCCATAAAATGATTCTGCTGACATAATTTGCAAAGACAAAGCCCTTATGGCAACAAGAATGATTTTTAAAGGAAAAAAATCTCAAAATAGAATAGAATTTTTAATGTAAAAGCATTTAAATCACAAAGGATGAAAGAAATAATAGTGTAAATAATGAAAAGTGTAAAGAAAGATAATTGCTATCTTCTTTTTTCTTTTCTCAGGATAAGACTAAAATGACATCCAGATACACTGAAAGACAGCAAACCTAAATTTGAATAAAGAATAACAGATTGATTTAGTAGGCAAAACAAAAAACTGTAACCAGCCTGTGGAATGGATTATCACAGGATGCTCTTGAGATTAATAAACCAGCAAAATTAAAGAAAAACTACACATAATCCGATTAATAAACTTGTCCAGCTATAATGTCAACCAGCAAAACTAAACAAAATTAAAAAGGTGAAATTTAAAGTTTAGGGTCCAATCTGTAAGGAGAAAACATATTAGGAACCATATGACATCCTACCCGCATTTGGTATCCTACAAACATTTGGTACTAGCTGCTATGTGATAAAGACTACCCTCCAAACACAGGCACACAGGTGCCCAAAATCACAGTCTCAATACCTTCAGTATGGTAATTCCTAAAATAGTATTCTGCGTCTACATTTCATCACAGTTTACAAGTTATTGTTTCCAATAGTTGCATAAAATGTAATTTTTCTTAAAGACCTGTCAAAAGAAAGGGTGTTTTTTTAAGTAACAAGGAAACCAAAGAAGGCTCTTGTGGCAAGAATAACACTGGCAGCAGCTGGAGGGAGGTGATCTTTCCCTTCTGTCCAGCCCTGGTGAGGCATACCTGGAGTGCTGGCTCCAGTGTAGGGCTCCCCAGTACAAGGCTGACATAGACATGCTGGAGTGAGTCCAGTGAAGGGCCATGGAGGTGATTAAGAGACTGGAGCACCTGTCAATGTGGAGAGGCTGAGAGCACTGAGGATGGTCAGCCTCAAGACAAGAAGGCTCAGGGCAAAACTTTAAGCAAAATAAACGTCATATAAACTATTGATATAGACTGTAATTTTTACAAACTAGTGTTGGTTAGGATACACAGCTACCATAAAAAACTTAACACATACAAGTAGTTACAGAACAGTGTCTGGGACACTGAAGGTATTATTATTTCAATAGTCTGTATCAGTAATTTGTGTGAGATTTGTTCTGCTTATAGTCTCTATTGGCTCTAGATTTCCTACTATATGTTGTAATTTCAAGGAAGCTACACCATGTCATTAATTCTAGTGGAGACAGAAAGACTGCATGGACTTTTACTGTTCTCCTAGGAAAAACAGAGTTTAGGTATTACAAACTGCACACAGAGAGATGCCTGCTCAAAAGCATGTGTTTCAGTCATTCCCAAAGCAGAGCATCCCAGGGACCTCATTCACTAAATGGTTCATTTCTTTCCATTAACATCTCTACTGGCAGCCTCACTATTTCCACAGTATGTACGTATGTACATACACACACCCCCATACACCACCACCACCCCACCACCCATGTTATGCTGTTATTTATGTGCTCAATTGTAAATCAATTGAGGCTTTACCAAAAAGGGACTTGAATAAGAAAAGACACAGGTCTACAGGGCTAACTACCTTAAACCTAAACCAGAGATTAGAGGGTTGTTTGTTTATTTTCTTTCTCTTTCTTTCTTTTTTTTTTTGTACATGTGGTGAAATATGTTGCATGGCCTTCAACTGCCAGTCACTGCTTTTTATTATCCTTGGATTTATTGCTTGTTTTGCACTTCGACACTTCTCTCATTTTTCTGTCTCAGTATGTTTGTAACATGACTAAAGTTGTATGAAGAAATTCTCATCTTGTCCTTTTTTCTGAACACTTTCTCTCTAAATAGCAACTCATATCCTGCCTTTCACCATTCATTACTGTTAGATAGTAGATAACTGGCCTATGTGAACTGACTTACAGGTCTCGGTCCCATCCTAGCAAAGTGCAGAAATGCTGTCACAACTGTCATTGGTTGGCACCTTATTTATAGACTCAATAGCATATTAATCAATATCTCATTGAAAACTGCACCACAGCATTCCCTTTAAAAATGTCAGTAGTTTTTCAGTATATGTGGTGACACCACATAATATGTTGTCAAAGAGCCATCTGATATTGCTTCAGTGGTTTTATGCTGTACTTCATACAATATAAAAGGTACACCCCAGGTCATACCCCTACCCATGTATAAGAATAAGATTTTGATTAGCTCCAAACTAATTGGCTTTCTTATTCTGAGCTTTTCTGTAAATGAATGCAATTTGTGGCATGCAAGCAAAAAATCAGAAGTATTATATGCTTTCAGAAAAAGATAACTTCTTCACTTTCTTGACAAAACAAAGCTGTGTCCACATTGATTCCATGCTCTTTTAACCGTATCTGCCCACATCTATGACAGACCATCAACCAATATATGGTGTAACTTAGAATCACATGCAACAATTTGCAATACATGGCCAGCCCCAGTGCACACTGTGAGCAAAGTGAGCGTCACAGGGGTGTGTAAACCACACTGGCTGAGCGGGCTGAAAGGGTGCCTACTCCATTCCCCAACTGTAGCTGTTCCCTCAGAGCTTAACACTGCAGTCTGTCTTCCTCTTTGTAATGCCCAAGTGTGTCTGAGTGGCCATGCTGACGTGGTGGTCAGAAGAGTGACCAGATGAGATGTAAAGAAGTTCCCAGTCCAGGTTCGTTGGTGTCTTTTCAGCCTGATGGTTTTGCTGCTCCAGGTTGCAGTGTAGCCTCAGTAAAAGTAATGTTTGCAAAACTGACGGGCTAGTAAGCTGTAGAACAAGTGCCTGGGGACAGAGATTTCTTCAGCTGTGTTTGTCACCAGCTAAGAATGGTCACTGAACCACATTGAGCGTTGTCATGTTTGGGAGAGCTTCCCTTTGGACTGTTTCAATCTTTCTTCCATGCAGCCAGTGACCAGGCCAATGTCTCAAAAGATGAAACCTGAAATGGATCACTGGTCAGACATTCCCATTTCTCCACTCTGGTAGCGCGACAAGTGCATCTGGCATCTGTGAACCCTTCTTCCTTCAGGGATTTGTGACTACTGAGCTGACTGCAGGTTTTTCAGAATGGCTTTTTCAGAACAAAGCACTCCCTTTTCAAAGGTGCACACATGCAGAGCAGAGAGTTAAAAATAATCTTTGGATATTCCCTTCCTCTATCGAAGTAAATTTTTCTTGAAGCTTTGATACATTCCAGTCAGCCCAGTACATGCAATCTGCTTCCTTCAGTTTATGTACCCCTTTCTCTGTCAGAGAAAAACTCTTATCCAGCTGCCGGTAACAACTCATTCATCTTTATTCCCAGTAAACCCTGCCATCTTTAAGGCTTCATTATCTCCTCTGAAACTAGGTCTAGCCTGGCAGACTAAAATTTCCCATCCTAGCTAAACTACTCCTCCAAAACTAACTTCTCCAGAGAGAAACCCTATAGTGTAATACTGTATCTTTTCCGCGTCCCATAGCTTTCCCTATTCTCCTAGTTTTACCTCTTAAAACCTTTAACTCTGTCTAGGCAGGCAGGATAATCTCTGCCTGTTAATGGAGGTGTACAGGGTACGGATAACTAATCAGATCAGTATGTTAACATTTTCTGCCAAGTGGCATTAGTATAAAACACTGTTCAGATACAGTTTTGAAGTAAATGGGAACAAAGCTCCGATTTACTAGCAGGGCTCCAGTTACTACTAATTCAGCATCTGTGCTGTGTGAAAAGAAATCATAAGGAAATATCCAAAAGAATGCAATTTCCTGTGTTCTCAGGAGATCTAGATGGCAATAAGCATATGCATATAGTCGCTTCTACTTCATACCTCCCCAAACCAGCAGGGGACCACATTTACTTAGGATGTGGTTAGGCTTGGGTTAAGTTCCTTCCTTTGAAAGGGTTTGAAGCCAGTGCCATTACCTTATAAAAAAATTGTCCAGTGAGGAAAAGCACAAGATTATGATAACAGCGAATAAGACATCTCAGCACCTTACTACTTGCATCTAAGTCTTTGTTCCAGTTCATGTTCAATTAACAATAAATGCAAAATGGAGCTTCTTGGGAAACTACAGTTCAAGTCCCTCCAAGCAAAGGAAGAAACTGAGCCAGTTTTTCTGCATTTCGAGAATGTTCTAACCACTGCTTCACTGCAGAAAAGCTGTTGGTTACTTTCAGCTTTATGACTATCAGCTGCTGGAAAATCAATTACCGGCACAGCCCTAACTTTAATATAGAGATCATGATGGGCCACAGTGCTGAGATCTAGATTTTGTTTTGCCAAAGTGCATGAAGGTGGCAATTTCTCCATAACAGGAATGCAGACTTCAGTTTTCACTTAATGATAATGGATGTATTCCTGAACAGGACTGTGGGATTTGGTTTATACATAATGATGACTTTTGTTTTGTGATGCTGATAGTAAATCTGCTGTTGATGGCAATTTGCAGATTTCATGTGAATTCTATTTTTAAAAAAAATGTTCTGATCTAAACCTAAATGAATATATTTACCAATCTCACTGACAAATTTTCATTTAGAATCCTCATGTGAGTCACACTATATAAACAATGGCCTTTAGTAGGTAACATTAATATATGGGAATTACATTTAGAAAGTGCATATCTTTTGACATGATCAAACACAGAGCTTAGTCACATTAATATAAATGAAAACCTGATTGTATTACTGTTTGCAGTTGCAAAGTGTACTGCACTGATAACAGACATGCTTGTGCACACACTATAGGTTATGCAGGACAAAGAATGATTTTGCTTTGTGAGTCTTTGTTACCGAATATGTTACAGAAAACAGAGACTTTGGTTAGTAATGCCATTTTTTTATTAAAAGTCTGAAAAAATTGTGGAAACTGTTAAGAGGTAAATGGAGAAGATGAAGAGGCATATCTCTTCCTCATATTTATCTAGAGTCTTTGGGTCAAAAGAAAAGAATCCAAATAAGTCTTTGCCCCCCTCCTCATCCTTAAAAAACTTCTTTCTGCAGCACATGATTAGTTGTTATTTCCATAGACCCTAGGTGGCCATGATTTTGATAACTGTAGCAAAGACATACATATAGCAGAAGAAGTGCTCACAACTAATTGCTGATAAAGATTTTCAGTAACAGATGATTTTTTTCCCTTTCAACATTTAAGGATCCTAAGCATTGGTTATTATTTACTTGATGAACTCTTACTTTATGTTCTTTTTCAAAAAATGAAAGCATTCCCACAGACAGCTGTAAGAAAACCTACAATGTTTCTGGATACATATTTATCAATATATTTATCCTGTAGTCTTTAAAATCTGGTCTTTTTCCAAAAATGTCTTGTACTCTATTCTGCCTAGTTTAGATTTCCAAAAAGTACCAGATTTACAGGCTAAAGTTCATTTTCAAAAGGGTCAGGCATTTTAAATCATGTCTCCTTGACAGTTAATGTCATTTTGATCCTAAACTACTTCTGAGAACAGGATTTAGAAGTGCAAATCAATAAGATTGTTATGAGGATTATTTTTTTCCTGACTGACAGGAGGAAACTGAAAAGCTTGAACAGAAATACTAAAACTAACCTATTCTGATTGCTTGCAAGAAACTATGGATTTTATTATTTGGCATGCCTGGTGCAAGACTTCTCATCTCTGTAGACAAAGCTGAATTTTGCCACCTTGAGGTTCTCAAAAAAATCTTTTAGTTTGTATGTCCAGATACAATCAAATTTGCAGCCTTCAGTCAAGCAATGCTCTAAACAGTTAAGCAATGCTATAAACATGATGGAGCCTGGCAAACTTCACCTAATAACAGCAAACACGAGTCCTTGGTTAACAATCCCCATTTTTGTTTCTAAACCATTTTTTATCTTAGGGTCACCTAAATAAAGGGATAATAATACTTAAAAAATGAAAGTTTACGTGTGAAGTTGGATATATTTTCTCACTCCTTTCCCTAAAGCAGGTAAACCGGCCATTTTGTAGCAGCCATTTTTACTTACCAAGGCAGATACCAGGATGAAATACTGTTCAATATATTAAAAAAAATGAATTAACAAATGGTCTGAGTATTAAAGTAAAACACAACTCCAGCTTAAAAATGGAATTGGCTAAGAAAAAAATGTTCAAGATATATAATTTGATGGATTCCCGTGTTGATGAGCTATGAGCTATCCTGCTCAGCATTTGTCAATAAATAAGAAGTTATGACTACCCTGCTATTCTTCCGAAGGATTGGACTTGGATGTTTAACCAAAAGAGAAATCTTTCCTGATTTTACTTAGAAAGACTGCATTTTTGAGGACCATGTATTTTAGAAGAGTACTTGCACCTGTCTGGAAGAAATGTCTAAGAGAAGAGACAATATCTCAAGAATTATATGCATTACAAGGCTAATTTGAGTCTACTAGCTGGAAATGAAATTTGAAATTTACTCTTTGCAGTCAGGATTATTGATGTGACCTGAGGATATATGGTATTTGGTACCAGTCATTGAGAGATTTGGTTTTGCCCTCAGGTTTTGGACTGGCAGAAGTAGCCTTGTTCTCAGCTTATCCAGATACATACCGGGCTGAGCATAGCATTAGTGTATTCACCTGTAAGGACGTACTCATATGATATGGAGCTACCAGGCAAAAGCTGGAAATGGTACCCAACTAAAGCTTTATAAATGCAAATTTTGTCTCGTTACATCACTTTCAAGTTCAGAAGCACATGGAATTTTTACTGGAGAATATAAGAGCAAAATCAAACTGTTCCTTACAAACTGAGCTAAATTCCCTTTTTGGATGTATGAATTTCAGCATCCTGCAATCCTTGCAATCTTTTGCTGATGAACTGAAGGGAAATATGGTCTCATAAGAGCTTGGTAAAAATAAAAATCAGGTAGCATTCTTTCTTAACACCTTTAGGGGCTGGCAAGGAAACACTGAAAACTATTTTTATTGCTTGAAGATAGAAGTCCACAAGGAAATCCTTGTAACTGAACAGTATAACTAAACAGGAAATCCTATGAATTCCAGAAAGGTATCAGAATACACCACTGAAATAAGTATTGGTCTAAAAATAAAAAAATCCATCTACTCACTAGGGTTACCATAATAGCTGGGATCATTTTAAAGTAGGTCATTAAAAAACCCTACAAAAATTTTATGAAAATCATGGATGATTTAAATTTAGTATCGGTAAACAACTCATTTACATAGAAAGAAGAAACAGGTTTTAGTAATCCTGAGACAGCTGGAGATATTTCTTAAAGCTAGACTGAAGATTACCATTTTTTTGATTAACCATTATTATTTGCGGTACTTTATCAGATATAAAACTGAATTGCTTCCTTAATACCAAAGATAAATACTAAGGTGCTTTACAGATAAATGCAAAATGACAGGCACCCTGCTTTAAAGAACTTGCATCTGGTTTATTTATATATAGTTAGAAACAGAAAAGCCCAAGAGACAGTATCACTGCATTTAAGTTATTCACAGGGTAGTGGATGGGGGAGAAAAATGTGTTTTTTCTGTTAAGCCAAAAGGAGCTGTCAGCTGTTAGGACTCTGACCTGTGTATTTGCTTTGAAGGTGCAGCAAATAATAGAGAAAGAAATCCAGACAAGGGACAATCTAAATAGCTAGAACAAATGAAACAACTGAAATAAACATCCCCTAGAGGACTCAGTAGTTTCCACAGCTACTCCAGACACACTGACACTTGTGATTATAATGAATTTCATAACAGTGCTGACTTTTCCTACTAGAGTTTACAAAAGCAAAATAGAATAACAACAGACTCTTACACTTTTTGCCTCTGAACAAGGCCTGGTAAAATGGGAGTACTTGACCAAGTCTTCTGTTCTGTGGTCTGGTGTGCTCTTAAGGCAAAGAAGGACAATAGAATGTGGAAGCACTTCTTATCTTCAATCAATTTAAAGTTTTTCAGTAGAGAATGCAAGAAATGTTGGGCACATTCCCATCAAAATGACCTTACTGTTGCTTTAGAACACTTTTTGTTAATGTTGCACGTTTAATTTTTAGCCTGGATTCATTAGGTTATGGGGTGGTTAGGATCAAAATGTGTGCAAGTAGTGATGTACATCTTTCTGTCCTTTCCCTTACCGTTTTGGAATATAGTGATATATTTTAGCAAAATCTTATGAAAGTAAGGGACTGAGTAAAGAAGGATCTCCACTACTGTCCCCTCTCTTCCAAGGGAAAAGCTATAGATATTACTCAACAAAAAATGAATTTCTGCAGTGAAAATAACACATTAGGAATGTTGCAAAAAGCAAAAAGGTTTAGTTGAATTAGATCAAATAATTCAATGAGAAGACTGATTTCCTTTGCATACCAAGCTTCTTTATCTCTGCTGCTGATAAAGTGATTTTTTTCCTTGCTTACTTTGAAATACAGTGGTCTACAAGTGTTCTTGAATGCTTAGACGGCCTCATTTTTAGAGGTTGTCCTGGTTTTGGCTGGGTGTTTCAGTTGTTGCTGAGCAGTGCTTACCCTAAGGCAAGGGCTTTTCAATGTCCCCTGCTCTGCCGGTGAGCTGGGGCACAAGAAGCCGGGAGGGAGCAGGGCCAGGACAGCTGGCCTGAACTAGCCAAAGGGATATCCCATACCATAGAACGTCATGCTCAGTATATAAACTGGGGGGAGTTGGCCAGGCGCTGCTGATCACTGCTCAGGGACTGGCTGGGCATCGTTCAGGGTTGGTGGTAAGCAACTTTATTGTGCAATGCTTTTTTTTTTTTTTTTTGCTTTTTTTTTTTTTGCTTTTTTTGGGTCGGCTGGGGTTTATTCCTCTTTCTGCCTCCCCTTTTCATTACAATGTAAATCGTTAATGGTTTTTTTTTTTTTTTTACTTTATTTTAATTCTTAAACCATTCCTATCTCAAGCCATGTTTCCTAGCTTTTTTGATTCTCCTCCCCATCCTACCGGGGGAGGGCTGGGGAAAGGAGTGAGCAAGCAGTTGCATGATAGTTGCTTGCTGGGATTAGACTGTAACAGGTTAAGGCAGATTCCTGATTTCTACAAAAGTAGAAGAGTGCAGTTTCATGATAATTAACAGGAAATCACTAGTTGCATACCATAAGACATTGTTAACTGACTAACTATTATAAACAGTGATATTCAATGGACAGTTTAAAGTTAATACTGTAAATATTGTTTACCACCTTTCAAATGTGACAGTGAAAAGTCAATCTGAGCTGTGAACCCGGGGGGTGGCCTACTGACTATTCCTGTGAGGTGCTGACCTCTAGCTAGGAGGAGCATGAAGTCCACACAATTGAAGTCATACCTGCAGAAGCGATAAGCCTGTTTGGTTTAGAGCTAGAAGACTGTATGGGTACACACAAACGTACACTTATATGCTCATCACTGTGGATTGTTGGAAAAGGTTTTGGTTAATAAATCCTAATTATTTCTTCAAAGTAATGCACCTAAATCAAAGGTAATTTTTCAAAAATAGTCATGGTACGGTAAAAACAATACAAGATTAATAGCTTTCCTCAGTTGCCAACACCTCCCAACATCATGCAGATATGATGAAAAAGCCTCTGATAAAACAGTCTAAGACTAATTTACATATCCTCTGCCCTGATGTGAAATCCCTTTTGGTTGATAAATTCGTTTTTCCCCTCTAATGCTGTGTAAACTCTAAAAATGAAGAGTTCCTTCATGACGCTTGATGAAGACCTCCCCGTTAAAATATCTGCCTTTTTCAGTTTTCCAAGAGCTACTGTAGATACATTTCTTTTCATTTGTGTTGGGGTAATGCCAAAGGAATCTACCTATGAAACAGCAGGCTGTATGAGGGCAGAGGATAATGCAAAGTCTCCACCTACCAAGTGCCCTGGCTGACTTCTGTTATTCCTGCAGTACGTATGTGCAGAGTTGCAAACAGCAAGCTAAACTCACAATTGCTAAGTCAGCAAGAGTGGATCACTGAACAACTTTCTCCCTAAACCTCTCTTGTGAAGGGCGAAAGAGGATCCCACCCAACAAAGGTGATAGTTGATGACCTGAGAAAGGGGATGGCTCGAGAGAGGGACAAAGACACCTTAACTGTGCTTCTCGAGGTCATCTTTACAATGACTTTTGACTGAAGTATAGCTAGGTATAGACTTGGCGTGCTTAGAACTCTAAGCACTTGGGCTTAAGTATTAACTAGTTGACAGTCATGAGCTGAAATGTACCTCAATGCAGCTAAGTTACCTCAATAAATATCAATATTTTACCCACACCACTCATTTGCAATATGTATTACAAGTCCCATTTGTAGAGCTCCTTAAACACTCCATAAAAATAAATTTCCTATGGGGAAAAGGAAACAAATCAATGGCTTCCTAGCAAAACAAAGCTCTCTCCCCATAAATGAAATGAAACAGAACAGTTGCCAGTGCTGCCTGACAGGATTTCACAAAAAGTTGGTTAAAAGACTGGCAGATGCTGGCACCCAAATAGGAACAGGGCACTTCCACCTCAGCCATGCTTACCTCTGTAATTTGCATTTCAATATACCCTTTCAACCAAACACCTCAAAGCACCTGAAAACCATTAAATTTGTCAATTAAAAGCTTCCAGCGTATTATCTTCCTGGTACCTGAAAGGAAACTGAGCCACAGTATGATTAATCGAAGTTTTCACAGAAATAAAGAAATAAATAAATAAACCATATACACACCCCACCCTCCCACTGCCCCCCTACCCCCCCAAACACTACAGAGATGGAAACATGATCTCAGGTAACTGACTTTCAGTCCTGTACCTTAATCATCAGCCAAAAAGTTCTTTTTTAAATGAGATATCTTCGCCTTCCCAATGACCCGACAGAGTGCAGCAATTCTGATTATCACAGCACAACAGTTACTGTTGAGTTATGCTGGCATTTCTGCACAGCTGCTAAGCTGAAAGATACACAGGAATTTAAGCTAACACTATAGCAACCTCTCTTGTACTCTGCTATCACACATTAGATGTTAAGCAAGTTGTTGAGCTAATGGGGCCTATGGAGATTAGCATCAGTTTCTCCTACTATTACTTTATTTTTAAACTCTGAAATTCCAACTGTGAGAGACATGTATATCTGTTAAGGAACAATAGAGGAGGCTGACACTGTCAAAAGTCTCCCTACTCACTTTCCTCAGGGAACCCTCATAGAAAATATCTTCATGAGGGTTTTGCAGTCCTGGACCTGTTTGGCTGGAATAGGAACACTAGCAGGTATGTGAGTGCTTCTGCACTGGGGGCAAACCTTTTCTGTAACAAGCTGCTGCTGGGAAAAAAAGGGTTAGTTAACATGTTTCTGTGAACTGAGCACTTGTATATTCTTGAAGCAAGCAAAGCATCTTTGACAGGCTCCCACACAGGCTCTCCTCCTGGATGCAATCCTTTACCATTAGATTGAGCTCGAAAAAGCTGGAACGATATTTAATTACTTGGGAAAAAATGAAGCAGCTTGTCACCATTCTGCCATGATCAGACAACAGATAAAAATTCATATGAAGATTTAAGGTCACTGATGTCCTGTGTGATTTCTTTACTCCTTTCAGAAAACTATTTTTAAATGCAGACATTTCAGGGTTTTTGAAAAATCCCAGAGTCTGAAAATTAGTGACTGCTGTGAAGTCTCATCACTGAGATAGTGTAATTTTCTTTTTTTTTCCTATTTTTTCCTATAATTTTTAGATTAATTTAATTTCTGTTGAATCCAGAAATACTTCAGAAAATATCTTCTTGAGGAAAAGCACAGACATCAACTTTGTTATTAGGAAATTATAAATTATTGATAGAAACATTGCCTTTTTGACTTCAAGGAGGTGTGCTTAGGATCTCTCCCCATTCCAAAAAAACAAATGTATACTTTACATAGGAATATACTGGTATAGAGTGGCCTGTGAACATGTAACTTTATGTGAAAACTGAGGCTGGAATCAACATCTCTGTAAAAAGTTTTGATCTGTGTCTTTGAGTGACTAGCTTTGACACATGCAGGGATGGATAAGGGAGAAAATATGAGGCTGGCAGAATGTGAATGGGTGTACAGCTGTATAACCAATAACATGCTCTGTGACCAAAGGCTTTACAACCCCCTTTGCCTCCCCACCTATGGTAGTCAGGCCTGAAGTAACAAAAAAATGAGATTTGTAGAGGCAGTTTTCAAACCTGGCCCTTAATCTCCTTCCTGCCAGACCTACTCAGGTTTTCAGCAAAGCCTTTCAAATACAGAGCACTTGGAGCAAGTTTTCATACCCAGCTCCTTCCCCACCTCCCTTTCGCACACCAGTGTCTCTCCCTGCAGGGAGGTGGAAAGGGTCAGGGGCACTTGCTCCTCTCCTGCGTCAGGGGCCACGTCAGGGAAGACAAAACAGTTTCATGCCACGTTCCCCAGCTGTGGGAGTCTAAAGAGCAGTCTGGCTCTTCAGTCACTGTCTTGGCAGAAAAGAAGAACTCATACTTACCGTCTGAGAAAGAAGGGAGCTCTGTTCACCAAGTTTGATGATCTCAAGCTTTAAGAAAGTAAGACTAATCTAGAAGCTTTCCAGGCAAACACTGTCTCAGGATTATTGTACCTCACTCGACATCTGTCATTCCCTACATCTTCGCCTGCCCAGAAGTCTTGGTGTGGGACAAAACAGCCCCTCTGGCTTAAATGTCTGGTATAGCTCAAGAGAGAGAAAAACCCCTATCAATGTATTGTAGGTTTCAACTATTCAAAAACTTTTATACCATATCTCTCAGTACTTCAAAAGGAAGCAATTCCAGTAATAGCAGAGGAACATTTTACTAATAATCCTAGTAATGTAAGAAAGCCCTATTTCGTCCTAGTCAATAGAGCCATGTTTGTGATAACTGAACACTGGCAGAAAGGGACACTGGAGGTTTAGCTGTATCCAAATGTGAACGGCATTTTAAATCTAAATAGTATCAGAATGTATTAAGAAAAATTTCAGAAGGGTACACAGAGAACCGCAGTGTTTAAAAGTCAGGTAAAAATCTGAACTGAACCTTTCTTTTCTTTCATCTTGAGTTTTGTATATGACCTGTCTGTCAGTACATAGTCTGTATTTGTCCACCACTGTCCAGACAAGAACAAGTCTAATGCCTGCTGATCAGTTCAGTTCTGTTAACTCTTACCCATTTTAGCACTCATTAGGGTAACGGAACAATTTCAGACTGATGATAAGGATATGAGAAAGAGTCTTCATTGGTCAGAGCTAGTGTTTGTACAAGCAACAGGAAAAAATCAGACTGGCAGTCTCACAAAGAGAATATTTTCAGTTCATTTTTTCAGGGAATTTGTTGAAGACTGAGCAATATTCTCCTATTTCTGTCTCTGCAGTATGGATGTAGGCACTTGAATAATACTATTTTCTTCTAAGAAAAGAGGGCAGAAAAGGAAGTGTTCTGAACAAGTATTTATCAGAAAAAAATAAATGTGCTGTTATAGAGGTGGTGAAATATTAGACTTTAATAGTGGGAGAGCTGTCTGAGCAGATGTAAATAAAAGTGTGTATATAAAATACAGCTGTGCTAAATCAATTGGCCAAGCATTGAACTGATGTAGGCCCAGAGACTAAATGCATTTGGTTTTCTTTAAGTTTGAGCATTTGGGTTGAGAAACTCTCTTTCCATATGTGTGGCACAGGTGCCATCGGCATTCAGTGCTGCGGATGGAGGAATATCGATACTACGTAAGCATAATAGATCTTTAATATTTTCAATGGGTTAATTACATTTTGCTTTTATTACCCCAGTTGTCTCAGGGACATTTCTTTGCCTTTTTTATTTGTCTTTCCTATGAGCCCCTTTATTATATTACCACATTTTGTACTGTACTGATTATGAACAAAAAATGGACTACAAAATGGCATTTAAGACACCAGAAGAGCAGAGTAGGATGAACTGATCTATTTAAAAAGCAACCATTTTACTTCACAGAACAGCTACAATTGATATTGCAACAGCACTCTCATGTTGAAAAATGCTCTGCTCTCACAGGTACTGTACACAATGAAAATATCTTACAAGAAGAGATCTTACGAGAAAGCTTAAACAACCCATTAGAAACACATATTTTAAATTAAGCATTTCAGAAATCAAATGGCAAAAAAATCATGGTATTTTCTATAGCAAAGAATCCAATTTGCTTTTTAATTCAACAGCTAAGCTTCCAAAGCCAACATTATGTGACTGTACAAGTGCATGAGATTAGAATTTCAAAAACTTCATACTTTGAAAGTTCTTGAGCATTGCTTGGTTTATACCAAACAAAGTAACTTAATGCAATACCATGAAAGAGTGAAAAAAAAGTATTCTGTAAATATCTGATATTGATATGCTTTTCCATCAAGCATGTCAAAGTCTGTTTTAATATACTTGAGCCAGATTAATATGCAAATGAAACCAGCTTTCCATTAGCAGGCATGAAATGCAAAAGACACCAGGTTTGCAGAATTACTCTATGGAAAATAAAATAAATCAGAAATTAACTTCAAGAAAAAGCATCATTTTGACAAAAGTGCATTACAATTAGCATTAACTGTATTGATTGGTCTATAACACTGCACTATTTACCAATGCAATCTAAAAACATCTGCTGTTCGCTAACTGCTTATTTAGGTGGAAGTTTATGTGTTTTCTATGCTAAGTGTCTCTCTTTAAATCACTTTTTCTTCCAAGTTATTGAATGAAGGAAGAATACCTCTATCTTTTAATTAGTGCCATGACCAGAAAACATCAAGATGGCAATAATAAAGCTTTAAGGGAAAGCATGTCACAATAAAAAGAGAAGCAAGTACTATTAAAGTTCCTCATTGCAACTAAATAATAAAACTATTTTAAGAAAATTCAAAAATGTCTGGAAAGTAAGTGGCTATTATTAGTTGTTATAGTCAGGCCTGATTAGAAAAATTCATACCGTATATACTGCTCTGTATCACTGAACCTCATGAAGTGGAGGTCTGTAGTTACAGGTAGATTCATTGTCTTTATTTGATGGTCTCTGCTTGAAACAAAGATCAGAGGTAAAAAAATACCATTATTTAAACAGAAGGTAGCCTTTTTGTCTTCTGAAGAGAACAAACTGCAGATAATAGGTGTGAGGAAATGATGGAGACTGCATTTTGCACCGCTGTATCTCTCAAGACATATTTTCAAAGTAATCACTTGATTTTAGTTCTTGTAAAAGCATAAATTGAGCAATCACCCCCAAAGAAATCAGAGACTCCATCATAAAAATCAAATGGAATACAACACCCTTACATTCCTCTAATTTCTGTTCTTGCCCCTTGCTCTGGAGAAAGCCATTTTTATTTCTTAGCATTAAAGTGGAAATTCACTACAATTGAGTGGACAGACCATGGACAAGAAAGGATAGCTATTAAATGAACACAAAAGTTTGCACAAGATCAAAATGGGAAAGAAATGGACAGGATAATTATTTATTCAATGTGGAAACAAATTAATTACATTTTAAAACATTTGGTTAAGAATCAGACTCTAAAGCAACTGTGGTTTACTGTCCAGCTCTATACAAGGTAATGGACAGTGACTACTTGAAGGACCCTTGGGCAAAAATTGTGAAGAAACATCATATCCAGAAATATCATAAAGCAATACTGATGAAGACAGATCCAGAACTGAATGTCACATTTTTCCATTATTTTTATATACATTATCCAGGAAAACCAGCTAATTCATAAAGGACTATGACCACCTAAATGAAAGCAATCATTGATGAATAACAAGTTAGGAAAATAATCTACTTCTGATTAAATATGCTCACAAGTGAAAAATGTCAAACTGGTCCCAATGTAATTTTAAATAACTAAAACATATATATGATATAGGAGAGGCAATCTTGAAACATGTTTGTGAAATCTAGTTCACATCTGAGTATAGCTGAGCAAGTTTACTGGACAGTAAGTATAGTTTGAATACTAGGATGATACTGTGGATACTGAGATGGCTGGATTAATAATATGTGTTTCAAAACTGTTTGGACTGACGACATTTTGTAAATTGAGTTTCTTCACAGCTTGCACTTCTGATGACAATACTTCACAAAAACTGACTACTTTTCCGATTTTTTTTCTATATTTTTTACATTTAAATTCAATTTTAATTTCTGTATCTTTGGAATTTCCTTAAGCCTGATTCAACATAAAATAATGTGATCTGTATCATTTAAATACATATATAATGTGACCAGAGTAATGCTTGTATCATTCCAATCGATATAAACAGAAGCAGAAAATCAATCATTCTCTTCTTATAAGCGAAAAGAAAAAACTTGCACCTGTATTTTAATGGGTATGGTTGTGTCCACAGCTCTTCCTATGGCATTTTGCATTTAGACTTGAATGGCAAAGCAATAGCCGCTTCATCAAACCTTGTGATGATTTTATATTTTAGAGTATGAACTTCTGCCAAACAAATATCCCATTCTCATACCTGAAATGCATGAGCAATATCTACCGGAAAGTAATCTCAGGGCTCAGAGACTACATGTGTTATCTAAAGGGACTTCACAGAAAGTTGCACACACCAGCTAGAATCTTTGTAATGTAGTATCAGGTTATAAAGTGGGGAAAGCAGGTAGAAACTCAAAAAGTTAAAAAGTATTGCGGCATTGTGGTGGGTTGACCCTGGCTGGATGCCAGCCAGGTGCTCACCAAAGTTGCTTGATCACTCCCCTGTCCACTAGACAGGGGAGAGAAAAGACAGGGGAGAGAAAATGTAATGAAAGGCTCATGGGTTGAGATAAGGGCAGGGAGACATCGCTCAGCAGTGACTGTCATGGGCAGGGCAGGCTCCGCTTGGGGAAATTAATTTAATTTATTGCCAACCCTAGTAGAGTGGTATAATGAGAAAGAAAACCAAACCTTAAAACACCTTCCCCCACAACTCCTCCTTTGTTCTGAACCTCAACTTTACTCCTGAATTCTCTACCTCCTCCCCTCACAGCGGCACAGGGGGTCAGGGAATGGGGCTGCAGTCAGTCCCTCTGCTCCTTCCCCTCAGGGGCGGCTCCTCACACCCCTCCCCTGCCCCAGCCGGGTCCCCCCACGGGTGCCGTCCTTCAGGCACAGCCGGCTCCAGCCTGGGTCCCCCCGGGGTCCCCAGCCCCGCCAGCAAACCTGCCCCAGCCCGGGCTCCTCTCCCCGCGGGGCCACAGGCCCTGCCAGGAGCTGCTCCAGCGTGGGCTGCCCACGGGTCACAGCCTCCCTCGGGCACCCACCTGCTCCGGCGTGGGGCCTCCAGGGGCTGCCGGTGGGGATCTGCTCCTCCGTGGGCCTCCCCGGGCTGAGGGGGACAGCCTGCCTCAGCGTGGGCTTCACCGCGGGCTGGGGGGAACCTCTGCTCCGGGCCTGGAGCCCCCTGCCCCTCCTGCCTGCCATGGCGGCTGCGCGGATGGGCCTCTCACGTATTATCACTCCTCTCCCTTGGCTGCAATTGCTGCTGCTGCAAAGCTTTTCCCCCCCCTTCCTAAATATGTTATCTCACTAGCACTACCACCATGCCTGATGGGTTCAGCCTTGGCCAGCAGTTGGTCCATCTTGGAGCCGGCTGGCATTGGCCCTGTCCAGACATTCGGGAAGCTTCTGGCATCTTCTCACAGAAGCCATCCCTGTAGCCCCCCGGCTACCAAAACATTGCCATGCAAACCCAAGTAAAATAAGTTTATAAAATGGGTAAAGCAGGTAGAAATGCTAAAATTTAAAAGGCATTGTGACATTTTTAATGACTTGATTAAAAAAAACCCCACACAAACCCAGACCCACAAAAAATTAGATTTCAAATAAAATAGCTGAACTGAAAAAAGCCCACCCAAAAAAACATTAACTGTGACATCTTGAGATGGAAAAACACCTAAAAAAGACATATTAGCACCACATGAAATGTGAATTGAGTGTAACCTGCTGGGTCACTGATCTGTGGCAATTACATCATATAGCTAGTTCCCTCTGTGAAATGATTGTATCATCTCTGTTGGAGGCTTATGAAATATGACATCATCCTTAGAAAGTATACCATGCATAACCCTGGTTATCAGACTATTATAATGACATTATGTACAAAAAAGAACCTGCAAAAAACATCTTCTTCACTTCACCTATTTATCTCCCCACAAAATACACCAGGACCAGAAACAGACATGATTCAAGTGACTGAAAGAAAGCAAAAGTGGATCATACTCAGCCTCTGTGCAAATTGTTCTAAATCACCCTAAAATACTGGTCAAGCTTGTCAGTTTTTATTTTTCCCCCAAGCTATATCAGTAAGTTTAATCGAAGTTGCCACATCTCCCTGAAAAACTTACCTCATTTATAACCCTTGAATCATCACAGCTACAACGTTCTTTCTACATGCAAGCCAGGTATTTTTGCTTCTCCTGGATAAAAGATAGCAGGCAGCTGGTATGTCATTCCTGCTACATCTCTAATTTGTTTTGAAGTTCTATTTGATGAAGTAAAAAGTCCAGTTACAACACTTTAAGTAAATGAGTCTGTGTTCAACTATGTTCATGCTAGCAAGGAATTCCATGATCTTTATTGATGCTTGATTAAGTTTATGTTTAAATCTGAATGGGTATGCACAGTACCTGTAGAAAATTATTTTTGTTGTGATACAGCCATTACATAATTATTTACATTTCTTACTTGCTTGAGTGGAGAAAAAGCACAGCCCGCAGCACAACTGGCATTCACTGAAGAATATTCAAGGACCAAATTATCCACTAGTATAAATGCATTGAACCACCCAGTCCAAATGAAGACTAGTTTAGAATATCTAAAGAAAAGATGTTCAGGATTTTGACCTATTGTTAATAGGTCCATTGTTAATAAATTGAACTGTATCCTTGTGTGCCAGATAGTTTTAACTAACCTCTTCCTGATTATATAAGGCTAAAGTCCTTCTGACCCAAGTTATTAATTCGTTTGGTTCTGGAAGTATGAGCTTGCCAGCTCTGTAGAGTGAGGGACTGAATAAATGAGTTGGAGAAAGGAAAGATAAGAGAAAAGAATTGAACAGGAAAGAGTCAATAAATACATTGAAACATATTATTACAGAGAAGAGGGAAATAAGGACAAAAGAATTAAACAAGAATTTAAAAAGAATTAAATGATAAGATGAAAATAAGCAGATGAAAGATGAAAGGATGCACAATAGGTCAGGGGATGGAAACGTTTTGGATTCGCCAATTCATCCTCACAAAACAGAGCTTGAAGAAAGGTTTGATAAGCAACTGATTAAATTCACTGAATAGTTACGTTGCATATTCCACGCACTGTGTAGGCTCATAAGAGCACAGAGTTAACTAGTCAGGGGACATAAACAGAATTAGGTATGAGAAGCTGTAGGGCTGACACTCACAAAGTTGATGTTAAGCAACGGAAATCCTTTTCAAACATTAACAGTTCACTCTTAGCATATGTCACATATCTAATGTATGTGTCTCATGACTCCAAGACAGCAAGAGTGACATGCAGCAAACAACATATGCCTGGCACTTTTCAAGTACTGACATACTGAGTGAAACAGCAAGTACAAGGTGAAGAACAGCATGAGTGTATTAGCATCTTCCATTCTTCTGGAAGCTGAGAGTGAGAGACATTCTGTAGTTGCCAAAGGCAATATCAGCTTTACACAGGGACTCTAAGGCACACAGGATGTGCACTGCGTGTGTTACTGGAGAAACACTGTATATGCAAAGCTGGATGCCTAGCCAGGTACCAAAATACTTAATCGACCCTCCACCAGTACATATTCTGTTTGTTCAAATGTGAAATTTTTAGACATAATAGCCAAATCATGCCTATTTTTACAAACAGTCATTGTGCCAATGTACCGGTCGACGAACAATGTAAACTCCACGTACAGAATGCACTAGAGGAGATCCTGACAGCTACAGGCTGGACTGGTGATTCTGGCTTCCACTGTTATTAAGATAGTAGTATTTAAAACACAGAATAAGATTACTGAGAGCTCAGATAAACATGGGCTGCTATGAAAAGTGTCAAAGCAACTTCTGTAAAGTGGAATCTTGCAACATTAATCTGCTGCTACCTGAACAGAGTGTCAAGAGGTACCTGAACAAAAGAAATCTCTCTACATAATATATTTAGTTTCTTAAAAGTATTTTATAAGATTCTACATCAAAGATTATGAAAAAAACCAAGATGCTGCTGGGAGTGCTGGAAAGCCTCTTTCATGGACTGAAAGCTGGTTAAAGAATAGATGCTTTCCAGAGGGGTTAATGGTCACTTTTCTAAATGAAGAATCATCATCAGTTGAGTCTCCCAGAAATCAGCAGGGGAACTGTTTTTACTGATATCTTCAGCAGTGCCCTGGAGAAGGGAATGAATAGTGACATTTCCTAGCCTGCAGAAAGCAAGGCCATCTAAGGCAAAAAGTTGGCAGGTAATCTTCACTGTAGACTGACATGAAGTGATGTACCTAGAAAAAAAAGAATCTATACCCTGTCTACACGGTGCTTACTTCAGAACGGATATTAAAACTAATGAAAAAGACTTTGAAGTAACAGAGTTGACAGTTTTCTGAATCATTGACTCAGTGTGCAGTGGCAGCCAAAAAAGCCTGCAAAATCTTGATCATCACCAGGATGGGTGCTGCAGACCAGATAGCAAGGATAACACTTTGCTGCTATACAAAAGCTCTGCTGTGCACACGCTGAGTCCTGTGTGTCATTCTGTTCTCTGCATCTCAAAGAAAGGTGTAGTGGAGTTAGAGACAGTACAGTAAAGGACAGTTAAAGTGGTCTAAGGTGAGAAGCAGCAGCTTTATAAGGAGTAGAGCCTGAGGCTCTTCAGGTTGGAGAGGGTAAGCAGGAGAGGGGATATGGCCAAGCTTTGCAAAATAATGAAAGGAATAGCAGAACTGTTATTTACCAAATCTCGCATACTAAACCTGGATTGAACTGCAGGAGTTAAGTTTAAACTGAATAAAATAAGGTATTTTTTTTGTGCAGCAGATAGTGTTCTGACGACAGAGGCTGTGGAAACAGACAGTATCAGCACCATTTTAAAAGAGGTTAGATAAATTCATAGACAGCACATGTGTTAAGGGGTACTAAAAGGACTAGACAGGGATATACTCTTTAACAACTAACTCATAGAACATTTGTAGAGGCCAGAGGTGTATAAGGGGAAGAATAATAGAAAGAAGCCGGGTCCATGTGCTGTTCCTTTAGAACATCCTCTTTCGCCACCAGCAGAAACAGAATGCTGGTCCTTCTACACCTTTTCTTGCCACCTAAAAGTTAGACACAGCTCAGAGGTACCCTGCCTTGGGAGACAGGTACCTATCTCTTGCCAAAGTCCCAAAGTCCCAGGCAGAGATGGTTAGGTTTCATATACAGAATCACAGAATGGTCAGGGTTGGAAGGGACCTCTGGAGATCATCTAGTCCAACCCTCGGCTAAATTAGGTTCACCTAGAACAGGTTACACAGTTGCATCCAGACAGGTTTTGAATGTCTTTAGAGACGGAGACTCCACAGCCTCTCTGGGCAGCCTGCTCCAGTGCTCTGTCCCCCTCAAAGTAAACAAATTCTTCCTCATATTCAGTCGGAATAGATGCTGAATCTGAAAAATGTCTAAAAGGTATCAACAGAATTAGGTTAATTAAAACAAAATACAGCTAATACTGGTGATGTTGAGTGGTACCAGCACAGAACTGAGTTAAAGCACAGCATGGCTTTCATACTGGCACTGGCCCATGCTTGTCTGACTCAGAGAAGTGAAACTACATTGCATCTGTCTACAAATGATCTTGTAAGGTCTGTCTTAGAGGCAACTAGTAGGAGCAGTGCAATGCACAGAAAAGGACAATGCCAATAATTACACAGTGACTATCAAGATCCAGTGCTCAAGCTTGCTCCTTGGCCCACTTTTGTATAGCAACAGACATATTGTTGCTGAATTTTTTCATCAGACCCACTGAAACAGGCCAGACCAGGAATGACTTTGCCCTAGTCGCTATACTCTTAACTACAAAATTATGAGTGGCTCATACTGTTGTATCAGAGACTGCTTTAACACTAGTTAAGCTGGGTCCTGCTAGCTGTGTCATGAGGGCAGATGGGAACTCAGCATGGTTCTATCTCCTTGTTATATACCTCAGGTCTGCACAGGTTTCTTCTGCAAGCTTTAAGCTCCATGTTGTTTTTACTATGTTTTGTTGTAGCACAGCTGGTAGTCCACAGGATTTGCACTGCATTTTTGCCTACAGCATAGGCACATCTGAAACAGAAAAGGAGGGAAAAACTACTGAGGTCACTCACTGTCTGTAATTTATCATGTACAAGCCTCCTTTTCCCTGCACACACTTTAAAATGTAGATAGGAAGGGGAAAATATCACTTTGTCATTTCAGCCAGGAGAGAAACTTACCCCTGCAGTTCTTTGTTGCTGCTTTTCCTGGCACAAATTTGTGTCACATTTGCTGTCAAGTGATTTGCCAACAACTAGGAGCAGTCACATTTAGAAGAAATAGGCTCACTCCATCTCAAGACTAACAGACATTGATTCCCATCTTCATTAAAAATCATTCTCACCCTAGAGAACCGTAGCAGTGAACACTAACTGGCTTAGATTCATGTCAGTGCCTATCAGAAGGACCTGTTGCATGAAGTTTCTATATATTTTACGTTCCCTCCCCTGAAACGGCAACTGCATCAACTTACAAACTTCAAGGTTCTATGATGTTCAAAGAAAACCTTTTATTTAATAGCAAAACAACAAAAACTTTACAAGATGCTGTATATGCAAGACAAAGCATTTTTTTCTGGTGGGGAAAATCTCACTATATGCAGGGAAATCAAAACTACAAGAAATCCCCAAATTAATCAAGTTGCACAGAGTAAGCCCATAGATAGGGGGCTCTGCAGGACTGGAGATAGAAGAGTTTCATTTTCTAGCAAAGACTTTCATAAATCTAACACGAACTTTTTGCGCTCATGTCACAAGTACAGTAGAATTTGTCACCTTGTTCAGATGATAAGATGTGATAGATACCCTCCTTAATGCATTTATGGATTATTTTTTTTTTTAAATACAAAATAATTTACTTCTAGGTGGTGTAAATAAGGCTATAGTTTAACTGATTAAGAGAACAACTATACCATATAACCAACAATCTTGTTGTTACCATAGTTTATAGCAGTTTATAGCCCCTCAATCTGCTTATAATACTTCATTTTAATCACAAACTTTGCAACCTCATGTACATGCTGCTCTACTGTTCTGTATTTTACAGTGTGATGCCATGAACCTTAATGATGCTCTGTACTGTTGCAGAGGATAACTGCAAATCTAGGACACTAAATGTTTAAAATCACTTTACTTCTCAGACTGCAGCACATGCTCTTTAAACTTGCTTAGCTAAGGGTGATATGGCACAATAAAGAAAACAGCACCAGACAGGATCTCCCTGTTTTTTTCTTAGTAGCAAATCTCCTTCTTGAACATTTAGAAGGCTGTTTTCTGGCAGCAAGCCTCTCAGTGGCCACAATACACAGCAGCATCAAATCTACCTCAGTTGAGCACACATACTATGTGCACCCTGCTCATTTTGTACCATCATTTTGCTTTGCAAATCACCAGATATTTGAGTTAGATTATTCCATAAATCCTTCACTCATTCCTGTGCCAGCTACCACCTCACCCCATTTTTCTATCTTGCAACTTGTCCTATGTCATTTCTGACCTCCAAAAACATCACTTCATTATCCTCCACCAACAGTGTCTGCATCCTGCCTTTCCACTTGCCTCTTCTAACCCAATATCACCACACCTATCTTTCTACAACCGTTCTAATTGCCTGGCTTCTTCCTGCCCACTGAATGAACTACCTTTCTGATAATCACAACCCTCCCATTCATTCTCCTTTACCATAAATATTTGGCATTGCCCTCACCCAACCCTCTCCTTAGCATATTAGCCTTTCTCACATAGTCAAAGCACTCTCATCTGCCATCCGCTCACTGGTGGCTATCCATACATCTCTTATGCCTACCTTTCCTCTATGACTCCCACCATGTCACATCAAGTTCTTAAGATCATGCTGTATTTGTTTCCTTTCATTAATATTTCTTCTCCAGCATTTCTTCCAGCTAATGTTTAAGCTCCCTGTTAAGCTGTCTGATGGGCTTCTCCTTCCCTCTCTGCTCTCAAAATATACCAGATATTGCCAAGTCCATAGGATCCAGGAAGATTCAAAGTATCCAGCAGCATTGCTTGAATGGCTCATCAGGTGCGACTGTGCCACACGCTTACCTGAGCTGCAACCTGATCTTTTCTGTGGCTGTCAAACTCTCAGTCACGTCATGCACAAGCAAGGTTTCTGGGCAACAGGCAAGCTTTCCCATATGCATATCCTTCCCACTACTAATGACTTTTGATGAAGCAGCAAGAAATTCCTTCATTCCCTAACCCAAGCATTTGACTCTGCCTCGCTCTTCCTGCTGAAGAAAGAAGCTGCACCAGGAAAGCACAGAAGGATCTGAGGAGAAATGAACGTTAGTCGGCTTGGATGGTAAAAAATCAGTTCATGATACAAGAATGTTTTTTTAATTGATCTTAAAATAATCTATTGAGATACTTTTTACTTATAATGTGTACTTTAAAAAATAAAAAAATACCTGTGCAACAATTTTATTTAATTATATATAATATTGTGTGATACTCTTTCCTCCCTCTGTGTAGTGTGTGTGTCTTTCATAACAGTCCATGGTAATTCTTCTGGTTTTATCTTGAAATCTGATTACTTTATCATATAGAGATTAATCCATCTTGTTTGCCTCCTGGTAATAGCTTTTCTATCCCTTTGTCTTTTAGGCATTTGTACTTTAAATAACACAAGTAAAACATCAGATAGATAAGAAACCAAAGAGTACCCATTGAAAGGAGAGAAAAAAACCATCCCAAAACCTAAGAAAGAAGCAATCAAACAGGAAAGAAAGCATCTAATACCTGCAATACTGAGAAGAAACAGTGCCACCTCACTACCTACAGCTTGGAGATCATGGCTTAGATATGACTCTGTCCAGCAATTTATTTGTTAAATGGCTGGGTCACAGAGTGGGCAGACATCTTAGTAAGGACATAATGAGGTAGAAAGATTGCTTAATGCATTCAAACGAATGTTTATTTAAAGGAAAAAGACAAGAGAAAATTCATTTCCTAGCTAAGAAATTATTGGCCACTGAAGAGACAGGAAACATTTTAGGAGGGAATGAATTTTGCTAACACTTTTCTCCCAGAAATGCACAACAGTTGCAATGAAATGTTTAAATGTTTTGATGGCTTCCTATGTTTGTAGAAACTTTTCACTGCAACATTGCCTTTATAGACAGATTTGTCCAACAAGCGATTAGTTGCCAGTTATTTATCGGTCTATCAAGCATTACCTTGAAATATCTCCTTTTTGTTTGATGAAAAATCCAATTTCCCATGAATATAAAAACTGCTCCTTTAAAATCACTTCACATTTAAACTTGTCCTTTTAAATTATGATTTTGAATAACCAGCTACTGGGGTTTTTTTGAGGTGTACGGTACATGTAAATTTGAGAAAATCCATTCATTTGTTCAACAGACTTCTGAAAGCTGTTCTTGATTACAGATTATGAGCTGATGGCCTAAAATGTGAATTAGTTTAGAATTTGCTGTTAGAAGTTGTAGTTACAATTGGTTTTGCCATCCAGTGTAACAAGGTGCTTTTTAGTCCAAAAAAATGTCTTATCTCTGTGGACTGCTGCATTTCTCTTATTGTTGCCTACAGATAGTGCAGGGAGAATTCTGGATAGAATTACATCTGCTAGTAAGACCTCTACTGTTCCCTGTACAAATGTGCCTTGCCTCCAAATAAAGGGAGAGGAAGCAGCTTTTCAGATGCACATTAATTAAGCCTTGTTATCAGTCTACCTGGAAAGTAGAAGCTGATTTGCAACTCATGATACAGTTCAACAGAAATCAAATATCCATTTGGATGAGTTGATACGCACACTCACTGTGGTGGAAAGACCTTTCTTCTCTGGCTTACTACGGATGTGACTTACATACACTTAGGAATCTGCTTTTTATATCTACTTGCTGTACAACACAGGCAAGCACAGCTATGAAAAGCACCGTGAAACTCTATTTCTGATTACATTGTCTCCCTCCCCTATAGTCTTGGGTAATACAAAATTGATCTGGAGAACAGATCAGACAGCAGTGTCTGGACAAGCAGTAGGAAGAGGTGGTGTGTACAATTTCTGTTATGTTTCTGATCTCTATTATACCTCTTTGACCTCATATAAGAAGACTCAGATTAGTTAATTACAGAAATTTCCTAAGAATTATTAATGGAAAAAATGGTAGGGAGCTATTGTTTTCCCATTTCTAGCTGCTCCATAATGGCACATCAGAGCAGATATCACTGGTGTGTGTCAAAGGTTATACCAGCCTCTACCTATCACCGTCATCTTTCAACCTTCACCTTGATTATGCAGGAGACAAATATAATCATTTTCTTTTCAAGTCTGTAGGAAAAGATGACATACATGATAAAAATGGAACAATTGGATTACAAGGTAAAACTGCACACATATCAATAAATTTGAGACTTGGATGTTCTTGGGGAGACTTGTGCAGTCAAGTTAGTAATCTGTGTTAACATCTCATCTCTGAAATGTTGACCCTGGTTTGAATCAGTGTTTCTAGAAAAAAGATTTACTCCTTCTTAGTTTCAATCTGATTATTTGGCTTACAAAATAACTGCTTTAAACAGGAGACTTTATACTTGTCCGGGTAAATTTTGTTCCAATTTTTATTTTGGCCACAAGTCAAAGATAACAGCTGTATGCTTGTGGGTTCACTGAACTTTATGTGCTTCTTGGCTGCATCACCAACTAGAGGGAATAACCAATAATTAGAACATTTCAGGTCATCTTGAGAAGAACAGAGTTTTCCCATGTTTGGAAAGGTCATGTGACCTCTTTTTTGCATGTTCCCAAATGTGGAACTGTCAACCATAGAGCACAGAGCTGCATAAACAAATAAAACTGCCATTATTGTTTTGAGCCCAAGAAAAAAACAACACAAGGACCTACATCCGATCATGAATATTGTGCAGAGATTTTAAACTACATATAACAATTTCAATTTTTAACTCTCTAAGTTCATAGTAGACCTAAGCAATATTAGCAGAACTCATTCACATATTCTTTGTACATAGGCAGCCCTGGTCATAATGATTTGCAGCACAGCACTGAAAGCCTTAGCTTCTGTTTATTGTTGTTTTTTTTGTTTTGTTTTGTTTAAAGTTGAATCAATACCAGTTTATATAAATATATGTTCCTGTTTTCCAATTGTTCCTGCAACAGCATTTATGCCTATCCAGTGACAAGAAAAACAACAATAAATGTAGTAGGATGAAAGCAGAAAGGATAAGAAAATAGAGATGATTCAGATTAAATGGCTTTAGATGTGTGCAAATTTTTTTCTTTCTGTTAGAAGTGTAAATATTTTTTGGCACTTTGAGATTATTATAAAGGAAAATAAGAGGTACCAATCTTTGAAAAACTTAACTGACAAAACTATGCTTTTCTTGTTACTAACAGCATAGACCCCTCCTAATATGGAAAGGAATGAAAACCATTTTTGTGTCACATCTTTTAATCCCCAGGTTTCCTAAAGCTGTTTGTAGAAGCTATACCTAGTAGTTCATGCTGTAGATGGGCAATTTATTTGACAATATTGGAGAAATTATGGATATTAGAAAGTATACGTATGTTTGAAGGGTTGAATAAGAGGTGAATTCTTGCAAAGCTACTACAGTTATCTCTTTATCACTATAAAATATGCCCTGGGAGCTGTCAGTTACAATTGGTCTACCATTAGAGAAAAGGAATTGCTTGCTACAACCAAATGATAGTACCACTGTAAAGGAAACCCCTTCTACCCTATGCATACCTATGGATATGCAGTGTGGGTTTAAATGCCAGGCTGAGGATATGCAAAATGCAGAGTACTGTGGATTCCTTATACTCTATGAAATTTCCCAGTACACGTGACATTGTGGCCAATACCAGCAAATATGGAGAACCTCACACATTTGTGTGCTCACCTAAGGTAAGAAAGACTAAAATTCCAGTGATTATTCTAGGTAAGCCAGTCTAGCAATTGAAATGTCAGTCTCTGATTCCTGGATGAATGTCTTGCCCACTAGGCTACTAAGCAGTTGAGGAAACCGAAGGGTTTTCTACTATCTCTTGTTGGAGCTTGCTGGATAAATTAATGTCCTTCAGAACAGGTATCTGATCTTTCATCACCTGAACCCAAAAGCAGTGCTGAAACTAGTGTGTCTCATTTCCCTCAATGTATTATTAATACAAAGCAGGACATGTACAAAAGGAAAGATACATCCACAGTAGATGAAATGTGTGACAATCAGGCCACTCATCTAAGAATGGAAAGTCTGGGATTAAATCCCTCTTCTGAATCACACAGAACAGCATCTTTATACTGATCTCCAACCTCATCCTCAAGAGCTCAGGCCTACCACCTCTTCTGGTGAATGAAAGTCTTTCCTGTTGTGATCATAAATTCCACCACTGTTGAAACTAACATATGTATTCCTGCAATTTTAAAATTATTACCTTCAAAGAACTTCTTCCATAAAATAAAAATTTTCCATTGGAAAAATCCTCACCTGTCCTATTTATGGCAACTATAAACTCACTGTTTTATATTTTAAACATACTAACACTGTGCATATATTAACAATATGACAAATGATACATATACTGTTAATAAGTGCAAAGGTAAGTCCATTGCTTACAAGATGCTACTAAAATGCACTGTTGAGGCTATTTGGTACGCATTGTGCTCTCATGTTATTCCATAAATGCTGTCTGTATTTCTTTGTATTCCTAGAAACTGTATCTCCTTGTGGTATATCACACAATTGCTCTAGTCTTTTAAAAATTTGAGTGCATGAAGCCCCCACAAACACTGTGAAATATGTAGAATTGTGATAACAGCTCCCTGAAAGGCACACTCCCAGTTTGCCTTGGGGACAGTCAACTGTCTGATTAACACTTGCAAGACACTGCCCATCTCCTGATGCCTTTTTGAGGGACAAGTCTCAAACACAGTGAAGAACCGAGCTGGTGGTCTACAGAAAACGTGGGCAATGTAATTCCTCCTAATGCCTCTGAGGTGAGCTTTCATGTCTGCTGGTTTATTTTTCAATCAATTGAAAATGAATAACTATTCATTAAGACTCCAGGGTAAGATAGGAGGGAGAATGAATCTGGATAGGAATAGGCAAAATAACAAATAAATATACCTAAGGCTGCCAATTCCATTTAGAAGCGTTAGCCTATATTGTCCAGCTTTTAAACAGCAGTTTCTAGGTGCCCGCTTGTCTACAAATCCATGATAAGAAGATGGTAAAATTAGTTTTGCAGAAGTCTGCCAGTCTTTCAATAATATTTATGCCTAAGACTACAGCTCTTCTGAAAACCCACTTGAACAGCAAGGAAGGGGGACAGTTGTTCACTAACCTCTGCACAGGGTAGACTCAGGAGAGCATGAGATTTATGGGAATTAATTTTATATCCTGACACAAGTCTAAAAAGCTCAACCTATGTAAGTAAGTTTGATATTGAGGTTGCTGAAGAAAAGACATACAACAGGATGCCATCAGGATATAATGCTAATTTTTATCAGACACTGGAGTCTGTGTTTTGGGTAGTTCTTACTCCTGCCAGCAACCTGTTAGTAAAACAAGAGAAAGGTTACCACTGTGCTGGAGGTACAACAGTTCTGTTGAGGCGCTATTGACTGGTCCTTAAAATGCAACAGTTGAAAATACTGGAATGGATGCAAAGATGAACTTGAACTTGCTATACAGCAAATAAGAGTCACCTTTGACTAGTTTAGATCAACAGTAGAAGCCATTAATTATTACCTGAGCCACATGTCTAGTCATTCACAGCCTTTCTTAGTTCAAACTGCACGCTTAGAGGATGCATGCACTGACTAAAGAAACAACTAGCTCTTCCAGTTGCTGGATGTAGTGGAAAGGAAGAACTATAAATATAACTCCACTACCATTTTTATCAAGAGAGCAATATTATTCCCCAGTCCACCTCTTCTTCACTTTAAATATTTGCTGTTTCTTTTTTTTTTTTCTTTTTCTGAGTGTTGCCTCATTTCCCAGTTGTGTAATATCCATAGAACATTTGTGGAGCTTTAACATTTTGTTATAATTAAAGGGATTTATTTTACTCACAAAATGTCGAGATGTGGCTGTGACTCCTAAATCTGCTGAAAAGAACAGCTGAAATATTGGTCTTACTGAAGTCAGCACCCAAACTACCATGAAGAGGACCACATTTCCACCTAACGAGAGTGGAGTCCTGAACCTTTTAAAAGGGCAAGGTACTGTATTACCAAAGCAGAATATACTTCATCAGTGATTTATATTTTCTTATGATCTGTAAGTTATTATCTACAACACAGTAAATTATTCTGGTCATTTGTAATCAAGAAAAACTGCAGCTGGTTTAGACATAAGGTGTTAGGATAAGGACTGAAAATGCAAACCCTTCAAGTGAAGGCTGTTTTTCTTTAGCCCAGCAAGATGAAAGCTGTGAGGCAATATCACCTGTTTCTAAAAGTGCATTACAAAAATGGGAAGGGAAAACTCTTTAAATTAAAGGATGAGGTTGGCACAAAAACTAACTGTGTAAACATAATTAAGCTGTGAATTAGGCAAGGGTTTGTAACCTTTACAGAAATGAGGTTTTGAACAGCCATCCAGTAGAAGTAATGAGACTAAAATCCCACTCTCTAATATGGAACTTGATAAATGAAATTTATAAAGTCATGTGTGTGGTTTCTTGCAAAAGAAGTTTTGATTTATGACCTAGGAGATTCTTATCAGACCTATGCAGAACACTAGAATCCCATAGCTATAAAAATATGTCCCTGAGGGATAGATTTCCTGGAGTTTTATTAGTTCTGTATATTTGTGCATATATTTATCAATTCAGGAAGTGGGACAGATTTAATAGTCCAGTAAGTATCAAAAAAGGTATAACAGTTCTGAAACTAGTATTTTTATGGCAAGATAACAAAAAAACCCCAAAAACCAAAACCAAAAAAACCCCAACAAAACACCCTACCAGACAAACCAGAAAGACACACAGGATGCAGAATTGCTTTGTGAGCACTGAAACTCTGAGCACAAAATGTTGTGCTTTAGCCACCGAGCAAACACTGTATAGTAAAAGCGCGACTCCAGTTGACATCTTACTGTATGTCCCCTCCTATTGCGCTTGGGTGTATGTAATGAATTTTAAACATGTTGCTTGCTTTTGGCCAGGTAAAGGTCTAGTGTAAGGCTTTTCTCAGTCAAATAACAAACCTCTGCAAACCAGGAAGGCTTCCTTTCAGTAATCTAACTAGTGAAGGCTCATTAGACTGTGGAAAATCTCCTCATAGAAGTCATGGAAACAGGCACTAGATTACTTCAAACTGGAAACTGATTACCTCATAGCAAAGTCAAGAGTTGAGCTCCTTGTGCCTCAGGTTCTCAAAACCAGGGATGCAGCAAAGGCCGGTGGCTTGCTAGGGGACAGGGAGATGCAGGGACTCCCCATGGGCCCGTCCCACCCCCCAGGCAGGAGCAGGGCAGCCAGGGGGGCACTAGGGCAGCCCCAGCCCCGGGCATCAGCCACCTCCCCGGGGACAGGGACAGGCTGAGGATGGGCTGGGACATGGGCCTCTGGATGGGCCTGGCTTGGGGCAATCTGTAGCTGGGCAGGGCAGTGCAGGGCTGTGGGGACCTGGAGACTGGTCCTGCTATGGCACCATTCAGGCAGGGGCCAATGGCCCTGGGGTTTGAAATGGGGTCCTGAGCCATGGGCAGGGTGGGGGCAGTGCCATGGGGTAGGCAGGAATAGGCAGGCCTCCCAGGCCCTGGCATTGTGTAATTCCCCATACTTTTTTTTCTCACACCCTTCTGAATGCAAATCAATGAGGGAAGAAACACAATGCTATAGCTTAAATTCTTTTTGTGCACTGGTATGAATAATAAACACTGAGAAATTACTGGAAAAAGTCTTTTTTCTCTCTTTTGTTTACATACAGCAGCAGCGACTGCCAGTCTGGTGTTGTCTTTGTCCCTTGCTGTCTCCTAGATTCTAGTTCTATCTTTGTGCCCTCACTGAGAAGTAAATTTTTTTCCACAAATTTCATGGTCTGGACTGCTAGGACCCTCCCAATTAGTTAAAGTATTTAGATACTCCTGATCACCAGAAGACCAGTGCTTGCTTAGCTTGAATGAGACAGGTATTTCCTATCTGTTTCTTGGAGAAAAAGTAGAATCTCGTCAGTGTCTTCTCTCCAGTTAAGAACCACTCCTTTTTTAAAATTCCCCACTTTTTTATAGTCAACAGAGATCTTCATAAACTGGTGATGGAAACTTCTCTGCACTTCAGCAGGGATTCTTTCATGAGTGCTGTTTTGTTTACCTGCTGCTCTTGTATTGTCAGATTCCCTATCCTGTCTTCATATCCAGGGCATTAAGCAGCAGATCACATTTAATGGATTTTGACAGGCCTCAGTAGCTGGTACCTCCTACAGTGACAGCCCCAGAGACTAACACAAGGCTATGACAAGATTTAACATCTCTGTGTTTAATGACTAGAGCTCACATAATTCCTCTGCCTACTTGACATGAAACCACTTGTGTGATAAATAATATGCTTAGTTAAAAATTGGAAAGAAAAATATACCCCCCTTTCACAGTAATTTTGGGAAATGATTTTGCATATTATATCCTATAGATTCTACTTGTTCATCACATGGGAAACCTTTTGTCCACACTTGCTTGAACTTCGACATTGTACATATCTGGATTCAAAGAAGCTAGGCAAGGATTTTTGCAGGTCAAGCTTCCGCAGTCCCACTTCACATCAGTGCTGTACAGTAAACAGTAAAAAAACCTTTCTGAGATGCTTTATGCAGAAGACCTTGAAATCCAACTGTGAAACTAAAACTTTAGAATCCATTTCCATTTTTTGAGGAGCTTCTTTTGGGAAAAGTGAATTTGTCTGCCATTGTCAAGAGCCTGTGCCAACCAGTGGCATTGGTCAATAGGTTAAGAAATGGCATGCTACATTATCTCTTAACAGAGTGGAGGCACCCAGGTCAATTCCTAAAGAGCTGGGCAAGAGGATCTGTGAAGCATTGAAGCCGATTACATGGCAGTAAAGACAGAAAAGATTATAGACATTTAATTTCTTTAATTTTAAAAAGAAATATTTCTCACTCATTCAGGATATAACCTTAAAATATAACACTTACTTTTACATAGCTAAAAGTGTCCTTCAGCGTCTAAGCATCTCCTCTCTATTATCTTTAAGTCAGCAGTAAAAGATTTGTCTTATGAAAGAGATTAAAAATCCTGCTATTAGAATTTATGGTTTCCAGTTGTTTAAAATCTATTATTTAACACTAACACTCTTCTGGAAGTGCAATGTAGTAGCAAAAAAAAAAAAAAATAAAAAAAAAAAAATCATACATCTAGATATGTATGATAGCTGGAAAAAACTTTAAGTTTGGCACTTTTATGAAACTATAGCCACCTATTTCGGCAATTACAATGTCCAGTGAAAAGATGCACATCTTTTCATATAAGAGAAAACAGAAAGTTCCCCAGATTCACAGAAAAAGAAATCAGTGCAGCCATTCAAGCAACATCATAATTCTTCAAAGATTTTATTAATATATTTGTTATTAGCATAATGCCTTTTCTACTGCTTAGGTGAAAATTAAATTTCTGAGCACGTTACAGCACTATTTAAAAAGAGACAGGGAGATATGCAAAGTTTCAGGAGTAGAAAGTCCACCCAAGCTAGCTGCAAATACAAGCCTTCTGCAGATCATTAATAGAAGTAATAATTGTTAATACATGATTGCCTCATTATAATAGTGACATTCCAATTAATTGTTTCAGCACCTTTCAAACTGAACAAATTTCTTTCTGACATCCTTTATTGTGCCCTTCATATTCCCTTGTAAGCGAAAAACCACTGATATGCTTGAAAAGAAAACAAGAAGGAACTTTGCAAGTCCTATTTTTTCAAGCAAGTTAGTGGATTTCCTCTTTTAGAAGAAATCATAAGCAGTATAAATCATATCCTCACTCACCTAAGAGCAGCCATGTATTTTTCAGCATCTGAATACATTTCAGATTTCTACACTTCCTTTAAAATGCGCAGTTCTTTAATAACCATTAAGTATCTGCCAACTAGAGGAAAATCATAACCTATGCAGTGTGCATCAGAGCCATATCATTAAAGGGCTGTATTTTTACACATATGAAATATGATTTGCTCTTCCTTTTCAGCTAGAATTTGAAAACAGTTGACAAAAAAACCAGCAATTAAGTTAATGCAATTATTTAATAATTTAGAGGGGTTTATATTTAGTATTTAATTAATTTAGTTAATGTTTAATTATAATAGTTTAAAGTTATTAATCAATTAATTTAAAGTTAATAATTAATAAAATACAAGTAGCAATCATTTATTTGCCTTCTGGTTTCAGCCCAGTGCTTGCATATGGAAGTTTGCATGTGCAGGACATTAACACACTAACAGTGTTTGAAAGGGAATTCTTTAAAATATCTTAAACACAACTTTCTTCACACCATTCCCCTTGGCAGACGGTGCAAATAAATATTTGAATTATTGATGTGTGATACCAGCAGCCTATTTCAGCATCTAGATATTTATACAATAACCAAAGGTACATTTGGTATTGGTTTCAGTAAGAGCCATAATTAAAGGCAGATGTGAGTTTGAAATTTGGTCCAAATTCCTAGACAGCTAATGCGCAAAATGAAGAACATACTGATGATAACAGTCATATACACACCTTGCAAGAGAAGATTACTATGTATTCATAAATTTGGAGTAGCTTAATAGGTTATAGCTCAACTTCTCCACAAAATATTAAACCCAGCATATTTAGTCCTCTTCTGCCATATTATTCCTATTTCTCTTATTCTTCAGCTTAACCAGATCTCCTCTCATGATACTGCAGAAGTGATCAACTAAAATAAGCATTACTCAAAGCGGTAGTTTCATTGTAGCATACCAATGGCAAGGCCTGACCAAGCTGCAAGAACACATGTCCCATCACAGGAGCTCTCTGCTCCAAGATAAACTGCCCTTTCATCCATCCCAAGTACATACATGCATGTCTCGGACAAAATATCATTTTTCAAATTGCAATGATAAGCATATATAAAATAGGAAATGTTGGATTCAGTCGCTTTGTGCACATAGGTAAATAACCACTGATTATTTTTCATGATCACTTGTTTTTTACTGAACTCCTGGCCATTTCAACTCGAAAGATAGATAATGCTCAAAGAGTGAGCAGATGCTAGTTTTTTGCTTTTATCCTTAGGATTTGCTGCGTAGCCTCAGGCCCTATTTGCTGCATGCTATTCAAATGTCATTCTGATGATTGAATTATTACTTTCCACATGAGTATTCCCTATGGCATCTATTATTATTGTATCTGAATACTTCAGAAATGAGCAGTTAACCATCCTCCACTTTACCTCTGTAAGCTCTTTATACAGCTGAGCCACTAGTGACCTTCTCAGTACTGTTTAATGTCTTCATCAATGACTTGGGCAATGGGACAGAAAGCATCTTTGTCAAGTTCTCAGATGACACTAGACAAGGTGAAGCACTTGATCTGCTGGAGGGCAGGGCTGCAATACTTCCACAGCCTGGAGGAATGAGCAAACAGGAACCTCAGGAAACCCAACAAAGACAAATTAAAAGTCCTTTACCTGGGATGGAATTAGCCCATGTAGTATAGGTGGGGCCTGAATGAACAGGCAGCAGCAATGCAGAATAGCATTGGTCGAGGAGGTGCAATCCTTGAACAAATGGAACATAAATCAGGAGCAAGGCTTCTTGGAGAAGAAGGCTTACCACATACTAGGATGCTTTAGCAAGAGGGTAGCCAGCAGGTCAAGGGAAGGGAAGTGATTATTTCCTTCTACTCCACCCTTCTGAGGTTTGGAGCACGATGTCCAGCTTTGAGGTCCTCAGTACAGAAGAAGCATTGACAAACTGGAAAGGATCCAGTTCAGAGTTACTAAGATGCTTGATTAGCTCACCTAGTGACTGGGTGTGTAGAGCATTTGGTATGCAGAAAAAGCCAGAGGAAGCTATGCTTGTTTAGCCTGCAGAAGTGAAGGCTAAATGTAAATCCAATTCCTGCTTTCAACTTCTAAAAGGGCAGTCATGGAGAAGATGAAGCTAGACTCTTCTCAGACGTGCAGAGTCAAGGACAAGAAGCAATACTCACAGGCTGCAGCAAGGGAAATTCTGGCTGGATAATCTGGATAAAATTCTTCACAGTGAGTTCTATTGAGTATTGGAAAAGGTGCCCAGAAAAGCTGTTGGACACTCTCTTTGAAGATTTTCAAAACTGAGCTGGACAAGGTCCCAAGAGATCTGACCTTACTTTGAAGTTAACCCTGCTTTGAAAAGGAATGTGGACTAGATGCTCTCCTGAGTCTCCTGCCAATCTGAATTATTTTGTGATTCTGTGATTTCCAAATAATTTTCCATCACTACTGCATAAAAAGGACTGTCTACTTGTGCATTAGGGAGAGAAAAAGGAAGAAGCTTGACTTTGTAGCAGTGTAATGAGAACACTTCTCTGGAGGGGAAGACATCTGAGTTTACCTCTCATGAAGATTGCTCTGCTACATTACTAGATGTTACATAAACCTTAATATCCTTGCACAAAACTTGCAGAAAATGATTGGGGAGGGTTTGAAATGTAAGATAAAATGGAAGTAAAGATCCGTATTAAAATTCAGTTATTTTGAGTAGTTTTGATTTGGAGAAGAGCAGCTACCTCTAGTAAGGCAAACAGCTTATTAGCAAGTCCTCCAAAAAGTACTTTGCTTCTTTCTGTTACAGATAATTTCCCACTACTTGAATTTTATTCATGTCAGTCTCAAAGTCATCTGTTCTGAGAAGTTCCCAAGTTGATAAAACATTTATTAGGGTTGTGCCAGAAAGATTTTTATTAACGCTAGCAGTATTTAGAGAGCAATCGGTGCAGAACTCTAAACAGTAATAAAGTACATTTTAAAGGTATGAAAGAGGTGCTTTCATTAGAACAAACACAGTCAATCTTTCAATCTTTGCCAACTTAATATGGTCTTTTAAAGTCATGCAACAATGGAATAAGATTCATTTTCTAAGATAATTGTGAAGTGAGCAAAACAAATATAAAAAGATTATATAGCAATTTATAAAGAATGCTGAGAACCAAGAAGGGACCATATTTTAATTCTGTCATTGGGCCAGCCGTAGTCAAATATCACATTATAGGCCTCCAGACAAGATGCCTGTGAAGGAATTCCACTGATAGGTTATCAATACATCTCCCATAAGATCCTTAACAGAGGAAAGTGCAAAGTGCTGCACCTAGGGGGGAACAATCCCTGGCACCTATATATGCTGGGGGCTGATCAGCTGGAAAAATGCTTTGCAGAAAAAGACTTAGGGGTCCTGGGGGACACCATGTTGAACATGAGTCAGCAGTGTGACCTTGCAGCAAAGCTGGCGGTATCCTGGGCTGCATTAGAAGAAGTGCTGCCAGCAGGTGGAGAAAGGTGATCCTTCCCTGCTGTTCAGCCCTGGTGAGGCCACTTCTGGAGCACTGTGACCCGCTCTGTGCTCCCCAGCATGAGAGAGACACAGACATACTGGAGAGACTCACACAAAGGGCCACAAGGTTGATTAAGGGACTGGAGTACCTTTTATGAGGAGAGGCTGAAATAGCTGGGGCAGTTTATCTTAGACGAGAGAAGGCTCAGGGGGATCTTATCAACGTATACAAATACCTGAGGGGAGACTGTAAAGAAGATGGAACCAGGATATTTTCAGTCATGCTCAGTAACAGGATCAGAGGCAATGGGAACACAGTGAAGTACAGGATGCTCCATCTGAAGATCAGGAAACACTTTTTACTGTGAGGGTGACTGAGCACTGGCACAGGTTGCCCAGGGAGGTTGTGGAGTCTCAATCCTTGGAGATATTCAAAAGCCACCTGGACATGGTCCTGGGCAGCCTGCTGTATGTGTCCCTGCTTGAGTAGGGGGACTGGATAAGATGATCTCCAGAGATTCCTTCCATCCTCAAATATTCTGTGGTTTATTCTGTGATTCTGTGACATTATGATGTCCCTGCCTTATAAGCAAAGTTAGAATTGATCTTATAATTAGTGTGTTGTGGAATTCTTTATACCTTACACTAATACCTTTCCAGCCCCAGTAAAATAGTTCTGCTGCTTATCTGAAATGCAAGAGTATTAATAAAGGCATATGCAAGATTTGAGCTTGTATGTATGTTTGGATGTGAGCAGTCATACATAGCTGCTAAGGTTCAACAAGGGTTAGCAGCTGGAGCTAGATCCACATACCATGATCAGGGTAAACCGAGAGCAGAATTTGGAAAATCCGAAACCACTGGGCAAGGTTACACTGTAGTTAAAAGTCTGCTGAAGATTAGCAGCAAAGTCTTAATGCAGAATTCAGGTGGCAGGAAGAAAAAGCACAATGAGGAAGCGCAGTTTCTACCAAATGGCATTGTCATAGAATGTCAGATAGCAGATAGGTGCTTGCCCACTATGCTAGCTCATAAGCTGTCAGTCTGGAGTCTTCTGGAGCTTGACTGCTAAGGCAAAACTTTCCACTGTGGAAGCCGTTAGTTGGAACAGTTTCGGTGCTTCTGTTGAGTTCAAGAACAATGAAATGTATGTCTGGATGAACCAAAGTACCACACCATTCAAAGCAATAAATTCAGCTTTGAATTTACTGCAGTCAGTAGCTTCTCTAGAAATAAAAAACAAAACTCACCTTCAAACTGAGTTCAGCCATGCAATATCAAGTTTCCTTTCTACCTTCATTCTCCCAGTTCACCACTTTTAACTAATTCACTGCATTTACCAGATTTGAAGCACGTCTCAACAAATATCTATGCAGAAACTCGATTTCTATTTCTTGTGGCTGTAGTAATGGAAAATACTCTGCTAGACAAACAGAAAAGTGGATCCATAATATCTAAATTTTATAATGTTTTCAGGAATTATAGGAATGCATAAAATATGCCTCCATCATAATGGAAAGGCAAATTTGTCCTCCAGGCTATGTGTCTTACCCAGTATGTTCTGAAAACATAAAAAGAAAAATCACAAGGGAGTTGGAAAAGCCCTGAAGTTTTTCCTGCTGGCATATTTTTTAAATCACTTTTGAATTTCCTTAGCTTCAAAAGGACAGTCTAACCTGGCCTTTTATTCTGCTGAGTAACTAGACATAGCCTTCACAATCTGACCTTTCATCTCCAGAGACCTGTATTTTGCAAGTAGAAAGGTGTTAATAAAAATCTTCAAAGAGTTCACAAATTTCTTTTGTTTCATATTTCATAGCTCCAGTACAGATCCTAATTGCTAAAATAGATCTTTTTTTTTTTTTTTTTCCTGTCTAAGACTGTAAGCTAGCAGTATATGAGCTTTATTGCTTCTTTCGAGAAAATGTTGCTTTAGCCATTCAAAGTCTGCCAGGTTCTGCCCACAGTCCCCTGAGATTAGTATTTAACTGCCCTCAAAAGGTAGCTCAATTTATAATTTTCAAAGCTGCTGTTTAAACAGGATTTTTCTGATTTTAGATGTCTCTCTGAAGTTTATGACCAGCAGCTCCTTTCTCTCTTCCCTTCCCTCAATCCCCCCAAAGCTGTATTAGCAACTTACATTAATGCAGTTTCAGATGTTTGCCAGGCAATATCTGATGTTCCATAACCTATCATTCTGCATTCTCCTTCTTTTTCCTCTCGCAGAAAGTATCCTGCCTTATTAAGGAGCTGTTCATTCTGTGGACAGACAGATTTTGATGCCATCCTGCCAGGTTATCTAGACAGTGAGCAGGTTCAAGGGGAGACTTCAAGTGGAAAAGAAATCCACTGAGAGCCATGAAGCCTTCGGCCGCTGCGGGGGACTGCACGACCCTTTGGTCTGCTCTAGTATGATGGCTTTTAGGATTAGATCAAATTAAAGTCCCACATATTCAAAGCGTTTTATGTCAAGTACTATCAAAGGATGAAGAGTTCCATTGAATTTAGAGGGCTGGGGGGAGTTTAGGTTTCACCTTTGAAGATCACATAAGGAACTGAACCACAGTGATATCAGAACAAGTGTTTAATCATAGTATATGTGAAAAGCAGAGTGATCCTTCACATAGGGGAGGCTGTGCAGTTTCCATAGTTTCTTTTCCTTGTGGAAAAATAAAATGTGTGGTTTTAAGTTTTTGCCCTCAGATAATGAGCAAAGGTGCAGATGATGAAGACCCTCTTGGAGGAGGGCCGGGTGCCACAGCAGCTGCTGCCTGTGCCACAGTAGCTGGGGACACCCCATAGGGACCTGCAGCCATGTTGTTCCTCCCCACCGCAGCCACCCTGGGCCAGAAACGAAACAGGGGACAGGAATAAAAATATTGCTCCTGTCTCGCCTTCTTTTACTGGCAACATCCAGCTCTGAAGAGACAAGGGAACAGAGCTGTATAAGCCAGGGGCTGTGGAGGTGTAGTGCTAAGAGGATGATGGGCACTCTCTGTGTGAGAAGCTGGCCTGGCAATGAGCGGCTGGCTGCAGCCAGCCCAGGGTATGCCATCACTGCTTGTTAGGCAGATTTGGGTCACTTGGAAACCCTCGATGGTAGGGCATCTGTGCCGGTAGACTGAGTGCTGGTAGAAACCAAGATGGCTGACTGTTTGGGCTACCAAAGCAGTTCTCTAGGCATGGCTGTGGTCTAGGTGGGCTAGATCTTCAGCTGTTCCATCATGTGGTGAGTCTCTGAGGAGAGTCTCCCTGAGAGGGGCTTGTGCCATGGCAGTCCAGTCTGGTTTGGCTTTGAATGAAAACAAGGCATTGAGTTAAAAGGCAATCAAACAAGGCAGCAAAAATTCAGTCCTTGAGGCCAATCAGGATTTAGGGTTTTATTATCAGTGGGTTTTTTTCTAGTTGTTGAGAATCTGTTGAACTGGTTTTGGTTGCTGATGAACTGTCTCCTTCCTTTCACATGAGGTAGTACTCTTGCCTTTGCCACAGACTGCTGAAAGTGCTAGACTGACTACACCAACAAGTAATGTTTGTCAATATTACCTTAGGAGGGATTAATTTAAGCTTCCTCATATCACTAAATCTCCTTCTATCACATCTCAGTTTAGCTATAATTGATCTTTTCTGTCTCTAAAGAGCATGCTGTAGAATAATCTATATTACATCCTTGTTAAAATATACACCTCTTTTAGCCCTAACACACCCCGCAACCCCACCCCCCTGTCTCAGAATGTCTTTGTTTACTTCATTAAAGAAGATGTCAGAAATCCTGCATTTCAATCCAGCTATGGGACTGCTTTCTTTACCTTCAAAGGCCTCAGTTCTAGCATAAAAGAAAACACTGATTTGTCACATGATCAGTAATGGAGGATATATAACACCTCCCAACATCCTGCCGTATTAATTTCATGACTGCTGTGGGTCAAAGTCTCAAGAGAGAATTTTTTGTGTAACTCTACCAAAAGCAATAGAGCTATTCCTACTTGCACCAAGCTACATTTTAGGTCTCTTAAGTTCTCTCTTGGCATCTATACATGGCAGAATTTATATAACAACACAGCTAAGAGAGCAAGCATTTTATCCTACAGAGTTATCTTCAACGCTAGTCCCTAATCAAGCAAACTGTGTCAGCAGCACTGCAAATTAAAAAGACACATACTGTATAGGAGGAGACATGAGACCTGGAGCTCCTACAACAAGCTCCATTTCACTGTACAGTTGTACACATAACAGCAGTTGTAAATTGTTTGAACTACTGACATAAAATAGAGTTAGAAAGGTAAGGAATATTTCATAAATGTCTTCAATATTATCCAGCGCTGGCCCACAAGGCCACCAACAATAAATATAATAGTGGTAAATCATACAACAGTTCCTGAAGACTTATTATAAGGCTGCTGCCAATCTTCAATTCTAAGCAAAATATAATCCTGCACATTGTGTTAATGTTTTGTTTAGTATAAGACACTTTCAGGGTGTACCACTTGGCCAGAGCTTTTCCCTCAGTGCCACAAACAGCAGCCATGCAAGCCATTATCTGAAACTAGCATTTCTGTCATTGAAATTTGTATTTGAAAGCATTGCTACTGTGGTAACAGTGGTTTGGATTTTTTTACAATCTGGATTATACAACCTGCAAATTCAGGAAAGATACCACTCACATTGAAACTACTCAGAATGCTTACTCTTCTGAAAATTAAGTGGGACAGCAAGTCAGGATTCTACATTTAAAGAGGTGGGGAATGCATATGCTGAACCCAGAGGGTTTAACCTGTGGCTGTGTGAAGAACAATTTTACTGGTTTGAAAGATTCAGTGGAATTTGCCCCTTTAAGCACATTACATGTTAAAACTGGTTGAACGTTTCATGCTAGCACAAAACCAACTATTACTGCTGTTTAATCCTGTATCTGTAAATACTAACAACTTGTCCCCTAAAAAAGGTTTTGCATTTTATCCTTATTTGCTAGCATTGACAATAATCCCAGGCAGAATTTTACTGTTTTAACATAGTTGGTTAAGATCCTGATAAACTTGAGGGTGTTTTAAAACACTCACTAAACACATTTTAGTTTATGTCACTTCTTTAAAATTCAGTTCCATGTTGCTGTTGTGAGTTACCATTTTTTATCTTGTTCTTACTAGTGCTGGCAGTCATGTGTAAACAGGCATATTTTGGATTCAGTCAATCTCCATCACTGCCTTGGAAAGAAAATTTTAATGATAGAATGTTTCCGTTAATCTACTTTATCTCTAAACTTTTATTGTCTTTCTTGCTTACTTTTTTACTATTTTTTTTCTTTCAGGAAGAAATACAATCAAAATTACATTAGGCTTAGTCCTAAAAGATTTTGAACACCTATCATTTTAATTTAATCTGACAGGATCTGACAATACTTGGCACCATTTATCATGTCCATCAAGGAACAGACAGAGAGGTTTGGCAGAGCAGTGGATTGAGTTCCCTTTTGTTAATGAAAACAATGCTGCCAACAATCCATTAAAAACATCCCATTTCTTTTTAATATTCCTCAAGTAGTAAGAATAAAGCCAGAGGGAAAGATGAAATTGGAAGAATTGTTTAGACTTTGCTTGTCTCATTTGTGTTTAGACCTATATGGCACTGGGTCCTCCTGATAATTTTTTATTCTAATCTCTGTGGCAGAAGATAAAACAAGGAATGGAAATGATCCAGAAACTTGCTTTAGACATACTATCCTGGTTTTGGCTGGGATAGAGTTAATTTTCTTCTATTAGCTGGTACAGTCCTGTGTTCTGGATTTACTATGAGAATAACGTTGATAACACGCTGGTGTTTCAGTTGTTGCTGAGCAGTGCTTACCCTAAGGCAAGGGCTTTTCAGTTTCCCGTGCTCTGCCAGTGAGCTGGGGCACAAGAAGCCGGGAGGGAGCAGGGCCAGGACAGCTGGCCTGAACTAGCCAAAGGGATATTCCATACCATAGAACGTCATGCTCAGTATATAAACTGGGCCAGGAGGCACCGATCCCTGCTTGTGGACTGGCCGGGCATCATTCAGGGTGGGTGGTGAGCAATTGTATTGTGCATCACTTGGTTTTTCTTGAGTTCCATTCCTCTCTCTCTTTTTCATTACTATTGTTGCTATTATTCTTAATACGTTTTTCCTTATTTCAGTCATTAAACTGTTCTGATCTCAACCCATCGGTTTTACCTTTTTTTCTGATTCTCCTCCCCATCCCACAAGGGGTGTGTGTGTGTGAGTGAGCAGCTGCAGGGTACTCAGTTGCCAGCTGGGGTCAAACCAAGACAGTCCTTTTTGGCGTGCAGCGGGGAGACATGATGGATTGAGATAAGGACAAATCTGACTAGAATGCATTAAACCAACTTTGTGATAAGCTTTCATTATATTAGTTTAATAGTCGCTGGTCACAATGTTGATGTCTTTGTTCTCAAAGTTGGTGTGCTTGTTCTTAAGGTTGCATCATGTAATACCTTACTTGCAGTATATGCTCCCTGTTCTACCCTTCATCACCTGTGGGAACTGAGCTAAGGTTATTGTGTTGTACTTTGTAACACTGACTTATGGTACGACAGAATTGTTGGTTGTGAGGCTAATCTGGTATTTGTACTCAGCATTGCCATCATCTCCGTACTTCAGGAGTCATATCAGAAACTATTAATAATTACACCTTTAACATTTTCTCCTCAGAAAGCTAACCTGTGGAGGAGACATCTTCCCCTATCTTCCTTTTCCCTGCCAGGCTAATTACAGTAGCATTTGAGAATTCTGAAAATTTTGACTATCCTTGGGATGTTGAAACCAGCATGGTCCTGTTCCTAGGAACCAGCACATTGCTGAATGTGTTCCAGATCTTGTTTAAGGTTAAATAACTGTTTAAGAATACCACTCAGAGATCTGCTCTGAGGTTGAATAGCTATAAGAGGCAGGGTGCGTGGCATAGTATGCCCAAATACCTAGGACAGAGGGTACCTCCAATGTACCTCCAATACTTCACCCCTGAACAAGTGCAGATCCTGAAAAACTAGTAAAATATTTGGAAAAGGTATGCTGTCACCCTGGCAATTCCAGAGAGACATAAATCACTGCAATGTGCTGGGGCCTGGCCCATGCCTACCAAGCCCTGCTCAACACTATTCATACCCTCAAGGGGAAAAGAAGGTCTCTGGATCTGACAGCAAAGTGACAGGCACTGCAGCTTCTCCAAGCCCAGCGACAGGCACTGCGGCTACTCCAACCCTGGCGACAGGCACTGCAACTACTCCAACCCCTGCAACAGGCACTGCAGCTGAACTAGAGAGCCAACCCGTGCCAGTATCAGTCACCCTTATAAACAAGAAAAAATGGCCATGAAAGTCAGCTCATTTAGTAAAGGAGGACAAAGCAGGGCCATCATGAAGACAGGAGGAAGAGACAGAACAAGAAGTAACCTCCTGATCCCTATCCTTGAGTGAGTCATGGGATATGCAAAAATATCTCAGCTGTTGTCCAGATAAGCATATTACCACCTGGCTGCTTTAATGCTGGAATAATTGAGCTAATAGTTTGGAATTCAAGGGTAGGGAAGCCAAGCAGCTGTGATCACTTTCTAGGGAAGGGGGCATTGGCAAGGCAGTTGGAAAAGAGGCACAAGTCCTCAGCCTTTTGAGTTGACTCCTGTTAAGAGTGAAGGAAAGGCATCCCTTCAAGGAAGATGCTATATATCACCCAGGCAAGGGGACCACCATGGAGAAAGTACCCAGTACCTGAGGGAATTAGCCATGCTAGAGATGATTTATTATGACCCAAACAACATGCAGTTACCCACAGATCTGGACAAAGTCCAATGCACATGACCCCTGTGGTGGAAATCTGTATGGAGAGCATATTTGTTGTACACCAACTCATTGACAGTAATGACCTGGAGAGACAGGCACTGATGGTGGATGAAGTGGCTCACCAGCTCTGGCAATATGAAGAAAATACCTTTCTTCCTACAGACTTGCATCTTGGCTATGGAAAAACTGTCTGAAGAGTGTGAAAAAGTGCTCCAGGAGTTCCAGCAACAGAAAGAGGATATGTCCTACCCTTGACCTGTACAGACCAGTATCTCAGCTATTAACAGTAAGCATTTTTTTTGGCTAAGAGAGGGCATATAGAGGGTACACACCACTGGGTTCCCTGTGATTTTACCTGCAGGACCATGGAGGAAATGGGATGGAAAATCTACTTTGATCCTAGAGTCATGGGTATGTGAATTACAAGGAAAAACAATCACAATGAAGCATCTTCCGAGAAAATCACTGCTCCAGTCTCCAATGGGCAGTTCCTCAGGCAGAGTGGAAGGGCTGTTCTTACTCCTGATCCTATGGAAAGGAATTATTTTCCATTTTTACAAGAACTAAGTGGAAAATTCTTTGATCAGTACTAGGAGGTCCTTGCTCCGAGCCAGGTGGAGAGGGACAACTGAGTTTACTTGACTGTGTGGATCAGACGGTCTGGCACACCAGATGCACAGGAGTATAAGGCTCTAGTAGACACCAATGCACAGTGTACCCTAATGCCATCAAGCTATGAGGGGGCAGAACCCATTTGTATTTCTGGAGGGACACGGAGATCCCAGAGGCTAACTGTATTGAAGGCTGAAATAAGCCTGATTGAGAATGAGTGCAAAAGCACCCAGTTGTGATTGGCTCAGAGGCTCCATGCATCCTTGGCATAGATTATCTCAGGAGAGGGTATTTCATTGACTGAAAAGGGTACACATGGGCTTTTGGTGTAGCTACCTTGGAAATGGAGGAAATAAGTAGTTGTCTACCTTGGCTGGTCTCTCAGAGGACCCTTAAGTTGTGGAGCGGCTGAGTGTTGAAAAGCAACAGGTGCAAATTGCTACCACAACAGTGCACAAGCAGTAATATTGCACTGCCTGAGATTCATTGATTCCATCCATAAGCTGATTCACTGACTGGAGAGCCAAGGAGTGATCAGCAGGACCTGGTCACCCTTTAATAGCCCCGTATAGCCAGTGTGAAAGTTTAATGGAGAATGGAGAATAACAGTAGATTATTGTGGCTTGAATGAAGTCATGCTGCCACTGAGTGCTGTTGTGCTGGACGTACTAGAACTTCAACATGAAACGGAGTCAAAGGCAGCCGAGTGGTATGCCACAACTGATATCACTAATGCATTTTTCTCAATCCATCTGGCAGCAGAGTGCAGGTCACAGTTTGATTTCACTTGGAGGGGCATCCAGTACGCCTGGAATTGACTAATCCAGGGGTGGAAACACATCCCTACCATTTACCATGGACTGATCCAGACTGCACTGGAACAGGGTGAAGCAGAAACACCTGCAATACATTGACGATATCATTGTATGGGGTAAGACAGCAGAAGATGTTTTTGAGAAAGGGGAGAAAATAATCCAAATCCTTCCAAAATCCAGTTTTGCCATAAAACAAAGATAAAGGGACCTGCATAGAAGATCCAGTTTTTAGGAATAAAATGGCAAGATGGATGTTGTCAGATCCCAGTGGATGTGATCAAAAAAATAACAGCTATGTCTCCACCAACTAGTAAGAAAGAAACACAAGATTTCTTAGGTGTTATGGATTTTGGGAAAATGCATATTTCAAATTACAGACTGATTGTAAACCCTTTCTATCAAATGACCCAGAAGAAGAATGATTTCAGATGGACTGCTGAGCAATGACAAGCCTTTGAACAAACTGAACAGGAGATAGTTCCTGCAGTAACACTTGGGCAAGTTTGGGCAGGACAAGATGTAAAAAATGTGCTCTACACCATAGCTGCAGAGAATGGCCCTGCCTGAAGCCCCTGGCAGAAAGCACTGGGGGAGACTTGAGGTCAGCCCCTAGGCTTTTGGAGTCAGGGATACAGAAGATCTGATGCCTGCTATACTCCAACTGAAAAAGATGTACTGGCACCTTATGAAGGGATGCAAGCTGCTTAACAAGTGACTGCTGCTGAAGCACAGCTTCTTCTGGCACATTGGTTGCCATTGCTGGGCTGGATTTTCAAAGGGAGCGTCTCCTCCACAAGCATTGCCATGGTTTGACCTCAGCTGGTAAATAAGTACCATATAGCCAAGTGCTTATGCCTGACCTCATCAGTGGGATGGGGAGGAGAATCAGAAAAAAAGGTAAAACCGATGGGTTGAGATCAGAACAGTTTAATGACTGAAATAAGGAAAAACGTATTAAGAATAATAGCAACAATAGTAATGAAAAAGAGAGAGAGGAATGGAACTCAAGAAAAACCAAGTGATGCACAATACAATTGCTCACCACCCACCCTGAATGATGCCCGGCCAGTCCACAAGCAGGGATCGGTGCCTCCTGGCCCAGTTTATATACTGAGCATGACGTTCTATGGTATGGAATATCCCTTTGGCTAGTTCAGGCCAGCTGTCCTGGCCCTGCTCCCTCCCGGCTTCTTGTGCCCCAGCTCACTGGCAGAGCACGGGAAACTGAAAAGCCCTTGCCTTAGGGTAAGCACTGCTCACCAGCGTGTTATCAACGTTATTCTCATAGTAAATCCAGAACACAGGACTGTACCAGCTAATAGAAGAAAATTAACTCTATCCCAGCCAAAACTAGGACACATTCAAAAGTAGCTGTGCCAGCCCTGCTGTCTAAACATGTAGCCACTATTAAAATAGATTTTAGGTTTTGTTCCTACTGCAAAGAATATCTGGTGTCCAGGCTTATCTACTACGCACATTTTCAAAAGTTACATTTATATACCTTTAAAAAAAATCAGTCATATGTGAATTTTAAATGTACAGTTTTAAAAACAGAATACATTTGGATTTCATTGATATGATATACTGATTTTTGAGTCATCATCGTACTTCATTTGTATCTTTAAAGGGGCTTGTATAACCACAAAGGATGGAATACCTTTATTTTTTTTTCAATTGAAAAACTATTACTAGTATAGATTGAACATGAAATTTTATAAGATCAGATCTGGATCAGAACTTTTTAGCAAAAGTATGCACCTAGAATTTAGCTTGCTGATTTACATGTCCTCCATCCTCTTCACAGCATTTCAGCAAAAATAGAAGAAACAGCAATAACTTGCTGCTCTGTTTACCAATTATATATTTTCTTAAATCTAATCCAAAAAGAAATCAATTATGCATTTTGATTTGCTTCAGTGTTTAGCTTCTAACACAAAGAAATCTAATTAAAGGTGCAATATATATCTGCTACATAATAGCTTAAAGTATGTCAGCCTGTTTTAAAGAAAATTGTATGTATAGATGTAACTTTTTGTCCTCTTTTCTCTTAGCACTCTGACCTTATGAATCCCAGAATACACATAGCTGTTCTTCTGCTCTGTCACTCCCTCTCTGACAGTGTTTCTTGGGGACGTCATGCAGTCTTTTCCATCTGTGATGGGTACCCAAATCTAATCCACAGCTGAGTTGTAACATTTGCTAAAAAGATAACCTTGAACTCTGCTGACCTGCCAAACAGTACACAACAAAACTGTTCCAGATCCTCTCCTTCAGTTTTTATTGTCTTTGATTCTTTGCAATTGTGAAATAATTGCACAAAATAGAGATAAATGAGAGGTTTCATTAGCATAAACAAAATCTCTGTAAATTATTCATGGAGATTTACCATTTTCAGCCTCACTCTGGGTTCATTTAAACTTTTTTTATAGCAATAAGTTTAGTTAGATTTTAATGCAAATGAAGCTATTCTAAATTAAGGCTTGGTTCTCAAATACTTACTGCAAACAAGCAGCATACACCCTATCCTCTTACTTTGCAGAACAGTAATTTGAAAACAAAGGTAGAACAGATAAATCAACTCAGATTTAATTTATTCATTAAATATCACTTATGTCCACATATGCTTCTTATTTGGGTTGCAAAGCATAAACTGACTAAGACACCATAAAAATAACACAATAACAGCACATTACAAGAAATGAAAAGCAAATGTATTTGGAATTGCTAAATAAAAAGAAAGACATAAATTTGTAAGTGGATTTAGATATATTTTTTAAAAATACAGGAATCAGCTTAAAACTTACCATTTTCTCCCAGGTTTAGGAAAACCAAACAGTTGTTCTTTTTTTGGGTTCTAGTTTTGTTTTTCTTTTTTTTCCTCACCCAGTAAGCAATTTTGTTAAAATCTGACGATATAGAGCAATTATCTAGTGAGTCAGCAGGACTCTTATTCAGTTTCCTTCAAATTTATTTTGGTGGCAGGCAATTCTTGTTACATTTTTTTTTCTCAGCCTTGAATTAATAACATGCAGACTAGGAACCTGTTTTTTCAAGTATTTCCGGGCCAGGAATCCCTCCATTTGGGAGATTCAGTGAGACTACTTGTGGCACAGAGAACTACACCAGAAATCAGGGTGTTTTAAGACTACAGAAGAATAATACACTTTTAAAAACAATAGAGTACAGTATAAATATAAATAAACAGGATATATCAAACAAAATTTTATCCAGAGACTGTGCAAAAAAACCCTAAAATGCTTTTCATTTTAAGATGGACTTTACTAGTTTATAAACTATGACTAATAAAATAGAAAATATACCTTAAGAAAAAAAAAAAAAAGTTCTGTACTGAAATAGGGAAACCTGTTTGTAATAAATATTCACACTGATATTTTGCTATCACGGTGAGGAGTTGTGCAGGATATCACATTCAAAGTGCGATGTCCAGGAAAAAAACACTAACAAACCTCTATTAAAATGCTGACACAAATTGTGTATTTGTTTTCAGACTGTTCTTAAAATATTTCCTCATGCCTATCAAAATGGAAACTAAATTTTTTTGATTTATACTAAATTTTGCTTTACCCATATGTGAACCTAAAGGCAAAATCCAGCCTTTATGAAAGCTTTGGCTTCTGAGGGCTTGTTTGCAATTTATACCAAAGTGAATTTCTCTGAAGTAAATATTTTAGGTAGGGAATCTATCCTCTATGAGCACTAGCATTATTGTCTTCATATCTGTCTCAGCAAAGTGGATATCTAGCACTTGGCAGTAAAACTAGCTTCTGGTTTTCTTCTTTTTCTACAGGAAGTCTCTTTCTTGTTTTTTTGGTTTTGTTTTGTTTTGGTTGGTTGGTTTTTTTACAGATGTGTAAACAAACACATACATACACATACTATTACAGAATCTTGTTCCTTGAAGAAAAATGTCTTGTATAGACATGTTAAGTAATATTCAGACTTATTAGACTTTTACACAATTTTTCTTAAAATAATTTTGGATGCATCTGGTAAGTCCAGATATTTTTTTCTTCCCTGTATTTCTTTAATTTCTTTCTTCTGACAGTATTGAATTTTCTATCACTTAAGTCAAAAACACTGAATTTTTCTAGTGTTTTGTTGTCATATTTGTTAAAAATAAAGTGAATTTGGTTATTTTTTGTTAGTTTATGTTGTTTTGCTTGGCTTTCTTATATATTTCTGTAGAATTCTGTACTACTGTATTTTAAATTTTGGCTTTGTGCAATTTTTAATCATTTATCTGAATTATCTTTTCAAAATTTATATGCATTCCTTAACATCTACAGCAATCAGTTTGGTGTGGTTGTGGTGTTAGCAGTACTCTGTTTTTCTCAATTAATGCAAATTTCTTGCATTGTGTAAAATTTTAAGTATAAGAAATCTTAGAAGTACAGTTTGAAACAGTGTAATTTAACAAGTTTTAAAACTTTAAAAAAACCCCATAAGGTATCTTGGAAATATCAAAAGCTGTACTTGAACTTAAATTTCAAGTAACACCTTAGAAATTGAACTTGGCACAAATTTAGGTGAAGGCAGGTAAGTTTTGACTTGGGCCATCATGGTCTTAAAACTTTTTCTGAGCTTTTGGTTCAGAAGTATTTAAACAAGGCTTCTCCTCAAAGACAATTGTATAGTTACCTTCGATGCATCTAAAATGAATAATTTGAAATGTAAAGGAAAAAAAGGGAACACAGTATGGAAGGATGTGTATTTCACATATGCCCTGAGAAAGGAGGGGAATCTAGAACTAAATGTATTGTAAATTCACAGAAACTTTTACATACAGTACAACAACAAATCTGTTGACATTATTGAAGACCAATTTGTAGAGAAATCAGGCATCTCTAGTACAACTTAGTGAGTGTTATTAGAATTAGAGCTAACTTTACAGAAAACTATTATTAATTGCTATCCAAATTGAATTTGATATGGCAGAATCTGAAATATTTGCTCAAGAAAATACAGAGCATGTCTGTCTATTAATTCATTAAGAGTGCAATCTTCCAAACATTGGCAGAACACTGACAGAAAAATTGTGGTTAATGTCATACAGTTCATTGGAGCTAGTAAGCACCAGCTTTACAGTACCTTCTTTACATTAATATAAAGCAATGCTTTATGATGCAAATGATCAGCTCTTCTGGATTTCTCATAAAATATTTTTAGGGACATAGCTTTAAAAAAATGGATATTTGGTGATGGCTATTTTGTTTCTTTTTACTACAGTCAGACACAGAAGACATTATTCACCTGTCTAGAGGCTGACTTCTACAGTATTGGTAAATCAGTTGCCATACTGTCTTTATAATCGGTAGAGAGACACAGGTATATGTAGGACATGCACTCTCATCCTAATTAGGTCAAATGATGCTGATGTAAATCTTAATATATGTATTTGTCTCTCCTGAATAGAAACCCCTAAGGTCACTAGCTCAGGATCCCCCAGGCAGAAGCGTTTAATGTGACACAATGTAATTGCACTTTACTGTTTATTTATCTTTGTTTATATAACTTTTGTCCTGTTAGACTGACATTTGCACCCCTGTATTACAGTTACAGTCTGCTTGGTTAAAACTGTATATTAATCCAGTGGCCCTTGGCTCGTACTCAATGTTGTCATACTTCTCAGGTTACAGAATATACAGTGTTTTTACTGATTTATACCAGGAATAAATGATTTTAAAATATACAGAAGATACATATGAATATTTTTTATATGAACAACACTTTCATAAGGCTAATGAACAATTATTAATGATTGCCCAAATGTAATTCCCTCTTGCACTGTGTTTCACCGACTGAAAAACATTAGTCTTCATAAAAACCATTTTGTATGGAACAAAACATGTAGGGACGTGTTACTTATTATTTATGTGTTTCTATGTGCATGGCATTTGAGTTTGGTTGACCCTGACTGGATGACAGGTGCCCATGAAAGCCACTCTATCACTGCCCTCTTCAACTAGAAGGAGAGGAAATATAACAAAAGGCTCATGGGTCGAGATAAGGGCAGGGAGAGATCGCTCAGCAGTGACTGTCACAGACAAAACAGATTCAACTGGGGAAATTAATTTAATTTATTATCAATCCAAAGAGAGCAGGAAAATGAGAAATAAAACCAAATCTTAAAAACAACTTCCTCCCATACTTCTTCCCAGGCTTAACTCCACTCCTAATTTTCTTTACTTCCTCCCCCCACAGTGATGGAGCAGGATGGGGAATAGGACTGCAGTCAGTCCCTCACAGGCTGCCTCTGCCGCTCCTTCCCCTCAGGGGCGGCTCCTCACACCCCTCCCCTGCCCCAGCCGGGTCCCCCCACGGGTGCCGTCCCTCAGGCACAGCCGGCTCCAGCCTGGGTCCCCCCGGGGTCCCCAGCCCCGCCAGCAAACCTGCCCCAGCCCGGGCTCCTCTCCCCGCGGGGCCACAGGCCCTGCCAGGAGCTGCTCCAGCGTGGGCTGCCCACGGGTCACAGCCTCCCTCGGGCACCCACCTGCTCCGGCGTGGGGCCTCCAGGGGCTGCCGGTGGGGATCTGCTCCTCCGTGGGCCTCCCCGGGCTGAGGGGGACAGCCTGTCTCAGCGTGGGCTTCACCGCGGGCTGGGGGGAACCTCTGCTCCGGGCCTGGAGCCCCCTGCCCCTCCTGCGCTGCCATGGCGGCTGCGGGGATGGGCCTCTCACATTCTCACTCCTCTCACTCAGCTGCAAATGCTGCTGCAAAGCTTTTTTCCCCCTTCTATAATACGCTATCCCACAGGCACTACCACCATTGCTGGTGGCGTTGGCCTTGGTGAGTAGTGGGTAGGTCGATCTTGGAGCCAGCTGGCACTGGCTCTGTTGGACATGGGGAAGCTTCTAACATCTTCTCACAGAAGCCATCCTTGTAGCCCCCTGCTACCAAAATCTTGCCATGCAAAACCAGTACAGCATTTTACCAAAAGTTAAGGAGGGAAGATTTCTGTCATAAGGACCTTGCAATTAGCTAAGGTTTTTATCTGTCTGCTGGTGTTGGCTGAGACAGTTAATTTTCTTTATAGTAGTTGGTATGGGGCTATGTTTTAGACTTGTGTTGAAAAAAGGTGCTGATAATACAAGGATGTTTGTGTTATCGCTGATTAGGGCTCACACAGAGCCAAGGGCTTTTCTGCTTCTCACCCCACCCCACCAGCGAAAGGCTGGTGGGGTACAAGAAATTGGGAAGGGGCTTTGAGTCCCTTGCTTTGCTTTGCTTGTGTGCATGGCTTTTGTTTCACCTGTTAAACTGTCTCTAAGTAAGAAATGACATGCCTCGTGTATTCTGGAAGGCTATATTAGGACTAAAACGGACTGCACTTTGGATGAATAAAGTAAGATACTAGCAGAGAGGTACTGCAGCCTGAAATACCAGAGTTTTAGCATGTTTTTTTTTCAAATAAGTTTAGCCCTTTTTCTGAATAAAACTTAAAAACTACAGTCCAATTCCAATGGAAGATGATGGTACTGCTACATATGAATTAACAATTGGGAAATTATGAAACAGTATAGCATTGCGCTTTTATATTAGGAATGGAAATTTCATATTTCTGGTTCTGTTGATGGATCCACGCCAAATTCATGGAAGTGGGATAATAACCAAGGTGGCAGAAGAAGCATAACAGCTGAATGAATCTAAAATTACTCTTATAGAAAAAGAACTGGAGAATTAAATAGAGAATAATCACCTTTCTCCAGGAACTGTAAACCTCTCTATAGCAAGGATGTAATTCTCTATTAAATTCTATAGACTGGATTAAACCTTGAACGGAAAGAACCTAATTTCTTGTTAAATTTCTTAACTTTGTAGAGGAATTTTTTTATAACTGTATTTCATTCTACAGAACCTATAGAAATAGATTTTCCACTTCACTAGGTCTACTGCATACTGCATTTCCTGACTTTTTAAAAGGCAAAGAAAGATCATCCTTTGTAAAAAGGAACATTTATGCTTCTACTGACCAAACCAATCTCTCTTTTTAGTGTCAAAGGGTGAAAGGATTAGATGTCAAGGATCCTGAGATCTTCTGCAGAGGGACAAAAGAACACATTGGAACCAAAGTCCATTATACATAATCTGCACAAGAGAGGGTACATAGTCACTTGGCTTAGGACCATGGTTGCCACTAATACTATATATAGCTGTGCTTGACTCTAATGGACAATTAAGGTAAAAGACTTCAGTCTGCAGCTACCTTGTGACACACAGGTTTATCCTACACTTGTCATATGCATTTTGTCATCTGGATGGCTCTCCAGACTATTCTGACTGATTGACCAGAAGCGGGATAAATATCTCAATCTCTGAGGTGCCCTAGGGTGTCTGACATAACTACATGGGGCTGACAGATCTGATGTAAGACCTATGGTAGACCTGTGTCCTTCTGAAGGGCCAGGAAGGAGATCACAGAGGGGCTTAAATGACACTGGACCTTGTGTATGGATTGTTGAATAAAGCCATAGATTACAAATGAATATAATGAAAACTTGGACAACTAGTTCACATGTACCTCTCTACCTACAAACACTTACCTTTGGTCTTCCCAACCTGTAAGGTAAATTCCACCCACTTTGTCTCATTAAGTTTTGTTCAGTTGCCTAAACATAATTGTTGAGTGCTGTTCAAAATTTTCTAGGATGTCTGGGAAATGCCTGAGACTGGGACATTTGGACTGGAAGAAACAAGAGGACACACACTCTTCTGGGCCAGCACCTAGAAGCCAGCAGGAATACCCCAGGATCTCTGTTTAGCTATCTGCCAATGTTACACAGCTGTGTTGAAACTATATCATAGAATTTAACATTATTTTGGGCTATTTTATTTCTGGATGTGTAGAAACATTTTATAGAATATGGTAAAAGAATAAGTAAAAGGGATCTTTAGTAAAGTGTCCTGGAGTAACTGTCACTTGTCTGAGAATAAATTCAGAGAGTCAAGAGGTCCTCTTCAGTCCTGTGTTCCTAACTAAAGAATTTTTTTATTGTTAGTTTAAATGTTTGTGGTTTTGAAGCCAATATATATATAGATCAACCTATGCTATCAATCCTTTGACTAACATGTCTATATGGTTAAGTTTTATACTTTCCAACAAACTAAATCAGTCATGTTCAGATAGCTTTCCCAATATTTTTCTTATATGATGATTGCGTGTCTTTTGGAGTGTCAGTTCTTCATGCCAAAAGTTCTATATTAGGAATGGAAATTAATCCTATCTCAACTTTCTGTGTGTGCACGTGTTTGTAAATATTGTGAGGCATCAGCCCAGTCCTGTAAAATAGGTTCAGAATGTCCTGAGGAACCATGATACTAATTGGGTGCACTGTCAGTCCAAAAGTGCTCTGGCCATGTTACTTCAAGAAGCCTGAGGAAGACAGACAATGCAAGCAGGAGAATTTCTGAATAGCATGTTAAGCCGGCTGGTTTGAGGCTTAGCAATACATTTTATTTCATCACCAAGCATTATATAGACATGATTAAAAATAATGACAGCAAACAGATGGTCACTGTTCATGGAATTATACGGAAGACATTTGTGGACTATTTTTTCTATGAATGTTTTGCAACAAAATAATATATTCAACAATAATGCAGTCTCTTAAAAAGTGAAGAAATTTTGATGATGTTCTAGTCAGCTTGTTCAGTATGAACCTTTCTCCTAAAGAGATGGTGGAAATGAAACACAAACATGCTTCCAAATATTTTGGACATTAGGTATAAGTAACATTAGTTTAAAATGTTTGTAAAAACCCAATGTAACAACGCATGTTAATAGTGTTCGGAAATATTATCTTTCTTTTTCAGGAATATATACATATTGTCCAGTAAGGAAATACACAGATGTATTTAAAAGCTTTAATCTCATGAAAAGCTTCATTGGACAGAGTACATTAGCCTTAAGTTGTTTTCGGGATAAATAATCTTTATATAAACAAAAATTTTTAATAGTGATGAAAGGCAAGCTGGTAACAAAGGGTTATTGAGAAAGACCTGTGAATAATCTTATCATATGCAACAATCTTACACATGCCACGAGCAGGTCTCTTCACTTATTTCCCTACAGTGTACTGTTAAGGTCTCGTCATGAATTTTTGTGTCAGGTTCTATCCTATTGACTTCAGCTTTGTCTGATTGAAGAGTATATGCTTGGTCTTAATTGTGTAAACAATATGTAAGTTTTGAAAGAAACCCTTCTCTCCATATATTTCAGCTGAACCTTGTCACTTTTCTGCTATCTTTGCTTATACCAGATGTTGCTGAAAATAAGAGGCAGGACTACAAAATTGTGGTATTGTACTGTCAGCCAATCTCTGTGAAACCTCACTAGTGTTGTGTGTAAGCACACAAAATGTGTGCTTTCTCCCCTTTGGATATGTGTCCCAAATGAAGGAAGGCTGTGTGTGGCAGCATCTGTGGTTATTCCAATAGCTCAAGGGAAAGAGACCTGCACTACAGAGCACAGATTCCACCTCTTCCTGATGGCTCCTTTGAGTGGTCTGTGCAGTTCTCTCCAGTGGAAAATCAACCTTATTTTCAATTTGATTCTGCTAGAAATTGGTAATTATGGATTTGAAAATCCTGATCTTACAGTGGTTTTTTTTATGTTCTTCAGCTACCAGAACATGAGCTGCAAAGTCAAGCACTTAAATTATCAAATGCATTATTTAAGGTGCCTAAAAAATCTTAAATCTGCCTCTGTTTCAATGTACTCTTTTGATATGAGATCACATTATATTTTTCGGGTGGTTCCCTTGCTTCATTTGATAAAAAGCTGGATATTATTGATACTACATGAAAGAATCATACTGGTAGAATTCATAAGGTTTTACACTTAAGAGCTCTACCTTGTTTACTACAGAGACTGGTGTGTTGGTAATACATTCGGTAGGGAATGGAGGATCATAAGAAATTTTTTCTTGTGGTTAATGTATTCAAACTTCATCCTGGACATACTTATGCCTCAAGTGCCCTTAAATGAGAAACGATGCAATAAATGTTTCTCATTCATTCCCTATTTGATTAGGAGAATGGAATTCTATTAATTTACTTTGAATGACTGGACTCATCTTACTTTAGAATCATAAAATCATTTAGGTTGAAACAGACCTTTGAGATCTTTGAGTCCAACAGTTAACCTAGCACCGCCAAGCCCACCATTAGACCATGTCACTAAGCACCACACTAACATGTTTTGAAAAACCTCCAGGGATAGTGATTCTACCACCTCCCTGGGCAGCCTGTTCCAATGCTTCACCCCCCTTTCAGTGAAGAAATGGTTCCTAATATCAAGTCTAAACCTCCCCTGGAGTAACTTGGCACTGTTTCCTCTTGTCCTGTTGCTTGTTGTGTAGGAGAAGAGACCTACCCTCACCTGCCTACAACCGCTTTCAGGTGGTTGTAGAAAACAATAAGATCCCCTCCTGGCCCTCCTCTTCTGCAGACTAAACAACCCTAGAGTTCCCTCAGCCACTTCTCATCAGACTTGTGCTCCAGACCCTTCACCAACTTTGTTAGCCTTCTCTGGACATGCTCGAGCACCTCAATGTCCCTCTTGCAGTGAGGGGGCCCAAAACTGAACACAGTGTTTGAGGTGTAGCCTCACCAGTGTGGAGTCCAGGGGGACAATCACTTGCCCTGTCCTGCTGGCCACACTGTTTCTAGTACAAGCCAGGATGCTGTTGGCCTTCTTGGCCACCTGGGCACACTGCTGGCTCATGTTAAGCCAACCACCAACCAACACCCTGAGGTCCTTTTCTGCCGGGCAGCTTTCCAGACACTCTTCCCCAAGCCTGTAGCACTGGGTGGGTTGTTGTGACCCAAGTGCTGGATCAGGCATTTCTCCTTGTTGAACCTCATGCAATGGCCTCAGCCCACTGGTCCAGCCTGTCCAGGTCCCTACCCAGAGACTTCCTACCCTCAAGCAGATCAACAGACCCCCCCGAACTTGCTTTTGTCTGCAAATGTGCTGAGAGTGCATTCAATCCCCTCATCCGGGTTGCCGATAAAGCCATTAAACGGGACTGGCCCCAATATTGACCCTTGGGAACACCGCTTGTGAGCTGGATGTTACTGCATTCACTGCCACTCTTTGGGCTTGGCCATCCAGCCAGCTTTTAACCCAGCATGGATTACAACTGTCCAAGCCATGAGCAGCCAGCTTCTCCAGGAGAATGCTGTGGGGGTGGTGTCAAAGGCTTTGCTAAGGTCCAGGTAGACAACATCCACAGCCTTTCCCTCATCCACTAGGCAAGTTATCTTGTCATAGAAGAATATAAGGTTTGTCAGGCAGGACCTGCCTTTCATAAACCCATGCTGACCATGCCTGATCCCTGGATTGCGCTGCACATGCCACGTATGGCTCTTTACAGACAATGGAAAGTAGTAGACTTTACTATATTGTCATCCCCTTTACCTTTCTTGTTCTTCATTTTGAGATTGACTGGAGGAATTCTAAAACCTACAAATTGCAAATGAAATCAAAAGAAGCTGCATTTTTCTTGTATAAAATCAGGTTCTATAATTTCATATGTGGCACAAAATATTAATAGAAACTTGTGTTGGGCTTCATGGATGTGTCAGCTTAGCTCTGGTAACAATTTATGCATATAAAAGAAGGAAACTTTCCCATTTCAAACCTCCATACACTCTTCGGCATGACAGGTCATTGGCTCAAGAGTCTCTGCATCAGATGATATTCCCAGTAGTGGAGTGTAGGGTATGTCTTCATGTAGGCAAGTCTTCAATGTGACTTTAACTTAGTGGTCCAGTTGGGCAATGGCATAATCTGTATTTTGCACATACAGTATTTTAAATTTCTGAAATACAAGAACAATATTAAAAAAAAATGAGAGGAATCATGCATGATAAATGTGATACATAAAGACTTGAATATAAAATATCATTCAATAGTTATGAGTTTAGAGCTAAATCCCATGTCCAGTAGAAATCCCATTGTGGATCTTTGTGAGTATTTAATCAGCTTGCCAATTCCTTGTGTGTGTAAGCACATGAATAACTAATATGATTTAATCTATGTATATCAAGAGGCCAGTTTATCTTGACAGTTTTGATAGCTTGAGTATCTGGGTGGAGCAGGAAAGAGAGAAAGACCCTCAGCTGGTATGTATAACTTGGCTACAATGGTTACAACTATTTTTACCAGCTGAGAATTTACTTGCTCTTATTATTCCATTATCATATGCCATAAATCTTACAGACCACACACTATACCATTATACATGTTGTTTATGCTGTACATTTTTTGGGAAAAAAAATTAGAAATATTTTAGTTCTTTTTTATTATTATTACTATTTTTCATGCCCTTCTACTTTGTCAGGTTGGCTTCTTTACCATGCCCTCCAGAGCATGGGATACAGAAGGAGAGAAAAATGATAGCTAATAAATTTTTGAAGCCTCTAAAAATTACCTTCTGTAAAATATCTTTTCTATACATAATAATGTCACTGTTTTATGGCCTGATGGTGCCTGACCTTCCATTATGAGGAGCTGAGGCTCCTTTTCAATGGTGTAAAGCTCATCTTTATAGCCTTATGTGGTTGTAAGATATTGGCCCTTAAACATGTTACTTACAGGATAGAAAGAATTGCCTGTTTGGGGGCTCAGTATTATTCGAATGCATAGGAAGGGAAACAGGGAAAGCGTGATTTTGATAGTGTCTGAAAATATACACTTCAGAAATACATTTAAAACTAAATATAAAATTTTGATGCTAAAAGCCCCAACGTATCACTGCCTACCAGGATTTGACTCCACTGTATTGATTCATTACCATGGTTCTGTGTGGGAATACAATAGTAGCTGGAGTAGAAGTAATTTGGAAACAGTTCTAAAGAATTTATTCCAACATCCATTGAGTTAATAAGGTATTTAATGAAACAGAGTAAGAGAAGTAGCAAACTTTAACTGGGTAGTTTTCCAAAGTGATGCATGCTTAAGTTTACTCACAAATTAGGTTTATTTAAGAAAATCCAATCACTAGTTTTCTGAAATCCACAAAGCTATTAAAACACTGTTAATCAAAAAGTGTCAGGTTCCCTGTTTCTATTGTAAGTGTAAAAGTGTGTATTTGTGATATCTGAAAGATCCAGTTCCTCAAAATATTTCAGTGAAAGCGCTAGAAATGTTCGATTTCGAATGGCTGGGTTTTTTTATTGTTTTTGTAATGTATTTATCACCTGTGGTTATTAACCCTCAGCATTAATGAATTCAGGATTGCAAACACCTGCTACTGCTACTAGTTTAGTCTCTTACTAGGCTCAAACTTTACATTGTTGGAAGGGGAATTTCATCTTTCACTGCAGAATTTATGCACATATTTTATTTGGTCAAAAATACGGGAATCCCATTCCTTTATTGGAATTCTGCTTGTAGTTTGTAAACCTGATATTTGTGTTCACAGTTCAGAGCAGATGATGAATAAATATGAAGTGGGTAGGATGGAAAAAAGGGTTAGAGACTTTAGCTATTTCTTTTATTGGGTAACTTATTGGCAACTATAAAATCTGTATTGTGCTCTTGAACCATATTAAGATGCAAGGAGTTCACATTTACTCTATCTATGTGGGAAAGAGCTTATGTTATATTTGAACACTCTCTGCCTGTTGGATTTTTAGAACACACGTTTCCAACCTCAGTGACATTAGATTGGATCTTTTCATATGGTTACTTTAGCTTGAAAATCTTTTTTTACTTAGTAAAATCTTGTGTTTAAAAGTGCTGCTGGAGCTGCACATGAGTTTTATCTGTAGTAAATCATCACGAAAGATCACAATATTGAGCCTCAGAAGTTTTAGATATATTAACATTCCAATAGGCTGCTAAAGATCTTTTTTTACTAGCAAGAACTTGATGTAGCTTGACCTTATAATAGGAAAATAGGATTTTTCTATTAAGGATTTCTAAATGCAGTATCAGTGAAGATATGGAGAGAAAGACCTCATAGTGTTTTAAACACCTCTTACAGTAACTACATTTGCAGTGCCGGTAAGGAAGCTGTATTTAAGTTTTCCTTTTAGAAAATCAAAATTAAGTGCTCCTATTGTCTCCTCTTCATATCTCTCACATGTGCATTGTATTAGGCTCTTCTTTTGGAAATATTGCAGAGGAATGAACATTTTGTGAAAGATTCTCTGAATGCTTTAGTTCAGTTAATTTAAGGAAAGAGATTAATAGAAATTTCAGCTGAACACAAAAGCATCCCAGAAACCTTGAGACAGTTGCTTGAAAATTACTTTTTCATGATTGCTGAAGACTACATTCCTATTCTTTATTTTTTGAAAAAATCCAGTGTGTTGCTCTAGTATGATCAATCCTCTTATCCAGTATGAGTATTTTAATATTGTCTGCTTTTAGATTTTAAGTTATTATTCAAATGCAGATTTTGTTAAGTATAACAAAAGAACCTTAATAAACAAATAATAATGGATTAGGTGGACAGACTATGAACACAGGACGTGGGATAACTACAGGAGTAATAGTGGTTATCAGATTGTGCCTACCAAAAGTAGAATCCTCATGCAAAGAAAAGAAAAGTGACTGATACACTAGAAGGCTAATGGTGTGCCAGACACTAAGAGAATATTAGAAGGCAATATTGAGAAAAATGCAAAAGCTTGCTTTAAATGTTCTTCTAGCTCAAAAGCACTCCAAAGTCTTTGGGAAGCAAAAGACTTTTATGTAGTGCTTTAATTTGTTTCTTTTCTTTTTTTTTATTCTGCTGCCACAAGGGCAAGAATAGCTAACTCTCAGGGTCATGGCAAATTGATTTTGTGTTGTACACTTAAAAGGAGATTTCTAAAGTTTTATTTTACTACTGCTTGTTCTGAGAGATTTCCATTTTTATTATTGATTTTATTTTTTTTCTTTACTGTGAGATGTTTTTGAAACAAATGGCATAATTTCTGCAGAGCAAAAGCATACTCCTAAATGTAATACCTGTGAGCATTTTGGTGTTGTACACCAAATTTGAAACAAACCAGACCAGACCCCCTAATGCATAAGAAAAGAGCTGCAATGACTATTGTATGGGGGTTTCTGTTAACTGTAACAGATCTGCTGCTTTAAAGGGCATAACCCTCAACATAAGAGGTGGGGGTTGGAGGGCAGAGAGCTAATCGTGGGATTAATGTAGATTTTGTTTATAATCCCTCCTGTGTTTATATGCTTTTATCCACTGTAAGTGTGGAAACAGGACAAATCCCCTTTTAAATCTTGTTATTAATGAAGATTTGTCCAAAGACTTTATTGTGCCTTCAGTGGAAGCCTTGTGCTTGGGAAATGCATAAGCTTACCAATGCAGCTGGAGGACTTAAGAGATATTATTCCTCTGGGACTTGCAATGCCACCTCATGTTCAAGATATTCAGGGTGAGAGCACATCTGTTGATAAACCACATCATGTTTCATTCTGTTCTGATACAGATAGGAGCATAGCTGAATTCAAGGACGTGAAGAGCAGTACTTGCCACCAGTCCTATGCTGTCATCCAAACTGGCTCATGACCATTATAGAATCATAAAATCATTTAGGTTGGAAAAGACCTTTGAGATCTTTGAGTCCAACAGTTAACCTAGCACCGCCAAGCCCACCATTAGACCATGTCACTAAGCACCACACTAACATGTTTTGAAAAACCTCCAGGGATAGTGATTCTACCACCTCCCTGGGCAGCCTGTTCCAATGCTTCACCCCCCTTTCAGTGAAGAAATGGTTCCTAATATCAAGTCTAAACCTCCCCTGGAGTAACTTGGCACTGTTTCCTCTTGTCCTGTTGCTTGTTGTGTAGGAGAAGAGACCTACCCTCACCTGCCTACAACCGCTTTCAGGTGGTTGTAGAAAACAATAAGATCCCCTCCTGGCCCTCCTCTTCTGCAGACTAAACAACCCTAGAGTTCCCTCAGCCACTTCTCATCAGACTTGTGCTCCAGACCCTTCACCAACTTTGTTAGCCTTCTCTGGACATGCTCGAGCACCTCAATGTCCCTCTTGCGGTGAGGGGGCCCAAAACTGAACACAGTGTTTGAGGTGTAGCCTCACCAGTGTGGAGTCCAGGGGGACAATCACTTGCCCTGTCCTGCTGGCCACACTAGTACAAGTGTGGATTCTAGTACAAGCCAGGATACTATTGGCCTTCTTGGCCACCTGGGCACACTGCTGGCTCATGTTAAGCCAACCACCAACCAACACCCTGAGGTCCTTTTCTGCCGGGCAGCTTTCCAGACACTCTTCCCCAAGCCTGTAGCACTGGGTGGGTTGTTGTGACCCAAGTGCTGGATCAGGCATTTCTCCTTGTTGAACCTCATGCAATGGCCTCAGCCCACTGGTCCAGCCTGTCCAGGTCCCTACCCAGAGACTTCCTACCCTCAAGCAGATCAACAGACCCCCCCGAACTTGCTTTTGTCTGCAAATGTGCTGAGAGTGCATTCAACCCCCTCATCCGGGTTGCCGATAAAGCCATTAAACGGGACTGGCCCCAATATTGACCCTTGGGAACACCGCTTGTGAGCTGGATGTTACTGCATTCACTGCCACTCTTTGGGCTTGGCCATCCAGCCAGCTTTTAACCCAGCATGGATTACAACTGTCCAAGCCATGAGCAGCCAGCTTCTCCAGGAGAATGCTGTGGGGGGTGGTGTCAAAGGCTTTGCTAAGGTCCAGGTAGACAACATCCACAGCCTTTCCCTCATCCACTAGGCAAGTTATCTTGTCATAGAAGAATATAAGGTTTGTCAAGCAGGACATGAAAGCATGCCTTTCATAAACCCATGCTGACCATGCCTGTTTCCCTAGTTTTCCTGGATGTGCCACGTGATATTCTCCATAGCCTTTCCCATCATCTCCAGGGTGATCTTCTCCATAGCCTTTCCCAGCACCAAGGTCAGTCTGGCAGACCTGTAGTTCCCTGAATCTTTCTTCCTGCCCTTCTTTAGATGGGCATCACATTGGCTAACCTCCAGTGTTCTGGGACCTCTCCAATTTGCCAGGTATGTTGATAAACGATGGAGAGTGGCTTGGCAAGCTCCTCTGGCATCTCCCTCAGTACCCCCAGGTGGATCCCATCTGGCCCCATTGTCACAGAGTTATACTGAACTGCTTCAAGTTACTCTGAAGTGTGTATAAAACCTGAGCGGCCATATGTCGGCTCAGTACTATTTGAACAGGACACCTAAGTTTTGCCCCAGCTTCTTTTTGCCCATTTAAAGTTTTTGATCATATTTAACATGGTAATGTGTGAACTCAGAAGAGAAGATGATAACTGTTGTGAATGATGTTGTCATGGTTTGACTCCAGCCAGCAACCAAACATCATACAGCCGCTTACTCACTTCTCCCTCACCCAGAGGGATGGGGAGGAGAATTAGGAACGAATATAAAACTTGAGGTTTGAGACAAGAACAAGTAGAGCAAAAGCTGTGCATGTAAGCAAAGCAAAACAAGAAATTCATTCACTACTCCCCATCGGCAGGCATGTGCTCAGCCATCCCCAGGTAAACAGGGCTCCATCATGTGTGATAGTCACTTGGGAAGATAAACACCATAATGCCAGATGTCCCCACCTTCCTTCTTCTTCCCTCAGTTTATATACTCAGCATGACACCATATGGTATGGAATATCCCTTTGGCTAGTTCAGGTCACCTGTCCTGGCTGTGTCCCCTCCCAATTTCCCGTGCCCCTCCAGCCCTCTCACTGGCAGGGCCCCAGAAACTGAAAAGTCCTTGACTGAGTATAAACATGACCCAGCAACAACCAAACCCACCAATGTGCTGTCAACACTGTTCTCACACTAAATCCTAAACACAGTGTTGCATCAGCTGCTAAGAAGAAAATTAACTCTATCCTAGACAAAACCAGGACAGATGTGAGAAAAGGGATAAATAGTACATACAATAATTTCACCAATGTTAACCATTCCAGCTATGTGCCTTCTTGGCCAGAGCCAAATTACTTAAGTATCTTTTTTCAAATACTAAAGAAAAAAAAAACCCAAACTCAGCTGAGTGTTGCACAGTTGTTCGCCATACTTTCTGGTTGGAAGCACTTGGTTCTAGGACTCACACACCACCTCTACCATTGAAACTTCCTAGAATGTACTTTTGAGCATTTATTTTTTTTTGTTACCTTTTGGAACATGCCTTACTCTCTTTGCTGATTATACAGATGCTGAGGTCTGTAGCTTGAAGTTCTGATACAAGGTGCCCATATTTTAGTGCTGTGTAAGAAAGACAGCTTATATAAATTGAACAGCCTTTGCTTTTTGTTCTTGATTGACAGCCTCAGTACAGGACTGTCTGAAACTTGTGTCTCTGAATCCTAACCAGTTCATCTTGGAGGCTATGTTATAATCAAATGTTTCATTATCTTTGTTTCTGTTGACATTCTATCAGATAATATAGTGTTGGAAGCTTGTGCCTAACCAATGTACAACACTAATAAATAGACTATCTGCCCTTCCTTGTGATCTGAGTCAGCACTGTGTAGTGTGCAATCTAAGGTACAAAAGGAACATGGAAGAAAAAAAAAGCAAAACACCCAACCCCAAATATTCACAAAATTATAACAAGAATGAGTCAAAATATGAGTGAGAGAAATCTTACAAAGGTTTTGTTGACGAACTTACTTTTTTCACTGCATGAAAATTAAAGAATCCTTGGACCCAAACCCCTTTAATACCACCAAAAAGGCTCTTGCCACCACAGGAAGTCAATTATCTCCATGGTAACCAAAACAAATAGTCACTATTGCCTTAGCAGCCACAAAGAATAAAAGGTGTATCTAAAATTAATTTATGTCTTGGGATCAGACACCTAGGATGAAAGAACTAGTCCATAAAGTACCCCAGAGGATCTAGTAAAAGAAAAAGTCAGTTCCTTGTTGTGTTTTCAAGGGAGCTGTGCTTGGAATGCAAAAATTTGCTTTTCCTTTTATTTAAAAGAAGATTGTCAACGTGTCCATATTTATAGGGACACTCCCTTAAGTGTCCTAATCTAATTCTTCACAAAGAAGGTTTGGTAATAATTGGCTGAAAAGGCAGTTACTTAGTAATCTCCCTCATTCTGCAGAAGGATCTGTTTATTATTGTGTAAATTAATTTGGTATGAATGACTTCCCGTTTCCCTCCCTGTCTAAAACACACTCAGAATCTTTTTCATAAATATTCCAGTATAATTAAAAAAAAAAAAATAATTGCATGCAGACCTGGAACTATATAAAGACTCCATTACATTTCTAAAATGAGAAGACAAACTCATGATATATTTACTTGTAACATAAATCAGAATAGGGAAAAGGCCACCAAAATCATACAACTTTTGCGTAACAGTGCAGCTACTCTAAATATTTGTGCATTTCCAGCCAACACCAATACCATATTTTTCCTCAGAATCCTCCTTTTCTAGACAGCTTCTTACTGCTGCAGGATGCACTGTTCCTGCTGTAAAATAAATTGCATTGTATATGTCTGATTGTATGTGAGCTTTGGTTCATGATGCAGGACCTATGGAATAGCATCTGTGTAAGAAATAGCCTAAATCATTGAGATTTAGGAAGATCTAGCTAAGACGAGATCACTTATCGTGTATACTCTGTTTCTTGTACTAGTCCCTAAGCAACTCTGTTGGCCACATAGTTAGAGTACTGGGTAAGGTAAGCCTTTTGGTGTATTAGGGCATTTCTCGTGTTCTTACAGTAACCGTAAACATTGCCCAGAGTTTCAAAATATTTCAGCCTGACGTCTCCTTCTATAACACCCAAATAAATCAATTTTCAAGATTTTTCTCGGGTAGATCTGCTATGTATTGAACTTTTTCAAAGTCTGGCCCTTTGCCTGATTATTTTTTGTAGATTTTTACTTCTTTGTATATTATGAAAAGTGAAATTTAGCTTTGCCTTGAAAGTATATTTCCCCACGACCTTGAAAATGCAGTGTTATGGTATTTGTATTGTCAAAGTGGTTTAAAAAAAAAAGACTTTGAGCCATTAGAAAAATTATACAGACAGAGTAGAATTGCTATTGTTTAAATTCAGTAATACTTTCTATGCATTTCAGCTTTTGCTGTGAGTTTAATCTTTCTATAGTATAATACAAAGAAAAAAGGTAGTATAGAATTTTGATTCATCTGCTTTCCACAGCTGATGACATTTCCTCAAATATAACAAAATTAGAAAGTTAAAGAGGACTTCTTTCCATTTGAATATTATTACCAATTGTTAAATGATCAAAGGACATTACAGCCAGCTGTAAGATGTCCTTAAAGAGAAGGGGCTGTGCTTGGTACATTTTCTTCCTTTAGTTCAGTTATTAAGAATAGAAAATAAAACCACTGTATTAGGAATATTTTCAGATAGTGGTCTGTGGGCTAAAGTTGACTGCAGAGTGCAGTCACAGAAAATAATTCATTACACTTTTCCCTGTTAGCTAGAAGAGAAGACTCATCTTCTATCCTGGATAGCTGGGTTAGTAACTAAAGCCAGACATGGTGAATCTGAACTTTGGCTGCTGGTACTTTTGTTTTCATTCATTAAATTTCATTAAAGAGAATACAAATGTTTAAAACAAAATCCTGCTGTACTTCAGCAATTGCTTTCATGAAAAGGGGACTCTGTGTGATTGTAATTGTAATGCAAAATATGGCCATGAGATAATTTTTTTCTCAAGTAATTTAAAGTCTAGACATCTAGGCTATATTTGTCAGAACATTAATCAGAATTGAGGATGCATAATGCCCTGAACCTTTGCTAGTAAACTGTTGTGGTCCCAAAACCATATGGCCACCTGGGACACACCTGTTGTGAATAGTCCCTAGTACACTCTAGTTTCTGAACTGTGCCCAGGAGCTATTTGGGAAAGTGGTAACTGGCATTGCCTAAAATCATGCAAGGCAAAGTCTGAGTAGATTAACACCAGAATGGTCTAGTGCCAGTGCCCAAAAGGGACACTGTACATTGTTTACTTTTTTAGCATACACCTATCCCTAACTTAGGCACTTGTCTTAGGACAGGAAGAATCCCGTCCCTGTGTGGAAATTCCTGTCTTTCTCCACTTATTAATGAAGGACCATAAATGACCAGTTAGGACCATTTGCCTTTAGTTTAGAGGGCTGAATCCAGAGTGCCTGAATTTAATTCCCACAGATATTTATTGTGTTTGAAATGTTTTCTTCAGATGTTATTGTACACTTCCTTATCACAATAGATCCACACAGGACCTCAAAAAGCAGAACAAGAAGCTTTTATATAAACTGATATGAAAACATGTTCCTATATACTCTGTCTTGGACCAACCAGGAAACCTAGAAAAGAATCAGAGTATGTAGTAAAAGAAAACAAATGAAGGCAAACTCTTACATGATACTTTTATTTATTTATTAAGGACAGCATCTCAAAAACAAATCTGGAATACTAAGGTTCATGTTAGTAACTGTACTGTAAATATTAAGTCAGTGCTCTAAAGAGGTTGCATAATTAAATATTGAGACCTTGAACAATATTCTGCTATGAAACCTTAGGTCTTTTAAAAGTCATTGGTAAGAAATCTGTTCAAATCATCCCCTACAAGATTAACTTAACTAGCCCTTTTTGTAACACTAGAGCACTGTTGTTCAGTGTGATCTAATAAACATTGGAAAATTCTTGAATATAAAATGCAAAACAGTGGCAGGTAAATACAAAATTGTGAATAAGGAAAAAAGGAACAATTCAGAACATGGACATATGTCTTCATGCTAAGAAGGGGTTAAGATATAGAAGATATAACAAGACCTAATAAACAAACCAGGAAAATTAGGGAACTTGGACAGAATTAATGTATTTCATAAAAAGATAAATGAACAAATGGAATAAATCACCAGTGAAGGCAATTGAAACAAAGATTATAAATAAAGTATGAAGTATAAAGTATAAATGAGGTTGGAAGACTTAGATTTATTTCCTGAGAAAAAGGAAAGTGAATGATCACAGTAAAGTAGGAAGGTAAGACTAGTACATTAAAAATGGAAGGCTGCAAGTGCATACAGTAAGTTATTTTTCCTACTTCATTGAGTAATTATTAAAGATAATTTAAAATATATAATTAATAAAAAGTACTCAAGGTGAGCTTTTTTTTAAACTTGTAATTCTGGAAGACCCATTGACAAAATGGAAAACAGTCAAGGAGCACAAATAATGAGCATTAAGTATAAGCTAAGCACCTGGTACTTTACCTGGAGAAGTTACAATGTAAATATTTAAAGAGAACAGATGAATGTGAGGACTCCCACCATAAAATAAAATGGGAATAATAAATACCTTGCAAGTCTGAAAGGTCAAAAGTCTCTCAGACAGAGATTAAATTTTCATGTTGTTTTTACTAGAAATATGACTGTGTTCCCCTAACAGAAACATGACCTCAATTAATTTGTGTTCTAAATAGAGCATAAGCAATACAGAAGAGGCTTTTTATTTTTGTAAAATAAAAATAAGTATGCTAAAAATCTTCCATATATAATAGACAATTCATATAATGTAATGAATATGAAGTTTTTCCTCAATTCCTGTTGCATATTCAGTAGCAGAATCTTTAAGAGTAAAAAGATTTTCTGTGAAACATATGTAAATATCCATTAGGTAACCACATTCATGGTTTTAAAAAAAATATTTTTGTAGTTAAAGAAAGCCACAGCGCTATGTAAGGATATGCAGCATTGTTTCAAAATAAGAAAATAGGGACCTAACACTGAAACAACCTGACTTTAGTGGGACTGCCTGTGTGTAAAGATACTTCTGTTCTAAATCCTGGTAGCATTAGTGCCTTGGGCAATATGTTATAGAAGACAAAGACTTTCACTTTTGCTGGCAGTGCCACAATACTAAGACATCAAGAACACTAACCTCAGCCAAATCTTTTAAAGCCGATGTTCTTTATCTCAGTGTTTTGACAATGGCTTTCTCAAGGGCATATCCCTTTTAATGTTAATTTATTTGCAGTCTTTTATCTCCATAGGAAGAATCAATGCCATTTAATACTCAAACCTCCTGGGGGGGAAACAGCAGAAGCTGGGTTAGGTCAAGTCCAGAATGAACTTTCAATCAGCATAGCATGAAAGTGTATGAAGACCCTGAATTAATTTCTGCCTCCTCACAATTGGTGGCCTACACCATGAAGATTAGTTTTCTGTGGTCACCTTTTTCTCAAAAGAAATGTGTAACAGTCCAGTGCTTTCCCTGCTCCTGTGTAGTCCTGTATTCACCACCCACGCCATTCTCAGTGGGAGGAGTAAGAAGGTAGCTGGAAGGCTCCTGTCTTGTAAATGTGAGTGACTCAGTAGAGAACACTGAGCTAAGTCAGCAGGAAAAGAGCACAACTGAGATTCCTTTACCTTAGCTACAGCGTATTTCTAGCCCTGTGATTTAAATGGGAGCCCATCATATACAACAGAGATTACAGCAGTTAAAGGTGGAACTAAAGCTTGCAGAAGACACACTAGAACTCGAATCTGGTCTAGTGGCATTGAGTTGCTAGTGTTTTGGTATAGATGTTCATTATCACTTAATGTGTAACCCTTAAGGCAAGAAAAATGGAAATATTGCCAAAAGTTAGATTTAGATGACTCAGATTGTTTTACCAAGGCTGCTTTTACAGACAGTGGAGTGGAGCAGTTCTGATGGGGCTTATTTCAAGTGTTTAAAATTAGATTTTTCTCTAAATCAACTACAGCAGAAACATCTCCTTTTACTGACTGTAGACAAAGCCTACATAACCTTCTCTTGGTAACACTAAAGACAGACATTGTGAATACTTGGTACAGTCTCCTCTTGAAGAGTCATAATTTGGATGCCTTAGCTGTAGGTCTGGGTTTCATTTACTCTGCGCTGGTGTATTATTTGTTACAGAAAGTGTTCGTTGTGCCATTGAAGCCCTTGGAAATAACTTGCAATTTTAAACGCTTGAAATATTTACCTATAAAGGCTTTTCAGACCAGATGTTTCAAAAATTTGAAATAAAAATAATCATTTGCATCAAGGACTGTGGAATGAGCAAGACTAGAAAGATACATATGAAAACATACAGTAATTACAGTAGGCACTGTAACTCCTCTGTGGAGTACACAGAAAGTCCACTTTAGTAGAAAATTATTTTAGAATATTCCCATCATATGAAAGTAAAATATAAAATTAGTTAAAAAGATATGGATATCACTAAAGTTGTATTAAAATAGGACTTAATTGAGAAGTATTATCTTAGTAGTATTTTTTCCACGTGTGTAAAGGCAAAAAAGGGAAAGCGAAACACCCCCAATCAGCAGTTCTATTGCCTAGAAGAAATAAACCTATAGATTTCACAGATTATTTCACACAGCCATCAACTGTCCATTAAATTTGGCAACCATGTGGAACTGTAGCAAAATATTCACATCTTTGAAATTGTTGTGTGCTTTAGAAGTTGACTGTTTTTTCCTGTATATTTCCTTCACAGACATCACCAAACTCTACAAATAATAAGGAAACCTTATTCCACTACACTACATCCCATTCCTTTGATGGACTAGAATACTCTATCTGCCTTGTGTGGCAAGATTTTGGTAGCAGGGGGCTACAAGGATGGCTTCTGTGAGAAGATGTTAGAAGCTTCCCCATGTCCAACAGAGCCAGTGCCAGCTGGCTCCAAGATCGACCTACCCACTACTCACCAAGGCCAACGCCACCAGCAATGGTGGTAGTGCCTGTGGGATAGCGTATTATAGAAGGGGGAAAAAAGCTTTGCAGCAGCATTTGCAGCTGAGTGAGAGGAGTGAGAATGTGAGAGGCCCATCCCCGCAGCCGCCATGGCAGGCAGGAGGGGCAGGGGGCTCCAGGCCCGGAGCAGAGGTTCCCCCCAGCCCGCGGTGAAGCCCACGCTGAGACAGGCTGTCCCCCTCAGCCCGGGGAGGCCCACGGAGGAGCAGATCCCCACCGGCAGCCCCTGGAGGCCCCACGCCGGAGCAGGTGGGTGCCCGAGGGAGGCTGTGACCCGTGGGCAGCCCACGCTGGAGCAGCTCCTGGCAGGGCCTGTGGCCCCGCGGGGAGAGGAGCCCGGGCTGGGGCAGGTTTGCTGGCGGGGCTGGGGACCCCGGGGGGACCCAGGCTGGAGCCGGCTGTGCCTGAGGGACGGCACCCGTGGGGGGACCCGGCTGGGGCATTCCATGAAGAACTGCAGCCTGTGGAAAAACTCTCACTGAGAAGGTTGTGGAGGACTGTCTCCTGTGGGAGGGACCCTATGCTAGAGCAGGAGAGGAGTGTGAGGAGCCTCCCCCTGAGGAGGAAGGAGCAGCAGAGACAATGTGTCATGAAGTGACCACAAGCCTCCATTCCCCATCCTGCTCCATCGCTGTGGGGGGACTGGGAGTGAAGTTAATCTCAGGAAGAAAGGAAGTGTGGGAGGAAGATGTTTTTAAGATTTGGTTTTATTTCTCTTTGTCCTACTCTGATTGGACTGGTAATAAATTGTTCCCCATGTCGAGTGTTTCGCCTGTGATGGTAATGGGTGAGAAATCTCTCCCTGTCCTTATCTTGACCCAGGAGCCTTTCATTATAGTTTCTCTACCCTGTCCAGTTGAGAAAGGGAGTCGTAGAGCAGCTTTGGTGGGCACCTGGCCTGATCAACTCACCACGAACAGTTTCATAGAATAATGGAACTGTTTGGGTTGGAAAGGACCTTTGAAAGTCATCTAGTCCATGCCCTTTGCAATGAGCATAGACATCTACAATGAGATCAGGTTGCTAAAAGCGCCGTCCAACCTGACCTTGAACATTTCCAGAGACAGGGCATCTACCATTTCTGTAAGCAACTTTTTCCAACATTTACCACCCTGGTTGTAAACAATGTCTTCCTTATAGCTAGTCTGAATTCCCTCTTGTATTTCAAAATCATTACCCCTTGCCCTGTTGCTACAGGCCCTATTCAAAAGTCTGCCCCTGTCTTTTTTATAAGCCCCCTGTAAGTATTGAAAGGCTGCAAGAAGGTCTCCCCAAAGCCTTCTCTTCAGGCTGAACAACTCCAACTCTCTTAGCATGTCTTCACAGAAGAGGTGTTCCAGACCTCTGAACACTTTTGTGACCTGCGTCTGGACCTGCTGCAACAGGTCCATGTCTTTCTTGTACAGAGAACTCCAGAGCTGAATGCTGTACTCCAGATGCTGTTTCACAAAAGCAGAGCAAAGAGAGACAATCACTGTGCTCAGCCTGCTGGCCATACTTCTTTTAATGCAGCCCAGGATATAGATGGATACTGGGCTGCAAGTGCAAATTGCCAGCTTCTGTCCAGTTTTTGACCTACCAGTACCCCCAAGCCCTTCTTCACAGGGCTAGTCTCAATCCCTTCACCCCCCGTATGCAGGCCCTTCTATTCGGCTTTGTTGAATCTCATGAGGTTCACAAGGCCCACTTCTCCAGCTTGTCCAGGTCCCTCTGGATTACATTCTGCCCTCAGGCACATCAACTGCACTATGCAGTTTAATGTCATCTGCTGAGGGTGCACTTGATCTTACTGGCTATGTCATTGATAAAGATATTTAACAGTACTGGTCCCAATACAGACCCCTGTATGACACCACTCACCAATGATCTCCATCTGGACATTAAGCTGTTGACTACTACTCTCAGGATGTGACCATCCAACCAATTCCTCATCCATCAAACAGTCCACCTATCAAATCCATGTCTCTCTAATTTAGAGAGAAGGATGTGGTGGGGACCATGTCAAAGGCCTTACAGAAGTCCAGCTAGATGAGATCTGTAGCTCTTCCCTTGTCCACTGATATAGCCACTTCATCACAGAAGGCCACTAGGTTGGTCAGACAAGACTTGCCCTTCATGAAGCCATGCTGGCTGTCTCGAATCACCTCCCTGTCCTCCCTGTGCCTTAGCATAGCTTCTAGAAGGATCCATTCCATGGTCTTCCCAGGCACAGAGGTGAGGCTGACAAGTCAGTAGTTCCCAGGGTCTTCCTTTCTACCCTTTTTACCCAGTTTGAATAGTTTAAATCATTTCTTGCTATTACTTCACTGAAAAGTGTGATTTTAACTTTTGAGTTAGGTGTCAAAACACGGACACCTCATACCATTTCAGATTGCCCAGGCATCCAAAACAGACAGATGTGACATGCAGCAAATCTGCTCCCTGATGGAGTTAGCCATAAGGGAAGAAGGACACTCCACAGAGCCATGTAACGCCACAGGTTTTTGTTTAGCCAGTTGATTTTTACTGCAGGTATCTACAAGGGTTCAGGTTTGGAATGCAGGTGCCCACAAGTAGCTGTCTTAAACTGAATAGTCCAGAAGCCTCCAGTGACTGAGTTCTGCGTTGTCTGTAATAGAAGCTTAGGTAACTGTCTGTATAGTTGTTTTCTATTACAAAAAAGTGAAGACAAATGCACAACCATAGTAAGAGGAAATTCTTCCATTTATTTTAGAGGTCTACCTTAGGGTAAGATGAAACACACCACTAAGATCCTATTTCCATACACCGTCAATAACAGGAAATCAGCAGATTAGCTCAGGTTTAAATATTTACATCTTAGTGCTTGAAGTAAACAAAAGTTCAGCTGAGCTTGGTGTAAGGCCTGTCCATGAATCCCTGTCTCTGACTTGGCTTAGAGGCTCGCCCTGTGTTTACGTCTTATAGGCTTGCCGCTCTTGAGACCAGACCTTTGTTTTGTTCCTGGCAGGGAAACTCATGAAGATCTATGTATTCATGATGAATATATTTACATTGTTTGAAGGGTGTGTTGTAGGAGAATCTGTATTCTCTATGCTAATAGCACTCTTGTCATGCTCAATAAGCTTTTGTTTCAGAGCCCCAGAAATCTTTCCTATGCAAATCAATTCACAGGGGCACTTTAACATGTAAATCGCAATCTGCCTCACATGTAAGGCATTGATGGATTTTTAAATTCCTTTTCTGTGGGGAAGTAATGAATGGTACTTATTTAACATATACTACTACACTAGGTGCATCTCCAGTACTTAGTGGCAGTGCTGTACCAAGTCTAATATAGCATTCATAGTTTCAGGATTACAAGAGAGAAGGACAAGAAATCTATGATAAATATACTTCTTTTTATCTTTTATGTACCAAAAGTTGTCATCCTGATAAAATGTTCAGTGGTCTAGGATCTTGACCGAGAATATGATACTATTCTTTCATTGCGGAGTGAATACTAACTCCTACAGGAAAACATTACTGAGAATTTTTAACTGAATCAAAGACATTTAACATTAAAAATGAAAAGCTATAAATTTTTTCAAGTCAGAAGAGAACTGATTTACTAAATAACAATATGAAATAAACAAAACCAGACATATAAAAAGAGTTAGACAAGTTAAATAGGAGAAAATTAGGTATAGGGATACTAAAATTTAAACACATAGAAACTACTGATTATAAACAACATGCATCTTGGTGTAGAAAAGCAATTAGTAAAATCATATCATCCAAAATTTTTGTGAAAAAACAAGCAGACTGCAGGAGAATGTGGGGGGTTGCAAGGTAAAAAAACAACTGATATTTGAAGTGATATCAAAAGATAGTAACATCCTGAGGACTGTACTTACCAGAGAAAGGTCACAGACAACTGATCCTATGCATGTCTCTGGATCAATATGAATGTGTTACTCTGGAAAAGATAGACTTTCTTAACATGAAAATAGAGTTTGTTTTGGTTTGATTTGATTTGGTTAAAGCAGAAGACTGAAATTTAACCTAAAGAAACAGAACATGAAATGGTAGAGTTCTGCACACTTGATTCTTGCCATATTCTGTGTCTGTGGTCCTTTTAATGAAAAAGTTCATCACATTCATTTCCGCCTCAATTTGTACTTTATTCTGTCTGTTTACACTAAAGAATGACACATGACAAAGTTGGTTTTTAGAAATATGATGGTCTAGATGATTTTGGTTGGTTGTAAAGACCATAGCTTTAATGATTACAGTACAATATAACTATCTAGGTACATTTTACAGTGCAAAATTGCAAGGTAACTTATTTCAGCACTTCAACCGGAAGGACTTCCTTTTTTAAAAAGCCTATAAAAATCAACAGCATGCCTTTTCTGAAGTCTTCTTTTTTCAAAAGACAAAAGTGTGGTACAGTGCTGTTTAGATTAGAAAACAATTTACAAGTCAAAAGAATCTGACCTGACATGCTTGGCAGGCCAGAAGAATTAACAATATGTACCAGTTTCTGAGAAACTCTATGCTCAAACCATCTCAGAAGGAAATTAAGTCCAGGTAAAACTAAAATCCAAATAATCTTTGGAATTATATATGCATACATGCGCACCATTCTCCCACCCCCAAATACAGAAATAGTCCTTCTCATCTCTTAGTGATATATAACCAAAGCCACAATGCTTAATTTTCAGATCTCCTTTAATTCTCCAGGTTAAGGAAACAATGCAGAAACACTTCAAGGGATGGTAGCCAGCTTACTGAATGTAAGTATAGAATGTGAAGAAATACATTCAAGTTAGTCATCTTAATTTCCCTTTATGAGGGGAAATAGGCATTTGTAGGATATGAATCATCTCTTTCTAAAATAGGTCAAAAGACTTGTGCTTTCAAATGCCCATTTTTCTTCTTTGACTGAAACCGGAATGTCAGGTGAGTGATTCAGTTGTAACTGTCTGCACCACAGATGTCTAAAATGAGGTGAAATGTATATTGCGCAAAATGATTTTCATGAAACTACTAATTTGAAAAATATTTATATGAAGCTGAAGTTGCATTATCATCTCATACTTGTCATACAAGTATATCTAAGGATATCTAACACTTTTCTGTTAGTTTAAAACTATAACATATTTTAAAATGACTGTTTAAAATGATAAAATTTTAAATTATTAGGCTGGGTGAATTATTATATTCATCATTCTCTAAAGGCTGCTATGGTACAAAGACCTTTTCCCACATTTAGTTAAAGACCAAATGTAGAACTTGCATGTATATAAACCATAGTACTCTTTCTGAAATTGGTTGAACTTGTGCACACATTTGACAGGACATCTCTTTTTTTTTTTTTTTACTTTTAGAAGAAACATGCTTGAATTTTTATCTCGTCCTCCTTTTCTCCATGTAGCAGCTTTACCTAGATGAATGGGAGCAAACAGAATCTTCAAAGAACCTTTTCCTCTGTGGTTTAGCATCCACAGAGGGGAGACTTACTTCACCTAACTTTAGGTGTCACTGCTGCAATTTTCTGTAGCTCAGCTAGTTGCTATACCCTTCCTTTGTAATCAGTGGTGAGAAATAGGTGTTTAAAGGCATGATTAATGTTAAATATTAAACTCCTGTTACTCCTGAGAAGTACCTATTGTCAATCATTGGAAAGAAATTTAGTGTGCCAGTCTCAGTCAAAAGGCAATTCTACAGTGCTCACCAAAAGTGATCCAAGGAGCAAACCTCTGAGCACCAGTTCGTTGCTGTCTCAGTTCTTGGCTCTGTTTTGGGTTGGACTCTTCTATCTAGCTCTCCCTTGCCAGAGAAGCAGTCATCTGTACATAGCTGAATAGGAGCTAGGCAGTGTCAATAAGTCTTGGGGGCCAGGCCACAGTTTCTTACCTTGACATATCCATAAATGTTTACATTCTAGATGTCTGCATTTAGTCAAATGAGTCAAACCTAAAGTCTTGTTTTTATATTGCCTTGGACAACAGGGCAAATCAAAATTGCTTATCTTCCCAGAGCAGAAGAAAAAAATAATAAAAATAAATTCACTCAGTCCAGTGTGTAGGGAATTTTTTAATATGATAGCTTTAATTCATACCGCACAGTTGGCACTACTTATTTTCTAGATGGAGTCTATCTGGAAATATGACACCTATGAAGAAACAGACCTTTCTTCACATCAGTAATTGCAAGCATGGGGGAAACCAGAAAGAAATGCAAGACTGCAGTAAAGCAGAAGACATTTAGTGGCATGAAGTGGTTGTTGTATGTGCAATATGTGATTAGGAAATAATGAAAATAATGGAAAAATGACTGTTGGAGTACAAATAAATTCACAGTTGCAAAGTTTTGGCTGCTCCTGGCATGGAATTTCCCCCGCCTTTTTTAACATACTAGCTTATATATAGCTGCAATTAAAGAATAAAATGCATAGCATTTTCAAATAAACAGCTTGAGGATAAGTGCGGCATCCAGTGGAAATTTAAGCTTTGGTGGTGACGCAGTAGTTAGAAACATTCAAGAATCACTAGTTGTAGACAGTGATCTTAAATATGTAGTGCTATTTAATGTGCCATCCAACTCTTGTGATGTATACTAATTTCTTCATTTAACATTTGTATGGTGCTACTCCAGTAACGACCAGTTTTGTTTTGCTATATGTTGCTTATGAACACAATAAAATTATATTTTGTGCCCTTTTCACTGATACTTATGGCAAAGTCATAATGTCAGTAAATCACTCTTTTTCTACACTTGCGTAATTGTTTCCCTTCTGCAGTAAGACAAAGCTGCAAAAGGTTTGATAATTCATTTAAGAATGATATTTTTTGGCTTCCATTAGAGTTCTTCAGAGTCCAACTTTACTAGGATACCTGTTTTGTATTATATCCATTGTGGCTTTTTTGACTAGTCTGAAAAAGTGTCTATGCGTATTTTCAGTTTTCTTGCAGAAATGTTCACACTCCTGTCTCCAAAATGAGAGTGAAAAATACAAAAGCAGTGGTGAATTATCATTCCATCAACTTCTAAGGAAATTCTAGTTGCCTGCAAAGGAAACTGAATGAAATGCTATGGCTTTTGAAACCATTTAAAGTATCTTTTGTAGGTCAACTGTAGTGTATGAAAAGGTGGTAACAGTACAAAGAAGTGACCTTTATTCATGATCTTTAAATGTTCTTGATATTTCTAAAATAAGTCTCACAGTTTCAGTGATTTAGTGGGAGAGTTTTGTTTTGTTTTGTTTTGTTTTCTAGTGTTTGAAGGTTTAGACAATATAAGGTCAATAAGGCACTTGTTCTGACTCTGTACCCCTTCATTTCTGCTGATATTAGCAATATTGAGACTTCTGCCCTTTATAGAAAATAGAGACATGTTTTTAAAATCACAATATAACATGCACACAATTTTTGAGCCTGTGTTTTTCATGTTTACATCTTTAAAAAAGAATGTGCTTTATAGTCTCCAAAAGACACAGAGAGGGCAAATAAAATGCCTTCCAAATAAATAAATACATGCTGAAGTATATTTACAGCATCTTTTGAAAAGATACTCCAATTATTTTTATCTCAGCTTCAGATTAATTCTGTTTGCTTATATATACCTGGGAATTGTTGAAGAACGTCAGTGTGTAAGAAGAGTTTTTTTCTGTTGCCACAGCTTTGATACCTATTCATCAGTCCATATAGCTTTGTTTGGTTTTGGTTTTATTTTCTGGGGTTGTAGAAATCATAGTACAATGAGAATATATGTGCTTGTGCATGTTTACTTATTTGTGTATATTTCAGTAAGGGGATTATTTTGCTTGGGCAGGCCAGAGAACACCTGCTTGCTGACATGAAAATGTCTCTGTATCTCTTTGTTGCCAGCATGGGGTTAAAGCGTATTTCTATGGAAATGAGCTCCTACTATTTATATTTGCTGGCTCTCAAATGATTCATTAATAGTATCACCTTATGTAGCTTGGCACAACTATACCTTCTTGTGTGAACAAAGTGCTATTGCATCAATAAAACCAGCAAAAGTGCTGTTCATTATACTTCAACAAATGAGGAATTTAAAATCCATCAGATTGTCATGTGTGAGACAATAACGTGATTTACATATTAAAATGCCCCTGTGGGTGGATTACCATAGAAAAGATCATTACATAGTAGAGCTGTTTTTCCCCTTCATCAAAATCTCTTTTTAAATGTCTCTAAGAGAAACAAGTGAAGTGAAAACTGTCTTGATTATATATCTCATTTCATTTCTCTTGTCTTTAAAAATCAGAGAAGTTGAAGAGCCAAATAAATAAATAAATAAATAAAAACACCAAAAAAAAACCCCAAACACACACATACACACACACAAAACAACAGCTTAAGAAATAGGAGAAAAAATCCTTGACAGACTGAAAACAGTTATGGAAAGAGGAGGCAAAGGTGGAGCAGAGAGTGAGAGAGGAATATATTCTTAGTCTGCCAATACATTAGATGGGTTTGTACAAGCAGCATAGGCTTTGAGGATTTTATGTCAAAAAAAACCCAGAATGATTGTTCCAAGATCAGCTGCTGTCACATGTACAAGTAAAAAAAAACAAAGACCCATTTATTCTACAAACCAATTAATTCTATGAATACATTTTCTTTTTCACTCATATTAACAGTACAGGACCAATATGTTTGCGTGATTAGACAAAAGATGCCTACAGTATATAGAAATTAAGGCTATGATTGAAAGAAAATTTCAGGGTAGGACTCACTCATGCACCTAGAATTTTGTGCTCTTATATTTGCAGAATGATATTTTTGCAGATAAATGCTAACACCAACAGCTGCTGGAGTTAGAATTTCCACATGTAAAATGTGTCCACATATATTGGCATTTTCATGCAAATGTAGTCCTTGGACCTCTGCGGAACTGATACTAGAAAAGCATCCAGGCAAGTGTCCGTACATGGCAAGGTCTTTTAAATACAAGAAGCAACCAATTTGAGAATTAGACTATGAAGATTTAAATTGCCACACACACACACTTTTATTTAGTATTTTGTGGCAAAAATACACCTACTGGTGATTTTTGATTCTCAGCATGGGCTACATTTTTTCTCACAATACAGACTGCATTGCTTTTCCTGTGATTTACGCCTGCTGCCTCTAATGAAGCAATGTAATGATGCTTTGTGGCACAGCATCAGCTTGAACAATTTACTGAACTGTAGCTTGTGGACTGCCCGTGATTTGAAAAAAAACTTGCTTTGTCTATAGACATAGTTGCTGATCACATAGTCTTATTTTTCTTCTTTCTTATAAGTCATATTTAAAAAAAATTAGAAAATATCATCAGATAATTTCTTAATATTATGCTTTCATGCAAATGATTGCTACTGTGTGCAATCATTAGTTAGTTGTTAGTGGTCAGTGTAAGCAGGGGGTGGTCCATGAGACAGATTCTATGTTTAAAACACATCCCACAAAGAAGTTTCTGGAAACCTTATCTTTACAAAATTAAATTGGAGTTGACAAAATGTCTCTGTGCTGGCTGCCACAAATTCCTAAAGCCTCTAGCTGCTGATTTAGAGATTTTTGGTGAGATTGTATGTTCTTTAAGCAAGTTTAATAAAAGCATTCTGGTTTTGTATAACCAATCTCTTTGTCTGTGTGTTTGCTGTGATCCAAAACCTATTAAAGTCAATTAGAGTGACTGTGTAAATGAAGTGATGTAATGATAATGTAAGAATCATTGTGCTGTGACTTGCATTAAGCTCTAAGCCAACCTCTTGTGACTCAACTATTTCCATACACCTCAGCACATTTGGGCTGACCGAGTTGTTATTTTATTAATGAAAATGTCATACTTTATCTGTTGATAAACACATGTGAAATAGTTTCCAATATTACAGAGTTTATTCCACATCTTTGCCTCTAAAGTTCCTTTTGTTTGTGGATTATTAGTGGTCTATATCAAGCAGCACTGACATTTTTTGACATGTTTTCAAGCAAAATTTATATTGAACATATAAAATTATTGTTAATACTATGCTGAAGACATAAGAAATGAAGAAATCTTCATTATGTTCCTTTGGTTTAGTGCATATAAACTTCGTCTAGTACATGCTTAGGGAAAAATAGTAATTTTTTACCCTAATTTTGAATAAAAGAATAGAGTTAATTTAAATTGGTTGTTCCTCTGCTTTTTTGTTTTGAAATCTGGCATTTACTCTTAGAAGAATACAAGATATACACACAAACCCAGAGAGAAGAAAACAGGAGAAGGTAAGAAATTGGAATCTGAAGATGTGTGTCAATTAATTTGCTAAGAGATCACAAGGATGTGTGACAAGACCACTGCTACCATGTCACGGTTCCTAGGCTTTGCAAAATGTTTGGGGTTTTTTGTTTGTTTTTATTTTTTCCAATCTTTTGCAGAAAAATCTTTTTCTGTATGTTTTAGCATGAAATCAAAGTGAAAAGAAGGTAGAAAAGTAAATGGCAAAATCGGAACATGAAAGATTAATAGAGTAATAGAAAAAAGAGAGTACTAGAAAGAAGGCTGGGTTTCCATTTCTTTTCAGAGAACATACTGAAAGAAGTTCTGTTATTTGGTTCTTTCTTTTAGTTTATTCTAAGCAGAGCATCTTTAGCGACCAAAGAAGTGAGGAAAAGATGCAGACAATAGCACTGTTATCTTGGGGTGGTAATGTTGACTGAAGTTCCCTAAAAGGTGAGAGTGAGATATAAGCTACCAAATGGTGGTATTTTTTAGAAATGTTTTATTGAAATAGCTACCTCTTGCCTCTCAGAACTATCCACCAGATCAATAATATAGCAGTGCACACATGTCCCATTGTGACGTGTCAATAATATAGCAGTGCACACATGTCCCATTGTGACAGCACTGTGGTCTGTTTGCTTTAGCAGTCCTGTAACCTTGCCTGGGTGTGTAAGCATGTAGTCAACAGTCCTAATTTTGTCTGTCCCCATCCTTTTTATTTGTTTGATCCAATTTTTCTGTATTTTCTTTCAACAACATTATTACTCCTATCATGTAATTTTCTAAAGTCGATGATGTTGTCATGATCGTTTCTTTAAAAACAAAAGGGCTTTTATTGACTTTTATGAAAGTAACAACAAGCCCAAACTTCATATACATGAAAACTTTACATCTTCAAATCTTTCTGCGATCCTCAGCCTCCTTACAGGTCACTTATAGCTGCTTAGGACTTCTACCCCAATGTTCTTTACACTCTAAAACAAAAATCAAGTGCTGCAAGTAGCTGTTACTCATCTCATATACCTCAGACAGGGAAAAGTTAAATATTTGATCTGACCTAGATGCCAGCCTCTGTAGCAAACACTTTATCTGTGGAGGATCTTCTTAGATCCTAACAGGTTTAGGCTAGTTGTTTTGAATTTCCATTTTTAATGGCGCATTTCACCTCTTTAATAATGCTTATTTCTATTCTTTGACTCTGAAATCAAACTTTAGTTAGATGTGTAATTAATAGACAGTTACAGCTAAGTGAAAAATTCTGTTGCTTGGGAAGAATTTGATTTCTCTTCATGTATGTATCCACTATAAAGTATCAGTATTACCAAGGTTAAGATTGCTCATGGTTTCCCAGTCAGGAGCTTTTCTCTCAGTGTTACAACTGACAAAGGAATAATTTCTTGAGATTTATCAACCAGAGGCAGAATGCAAAGGAGCACCTCACAGCACCTTAGAGTCCTATTACTTTTCAATGGAAATTGTAAGCTTCAGTCCCTTCAGATTTTTTTTTATAGATTGCATTCAAGAGATTCTATGGTACAATTAAAAGTATTGTAAAAAAATATTAGAACAAGAAAGTAAGATGAATATTACTTGCAGTAATAATCTTGAAATCAAACTGGGTAAGATAGAGTGCCTGCTAGCAGAATTTGTGCCTGTCTAATGGACAGCTATCTTCTGCCTGTCTAGTACCGCTGGTGTGCTGATACTAAGGACTTGCTCACTCACTCACTCCTTCAATAAGCATCTTGTCTGAACATGGAGGATTAGGCCACAATACACATTATAATATTATTTAAGTTTGTCTTCATCATATTACTTACCTTTGTCTGTTATCAAGAAATGACATGTAAAGAAAGACACAAAACAAAGGCTTCAAAATTTGAGACAGGACACTTTTTAATAGTGTAGCAAATTAGGGCTAATTATTGTACAGTGCCAAAATCATTCTTTTCAGGAACATGATGAAATTCTTTCCCCACTCTCCCATTAACTCCTTCTTACCTCTGTGTAGTTTCTGCTAATGTTGTTGTGACTTCTTTAACCAACTCAAAAGAACACTGACCCACACCACCTCAGGAGAAATGCTTGAAGGTTTTCTGCAAAACTCTTCAAAATTTTCTGTGTATGCATAGAATATGTGTTTGCAACTGCAACACCTTTGAAAGTGTCTATTAATTTCACTCAGATAGGTTTTATTTTGTGAGGAGTTGTTCATATCCCCATCTTCTTCATATCTTTTCCTTTAGAAGCTCTGGGGCTCCTGGAAGAGCAAAGAAGGGTCAGTCTGTACACCTAACAATTCTGTTTGTTTTTTATTTATGCAGAATAATCATAGAATCATAGACTATCAAGTTGGAAGGGAACTCAAGGATCATCTGGTCCAACCTTTCTTGGCAAAAGCATGATCTAGAAAAGATGGTCCAACACCTGTTTCAGCTGAATCTTAAAAGTGTCCAATGTTGGGGAATCCACCACTTCCCTGGGGTGGATTATTCCAACAGCTGATTGTTCTTATTGTGAAAAATGTTCCTCTTGTGTCCAACTGGAATATCCCCAGGAGTAACTTGTACTCATTACCCCTTGTCTTTTCCGTGTGACTCCTTGTAGAAAGGGAGTCTCCTTCTTTGTAGCCTTTGCTTTGTTTGGTGATAAGGTGTCCCCTAAACCTTCTTTTCTCAAGGCAGTTCTCTCAGCCTTTCCTCATATGGCAGGCTTCCCAGTCTTTCCATCACCTTTGTGGCCCTTCTCTGAACCCTGTCCAGCCTGTCCACATCTTTTTTGTATAGCAGGGACAAAAACTCAACACGGTATTCAAGGTGTAGCCTGACAAGCACGTAGAGTGGAATAATGACGTCTTTACCTTTGCTAGTGATGCCCTTGTTGATGCAACCCAGCATTCTGTTGACTTTCTTTGCTGCAGCAGCACACTGTTCACTCATACTGAGCTTGTTGTGCACTGTGACCCTCAGGTCCCTTTCCATAGAGCTGTGCCTCAGCTGGGTACATCCCAGCCTGTGCTGCCCTCCTGGATTATTTTTCCACAGGTGCAAGACCTTACATTTGTCTTTGCTGAACTTCAAAAGGTCCTTGTCAGCCTACTATTGCATCCTATCCAAGGTCTTGCTGCAGGGTGGCTCTCCCTTCCAAAGTGTCTACTTCACCATTCAGTTTGGTACCATTGGTACACTTCATCAGGGTACACTCGATCCCATCATCCACATCACTTATGAAGATATTAAAAAGCGTTGGGCCCAGTATGGATCCCTGGGGGCCCCCACTTGTGACAAATTGCCAGTTTGAAAAGGAGCTATTTATCATCACCCTCTGTGTGTGGCCAGTCAACCAGTTCCCCACCCACTGCATGGACCACTTGCCTAGACCACAGTGCATCAATTTCTCTAGGAGAAGGCTGTGAGAAACCATATCAAAAGCCTTGGAGAAATCCAGGTAGACAGTGTCTACTGCTTGCCCCACGTCAACTGATCAGTTTACTTTTTTGTAGGCTATCAGACTTGTCAAGCACAATTTGGCCTTGGTGAATCTGTGCTGGCTTTTCCCAGTCATGTTTCATTTGACTTGTGATAGATCCCAGTAGGATTTTTTCCATAACCTTCCCAGGGCCTGAAGTAAGATTGATGGGCCTGTAATTTCCTGGATCCTCCTTTAAGCCCTTCTGAGGGTGACATTAGCCTTCTTCCGGTTTTCTGGGATGTCCCCTGATGATCACAACTTCTCAAAGTTTATAGAAAGCAGCCTCACAGTGATGTCAGCCAGCTCTTCTAACACCCTCAGGCAGATTATTGTCAGGGCCCATTGATTTGTAGTGATCAAGCTCCTGTAATAGTTCAAAACTGACTCTTCCTTCACTGACAGTGTGTCTGTGTTTGCATCAACCTGAGTTTTTGTTCCTGAGGCCTGGGGCCCAACAGTGCTGGTAAAGACAGAGGTGAAGAAAGTATTGAGACCCTCAGCCTTTTTGGTGTTGTTGGTGACTAATTCACCTCTCCTGTTTAACAGTGGGTCAATATTTTCTTTCTGATTCTGCTTGCTTATGTACCTGAAGAACACTTATACTTTTTGACATGTCTGGCCACTTTCAATTTGAGCTGAGCTTTTGCTTTTCTAACTGCATCTCTGCATCCCCTGGCAATGCTCTTGTAGTTCTTTACGGGTATTCATCTGCTTTTCCATCTCTGGTACACTTTTCTTTTTGTTTTGAGCAGACTCAGAAGCCTGCAGTTAAACCAAGAGGGTGTCTTGCTCTGCCTACTTCCCTTACCTTTAAAGGGGATGAACTCTTGCTTTGTGCTTCCAGAACAGCATTCTTGCTAGCTTCTTTATCCTCCATGGAAGCTTCTCACAGAATCCCTCCCAGCTGAGCTCTGAGCAAGCTGAAGTCTGCTCTTCTAAAATCTAAAAACTAGTATTAAACTTCAGCATGCTTTGCAGGATCTCAGATTCCAAGATATTGTGTTCACTGCAGCCAAGGCTGTTGTTAACTGAGATATTACAAAGCAGGTCTTTTTGGTTTGTAGCAAGTCCAGCAGTGCTTGATTCCTGGTTGGCACATGTAAGATTTTTATGAGGAAGCAGGTCCTCTATGCATTCCAGGAACTTAGTGAATGGCATGTGAGCTGCTGTGTTGTTCTTCCAACAAATGTCCCAGTAGTTTAAGTCACCCATAAGAACTAGGTTTTGTTGACCCAAAGCTTGCTTAAGGGACCCAAATATTGCTTTGTTGACCTTACTGTCTTGGTTTGGAGGTCAGTAGCTGATGCCTACTGTAAGATCCCCTTTGGAGACGATCCCTCTGATCCTGACCCAGAGATCTTTGGTAGGACTTCCACAGTCACTGTAACTGACTTGTATACATTCAAGGTTCTCCCTAATGTGGAGTGTGACTCCTTCTCTTCTTTCCTGCCTTTACAAAACAGCCTATAGCCATCTGTTGTGATCTTCCAGTCATGTGAGTTGTTCCACCACGTTTCAGTTATTCCTATGATATAATTTTCTGGTTGGGCATGGAGCTCCAGTTCCTTCTGTTTGTTCCCCAGACTGTGTGCACTGGTACTCGTACACTTGAGGTATCTATTTCTCATCTTAGGAGGCAGCTAAAGAACTTTTCACTTTTTTTGTTGGCCTGGCTTATTTCCCAGTTGGATGCAGTGCTATGAGCATTGTCACTTTTAACAGTGCCCCCGCGTCCTTCATTTTAAAGTCCACCTCACCAAGTTGGCCAGCCTCCTGCCAAAGATTGTCTTGCCATCCATCTTAAAATAGGTGAAAATATAATACTAGCTTTTCCACAATTTGACATGGAGACCAAGCCAAATTTTCCCCTATATAATAATTGCCATATATAGAAAACAGATAACTATTAATATTGCATGCTCAAAGACAGAAGAGAGAAGCAGCAAAAAATGAAAATATATGTACCTAAAAATATCTCCCCTGAGTTCATATGTTTCTAAATATCACACTTAGTAATAAAACAAGATTTTCATTTTACTTGTCTCCTAATCAGCTATCAGAAGTAACTCCCAGAAGCTTTTGTGTTGACATTCAAAGACTTCGTAGGCTGCTAAAGCTGCACATACTTTTCTAGAAGATAGGAATTATATGCCTTACAAGCCAAGTTTTTGCTGGTGCCAACTGGGGCTAGCTGTAGAGTTGCTGTGCGAGATATCTGTAATAAAATTTTACTCACCTGCGGGGACAGTTGAACCACAGGTTTCCATCCTTCTTCTGTTTCTTTTGCTCTGTGTGTGATCTCTAGTGCATCTGTTTTTGTTGACATGAGCATAGCTTACCAAAGAAGTATCTTCAGTAAGTATTGTAGAGCAGGCTAATAAAGTGTCTATCTCAGTATTTCTTTAAAATTGGATTCTAGGCTTCTGAGTGACACCAAAGTAAACAAATCCATTTTGTTTCTGTGAATCAAATAAGTGAAATACCCTAATTCATATAAAAATAGTGGTAACTGAGTTTTCCCTACACCTCAAACTCCCCTTAATTTGCTTTTTAGGGAAGACTTCACAGCAGCAATTTTAGAAGATGCACAGCTGAAACGTGAGAGTAATTTCATTTGACTGTTGAAATAAAACTGTGGTGACACATATTTGGGTGGAAAAGCATAGAGGCAGATTCTAACCATACCGAGGCTATCTCACTTGAAATCTAGAATTACTCTACAAATCCAAAACTGAAACCGAAACCAAACCCAAAACCAACCACAACAAAAAGCCCCAAAACAAAACCCCCCACCATTCTTGTTTCTGATTTGCTGCACTGTAATTAAAACCAAAGTTCTGCTTGGATTTTGTGGATTGAACAATTCATGCCATTGGAAGCCAGTTTTAGTTTACCAAAATGGCACCAAAAATGTGTTGAGATGGAAGATAGGATGTAGTTTGTGACAGCTCTGTTAAATAGCTTCTGCAATTTCTCAGCCATACAGATAACATATTGCACACTATTTTTACTTTTAGGCCTTCTAAAGATAGATGGAATGATAATGACTTACATGTATAAACATACTTTTCATTGAGAAAGATTAAAAATGCATTCAATAAAATGAACATATAAAATAGCTTGACAAACTGCAGACACACAGCCACACCTGTATTACAAATTCAGTAAGTGCTTAACAACACACAGTACGACTACAAAAATGCATAGTGGGAAGTAGAAATTATCGTATCATCTAATTGAAAAACTGTAACAAGGAATCTGGTTTGACTGTAATTACTTGGATTGGAATTTTCTGCTTTCTTCTACCCAGGTTCTTATACAGCCCTCACCAGTGTAATATGTGAGTGTATCCCAGAAGATCATTAACTGATGTGACTAGTATTTGTCACATCTTGTTCTCACTCCTGTCCTTCAAGTGGAAAATTATCTGAAGTTCTTTGATCTAGGAAGATACATATATAATTTGTGCTTGAGATACAGTGGCTATTTGTGATTGAAAGTAAGATCAAGTAAAGTCTTACTGGATTTGAAAAGGCAGCTGCTGAAATCATGTAATGATCATGATATCTGGGAATTTCTTTGGCACTTTTGAGAGAGGACCATAGATAGCTTTGCTCAAACATACTGTCTTCCAGAGCAGAACTGCTGCTTTGTTTGCTTGGTTTTGCTACTTTGTTTTTTGTTTTGTGTGTATGTGTTGGTTTTAAGTACTGTTCCCTTATTTACAGTAGCATAAGAGTTTCACTGTGCAATAATGCAATAAGCTTCACTGCTGTTTACTTCATAGAAGTATATGAACTATGGATAATCACAGTGGTAACTAGAAATCAGCAATGTTATCAACTTTCCACTATAACAGAATAATACTAAAAAAGGGAATATAATGCATGTATATTACTATATTTCTCATTTTTTAGGTTCATGTTAAGGTGTCCTTTACATATCTGAGAGTTTTTGAGGACCCTTTCATATTCAACCATATTGACTTCCACTGCTTTTATGAGTAACTGAAAAGACCAAATTACTGGCATAGAATGGTTAATTGTAAGAGTTTCCTTGGTGTATGTGGCCAGCAGAATATTTGTTTTAATTCCATCTTTGGTTCGTAGTTAAATATTTGTGACTCCAGAATCTACCAGGAAATGTGAGATTAATTATTACCTTTTCTCCCATAACATGGTAATTTGAGAAGCTGCTGAGGAAGCACTGGAAAAGAAAATGAGAAATTGGAGAGGTGTGCTGGAAAATACAGAGATATCAGGCAGATCTTGCAAGAAAGACTCAAGAAATAGATTTTATGAGATAAACAGAGCAACATAAGAAAAAGATCTCATTAATCTCTCATGTTTTTCTCTCTTTACAGATTGAGCACTAAAACAGAAATAATGCAGCTGGTTTGAGATCAGCAGTTTTGTTGCAAATAGAGGTCTGAGAAAACAGATCAGTGAGCACCAGAGTGTTGTAGGGAAAAGGATGCAGATTTTCCCTTAGCTCAGCCTTTCAAACCATTCCAACCTACTATGATTTTTCTTGAAAGGATAAGAGAGGCAGGACCCCAGCCCCATAAATCATTTAGGAAGGTCAGCTATATCAAATTTAAAAAGGAGGACCCCCTGCACATACTTCCTGTGTTGCAGTAACTCTACTCCATTGTTGATTTACTGTATTCTGGCTTTAGAATGAGGTCCTGCACACTGTTTTGAATTTCACCATTTGATGGAATGTACTGTAGGGAGGAATCTTTTTCCTTTGCATTTAAAAAAATGCATGGAAAATGGTCATTACTTTTTCTCTAATAAAATAATAGTGGTAAACTTAAAAGATATAATTACTTTAAAATCATATTTGATATTTACACATTTATTTAGAAGTTTTTCATAAAAATTCAAAATTTAGTGTTTTTCATAACAATTCAAAGGTCAAGTAGCAACTAAGAATGGATATATGCATTCTAATGATATTCTCTGAAATGTGGATATCTGTTTTATTGTTATCTTGTGGATTGTGTTGTCCTTCAGAGCTGGTCACTCCTCCTTTCCTCCCCTGCCCTGCAGTTACCCTGGGAGTCATCCAGACTTTAAGATTCTTTTCAGGGTCAAGGCTAATTACAAAACCACCTTATCCCTCTTCATTACTTCAGTATCTATGTAGTCCCTCACCTCAAAGACATAAAACACTTCTGCAATAGAAATTGTCACTGGCTGCTCTGCTCAGAACCCAAGTACCATGATGCTGTTGACAGCCAAAGGTACGTGTTGGTTAGCATGTTTGGAGGATGGCTGGTTACTATGACACAGTCTGAATTGGCTCTAGCAGGCCTGAGGAGAGATGTGATACTGTCCTTGAGCTAGCTTCTCTCTATATATATTGCTACTGTCAGAACATCTGTAGCTGCCATAGCCCTGGCATGTTGATTTTGAACAATAAGCCTTCAATAGTGCTTTCTATTTGCATTTTGACAGACTACATCCATGGTTCTCAAATGAAGACTCTGGATTTTGTGGTGATGTTGCAGTCAATTTCAGCAACCTCAAGAGTCTTTGTCCTTTTACCGTGAAAGTAAGCTTACACTTTACACTAGTGAGGCGTAATCCTGGATATTCTTTCTTTAATGCTCCTCAAAGTTGTGTTGTGTCCATTTCTAAGAAAGAAGGCACATCTATAAATTGTGACAGTGAACTGGGTTTGGATGTGAAATACAGTATGGACTAGCTTAGACAAAGAGTAAGGTCCCTTTTGGGATGCATATTGCAAAAAATCTTTATGGCCTTGTGGAAGGATGGCAAGAAACAGAACAATGCTGTGTAGAAAATGTGAAGAAAAAAGTCCCAAAGCTAAGAAATTCATGAAATCGTATGAGATGTAAACAAAGCAAATTACTTCTAAGTATTCTTAGATTTTTACATAAATTTCAGTAAGAAATACAAGATTCCTGTAATAATCAAAATATCCTAATCTTTAAAATGAAGTTAATTCACTAAAAAATGGGCTTAATTTATTGCTTCCTAGAGAAATGTTCTAAAAAGAGCTGTAACAACTAAAAAACGCTGAACTGAATCAGGCTTTGAGGTGTGCAGAGAACTGCATTCAGCCTGTAGCAGCCCCATTGTATCAAATTTAATTCAGAGGATTTAATACATTACTTTTTTTGCTTGTCCTCAGTTTCATGCATCTTCTCTGTAGACATTCAAATGAATATAAAATATGTCATTCGTTTCAATCTGAGAGACATGAGACAGTTGCTTCAGTGATGCTCTGTTTTATTCTTAAAAAGAACAACTGTCTGATGCAGGTTCTCATCTGGCATGTATATTGTCATTATTAAATGGATATGAAGGTGTTATCACACTCATCCTCTCCTCTCCCCTTCATATTGATCTTTACAATAGACAAAAAGTCTTAACCCTTGGAATTTATCACAATGGCTTTTCCTGCCTTATCAATTCTAGTGGGTTGAGCTCTCTGTATCTGCATTGAGATCTCTCCTATCTTCCTGCTTTTCTCACATTTCAAGAAGTCTGTCTAGTTGCAAAACTCTTGTTAGAAGACACATATAAATGTTTTGGGGTTTCTAATCTGTTTGAAAAAGAAGTGGCTACACTCTGAGGAATTAAAATTATGTCTCAAAAGGAAATAGCTCTTCTTTAGAAAACTCTATGTGTAAAGAAAGATGATTATCTCTGACCTGATCCCTTTCCTCCCATCCCATTTAATGCTTTCCTTCTCTCTTCAGAATTCAGATTTGATCGCATTGCTGCCAGAACATTTAGTTTTATTTAAATGCAATGACAGAAACATTGCTAATCTGGTTTTCCTTCATTCGTTTGCATACTTGCTGTCAACAATGGTTTTATCAACCATCAAAATCTAATTGAAATGGCAGTGCTTCATGTAGTCATCCAATAATTATGAAATAAATAGACTGAACATTCAAATGCATTTGAGAAAACAGCCCCTAAAGTAACATAAACAGAAAAAGGTAATTAAAGAGCTCCCTCTATATATTTTTTTAAATTCATATTTATCTGAAGACATCACTTCTAAGCTCCAGAGGTAGATTACTATGCTTTGTTTCTGTATTACAGAAAGAAGACTGACTGGATGGAGTTAATATGGAAGATTGTTCTAGTAAATAGTACAAAAAAGCACTTCATCATCGTACCACCAAAAACATGCTTTGCTTTCTCTTCAGAGAACTCCTGCAGTAATACACACACGACAGTTAATAATAGATTATAAAAAGCAGTGCCCTTTATCATCTAAACACCAAATCTTTAGAGGCTTGCAAATAGAACAGTCTGTTCAGTGACTGTAGAAATGTGACGTCAAAAGGCTGTTCTGTTCCTTATTTGAAATCTCATCATGTTATTCTATAAACTCCACACTCTACCTTAAAAATCAAGGCTGCAAATTTTCTGCAGATTACAGTTTTGCCTTAATGGAAACAATATAGCAGTGGTGTTTTTAAACTTTTGAAAGAAAGGGTAACAGAGCTCTCAAAATAAGCCCTGGTCATGAATTTATATATATAGTCCTGTGATGTGTTGGCATAGCAACTATTTCTTAGAACTCTGTTTCTGCCTAAGTAAACAGCTAAAGCACCAGGCATGTCTCTTCTAAGCTGTGTCTGTTTGTAGTACAAACATGTATTGTACATGAATATTTTCTTCCATAGATGGGGAAATTTTAGTGGTGCTCACTTATACTGCCATTGTTGCCAGTGTTTTTATCATAAAATCTTATTTGCTTACTAATTTAGTGATGTTATTGAACTGATGATTCTAATTTAAGTTTGGTTTTGGTTGTTGGTTGTGGTTTTTTTTTAACCCAGAACAAAGCTTGGCATAAATAGTCCCAGTCTAGATGCTATTTTATGACCTTGGTTTGTGTAATTTTTTAATAACATTTTTTCAGAATGCCAACAAAAGCTAAATATGAACAAAAATTAGTCATGGCAATCACTTAAATTTGTGGCATACCAGACTGCACATATCATGAAAGGCTACTGCATAATTTAATATTTTTATGTGTATTTGTGGCAATTTTTATTCAATGTGTTTGATTCAATACCCTATTCAAATTCAATACCCTAATATATATTTGAAATGGCTATTGTTTAACCTGGCAGCCTTTCTTAACTGCAAAACATGCATTTAGATGTACATAATCTGATCTTGAAAAACAAATGAAGCTTGTGATCCTTTAAATAAAGATTCATTTATGAATGGTTTATAATGAGTTTACAAAATGATTCTTTAAAATGGTTAATCATTTATAATAAAGTCTAACTGAGTTATATGTGTCTTATAATCGGTTCAAACACCTATCAACATGGTTATAACTATCTGCAACAGATGGTACTAATGTCCATAATATACTGGTAAACTATTAGTAAATACTTTGTAGATGGCAATAATCTGTTCAGTAGAAATTATTATTGATAGATACAAGCTCTCTACTATTTTGTTAGTTTTTAAATAATGACTAACCATTTCAGTTAATAAACCTTTGCAAATTATTTATGCATTTTTAATGAATGAAAGAATGTTGCAATTAGTAAATTCTAAGTGTCTGGTTCCTGGAGTGGAATGTTAGATTCTTTTTGATGTGGTTTCCCTGAACACTTTGCTCTGCACCTCTCTCCCCAGTGAGTTTGACAATTTGTGCCATCAAGGTTCAATAACACACTCTCCTTCTTCTGCTTTCATTTATCTTTCTTAGGAACTTTTTATGGGTCCTCTTTTTCTTCTGCTTCTTAGAAAAATGTAATGCATGGGAGAAAGCCCTCATGTCTCACTTGAGGACATGTGGGCACAGATGATGACAGGGAACCAAAATTGCTCTGCTCCTGTTCCAGTATATTTAAATATGAGATGCAATGCCTGTTAAAATACTTCACTACAGCATTGATAGAGACTATGGTATTGTCTTGGGGCTGGGGGGATTTCTCTTACTTCCCATTAGTTCTCCCTAGTTGCCTTCAGTAGACTGCCTCTGTAGTCACTGGAGAGAAATAATCATCTCTTAACAGGCATATGATACATGCTTTAGGAGGTGTGATGAGTCATCCTCTGGAAGGGCTTAGCTCTCAAGCTTGTGCTGACTGCAGAAAGTAGTCTTTGGCTGAATACTAAATTCTAGACAACTGAAATTTAGTGGCATGAATGATTTCTTTAGTGTAGGGTTCAGCTCAAGGTTAAATTCAGTTGTTTGTTATATATATATGCACCAAATATCTAAACTTCCATCATAGTTGGGAGTGGCCTGTCAATACATCAGTCTGGAGATTGGAGAGTTGTTATCCTCTGTAAAGTAGGCAGATAAATTTGCATAGCTAAATAGTCCTAAGGACTTATTGGCCGTGTTGGCTGTATTTCCACTAACTGTAATAGGACCTTATGCTTCTAAGTCACATGTAGATGCTTACATTTGCAGACAACAGAATTTAGAGAATCTGAATTTTGGCACTGATGCCCAAATAGCACACTGCAATGAAGAAATAATCTGTGTTGGTGCCCCCCCAAAAAATGCCCAATTATAATTATGACTGTGGCCCCACTGGGATTTCTGCAATTTCATTGCCTTTTATCAACTATTGTCATTAGAATAAAAACCTTCAGCAAGGCTGGTATCCTATAGCATAGCTTCTGTTTCATCATAGGCATTACAATGTTGCTCCTGACCTCTTACATATCTTGGCTTGGTGCAGCACTACTGCAGTGAATGCAATTCTGGGTGAACGGTACACTATTCCTGTATTGCTTCAGTGTATACCTGAAAGGATTTATTTTTACTGACCTTGGGTTTATGATTCAGTTGACTTTATATATGATGCTATCTTGGATTCTCAGCTCATCTGGGCAGTTCCAGTAGTCCTGGGAAGCAGACAAGGCTTCTCACATAGCATCTGGCTGTCCTGACAGAGTATGACAGAATGATAGATGAAAGCACTTGTAAATCTATGTCTTGTATCATTTGTTCTTAGATATGTTGTAGCCCCTACCTTGAAACTGGCATATAACAGACTTAGCTGATGCTTCTGTCTCTCTGCATTTTCTGCATTAATATCAGGCTAGAGATTTCACATTCTTGTTAAGTTGTTGTAGTTGTGCACTGCAAAGCTGCTCTGGATTAGAAATCAGCAATGTATTTGTCAGTTTCTTTCATGCTTACACTTTACAGTTTCAGTAGCACACACGAAAGGCTTTCTGTGACTGACAGTGTTTTTTAAAAAGCACTCCCAAATGATTTATGGGTACTTCCTACTGGGATAGTTTTCCTGTCTTTGACCATATTGCTCAAACTTTTCGCATGCAGACACTGTTATAAGAAACAGCTTTTCAGTTTTGACTTATTTGGCTATGGGTGATGCTAGTAATCCTAGACATGACAACTTCAGGCTGTTTCTTCTGTAAGAGTACTGTCCTGTGTCCCATCTCACTAGCATCACACAGAGAGCAGTTTCTTTATTCGCATCCCTGTATTGATACATCTAATGGCTGTGTTTAATTGAATTAATTGTCATATGACATCTTCTTTCAGCAGTAGCTTCCAAGATTTGCTCACACAGTTGTTTTCCCCCTCCCCATAAATGTATTTTGTAATTACTAGTAACCTCTGAGTAATTAGTATCCCAGGTATGGACATTTCTCACTTTGTGTTTACTTTCCTAGATTTAAAGTGCTGGGAAGAAAGAGGACTGTTATGTGTAACATGTACAGCAGTGAGTGTTGTTCATCTTGAAGGCATATTGTACTTACACACTTTGTGACTGATTTTCCTGATTCCTATATCATGCAAAGTTATGACTGAAGTCCGCTATACCCTCTACCATAGTGTATCTGTCCAACATCACCTATGATATAGTTGGTCTAATTTTCACTCCAGGGAACAGCCTTAGACAATTTGGATACACTTCTGTTGTGCTGAATGTGGTGAGGTAGTCATTTTTGCTACTCAGTACTTGCCAACGTCAATCTTTTTGCATTTTGGATTTTGGCACTAGGTCTTTTTCCTGTAGTTTTTAATTTTTGCTTTTGCAAAGTCAGGTAATATTTCATGACTGTAGACTTTTGGCAGTGAGCACTTTTTGCATTTTATTTAAATAGCTTGAGTCTATCCAAACGCATTTCTTGGCTGACATTTCAATATCTACCATACCATTCAGCCAATGTGTATGTTCTGTGACTTTCACAAAGGTGTTCTTATCTATCACGTGCTTATTTGATCTTCTTCCCCATATATACTTTTTCTTCTAACACACTAGACACTTTGGAAGGCAGATACTATTCCAGCAATATCGCTTCAGCTATCTTCATATGTAACATAGAAGAAGCCTTTTCAGATTTTCAGAAACATCATGGTAATTTTTAGCAGAGAAGCACCACAGTGGCTTTGCCTGCTCTAGCTGTTTGGTTTGGGTTTTCTTTTTTAAATTTGGTTAGGGTGTGAATTATTGCTCCCTGCCTGAAATCTACTAAATGTATGAATTAACATCCTTTGTCTGAAAGCATTGTTCCTGTCTAAAACAAAAAGCTTGAAATTCCAGCGCATATACTTTTCTTATGTATACTTTGTGCTTGCAATTGTTAATGTCATTTTAGGATTTTAAAATAGGTTAGCCTGACTGCAGGGGTTTTTTGCTTATATAATGCTAAGGAATTTTTCATGTAGTGAACTTGCTGTCTGCCCTTAAATTTCCTACTTTTTCTAATATCTTGTATTTGCAGTTGATGATAGTCCACACTATGCAAACCGTTTATTTTTGCTGGTTTCCATTGAATTAGAATCGTAGAATCACAAAATCATTTAGTTTGGAAAAGGTCTTTGAGACCAAGTCTAATCATTAATCCAGGAGCACCAAGTACATTAATAAACGATGTCATTAAGCAGCACATCTACGTTTTTTTTAAATACCTCCAGGAATGGTGATTCCACCACCTCCCTGGGCAGCCTGTTCCAATGCTCCACCCCCCTTTCAGTGAAGAAATGGTTCCTAATATCAAGTCTAAACCTCCCCTAGAGTAACTTGGCACTGTTTCCTCTTGTCCTGTTGCTTGTTGTGTAGGAGAAGAGACCTACCCTCACCTGCCTACAACCGCTTTCAGGTGGTTGTAGAAAACAATAAGATCCCCTCCTGGCCCTCCTCTTCTGCAGACTAAACAACCCTAGAGTTCCCTCAGCCACTTCTCATCAGACTTGTGCTCCAGACCCTTCACCAACTTTGTTAGCCTTCTCTGGACGTGCTTGAGCACCTCAATGTCCCTCTTGCGGTGAGGGGGCCCAAAACTGAACACAGTGTTTGAGGTGTAGCCTCACCAGTGTGGAGTCCAGGGGGACAATCACTTGCCCTGTCCTGCTGGCCACACTGTTTCTAGTACAAGCCAGGATACTATTGGCCTTCTTGGCCACCTGGGCACACTGCTGGCTCATGTTAAGCCAACCACCAACCAACACCCTGAGGTCCTTTTCTGCCGGGCAGCTTTCCAGACACTCTTCCCCAAGCCTGTAGCACTGGGTGGGTTGTTGTGACCCAAGTGCTGGATCAGGCATTTCTCCTTGTTGAACCTCATGCAATGGCCTCAGCCCACTGGTCCAGCCTGTCCAGGTCCCTACCCAGAGACTTCCTACCCTCAAGCAGATCAACAGACCCCCCCGAACTTGCTTTTGTCTGCAAATGTGCTGAGAGTGCATTCAACCCCCTCATCCGGGTTGCCGATAAAGCCATTAAACGGGACTGGCCCCAATATTGACCCTTGGGAACACCGCTTGTGAGCTGGATGTTACTGCATTCACTGCCACTCTTTGGGCTTGGCCATCCAGCCAGCTTTTAACCCAGCATGGATTACAACTGTCCAAGCCATGAGCAGCCAGCTTCTCCAGGAGAATGCTGTGGGGGGTGGTGTCAAAGGCTTTGCTAAGGTCCAGGTAGACAACATCCACAGCCTTTCCCTCATCCACGAGGCAAGTTATCTTGTCATAGAAGAATATAAGGTTTGTCAGGCAGGACCTGCCTTTCATAAACCCATGCTGACCATGCCTGTTTCCCTAGTTTTCCTGGATGTGCCACGTGATATTCTCCATAGCCTTTCCCATCATCTCCAGGGTGATCTTCTCCATAGCCTTTCCCAGCACCAAGGTCAGTCTGGCAGACCTGTAGTTCCCTGAATCTTTCTTCCTGCCCTTCTTTAGATGGGCATCACATTGGCTAACCTCCAGTGTTCTGGGACCTCTCCAATTTGCCAGGTATGTTGATAAACGATGGAGTGTGGCTTGGCAAGCTCCTCTGGCATCTCCCTCAGTACCCCCAGGTGGATCCCATCTGGACCCATAGATTTGTGCATGTACAAGTGGAGCAGCAGGGAACTAATCGTTTCTTCCTGGATTGTAAGGGATTCATTTTGCTCCTCCTCATACCTGTCTTCCAGCTTAGGGGGCTGAGTACCCAGAGGAAGCTGGTCTTGCTATTAAAGACTGGGGCAAAGAAAACAGCCATGACCATGTTTACGTGGGAGCTCCTGGGCTGCCACATGCCTTCTGGTGCTGGCTTCTGGCTGAGTAGGAACCACACCTCGATTTCTCCTGGTGGGGCAATGACCGCTATCGGAGGTCGCCTCTGAGCCATTAGGGGGACAATGGCCTCCCTGCTGCCCTCCCTGTGCCACCTGCCCGCCACGGCCTGTGGCCTGCCCTGGCGGCTGCGCTCCTGGTCGCCCGTGCTTGCCGGGGGCTGCTTTTGTGCCTGCGGGGGTTCGGCCGCCTTCACTCCTGCTGGCTCCTGCGCGGGGTCAGAGCTCTGCTGCTAGTCAGGGCCTCAACACTCCTCGCTCGGGGGCTGTGAGGTGGGTGGCACTGGGGCACCCTCTGTCTCTCTCTCTGTCCTTGCATCTTGGTTTTGCTGGGTCACAGAAAGCTCCCCATGGTCCCTCAGTGCTAGTGTAATATATGTGTGATTAGTGTGATATACATCTGGAAAAAAAGATCCTTTGAATCCATATTTGCCTTTTTGACTTAGCAGACTGATTTCTCTTTACTACACCCGCTGAATATGTCATTCTATGCAAATCATTCCCACCATCGAGCTTTCAAGTCTTGCTTGCAGGCTTAATATTTCTTTGAGTTGTATTTATTTTATTATTTTGGGAAGATTTTGGTGTTTATTCCTAATTTCCCTGCTTTCTCAATGCTGATCAGTAAATTACTTATCTGTCTGCTCCACTAAAACATTGCTCTTTGTTGTGCCTTGTCTTTTGGATTACACGTACCTGTTGCTTTCTGCAGAGCTTCTTTGGGATCCCTAGGCATTTACATTTCAGCTGCTGTACCTTTCATCTCTGTTACTGATTTATCACATTTTAATTTATCTCCTTCTGGTAAGCTGACCCCAGCTGGCAGGTAAATCCCCACTTAGTCATTCACTCACCCTCATCCCCAATGGAATGGGGGGAGTCAAACAGAAGGCAAAAGTGAGAAAAACATTTAGGTCAAGATAAAGACAGTTTAATAAGTGCAGGGACACCACCCTGCCCCACCCCCCCTGCCCAGGAAACATAGGTGATGCCAAGGCAATCACTCACCACTTCCCACTAGCGGTCTGATGCCCAGTTAGTCTCTTGAGCAGTGGCACACTGGAAAAATTCCCTCCCTCTTCAGTTTTATTGCTGAGCATTGACATTGTGTGGAATGTAGTATCTCCTCGGTCAGTTTGGGTCAGCTGTGTGCCCTCTCAACTTCTTGCCCACACCCCACCTTAATTGATGGAGGGAAATCAACATGAGGAAAAAAGACTTTGATATTGTGCGCTTTTCAACAATGGATAAAACATTGTTGTTTTATCAACCGTGCTTTGGTCACAAATTTGAAACACAGCACTGTATGGGACGCTATGGAGAAAATAAACTCCGTCTCAACCATGTCCAGGACATTCCTAAAATTTCTGAATCACACACCAACCATCCTGTGATGTTTAGTAATTTAATTTTCTGTTTTGTCAGTCTTAATTTTAAGTTATTGAGAAAATGCATATAATATCTTTGTGTTGCCTCCAGATCTTTTTTTTTCTTTACTTAAGCTGTTGGTTACTACCGATAATCTCCTGGAACAAGAGTTCTGCAAGATCCTATTGATCATTGCACAGGGCCACCCTGTTAGGAAGCTATTTATCGTGAAATAGGAATCCAAGATCTGGGTTCAACAGTAATAATAATCCAATAAACTGCACCAATCTGGATCTGGATTCAATATAAATTGGGTAATAATCTAGATCTAAATAATGTAGTAATCCAGATCTGGATTCAATGGTAATAATTCAAGATCTACGATGACTTGCTGTTCTTGCAGCTCACAGTTCCTGTTTATGCATTAACAATGATTTGTCTTACAGAGGTGCTGAAAGTTTTCATTAGTGCCTGTAAATAGCATTAATATCCTTGCCTGAAAAGTTTACAGAGGCTGTACAGAAGTAAAACATTTTTTCAGGTATTTTTACAGCTCAAATTTTTGTCTTAAGACAAAGTATTCTCTGTACTAGACCATATGATGAAAGTTTGAATATTTTTGTTGGAAAAGTAAGTGCATTGGATACTGAGACCTATCAAGCAGCTGCCTTGCATACAATGCAACTGTATTAATAGAAGTTTTAATATGCAGATTTCTTGCCTGTGCATGGTGTATGATACTGATTGTAGATTGTTTTCTATGATAGACTGCAACTGCTGTGAAGGAAGTAAGTTGATGTATGATATTGATACATTGTAGATTAAAACTCCTGTAGTTTCTCCTTAACAGTAACAGACACGAATTATTATGATCTATTGTTATCAACAATCTGAAGATTCATTTGTTTGTTTCCTTTTAACAATGTACAGAACACAGAAGCATAAGCAAAAGAAAATTTGAAACCTGGGAAAAATTACAAACTAAGAAATTTACATTTTATAATTTACATTTTACGTTTCAGTACTATCGCTTTAGAAAGTATGTATGGATTTCACAGTCCTGGGAAACAGGAAGAGCTTTGGTAACTACATACATACATACAATTATTTTAGTGCAAGTAACAAGTTTAGAAATGAAAAGTGAAAATCTGTCCTATTGGTACTGAAAGGTTTAGAGACAGGGGAAAAAATGCCTACCAGGTTTTAATTTTTGTGACTTTACTGCTAATCATCTCCAGTCATTCATCTTTCAATAGCACAAGATGCAAGTCAAAAGGGTGCCACAGAGTGATGTGCAGAAGTCCTGTTGAATTCTTGCAGTCTGAGGTCAGGCAGTACTCTGTGTAGGGTTATGTGATGGGGTTACAGAATAGGGATGCTATAGGCAAAAAATAAAAGTGGTGGAGAAGAAATGCTGTAAGCATCTTGTTTGAGATTCTGCAATGGTTTCTATGTTTGGTGTCTATGCAGACTGAACATGCCTGGGGCTAGAAGGCTCAATCCAAAAGAAAAACAAACAAACAAAAAAAAGACATAATGTTGAGCTAATGCCTAACTTTTATGCCTCACACCCTGGATTGCAGTCCAGGATTCTCTGAGATGTGCACTTTGTGCAATGTGCAGGGAGAGACAAACACCGAAGAGTGTATTGACAATAAGTAGCATCCAGTGTAGATACTGCCTAGAAGCAATCCATAAAGAAACATGGAAGAACGGAATGTTTCTGAATGCCTTCCTATTTTTAAAGTCTGGACATGTAGATAGTGTGTTTTTTCCAGCTAAAGCTACTTTTGTATTGAGAACTTTAAAAAGTACACAAGAGAAGACCTAAGCATATATTTTTACCTTTGTTCTATATGAGATTTCAGAGAAATCAGAACTTGTGCTTTGTGTAGAAAGGCTACCATCTGAAGGTATGTCAAGTGCTCACACTGCAAGAGAAGTGGGCTAGGGATCATCTATGTGGTGATCTCAAGGAAAACACAAGGAAACTATTGTGTGGTGTGGCCCGTGACGGTGACTGAAGAGCACACTCAACATTGCTCATAGGGTCAGGTATAAAAACAACAAATGTTTCCACATGTTGGCTTTGAAGATATCCCTTTGATAGAGCTCATCTTGTTGGTGCTTCACATCCTGCAGAGTGGAGTTGTGCCAAGGAACAAGCTCAGCTACCAAAACCAGTGCTGCGACATCTGTGACTGAGCTAGTGATCCCAGCTTCTCAGCAGAGCTAGTTAGTTTTAAATTACAGTCTGCTGATATGTCTATACCCCTTCTAGCTCAGGAGGTAACAGTGATGAGGCTATTCCAGGGTTTTCATACCACATTCCATTGCTTGCTGTAGTCATGCCTGAAATGTCCTGATTCACTGTTGACTGCTTCATTAGACTGGTCTGTGTTTTCATACTGATTTTACCGTAGGCTGTTCAGTGCTTCAGGGAAAGACACCACCTATGCTTTTTTGCTACTTGCTGGGCTAATTGTACCTTGAGAGTGCCACAAACATACATACACATTGTATTTATTTAGACAGATGTGTGCATTTCTGTCATAAATACATGACCATATAGGTAACCTGTGTGAGATATAGGTTAACAGTCATGAAAGAATACAGACACACTCATTACAATATTATTCCCCCCAACACACACCTGTTAAACAAATTGTTTGCGGTTTGACAAAACTAGAAATTAAAATTTGTTGGGTAAATGAAAACAGTAGTTACTCTGTAGAATCCATTATAAAAACATAAATCTGCAATCTTTAATCATAGCTGTAATAACAATAGCACTACAATAACAATAATGTCTTGGGTTTTATTTTTGTAGAGAGGAACCCTTTCAATTTTCTGATCATTGTGCTATTGACCTGCCTTTCTTTTGGTTTAAAACCTGATGGAGCCGTGGGGAGCAGTGTCTGTATCCCTGACGGAGAGTTGCAAATAGTGTTTCTGTGTATGGAGGCCTTGGCTTTGCTGGTATTTTTGAAAGATAGGCTTTTGATCACAATAGCAGAGATCTATTGATTTATACCTTTATGATCAGCTCCGGATAGTCAGGCTACATTCTGTAAGCTGTATTGAAAAAAAAGCCATTATATTCCCATGCGGTGATAAATTCTGTGAAGAAGAATACATATTAGGATAACTTTAAGTGATATTGCTTCTAAATCTTAGCATGTAGGCTGGACATGACTTCTATAATACATATAGTCCCACTAATAAACCTGCAGTTAGTACTCACATTTTCATTTAATTATGTAATGCATATTGCTGTTCACACACGCAAGCACTGTGCTAGTCTATCAATCCATCCTATATGCTTGTAAAGCTATGAAATTCAGGGTGAAAGTTCCTTTACAAAAGCAGCCTGTTTATTTTAGTGTACTGGAAGGGGATTTAGAAGGAGCTTCTTTCATTAGTACTTGTACTCACAGTGTTGATCAATGGCCTCTAAATTTTTCTTCCATGAAGAAACAGTTAATATTCTGCTAATATTTATGGTGAAATACTGGAATACCTGAAAGGATTATCCACAGAGTGCTAGTGTTGAGTGTATACAGGTCAATCTAAAAGAGGGAGGTGAGCAAAGATTTGCTTTATTCATGCTGTAGTTAAAACTACATCTGTAATACTTCAGCTTGAACCCTCTCATTAAACTATGTGAGTATCTGAAAAGTATAATGCCTACTTATTCCTTTCCCACTTAAATAAAAGAAGGGTTAGTATGAAAAAATCTGAGACTAATTTTTTTTTTTCTTTGTTATGTGGCTAAATTAAAACACTGGAAAAACTGCTTTGGCTTTCATTCTAAGCAGAATGTTTTAGTTTTTATAAGTGAAAGTGAAAAGTTCTAAATATTTCTTTTCATGACAAAACATTATTTATGTCCTGAAAATTAGGGCTCTTTTTCTTTTCCAGATATCTAGGTTTTATAAAATCAGCTTAACTTTTTTTTTAAAAAAAATTAATTTTCATTTTGAAATGGAAAAATACATTCAAGTATCTTCATTTTTCTTAATTCAACATATTCACTCAAGCAATACTTATATGTAGTTTAAGTTTACTTATAACGTAGTTCCTCATCTTAATTGCTTTGCCTCACAGGGTTTTCCCAGTCATAATTTGTACACGTAAGTTTCTCTGGAGATATGAAAGTGCTGTTGGTAAAAACTGGTTAGCCTGTTCGTTTAGATAGTGTGGTCTCTTATTTGCCTTATTCTGATGAAATTGTATCCGTTGCTGAAATCAACTGGGACAATATGGCAGACAGAGTTCAGTATTCCCTTCTTCTCAGGAAAGTTGAAAGTGTTTCGACCATTCTGTCCTACTGGCTGATGGATGGCAGTTTATTGGGAAAATATTTAGGTGCAAGAGATGTTATTTACAAGATTCATTTAACTTTTACATCAATTGTTGGCAACTCGCCATTCTTAATGCTTGTTTATTTGAACTTGCCTTTGCATACTTATGCGAATTTTTATTTTCTTTAAGTTTCTAACATGAAAGACAGTTTTGCTTTCTTTTTTTATAATTAATTCTCATAAAAAATAAATTTTCAAGATTTAATGGTGTCATGCTTTGTTGATGTTATCCTGCAATTTAATTATAAGATGATTAGAGAATGATTTCACAAGCTTTTTTAGAAAAAACTTGATTTTCAGACACCATTTTCCAGCTACCAGTGAACAAATGTCTTCTCTTTTAAAAGGGAATACAGAAAAAAAATGAGATGCAAAACCTCTAGATCTAGAGGTTGTAAATTGCATGCCCTCATTTTATAGCTACATAAAACTCCTTTGCAAGTTTGTTGTTGTTGTTGTTGTTGTTGTAGTTTTTAACTAAAATACTTACATCTATATTTAGATATTACTGTGTTAAGTACAGTATGTTTGGCAGGAATGAGTACAATATACATAACCATGTAGTTAGCTGTAATATCTATTTGCAAAGCTGTCTCAGGGAAATGAGACTATGAGCATAGAAACAATAAATTTCTGTAGTTAACATAAACAAGTGCCTGATTTGTGTTCTACACGCAGTTCTTCCTGTCAGAAATGTGAGTTCTTCCTCTAACTTAGCTTTTGTTCTTGCTGTATGAGGTAAACACTGATATTTATCTTGCAGATACTGTTTCCAAACATTGTCTTCTATTCTGGTATACCTAAATGGTCTTACCATATATTTTCCAACATTTTTTCATATATCACCCCTGAGTTCACCATGTGTGGTATCTTTAAAGAGTTTCATATAAACCTCAGAGCTCTGACTTCAGATAAGACTAGTGACAGGTGATAACCATTCCTATCCTAAGAGTCGGGATCACTTTCTGCAGCTTCCTCTCCTGAGCAATTGTTCTGAGAGTCATGGTCTCCATATTTTTCTAAGCTACTTTTTAGAAATTCGGTTTGATATACCAATATCTTGCGCTTGAATCTATTCTACCTCACTTCTGCTAAATGCTCCAGAAAGAGAGTCTGCAGCTCTCAAATCTTTCTTAGATTTCTGTTTGACATGCAGCTCTGTTATCTGTAATCAAAGAAATATTTGAGGAACGGGACCCACTTGTTCCAGCTTAGTCACCTAACTGGCAACTACATTTTAGCAGCTAGTGAACCAGGGTTCTAAAAATGCATGCTTCACTTCCATATAGTCGATAAAAAGCAGTAAATGCCTGTGAACGCCTCCAGAGGGAGATCCTGTCTGCTGAAGTTTCCCATGCCTGACATAACAATACATGTCAAAACAGTCTGTTTTCAACTAATGATGACTTCCTGCCACCAAGGAGATGAGCCATACCATATCTAGTTACTAAGGCTAAAGTCTGCCTGGTTTTGACTGTACTGACATGCAGTTTTCATTAACACTTACGACATTAATCAGTTGTGGCCAGACTGCTCTTACTGGACTGAATGTGAATCTGGAAACAACTTAATTCCCTTTTCACTGCCAAAGCACCTTTGGACTAGGGACTCTTAAGGTCTCTGAAAGTGTTTATGAAGGTTTTCAAATAACTGTCATTGGCTTTCTTTCCACAGTAACATTCTGATTCTCATTATAAATTTTCTTTCATGCTTTACCGTTCTGAGGGCTCCTTGTATCTCTTCCCTGTCATTTTGGGCTGGCATGATGGATCACAGTCTTTACCACATCAAGAGCAAACTCATAACCTTTTCTGACTTTCCCCATTTGCCAGGTTTATTAGCCCCCCGGGAATCAACATGTTTGATTGTTTCATTTGAAATCACTTGCTTTGGTTTTTTTCACACCTTTTCAGAGATATGCATGATGATGATGCATGATGATGCCTTTTTTCTCCAGATCAAAACATAAGCTTTCTCACTCTTTGAACTTTCTGTGCCATCAGAACAAAAAGACACAGTAAATGGACCAAGGTAGGCTACTTACTTAAAAATATCTTCCAGAAATATTTTGATATCTATAGTACAAAATAATATTTGGATTGGCTACATCCTTCAGTATTTTTCTTGTTGTTTGTTGGGTGGGTTTTTTTGTGGTTTTGGTGTATTTTTTTCACTTTTACAAAAAGACTCACGTAATTCTTCTTACCTGTATTTCAGTAAAAACTTGTGAGATTATTCCCCTTCAATGACCAATGAGTATACTCACTTGGTGGTCATTCTAGACACTCTATGATCTTAGAGCAATGAGTTTAATTAATTCTTGATTGATCTTCATCCATTTTGAACTTTTCTCTGTTTCTTGAAAGAGAATCTCAAACTTTTAAAATTATTTTGGTCTCTTGTACCTCTAATAAATGCAGCACTGCAGCAATTTTAGGGTTCTGCATGAATTATTTTAAAGTATATTTTCAAATCTGTGTGCCCCCAAACATGCATCTTTTATTCATTGGACAGAATCCACTTTCAGAACATTTAAGATAATTATAGTTGAGTTATGATCCTTTATGGAACCAGATTGTTCAAACAACAGCACCCTCCACCCAAAATTCAGCCATCTGTCACTGTCCACAGCACAGAGCATGTGGATGTGCCCATATGGATGAAAGAGTTTTGCTAGTTAATGTTTTTAAAGACGTGTGCATCTGTGACAGAGACATGCAAGTCCAGAGAAGTAGGTAGGAAAGTCTGTAAGTAAGGATCAGATATATTTTGAACAAATCTTGGGAATGCAGCTTGGAGAAAAGGTAAGAGTAAAAGCTTTTGAGAGAAGTTCTGATTGAAAACAGCACTGACAACTGTGACCAAAGACAATGTTTAAGGCATTTTTAATCCCTTTGCTTATTTTCTACTTTGTTATGAAAAGTAGGATTCTGAATATTTTCATAAACAGGATTATATCAAAGAAACATCTGACTCCATTATCAGTTTCTCTTTGAGAAACAATACTTACATCCCCTTGTTTAGTTAGAAGACAGACGCAAATACATGTGTATGTGTGTATTTATAGCCTTCTAATATGTAGTTTATCTGCAGATAAATGTCAGAAAACTTAGTCTGAATGAAGTGATCTGTATTCCTCAAGTCTCTATGCTTCTGATTTACCAGTTACACATTACTTATTCACCATTTCTTACACTATTACAAGATCAGTGTGTCAAAACTTTTCTTACTATTCTGTGCTCTTCTGGAAGACTAGATAAGCTACAAGATGTAGGCACAAGCATGGGAATTAGAGAGACATTTTTTCCTATATAATCTCTTTTTATAATAAATATAACTAAGCATAGCATGTGGTCTTCATTTTGACTTTTATTATTTATTATTGAAGAGTTTTGGTTTTTGAATAGGTTTTTATATTTGTATCCCTGTATAAGTTTATATAAATACTAATCTAATATAAATACTAATCTAATAAGGAGATTGAAATGTGATTGCTGTTTCAATAAATAACTGAATACACATTTACCTTCTGAGGCATTAATTGTCTATGCAAATTTGTATTATGTCTTTTATAAAATATTTATTACTTATTGGACTAAAAGATCATAACATATCTCTTGACTCACATGTAATGCTAAAATTTTTTTTTGTAATTTTAGTAATCTTTTCACTTAACACTGCCATTTGGGAGTTTCTATACTAAGATAAAGTCCAGCCTATATTAATAAAATGAAATCCCTATTTAAGAGCAAATTTCAAGAGCTCTTAAAGAGACAGTTCTTTACTAATGGAGACACAAAAAAATTGCCATCTTGGTTTCTCTGTGGTGTTCTTAATATTGCAAAACTCAGATATTACTCCCCCCAACCCCCCCAACCCCGATTTTCACATGGGGATGTGAGTTGTTTTTATGTGTTGAAACCTCATAGTAAAAAACAGTAAAAAACCACCTCCTGAGTAGGCCCTTTTCATCTGTCTTTGTTTTGGAGATATCTGTTCAGCTGGGATCCTTCACTTAGGAAGACAGGAAAAGCAAAATGGTTCTTCCCTTCTCTTTGTGATCTCCCAGGGGACTGTGCTTGTAAAACTGGGAAGGTATGTATTAAATGTCTGTTAATAGAAGACTTGAGGCTTATTATACTGTGTTGTAATAGTTACTCTGATTTATATCCACACTATACAGCTTGCCTTATGTATACTGTGTGTATGTTGTTTTCTTCTTGCTTTCTTTGAGGTGGTACAGAAGGTCTGTCTTTGGGCTACTGAAAGTTAACCTAATGCTTTGCATACGAACAACTTGGGTAAGGGTTTTCCTTGCTTTTTTCTCAAAATAGAAAGATTTTACTTTTGAACTTGGGCTTTGTATCTCCATGTTCATCCCAGAGATTCTTAATGATGTATTGCTTAACCCTATGCAAACTTGAGACGTGGCACAAAACTCTTTAAGGCACATCTAGGAGTCAGATGTGTAAAAAAGAGAACATGCAATGATGAGATCTTCAAGTTGAAATGTGACTTCCCCGTAGCCTCTACTAATGTTTGTGTGGTTCTAGGATGTTGCCAGCACCTTCCTATTCTCTCTTTTGCTTACTCGTGAAAGACGGTGCCATCTACCCATGGCTGCTGTATATTTGTATACATGAACATGTCAGGAGCTGCCTGTAGCTGGCTCTGTATGTTTTTATAAATGAACATGAGTTGTGATTCTGCACAGATGTAACACTGTGCCAGTCTGTTGGTATGGTGCCTTACCTCCAGTGAAGATTGGGTGGATTAATTTTAATGGATACAATTTTTGCAAAGAGATATTAATAGGTGGTTTTACTGGTTTAAAAATAATTTTTATTGACTTTCCACTGGGAATTTTTCTTTTTTTTTCTTGACTGAGACACTTCTATAGAATTTTATTTTATATGAGAGCAGTTCTGTAGAAAACTGAAACTTCTAGTCTTCATAGATCTTTGCGTTCAGGCTTCAAAAGATGGTGTTCAGCATTTTCAAAGATCAAGTAGCACTGGCTGGCATTCGTATGGATACCATTGCTTCTGATGGGAGAGTATAATGGACAGTTGTATGAGGCTGATCTGCAAAAGCTGACATTAGTAAGAGCAGCTTGTTTTTCTGTCCAAAATTTGTTAACAAACTTCCTGCTTATGGAATTTAAGACATGAATAGTGCTGGCTTATGAGGGAAGGAGCTAGCAATTGCTACACACAGGCACATACTTTCCTGCTTGTCTCTGCCAATAAACCCTAATCTTGATTAGTGATACAGCCTGATACTCCAATCCTTCATGTCTCCTGAGTCCAGATTTCCAGCCATGCAGAACTGTGCCATATTTGGAGGTTCAGTGGGGTGTGACAAACAACTCATTTGAGACTAAAGGCAGTATTTGAATTTGGATCTCCTGAGGTAAAAGGCTAGTTCACTTATAATTTATGTTATCTAGCTCACTCATGACAAAGATTTTCTGCACCAGAAACACCTTGACAGGTGTTAGTACAAGGCAGCATAGTTACAATTAACGCAACAGCTTTATTAAATTTGACATTGACATGTGTATTAATAATCCTTGGACCGGCATAAGAAAATAATTCACTACATTTTAAAGGTGTAATTATATATGTGCATATTTCTGTTTGGTGTCTTTCACACCCACAGTCAATTTTCCTTGCCTAATGCCTTCTGTCACATTGGTATTATAAAGCAGATGTTTATTATAAATTATACCTCTTTAATACATGAGTATGTAAAGATGCAAAGTGAGTTTATGACTTTCCAAGATTGTGTCTAACAAATTAAACTACATATGAACATCAATTCTACAGATTCATTTACAAATAAGATTACCTGAAGTGCAATATTGTATAACTGAATACTAAAACTCTCGCAGAGAAAGTGTTTTGGAGCAGTTCAAGTACCGAAATGTATCAAGTCTAAAAGAGACAAAATAATCTAAAAACATCCTTGTCATACTCAGTTCTTCTTCCCATTAATACTCCTGCTATCAACCTACTCTGCTCTTACAAAGCTTTACAACTTTAAAAAAGTACCCAAAAGCTGTGATCTTTCAAGCTGTGGTCTTTTACAATATGCTACATGTTTCTATTTGTTTGTAACGTTAAAAAAGTACAACACAAATAATCTGAAAAAGACTGGGTTTTAAGTGTGTCTTTTCCCATAATTATAAGAAAAATCGTAGTCTCTTTCACTGATGGAGTGAAAATTTTCTGCATTGTTTCTTTTCTTAATATTCTTTTTCACTCTCAGTTGTTTGAATTCCTTCTCATTCTGAAAAAAGGGAAAGGCTTCAGACTGTTGAAATTGTACGGCATGGTAATTTAAAAATTAAAAAATTCTCTGCAGTGATTTTAATTTAGTGTCATAAGATATTTTTATCTGTAAATCTGTTAATTACACTTGGACCCCCTTGCTGAATTGATGGCTTTGAGTCCAGCTACAACATGGTACAGTAGAGTTTAACCTCTTTTATTTTCTCCACAATTAGTGCTTGTAAGTAGCTTAAAGTGAAAACAAATAGATTTGGAAGGTATAAGAAGAAGAAAAAGAATGTTTGCAGTTAATTTCAGAAAAAAAGTATCCTCTGAGGATTATTTTTTTTTAAATCTGTCCCTTTCTTTAGGAATAAAATAACATTCCTTGAGTTCATATATTTTGAAACCTGTGAGGACACTAACAGATGTATCATGCAGAACAAACTTGCAGTGCTAGGATGATGTGCCAGATGACCTTTCAGTCTTGAATTAAGGGGAGATTACTACATACTGCTTCTGACCCATTTAATGAAGATGAACTGAGATATTTGAGTACATTCGAGATACCGTTTTACTTTTATCTTTTTTAACTTTAAATTTATGACTTCTTAGTTTTTTTAATTTCAGGTTACATTACATACTGGGGACTCCGATGCTATAATGTCTCCTTAAGTCTTTCTTCCTCGATCTTGTTTTCATTTTGACTGGGATTTATATGATCCTTCAAATGCCAGACAAATGCCTGCACTGAAGGTGTACTATGTCTGGATGCTTATGACTCCCACTAGAGAAAGTGAGACACTACTAGAGTAAAATTGATCTCATCTGAACGTAAACGTTTAAAACAGGTCAGATGAAATATCTTTAAAATTCCTGTTCCTCTCTATTGACTTTAAGAAGTGACTAGGGTGAATAATAAAAAAGTAGGTGTCTCAATGGTAGTAGTCTAAAAGTAGTATCAGCATCTAAAACTGATGACTCCCCCTTTGTTATCTACTGCCTTGTTTAGTATTAGCTTCCATGAGTGCTGCTGCTGAAAGCTCGATGTCTGCCATAGGGAAGGCTGCTCCAGCCACATCTCATTCTGCTTTCCAGAGGCTGGATTTTGTAAAGAAGCTGTGGCACCTCCCTTTTAATAGGGTTCAGGGAGGGATGTCAGTATTGTCTAGTGATAAAGGAAGAGAACAAATACAGCTTTTATTCTTTTTTTTTGATATAGCACATACATTTTGACTAAATAAATTTTGATCAGAATTTCTCTTTTTGGCTTTGGCTCTTCACTTGGAAAAAAAAAGAACTTAAATTTTAAACCATTGAACTAAAATTCATGTAAATCTGGAGCAAATATGAGGGGGAGTAAAGAAAACAGTACTCCTTACACTCCTTATTCTTGACAGAGAAAAAGGGTTATAAATCAACTTTTTAAAAGAGATTTTTTTACATTCTTTAGACAATGCTCAGCTAGAACGTTAGAAGTCTAAACAGTGTTCTTTCTGACAGTACTTTTACGTGTCTCCATACACCAAATTTCTTTTTCAGGTCTAGCAAAAGTAATCTTTTATTAAAGCTTCCGTTTCTAAACAGTCTTCTTCTTGTGGCTTAGCTATGGGGTCAGGTTATTTTCATCAGGATTCCTAATGCACAGCAATTGTTCATGAAATTATACAGTTAGAAGTTGATTATGCCTTCTATTTTCATTAATGAATGTAAACAACATTGTTTCATTTTAGGATAAAGGTGAGAACCTGTGAAACTTCCCAGTGGAACCAGACAACTGAAACAACAGCAGTCACCAGCACGACATTTGAAATACCAGTGTGGAGGGATTTTCTTGGATATCATGTTTTTAGGGGTCTGAGAGCTTCTGACAGGGGCAAAAGCTCAAAGAAAGGAGGGGAAATATAGTGTAGCAAGGAAGGAACAGACATGGTTTCAGTAGCTGGGTAACATGAAACAGAGGAAAGGCTGAAAGGTTTATTTTTGAAGCTGAACATTATCTAACAAGAGCTTGAAGCAGTCAGCAAGGAAACCACCTCACCTGATTCTGGTTGTGTTAAGGGAAACTGTGTTATATACATTTTCTTGTACATAGGCAAGATTGAATCAAACATATCTGATGCCACCTTTGATACATTCCTCCAACTGATTTTCCCTTCCCCCAAACGGTCTAAAATTAGATTAATTGATCAAGTAAAATATTATAATAATACACACTGGAGTATAATACTTGGCATTGGCCCAAGTGCATGGACGAACACAGTTCTTTCCTGCTAAACACTGGCTTTTGCCTTTTTTTCTCTCTCATTTTAGCACTTGAGAGGCCTGTGGGCTGTGCTGTCATTCCACTGTCTACCCACTCACTAGATGCACTGGTGGCAATATATTATTTTCAGGACATAGTGATCCTCCATATGTGTTTTCTGCACCAAATCTGAGGGATTACATTTGTTCATATTTTTTTCCCTAGCTGTTGTTGTCTCTACTAGATTACTCTTGTATTTCTTATTAGTACAAAACTTTGGACTTCTTCATGGCATACCCTGCTGAGAGCAATAGATGCAAATGCATTGCATGTCAAACCCTTCATTATTGATATATGTGAAAAGCCTCATTAGTAAAAAACAAAACAGAAACACCCACATCCATTTTACTTATCTGTGTCATCAGTGACAGTTAAGAAAGACAAACACGCTTCCTTTCTATTGCTTGCATCATTCAAGCCATAAAGCTTGAAGGAAAGCAAATGCAAATAAATAAACGAAACATCGAAATGTTTAACTATGGCTCTAGCCTAATATGTCTGCTGAATATGCCAGCAGTGTGTCCAGGTGGCCAAGAAGGCCAACAGCATTGTGGCTTTTATCAGAAACAATGTGGCCAGCAGGACAAGGCAAGTGATTGTCCCCCTGGACTCAGCACTGGTGAGGCCGCACCTCAAATACTGTGTTCAGTTTTGGGGCCCTCACTGCAAGAGGAACATTGAGGTGCTGGAGTGTGTCCAGAGAAGGGCAACGGAGCTGGTGAAGGGCCTGGAGCACAAGTCTTCTGAGAAGTGGCTGAGGGAACTGGAGTTGTTTAGTATGGAGAAGAGTCAGGGGAGACCTTATTGCTTTCTACAACTACCTGAAAGGAGGTTGTAGCAAGGTGGATGTTCTCTTCTAAGTAACGAGTGATAGGAGGAGAGGAAATAGTTTCATTTGTGGCAGGGGTGGTGGGGTGGGTGTCGGGGTAGATTGGTTATTAGGAAAAACTTCTTCACCAAAAAGGTTGCCAAGCATTGGAACAGGCTTCCCAGGGAGGTGGTTGAGTCCCTGTCCCTGGATGTATTTAAAGGTTGTGAACATGTGGCGCTTAGGGATGGTCTAATGGTGGGCTTGACAGCGTTACGTTAACTGTTGGACTTGATGACCTTCAAGGTCTTTTCCAACCTAAATGATTCTATGATTCTATGTATTGCAATATGATTCAGTACTAAATGCCAGGAAGTACTTTGCAACATCTTATTTTTTCCCATAATTTTCAGTGCTCCTTGAGGTCTGAAATCAGAGTATCTGTATTATTTCCATAGGAGCTAAGAGAAATAACCTCGAAAGAAAATTTCTAAGAGAGAGAAGGAATTCTCTGTTTCCTTTTTGATGTAAAACCTGAAAATAACTTGACTAAGATTGAGTCACTGAGAGGTACACATGCGAAACTCTCACAGAGTGTCTTCTGTGTAGTGTGGGTACAAGAGCACATTGTATGTTATTAAACCCTTTAATTACTTTGGGTTTTTATTAGTAAAGCACTCTCTACAAACTATTGGGCAAACTGCCACCTGCAACATGAAAAAATGCAACTGGCAAACTGCACAAATATATGTACTATGAGATGAAAGTACTGTGAGTCAAGAACTGTTACCACACTCCCCACAGTCTCATTCTCACTTGTTTCTCTGGTATACATGTGTGGTTGGCTGGCAAGTCACTTGATTACAATGTGGGAAGTGTCTAAGTTCAAAGTTAGACTTGCATTTTTGTTTCCTCTCTGGAGATTTTTTCTTCCCTACCAATCTTTTTCTTGTTTCTACTTTTTATTTTTTGAAACAAAATGTTATAGCTCTTTATTTCAAACAAACTTTTTCATTTCAAATTCTGCTGTACATTTTTCCCCCAGAGGAGTAGAAGATGGCTGAAATAACTTGAAAACAAAGCCAAATATTAAGCTGAATTTTTGTTGTTGGTTTCTCAACTGAATAAAAAAACATCCACAGTTCACACAATCCTACTTGAAAGGCTTTTGTGGTGAGTCTAGAGATGAATATGAATAAGCATATAGCACATAACTCCATGCAGTAAACACCTAACTTCCCGGATGAAATGTCTGTAGCATTTGGGTTAATGGTAGTTAGCTCGTTGTGCCTGTGTGCTGTCAAGGTCTTCTGAGATCTTGTGTCATGCTTTTAATTTGCTCCACCTGGGTTCATGACTTACTTTCCAGTTATCCTGTCATTTACGTTGCTTTTCTCTGCATAGCTGTTAGTCAGTGAAACCACTTGTGCCCATCGGGAGGCATATTTATTCTTTTCTTGAAATGTGTCCCATTTTATGCTTCAGCACTTGAAATCTGACATGGTTTCAGTTTATTTCTGCATAAATGTTTTAAGTTGCAGTGGTTTGTTATTTATTTTGTTGCCTCTTGTGTTCTACACGCTAATAGCAAATCAGTTTTTTCTTATAACTTTCTTTTATTTCAATGTTTATTCAGGGTTTTCTATTGTAATAGAGGAGTTAGAGGATGCTAAACTTTTGTTACACTGCATATTTTATGTACAAATTCTTCATAGTAAATATTTCTACTATAGTAGCAAAGCCTGGATTTGTAAGGTATGTTTGGAAAAGTAATTCTTGTAACTGCATGTACTATAAGTAACCTCAGCCTGCTGCTTCAGCTGAGCTAACAGAGGGCAAGAATAGCTGGGCTATAGTTGAAGGACAAATTAGCTTGGGAAATATAGCATGACATTATTCTGAGTCCATATACTGGGAACCAGGGAGATCTGTATTCTATTTATCTGGAAAGCTAAACAAGTAAGATGACAATGCATCAGTGCTACACAGGAAAATAAATAAATAAATAAATAAATAAACTTTTCACAGAGTCCATGCTGGGTAAAATACTGGAAGTAAATGAAAAATTTAAACTGATTACATTTATTTACAATATTTTAGCTTTCACAGTCTCAACTACTTGTAGTATCACCCCCCAATTCTTTTAAATGGATATTGTTGTTTCTTTATTTTTGAGCTTTTCATAGAATTTATTATTGCTGATTACTTTTAGACAGGAAATGCAGCTCCCCTGTAACGATCAAAACTAGTCACATTAAATTAAGCAACAAATAGGAATAAACTTTAGATTAAAAGTATAACAAAAAATATTTTCCTTTAATATCTTTATTATTTACTTTTGGTGTTCTCTGCCTTTCTAACTTGATTTTAATCTCCTTTCCATGTTTGGTCTCAGCAACATTGTTGTGGTAGAACAAGTGCAGACAGCTAGGACTGAACCCTGATAACTGTCCCCTTTTCATGCTTAATAACTGGTACTCAGTTTCGATCCATCTTCTACTGAGGCAGTAGAGTTCACTGATTTCAGCAGGTAGTTGGGTCAGGCTGCTAGTTCAGCCACACAGCTACTGATTTATTGTTACTTTTAACTTTTTTTTTTGTTAGTTACAGCTTAGACTGGACCATCCTAATACATCCTATACTGGATGTGATAGCTACAGCACATTGCAGCAGTCATGGAAATCTTTTGGCTTGGAAGGGACCTATGGGTATGTCAGGGAGTTGGTGCCTTTGCATTGTGGCAGGTTTGAGTGTTTAATTCCTGTAGTTACTGAGATGGCTCATAGAGTGTCTGAGAATCCTTAACTATTTATCCTTACAGCATTCCTGAGAGCTAGGAAATTGCTTTTGTCACTGTTTTACAGCTAGGGAGCTGAAATGTGGTGTTAACTGGCTTGCCAAGGTCACATAAGAAATCTGCAGTGCAGAAAGGAACTAGCTAGAGCCCTAACTGCCGTGTGATCCTCCCTCTATCAGATACAAAGCAAGAATAAGCTAAAACCTGAATCTCGCAGGGAGTCTTTCAGGCTCCTTTGGCACCATGTTGTACTTCTTACTGTTCTACTAAAAGTTTTTCCTTTACGCTTAACCTAGATGTTCTCTGCTGCAGCATAGGTCCATTAGTTCTTGTTCTGTCCTCATTGACTGAGAATAATTTGTCCCTATCATCTTTACAACAAATCTATGCATTTGCAGACCATGCTTCCCTTCAGTCTTCTTTTCTTTAGTCTGAAGATGGCCAGTTCGCTTAACCTTTTCTCCTAGATCTTATCTTCCAAACTTTTTACCATTTTTGTTGCTCTCCTCTGAACTCTTTCATTTGTCTGACTTTTTGAAAATGTTATGCCCAAAATTAAACACAGTGACCCGACAGAGGCCTAGTCGGTGTGGAGGAAAACAAAAGAATTACTTATCTTGTTTTACATGTGATATGTCTATTAACACTATTCAATATAATATTTGTCTTTGTGACAGATGCTGTTGTGAAATTGTATTTAGTTCTTCATTTACAACAAAGCCAATTTTTTCACGCAGCATTGTCCTTCCCAACACACTATCATTTTCTGTACCCAATAAGCCTGTAAATATGCTTCTTATTCTGCTCATTACTGTTGTTGTTTGTTGCCTCTCACTAACTTGAATTGGAAGAAGCCTTGTCACCTACATGTGGGTAGAGTCCATTATGATTCTGGCGTACTGAAGGACGTGTGAGAGACAACAGAGAGGTGAAGTTTGGTGGAATTTGTCAAACCACTGCTGTTCACTAGCATATTACTGAGTTGTGATCTCTGCTTTCTGATCTCAAACCCATTGTCAAGTTCTTCTTTCAAATGTCCCTGCTAAAGAGCTAACAATTCCTTCACTTTTTAACAAAATACATGACTAAGAAGCTTTAAAAAATGTGTCTCTGGCCTTTTCTGCCTGGCCAGGAGCAGTCCCCCTGCCAAAAGAGGTATGAACAATGGTAACGAAAAGTCAAAATACTGTTGGTTTAGATCAGGGGGGGTTGTTGGGAAGCTATCATGGGTCACTGGTGGGTACATTGGATTATGCCATCCTACAGTAGCCACTGTGGATTTGTCTGTATTAAATTGCATTTTACTTCTTTCAGCAAAAATCATTTTTTAATGCATCAGGGTCATGTTGTATTGTAAATGTGGCATTCAATAACCACAAAATATTCCAGAAGACACACTCTTTGCCTGTTTTTAATTGCTGTGTTAGTTCAAGTTGTGTCATATGTCTTTGTGCTATTAACCTTTGGTTAGATGTTATACAGCTGCCAGTCCTCAGTTTTCTAAACAGCTATATACTTGTGTGGTTTGCCAGTCCATATCACCCCGGCCTTGAAAGTTGCTGCATGAATTATGTTCCCCCTGGTGACAGCTGGTATACAGAGATTTACATTTTTCACCATGTAGCCAGTTTTTCATTATTTAGGAATGCTGCTTTATTTACTCAAAATAGGGATCATATAATGTTTCAGTTATTAACCTAAATATGAAAGTACAGCCTGCCCAATGTGGAATGTAAAAATCTTGAGTCCTGTTGTGGTTTAACCCCGTCTGGCAGCTAAGCACCACACAGCTGCTCTCTGATTCCTCCCGGTAGGAAGGGGAAGAGAGTCAGAAGAGTAAAAATTTAAAAAAACCTCATGGGTTGAGGTAAAGACAATTTCATAGGTAAAGCAAAAGACACACACACAAGCAAAGCAAAACAAGGAATTCATTCGCTACTTCCCATGGGCAGGCAGGTGTTCAGCCATCCCCAGGAAAGCCGGGCTCCAGCACGCATAGTGGTGATCTGGGAAGACAAATGACGTCATTCCAGATGTTCTACCCTTCCTTCTTCTTCCTCCAGCTCTATAAGCTGGGCATGATGTCATATGGTATGGAATATCGCCTTGGTCAGCTGGGGTCAGCTGTCCCAGCTTTGTCCCCTCCCAACTCCTTCTGCCCCCCAAGCCTGCTCACTGGTGGGGTGGGGTGCAAAGCAGAAAAGACCTTGGCTCTGTGTGAGCCCTGATTAGCAATGACAAAAACATCCTTGTATTATCAACACTGTTTCCAACACAAATCCAAAACTTAGCCCCATACCAGGTTTTATGAAGAAAATTAACTCTATCCCATCCAAAAAACAAGCACACCTGTGTTCAGCTACAATAATAATAAAAAAAATCCTTGCTAGATAATAGAAACCTAAGCTCCAAGAGAGCTGCTGAGTAGATGTAAACCAAACCTGTTTGAGTGACATGCTTGCTTCCACTGTTCATGAAAGGCCAGTCTCAGACAGTTTCTAATCACACTGCACTTCAAAACAATGCAGCCTAAGTCAGAGTAAAGGAAGAAAGCAGTTCATTAAGAACTATAAATCAAAACAAACCTCATCGCACTTCAGTTGAATTAGCATTCTTTTTTTCAAGGCTGCTACCTGATGTATGTCTAGCTGGGCATTCATCAAAAGAGAGTATGTAACTTTGTTAATTATATTCTGGTAATTGCATACTCACCTTTAACATCTGAGAGGAAATAGAGAAGTAATGTTTCCTTTGTCTTGAGTTAAAGTTTGCGTTGTCATCATCTTACACTGTCTCCAGTAATTACCTTGTGTTTTAGTATTTTGCAAACTGTGCAGGCAGTGTGGTTTATTTGTAAAATTGGATCCGGTGTTAAGCTAGAGCATTTGCAGAGATTAGATGATGAGGACCACACAAGGCTGATTTAGATAACATTTTAAGTAATTTATGATGTAAGAAAGAAAGGCCCATAACAGGGCATTGGCTCAGAGCCCCTCACTGGCATTGCACCAGCTTTGCCCTCAGTCCAGTTTGTTCCGTCTTATCCTTATCTTTGGCTTCAGTAAAGAGTACTGTAACCTTCAGTTACCTGGATTGATCAAGGCTGCAGAAAGCAGTGTATCAGTGTTTAAACTGAAGCCCAACAACAAGCATATAAGGGCATCTAGATGCTGCAATGCAGCCAGTCCAGGGTTTAAAAGGAGGAAACACAAGGCAAGATGCTGTGCCTGTTTCTTCTGTGTATAATTTACTGTGCAACTTAAACTCTGGACCTGTTTAATGGTCCTAACAGCAGAGTTTCTAGGCCAACAGCTAAATCAGCCACAATGCTCTGCATTTGCAGACAGGCCTTATGATTTACAAAATTTAATAAGCTGCCCCCTCATGATGTTTTATTCAAAGACATAGCTTTTATAATAGTTGCCAAGAAAGTTGTCAAAGGTACAAATACCCATTTTTATAATGAAACTTCAGGGGGGTTTCGTTTTTTTCCATGAAAAAGCATATAAACAGTCTCTAAGTATTGTTAATTCATTAACAATGAATGCATTCTGGAGAGCTCCATTGGCTGGCCATGGTAATACACTAGTGACTTCTCCAACATTGCTCTATGGCAGTAATATTTCTTGGGTAGTAGTGCAGTGAGCTGCTGGCAGCCAAAGGACAGGCGCAGGGAGGAGGGAGGCCTTACATTGTCTCATTTGTAACCTACTTCATTTTAAATGAGGGTTGCATGAAGCCAAAGTTCCCTGTTTCACCCAAACATGCCTTTTCAATGCTAAATTCCTAATATATTTTTAAGCAAAAAATGTTTTTCTGTTATATTGTTTTCTATTCAAAGTATCATAGGAAATCATATATCCTTTAATTAAAAAGACTGATATACATGAAACATCCAAGGTGACTTTTAAATTTGATAGATTTTGTTTGTACAGGCTACTTAACCATACTTGTCTATTGAGTATTGAAGTTTGGAAGAAGTAAAAAAATGTAAATTTTAGGTTCTTACTGAAATTTGGACTTTGTGAAGTTATTATAATTCTTTAAGAACTGCAATATTTTATGCAGCTGTGAAAAACTTTAAGTAGTTTATCCCCCTGAAAACACTATCAAATTTCATTAGATGTAAACTTAACCTATCATATTTACATACTCAGAGCCCAGCTTCAGAGCTCTTTGCCTTCTCATTCTACCTCCATTTATGTTTCTTTCTCTCAGTTCTTGCCTAACATTTTGGGCACAATTTCCCCAAATTTGCTAGTCAGTACTTACATCCAGGAACAGACTCTCTGTAGCAGTGTAATTTCTCAGTGTAATACTTACTAAACTCCACATCAAATACTTACTACAAGACAATTGGAGTAAAAATACTTTGATGAAATTTTTCTACCCTGTTTAGTTGTAAGACAATTAGATTATTTAATGAATTTTTAGTCTAATAAAGCAGTAGTCGTCTTCTTGGATTTAAACAGTCTGGAAAGTAAGTTACTCCAAATAAACATGTGAATATTGGCAAAATAATGAAGCTATTTATTATTTGAAATTTAGATTTTAAAAAATGAAAAAGATAATATTTTGCAAGTGGAAATTATTTGTGTTTTGACAAAATCCACATGCTTTATATTCTTACTTTTCCTGAACTTGTCACTGAAATCAGGAGTAAGAAAACTCAACACCAATGTAGCATTAAGAAGCAGGCAATCCTTTATTGCAGCACTGGATGTATGGGGGATCATTCCACCTAACATGCATGCCGTATGTTATATTTGAGCAAGATTAAATAGCCTATACATATGTATATGCATTACATTTCTTGGAAGAGTCATGCATATTCATTCATTTCCCAAGAATAGTTGGTACTGTGTTAATTAAGCATCATGCATGCTCCTTACAGGTATTTAAGAAAACTTCCGGGGGTCTCCAACAATAGTTGACCTAGTTACAGCTGACTGAGAACTGAACCTCCGTTACCTTTTCGTATATGAACTTGTCTTGACCACAGTTTAACTTCTTTTAGCAAGTTTGGTTTCAGATCTGGCTTCAAAAGATCTTTTGGTTTAGTTCCTGTTTGGAAATATTGATTAACCTTTCCTTAACAATATAATGTTTCACAACTACTGTTTCATGGTAATATCCATTATACTGAAATGAACAATACATGGTGACAAAATCACTACTGTTTATCTTTGTGTTGCTCAGTGTAGTTATTACCTTAGCTTGTGTTGCCTGTGTATCATGTACCAGAGAAAAGTGAGAACAGTCATGTCCCTCCGATTTGCTCTTAAAATGTAAAAAAGTCTGATTGTCCACCTGAACCTGAGAAAGTACAGGAAAGTACCATTTGCTTCTCCAACAACTCCAAGTCAGGAAATTCATGGAGGTAACCCAGACCCACTGGTCTTCCGTTGCAGGGTGCTATTCCTGTTGAGGATACTTGTATTTTGGTGTCTGACATTGTTTAAAACTTAATCACTCTTCCTCTTTAAGGCAGCTTTCCTAGTGCAAAAATAGCCAGTCATTCCAAGTCTTTAAATCAGTTTGCTTCCTCTGTCCTGTTTCCTGTCTTCCATTGTTCCATCCCTTATCCCCACACCCACCTCCTCCAGTTTTCCCCATTACATGAATCACTTTCATGTAAATGATTCCTACTGTTTTTCACTCAGCCTAACCCTGAGGGAATATTAGCCCTATTAGAAATGTACATAGTTTACAGAGCTGTTTGGGAAGAATGGCTTGAATGTGGTGATAAATACGAGAAAATAGGTATGTTTTTACCACTAACTGCCTACAGTATTTTATTCCATTGCAGGGAATTTTCATGGATGTATGGCAAAACAAATTGCAATCACTGGCTTTTTTTCCACTCTAGTTATGTATTTCAAATCATAAGTGGCATTATTATTGTCATTGTTGTTATTATAGCTATTACTATTATTAGGGAAAACAACTTAATATTTTTCTATGGAATTTGAGTAACAAAGCAAAAGTATTTTATTTCTGTTGTTGAACTCCTCCCCTTTTTATGTTACTGTTTTACTTTTCATAATTATAAATATACAATATACAGCTTTTAAGGTCAAGCAGAAAGGAAGATTTTATTTTTCAAATGTCTGCCAAAAAAAACACATGGAGAGAAGACAGTACTAGCATAATTTAATGTTCTTTTGCTTGGTGAAAAATGTTCTTTGGACACTATGTCATGACATGTACTTTAAGTAAAGCTTTTCTGAGGTGCTTTATCTTACACTGTATGGCTTTGCTTCTCTTACACTAGTATTCAGTTTCCTTATTGTTCGAGGCTACAAATATGTCACAAAAGGCTCATAAGTGTTATTTATTCTTCTGGCTTTCAGGGCTCATTGTGATAAGAATGAGCAGTTGCCACTTTGCAGATGGCAGGAGAACCAGTTCCAGGTTTTGGTGAACCTAAAGGTCATCGATGACTGTGCTGGAACACAGCTAGCCAGTGATTAAGCAGCAGGTTTGACAGGCATAGCTATGGTTAGATCTGTGGGTTTGACACATGTCCTTTTCCAGCAGGGGCTGCTGCAGAGCAGTAGTAATCACAGGTTCCCAAGGGAATTGAAAATGATTTTCAATTCCCTCCTCCCCTCCCCGCCCCCCCCCCCCCCCCCCCCGAGTTGCATTTGACATAAACATATCATGAAGCTGTTGGTTCTGTTGAGTCCGAAAAAGGAGAAAGTCACTGAAGAAAATTAAATCTGGACTGAGACAACATAAATGCTCTTGGATTCTTCCGTAAAATATGCATAAACTGTACTGGAATTACCTCCTTCAAAAGGGAAGGCATGCAAATGTAAGATGTAGAAACATAAACATATATACATATATACATGTATATATGTATTTATACATATAAACATATATACATATATATATGTATATATACATATAAACATATACACACACATATATATGTACATATACATATAAACATATGCAAAACAGCATATCTGAAAGGAAGCAAAATGTTATAAAGAAAGCCAGCTTTAAGCTTAGTATGAAAACTCCCATGGTAACCATAACCTGTGTAGTGTGCAGGGTTTAAAGCCCTAACCACATCATCTGGCCAACACAATGTGAACCTCAGGGATCCAGCGGCAATCAAAAGTATTCTGAAGTTGAAATACTATCAGATAATGGAAGAGTCCATAAAGGCATGAAGATTATAAAGAGAGACATCTTTTCAGGCTAGATTATATGTACAATTCTAGGCACAAAGTCATAGAAACATAGAATCATAGAGTGGTTTGGGTTGGAAAGATCATCTAGTTCTAACCCCCCTACCATGGCCAGGGACACATTTTACTAGACCAGGTTGCTCAAGGTCCCACCCAGCCTGGCCTGGAATACTGCCAGGGACCAGGACATCCGCAGCCTCTCTGGGCAACCTGATCCAATGGCTCACCACCTTCACAGTGAAGAATTTCTTCCTTCTCTCTAATCTAAATCTACTCTCAAGTCCACTCAGAGGGTTAGATATATGCTTTTTCCCAGGTTACTGGAAGTTACAAGGTATATGGTTTCTCCCTGTTAGACTTGATTAAGAACTCTTTCTTCTCAGATAAGGATTTTAGGGTTAGATTACCATATCCGAGTTAGCCTCTGTAAATTGCCTTTGTAAAAGTAAATGCCTCCCGAGAGGAATTCACCTCATCCTAAAGGAGACACTTAGGGTAGGTCAGGTGAATTACATCTGGAGACTTTTTCTCACCTTTAATGGTGAAGAAATCTGGCTAAGATTTCAGTGTTTACATTCTGTATGTTATGACGATATTCATCCCAATCCTTGTGTCTCATACAGGCTTACATCACCAGAGCTGCAATGTTGTTGCCTAGTATTTTGTTATAAATAACGCATCTTAAAGGATTTTATGGGATCTCAAAAAAAATATTTCTGCTGTCTGCTTATACTGCAGGTTTCACATATAGCAGCTTGGTTACATTGCCAGTGTTTTGCTTACTGAAAAAAAATAATTATGTGATTATATTGCTCCATATTGCTACTTGTCTTCTGAAAGAAAGTAATGGATTGTGGTGCCAAAGGACCTACCTACTAATATAGAAAATTGTGAGATATCACCACCACACAAATGGTAGTACAAGCACAAACTCAAATTAATATTAAAAAAAATAGCTTGTGAGGTAAAGAAGGCTTGCACTTTTCTGTTGAGACACAATGGTATGCTAGCTTTCTGTAAGAAATAGGATTTTCCTTGAATTGACCATACCAAATTCATTTATCCTTGAATAAATAAAAAAATGGTAAGAAAACTTCATGTTTTCAGAGCTGAATGAGAACTCCGTGCAGGCAAACTTGTAACAGAAACACATATGGTATACACAGAAATTGAAGCACAAGGCATCAGCTTAGATATGATAAATATAAGTAAGTAAATGGAAGTAAAGTGTTGCATTTGTCTTTGTAGAACTACTTTTCTGTGTATTGTTGCTCAGGCTTAGGATATCCAGACTTACCTGTCACCTAATTTCACTAACTTCAGTTCTTTCAACAACTTGTTCAAAAAAATGTTGCTACTAATCTGTAATGAATATAATACATCTTTTCCAGTTCAAGCTGGGCCAAATGCAGGTTTCATACTGCTAATGATATTTCCAGTTATATTTCTTACATTGTTCTCACCTATTATTATTTGATGAATCACATTTTTATTGAAATAAAAATAGGTTCTTTCTTTAATTACTGCATAAGTTGGTTTTTTTTCGTGTTTCAGGTTGCAAAAATTCCACATGTACTACACGATTGTGCTTGGAAAACTAAAGGGCTTGGTTCTGATATTTAATTGACTTTTATCCTCCTAGAAACTGTCAGCCTTATCCCTTTTTCTAGTCATGGGGCTGCTGGCTACAGTTTGTAAGGGAAGATCCGACTATCTGGAGTACCTGCCTGTCTAATCAAGAAAAGCGTCAGGGTTTTTTTAACCAAATGTTACTTCAATCTAAAGTGACTTCAGTGTATTAATTAATTGCAAATAAAAGCTTGTGTGGAAGTATGTGATTGTACATTACTTTTAGGTTTACTTTTGAAATGCAGATACTGTGGGTAGATGAAATTTATGTGCTGAAAAAGAGAATTTCCTGAATAGTATGTGGTTCAGTGCCTGTGGATTTCGCTTGAACTGTGGAACAGTCAGCTGCAGACCTCTGATTTAGGTCTATTGCCAGACTTAGTTTCTCAGTTTCTCCTGTGAAGATTGTTTGAGTGAATAACAAAGTGTTCAGGGAACCAGACTGGTGTAGATTTCACTCTTTGACTTTAGGCACTTGATCAAAATGTCTACACTATCAATTTCTTATTTAATGGTCCTTTTTTTTCATAATGTTTCCATTGTGACATAAAGATCTCCAACAGAATATTCAGTTCCTTTAAAGCCCAAATTTCTTTCTGGAGATCGTCTGCTCATTATTGAGTAGATAGGTAGGATGGATTTGTGTTTACATATATAAAAGTTGAACATATTCGTGAAGTGTACAACGGGATAGCAGAAGATTGCCTATTCTGTGATATTTTTTTAAGACCCAATTTTTTTCTAAAGCACAGAAAAAGTAAATAGTTGAACATCAGCATTTTTCATAAAAACTTATTTTTTAGACTTCTCAACTATTTATGTTGAATTGTGTACTGTTATTTAGTTTCCTAGCCATCTATACAAGATTGGAAGCAATGAAAAGCACGATTTCTGATACCTTTTTTATTCTAGTATATGAAAAAAGCTTTTTAAAGAGAGGTCATCGTTTATTTGCCAGAATAATACACCAGAAAAGTAGCCAGATTTCAGAGAGTGCAGCAGTGAATGTGCTGAGCTTTAGGAAAAAAAATAAATCTGTACATAATGCAGCTCTGGACAGAAAAATTATAATGAGAGTCACACACTCACATAAAAATATAGCTTGTAATATATTACAGTAGAGACTTCACAAGTCTGAATGAAGCCTGCACTAGTTAGATCAATGTTTGTTTTGATGTTAGTTTTGCCAGTGAATTCAGCAGGATGTGGATTGTACCCATCATCTTGTGTTATACTTGAATCAAAAGAATTCATCTTTAATGCTTGATGCCACAGAACTTTTCAGTCAATGGGATATAGACATCTTCCAGCACAGCACTTACAAATCTTTAGTAAAGGTGGTGGATAAACATACCTTTTTCATACATTAGATACACAATTTTAACTCATCCGGACGTCATCTTCCTTGAAGGAGGTTCCTGAAAAAAACGAGGATGCAAAGTTATGTTAAAAAAGATCAAAATGTCCCTGAGAATTAAACTCAAGATCCTTAGAGTGGCAGACTATAAAGTGAAAGAGATGCTGTCACTCTGCTTTTATCTCTTTGATCCCATGTTCAAGACTAGCATAGGCCTGCAGCAGTGCTTAAACTGTTAACACTGTTACAAGAGCAGCTATTGACTTTGGCATTATTGAGAACCTAATACCATTTATTGAAGTCAGGTTTTACTGATTTTTAACACTGACAAGATTTCTGTAAGGGCAGATATAGCGAAGGTTTCATTTGTAATTCTCAGGACCTTTTCCTAATTCTCAAAAAAAACCGACCAAAAAAAATCCAACAAAAAATGAAACTTAGAACCTCACCCTACAACTATGCAAAGAGTGTATGTGGCAGTTTGTAACAGACATGACAGAGAACTGGAAAAAGCACAGACGAATAATGCTAATTCATCTTCTGATGCATGGAGATATTCTTAATATCACCCTGCCTACAAATGTGTATTTTAAAAGATAATATTCTATTTTACAGATTCCTGGATTTTATTTTTTGCAAAACTCATTAAAAAGAAAAGGGATTGATAGTAATATATATATATATTATATATATTAATATATATATAATATATAAATATATATTTATATATATAAATATATATTTAGTAAAATATATAGATTGATCATTTCAAAGAGCTACTTTGGTCTCTGTTCTGTGATTATAAATTATGTCTATGATGGTTTCTAGGTCAGCTTCAAGTCAGTAGTAATACTCAAGTGTTTATATGAATGCGTATCCTAAATTCAGCAGAAACAAGCTTCCAGATTTTGAGTTGCAGGTTTTACTCCTTAACTGAAATTAACTTGAGTTTAACACATCATGGTGAAGTGGTGTTGCCAAGGAAAAATGAGGCATCAGAGTAACACATGCTGGAGCCAAGTTTTGCCTCATACAGGGCTGGATTCCCAAGCCATGTGGGGAAACCCAGACAAATTTTGGAGTTCTTTTCCTAACCTTGCCCTAGTTTGAAATGAAATTACAACTTAGTGTTTGTGAGCTGAAAGTAGAGAAGAAGCATGAGGTACTTTCCTGCCACATTTTTCTGTGAATTGTCTGTGATTAGCTTCCAATGTTATGCATCCTAAGTATCCCTGCTTAAGAAGCAGCAAAGCAGAAGTCGCTCCCTTTCAGAGGTACAGCTTTCCAAATTGTGGTTAAACCTCTGCTTATAGTGCATTGGAGAGGGAAGCCAGTGACTTGGTTTTTGACACATAAGAAGTACCACATACAACCTGAATGGCTTAATGTCTGGTAGCTATGAGAGGTTCTGTGAGACATGAACAATCCTTTAAAAGATATGGTTTTGACTAATTTTCTGCTCAGTATGGGATTTATAATTTATTTTCTGTGTTTCATATCATTAGAATATAAAAATGCAGGTAAAAGTTGGAATAGCACGAGCTTGACTGAAACAATGAAAACTTCTGAAATTTTGTCATGTTTCTCAAGTATTTCCTCTTTTTCATCAAATTTAGCATGGGAAAACATATATTCTGAGGATAGTGCACTTTTTAATATCTATTTCTCCATGTAACAGCAAAAGCGAAAGTAGCATAAGCTGCAGTCTGCGCAGATACACACACACAGAGGTGCATATATATTCCACTCTGTAGTATGTACATGTGTACTGTAGAAAGCACAACTGAAAATCACCAGTCACTTAAAATGTCATAGTCTGGAGTATGCCTGAGTTGTGCTGTCATTATGGGAAATGAATTCAAATAATAGGTGCCATTACTGTAGCACAAAACTGTTAGTTAAAGTTCACAGTGCTTGACTAGGTCATTTAAACTTTTATTAGGGAAAAAATGAATTTTTGAGTGTTTTTTCCTCCTTAATTTAAGTAGGGGCTCAAAGTTTAACCAAAAGCATCTAGAAATAAGTTCTACTGCCATCTTCCTGGTTCATCTTCCAAAGAACAGAAGGCAAAACTCCCTGTGCATGAGGCTAACTAGTATCACGGGGGTGTCAAATTTGACTTGAGGTGGATTGACGTGTCATTATTCCTTTCATTCTTGCTTCTTTTTTAATGATCTGCACCTGAGCTCTCGTGTGTATTTTGTGACACTTATTAGCGATCTACAGGTCTGAGAAAACTGTTGTTTATCCATCTTTCACCTGTGAAAGTGTTAACAAGACGAGACATGCAGCAGTGTCTGGTGCCAGCTGAAGGTCATGGATAGAGTGAAGAAGTGTCTGACAGTCTCTCGTGGTGGGCATTGCACCGTGTTTCACTGAAAGCAGCAGGCTGAGCGATCTCACACCATTAATATCAATGGGACCTTGAGTGTATGCTACCTGCATTCCTTCCTCGGTTCCAGGAGTGGAAGTGTGGAGCTATTAGCACATCTCGTTCACATCCTAGGTAAGAATGCTGAAATAGTTCCACATGGCAGATGAACAAAAGAAGTCATTAGGCTTATTCTTGTCCACATGCACTCAAGTGCCTGATGGCAACTGCCCCTGCTGTTTTAAATCAGGACTGAGAGACTCAAGGCTACTGATTTACTGAATTTCAATCAACCCAGTTTCATCTTTACTTCCTCTTATTTTTCTTTTGTGAGGAGATGCTTCAGAGCAACTAAGTCTCATTGACTACAAGAGTTACTTTGATTTCCAACCCTGCAGTATCTTCACAATAGGTTAGTATTAATGGCATTGGTATTTTTGAAAATTGGCATAATTTTTCAGTTAGAAGTTTTTTTAGGATGAAATAGATGCCTCACATGCAATGTAGTTCTAAATAAACTCTCCTCCCCATCTTTGTGTCTGAGTGAATGGCTGTGAGTAAAAATATGCACCACTTTGTGAATATTCATGTCTGTGTGTGAATTACCTATGGAGACAGATGTAAACCAAAATAACATGCAAATATCGTATAACTATATCTTTATGTGTATATATATATAAGTGAACAGAAATTGGTCTGTTCTTGAAATACACCTAGAACAGTTTTGCAGGGGTACATACAAGTGATATTTCCTTTCCCTTTCTGTCTCTTCCTCTTCCCTTTCCCCTTCACTAAACCCTTACTCTTATCCTCCCTGCATCCTCCCCTCTCTTCCCCATTCCACCTCCCCTGCCCTTCCTCCCTCCTTCCCTCTCCTCCTCTCCACTCCCCCTGTAACTCTCAGTCTCCGTTCCCTCTTCCCATGTCCCTTTACCCTCCCCTTCTCCTTTTCTTTGCTCATTCTATCCCTCCTTTTTTTTTTTTTTTTTCTGTGTAGTGGCTTGCTTTCTTTTTTCTGATAGCAACAAAAAATGATTTTGCAAATCATTCAGACACTTCAGCCCATGCTGGGCTGTCACAGCCACTAACAACTAAAGAAACCTTTCCATTTCTTGTACAGCACAAGAAATGATGCCGTTCAGCAGACAGACAGTGGAAGCAAGGTGTTCAGTGCTTTCAATTTTTATTTAAGGCAATGGGGAGCATATTGCTGCAGGTACTAAGAACAGGCTTACTTTCTGAAGGAGCCAAATTTGTCTCTGGATAGAAAGCTATCAGTCCCAATAGTCAGTAGAAACAGCTCTCCTGATCTCCCTCTACCTTTTATTCTGAATTTTAAGTATGTTTTGTGACTGATTTAACAACTTCACTCTTAAACTTATTAGTGTAAGACCCTCACCCAGGACCCACTGAAAATGGCAGGAAGACATTAATGAATTTAAGTAGACTTTAGTTCTGATGCTAACAAATGTCCCACTGGCTTAGCCTTTCATAAGTCAGACAAATGAAAAATAATGCTAAGCATTTATATCAAAAATAAATACCAGCTGTTTTCTGAGGTCTTTTTCTCAGCAGTTCCCATTGATGCAGGCTATAGCAGGCTTTGGAATATGACATTATTTTATTGGCTTGTTCCTTTTGAAACAAACTCCAAATCATTGTTTTGATTTGTTTTGTTTTGTGGGCTCATGGGTGTTTAAAAAGAACTCCCAACGTCTTGCAAGTTACAATTGTACTTGTAAGTACAGTAGTGGGCAATAAATAACGAAGATTAAGCATTCTGTAGCCAGGTTATAGTGGAACAACAACAACAAAAAAGAGCCTGCTGCATTTTTCTAAACAAACAAAAAAGCATAATTGGAAAAAATCATTTTTATGTTCTTTTACATTAGATGGGGCCACTGAGTGAAACATTCACTGATGAATTACTCTTCTAATCTGTGGAGGAAAAACAACTACTGGTGAATTAAAGAGTCCTGGAACAGAGCCATGAGAACTAAATGGCTAAAAATGAAAACAGGCAAACATTTGAAGAGTATTCTACAGAACACAGATCTTTCAACACCTCCCCCTTTTCCATGGCTAATTCATTGTCATGGAAACTGAATTTATCAAAATGTTCTTGTTCACTCCTAGTGACCCAGTGAGTCGACTTACAGAGCTGGTGAAAGGTAACTCAGGCTGAAGCAATTTTTACAAATGATATGCAGCAGTTCATAAACTGGTAAATTTTGAATGGTACCATTGTGCTTCCTGAATAGTTTCCCTTAGTCTCAATAGACTCTTTTTGTCTGCAAGCTAGAGGTGTCTGAAACCCTTACTAATAAGTTAGCATGGGAGGCATGTATGAGTTTAGCTCCTTTCTTCCCCTCTGCTCCCCTTTAATTTGTTTTTCTTTTTACCCTGTGAATTTATGCTAAAATCCTGTTATTTATGTCTTTTATTTACTTCATGCATTCTCCACAGCATTTTCCTTTCCTGATCTGTAGCCTAAGGATGCAAAAATCCTTCATCACCTCAACACAAACATCTCTTCTTATCTGTTGCTGAAGGTAGGTGTTGACTATCAGGTGTAATACACAATGACTACTGTATGCAGCAGGCTTTGCCAAATCCAAAATAACCCTGGAACTCTAAGTGCTTTCATCCTGTCTCAGAAGGTGGGGTTGCTTGTATTTCTTCATTGTACAGGAAAATTGTCATATAATTATTTTGAAGGTTTTTCAGCTTCCATGTCACTGCCAAATTCCATCAAGGTTGATTTTTACTTTATTTTATGTTAGCAATTAGTGACTTGTTGTCATGGAAACCATACTTCACATGATTCTTGAACTTAAATGGCTGAATGTGATCATACAGCAGCCTTTCCTTCTCTAGCCTTAGTAGTTAATGTCTTGCTTTTTGTGTGTGTGTTTCAACTTGATTACAGAATCATGTAAAGTATCTATAAACACACAAAATAATAGCAGAAGGCTACATCAATTAAAATGGAGTATTCAATAATTCATTCTTTAATTAAAGCTCATCCTTTTCCTATTGCTGTAACCTTTCAAGTGTTAAAGCAGACATAAGAGCTAATAATTAGTATGAAATATATTTTTTAATTAGCAGTTTGTGAAACAAGAATGAAGGAAAACAAAAAATGAGGTTTTTAAATACTTTTGCTTTTATGCTTAATGCAAAGAATGGAAACAAAAACACTTTAGAGAAAATATTTTCTAGGGTATAAGTCTGTATCTGAGGTCATAGATGGTATATTTTTTTGTACACAGAAAGGGATGTATTCAGTTCAGCTTTTTGTTGGCAACATATGAAATTAATCGGGACATAAAAGTAAAAGGATATGTCCCAGAACACTGTAAATAACAGACACATTTGAATATCTTAAAAATTTATTTCAGAGGCTACATTTCTCAACAGCAATCACACTGAAAGTTTAGTACATTGCATTTGTTTTCATGTGAGTAATGTCTTCACCATTTAGAAATATTCCAGAAATACTTCTGCATCATAAAGATCTGTTTCCATTGAAGATGTTTTAGATAATATTGTTATGATAGTAGTGGCAGAGTAAGCTGAAACAGACCAATACATGGAGTCCTTTATTCCCGAGTAAGATACTTCTTTGGGTTTGGTTAATCCATTTCCAAACTATCTGGAGATTTTTATTCATATGTATGTGTGTGTATGTATAGGAACATGTGTGTGTGTATATATACACACACACTTTATTTAGAAAAACAGTTCTACATGCAAGAGTTATACAGATAAGAATACAATATTTTAAATTCACAGCTTCTGCCATTTTAATTTCATTGCCTAGATAAATGGTTCATGTGGTTGTATGTTCATGTCTCTTCTGATTCTTGGAAAATGCTGAATGGCCTGTAATCAATAAGAGTTCAAGGTACTTGAATCTCAGGAAATTATAAGAATCAGCCCTGGGCATGTGAAATTATAAGTTTCACTCTAATGAATGTGAACTGATAGATACAAAGATTTTTGGAGACTTTCCTGGTGCTTGAAGCATAAGAAGACAGCCTTGAAAGGACACTGCACTTTTTACTAAACTTTCCAAAAGTCTGTTTGGATTATTAGAATTAAAGTAAAATATTGGTTAATGTAGCTATCAGAGACAAATATGGTTCAAAGGCACAATAAGAAGAATTCTTCCCTGAGGTAACACAGCTGAATTCAGTGTTATTTTCCCCTCTATCTCCTCCCACATATTGGAGACTCATTAAGTGGACTCATTAGCTTTACACAGTAAAGATAGCTGTTTGCTTTCAGTGATGCAAAAGCAAATACAGTATGACTTCAGCATGCATTTCTGTGTTCAGAGGCTGCCTACAAAGAAGCAATTTTGAAGCATTTCAAAGTGAAAAGTATTCACTTATTCAGCATGCTGTATTAACATCAAGCATTTGATTGAATACATCTTAAAAAAAAGGGGAAGGGGGGAAAAAAACAGAGGTAAAATTGTCAATTTCTTATACTTGTGGTAGTAAATATATCTGCCAGAAGGTCACATAGTTTTGAAATGTAATGTATTTCCTGGATCTTTTTATTAACTATTAAGGGAAAAGGTACATACTTCACTTTTTGTTGTATGTTTCTGTGCTCACTCAGATCCTAGGAAATCAAAGCAATTATTCTGAAAACCATGCTGAAAGCAGTGTGAGGCCAGAATTTGCCTCGTATTAAGATACACTGAATTCCACATTATCAGACTAAGAATGGAATTTCCTGGTAAATTATGAATTTGGGCTTTACTCTCTTTTTGAACTGTTCCCCCTTGTTAATGTGTCAGGTTACTCTTGGTTCTTATTTCTTTAGAATTGCTTCAAATTTATTTTTACAATGCTAACTTCTAAAATTTCTTAGGAGTACAGCCTATACTTAAAACTTCTAAAATCACAAATCTAGTATCAATAATTGCATTAGCTCTATGGTAGCTATAACACATATAGAATCTTTCATGAACACTTCCACTGCATGTTGGTATACTTTTCATTGGTTTGAAGAGTTGTGTTAAACTAACACTTTTTACTAATTGTACTCTGTATTTCTTTTCACAAATATGTGGAATTTTACCTTTTGTCTCATTAAAAATGCAGAGAATGAAAAGGAGCAACTTACTAATTCAAGTTTATAATGGAGTGAAAAATTTGACCTTGCACACGTATTCCCTGGAAGTATTGCTCTTATTACAATGATTTTAAAGAAAATATGAAAATAAAACTGCAGAATAATATTCTTCTATATGCACAGTTAAGCAAACAAAGACTCCTTAGAATCAGATGTAAGTGAATTTCAAAATAAGAAGCTATAAACCAGCTGATTTTTTTCATTGTGTGGGATTTCTTTGGGTTATTATTTCAGTCTTGTAATCTGTTTAACGTTTTTGTACTTGGAAAGACAATAGAATATGGCAGGTTCTTTGACAGTTTGCTAACATAAATTAACCTCATTTATGGGAAAACTGACTGTGTGTGAACATTTACTTTCGCAGTGCTTTGTAAGACAGTCTCTAAATTGCTGGCTTTCTGGGATATCTGCTGAGTAGTAACACTTACGATATAGCATGTATCTTATGATAGGCTTGCATATAGATGACCTTATCATATTTGTAGGAGAAAAGAAATAAAAAAGACATGCCCGATACCTTTTTTCAAGTTAATCAAAATTCTCAGCATTGCACCCATAAAAGACTACTGTTTTGCATAGGATTTTGTTGGGGTAGCAGAGAGAGGTATTTGGCCATGGTTCGTTCTTTAATTCATAAAGAAACCATGCAAACCAAGATTAATAGCAAGTATTTCATGACAGCAATTTATCACATAGAAATAATATTAGCCTAAGCGAAATGCTTAGGATTATATTTGTTTATTTCTGTTTAGTCTGACAAATGATTGTTTTCTAGGAACAAGGACAACACAGGAAAATGGCATCAGCATAATACCCTCACAAAATGATGGCAACCAAAATAACTATTAGACTTTTCTTATTTTGCTAAATTTAACATTGATTGTGGCTAATTTAAGTAGATCTTAAACTAAAAGAATTCTAAGCCACTTTATTTGTAAAGTCCACTGGTGTTTATTTTTATTTCATAGATATTCCTCATCATTGTCACCTAACTTATATACTACCTCTTAGCTTTACAAATAAATTCACAAGTGAAAGAGTCTGAGGATCCTGTCTATCCACCTTCTAAAAACATGTGTATTTCACCTTTCAGTGATCTACTGTTAGATTTGTCACATAACTAAGCAACAGAAGAAAATGCAGACTTACACAACCCCCCACGTTGCCTCATAAATAGTTATTTTGTTGTGTAGAACTTCTGGTGTTAAGGAAGGACCAAAAAAGTTTCGGGGGGTGGGAGTGGGGGGGGTGGAGGGGGGACGGGGAGGGGGACACACATGGGACAACAATAGAGGGAGAGACGAATGGCATTTTCTAGTCTGAGTTCTGCAATTAAAAAAAGCTCTGTCTTTAAAAAGAGATATTTGTGTTGTGAACCTAATAAATAAATAAATAAAAGGCTGACGACTTCTTTAGTACTCTAAGCCTGGACTGAAAATTTTCACTTTAGGCTACCTTTTCTGAGAGTCTTTGCTATCAATTGTATTTGTTCTGGATGACCTACATTTATGGTGGTAAAACCTTTAATGTATAATCATATCATCATATTTTCTGTACATGCCACATATGTTAGGAATAAACTATTTTAGGTGCGTTTCAAAGCCTTAAAGTATGTTTATGGATTATCTCTTGTACTGTTAATATAAAGTTAGATCCCTTGGTTACTGTAGGTCCAATTGTGTGCATGTTTCAGAGGGAGCCTTTGAAACCTCTAAATATAGCTTAAAAGAGTTTCTCTATATCTAAAATGTCATGACATTAACACCCAGTATCTTGGGATACTCCAAAGTTAGAAACTGGGAAACTGATCCTTTCCAGTAGCATAAAGCTCCCATTTCTAGCCTCTCAAGTCTTCAAAGAAATGGACTTACTTTCTGACATTTTAGACGTAAAAAAGGTTTTGTGAGTCTTGCTCATCCTGTATATTAGGAAGTTATATTTTCTGAGGAAAATTTACTGTTTTGAAAAGAGAAAGAAGCAATGCCTCCTTGTTGTATTTGATTTAAAATAATAATGAAAAGATCTCTACTGGTTCTTTACATGTATTCTGTAGTTCTGATTTTTATAGGAGGGGATCTAGGTCATAAAAGCTGTGCTAATTAATCACAAATATATAAAAAAATCTTATATTCAGGTTCATATTTATAAAAAGCGGATGTACTTACCTAGTTCTGTATGAAACTAGAGTTTGAATTTGCAGATATATATGCTTTTTATGAGCAGATAAAGGAGATTTTATTTGCTGCCATTAAGAAGGAAGTTCAATTAAAAGGAAAAATAGTAGTATGTGCTTAGATTTTCTTTGACCCAGTGCTCATCAGTGGTGATTGTGTACTCTGGGCTTTTTTGGTGGTGAGACTGAATCTGTAATTAATCGCAGATATGAATATGAAAAGAAATTTACTATCTCAGTTCTCTTTAGTAAAGCATTTTGTTGAGCTGGATGACAAATCAGTGCCTGAAGTTGTATGTCACGGTCAGACTACTTTTCCATTTAGGGCCTATTGTACAGTGACTGAAAAATGGTAGAGCGGTTCAGCTCCATTTGCTGAATAACCTGGAGGTCCTTAGGGGAAAAGGGGAAAAATCTCCTCTGCCTCAGAGACTGTTGGATCTAACCTGAATTCTGGGCATACAAGTAGCATATTTCTCCTGCAAAACCTTGTGTTAAGCCTGGCTTTGACTAGTGTGATGGGAATATCAGACATCTCCCCAGAGTAACATTTTGCATTACAGCAGAGATTATATGCAGTTATCTGTGTGTTTGCCCAGGAAATTATATATATGTTTCTGAGATGAATCAGTAGTGCTCCTTTATATTGTACATGCCAGTTAACAAAAGATAACTTGTTTTCTTTACATCAAATCCAAGAATTTCAGAGTTGCCAAATGTCCCAACTTTCTTTCTGCACAGATACCTTGAAAGGCCTTGGGTTTAAAATGTGAATTTTCACAGTATTACAAAAATCATGTCTTGGATGGAGTGGAAAGAACTGAGAGAATCAGATTCTATAGTTTATGTTTAAACATGCCGTCCAAAATCACTTTAGAAATTTATCTACTAAACTATATTCTGGTTTATACCAACTTTAGTATTTCCCACATACTGTCTCCAATAAATACATATTATCTGTAAGTATACACATACATTAACAAATTATACATTAAAGTTATAGCTCTAGATACACATTTTGAGTCCTTTAATGTACAACAGTTTAAAGAAATTCTTTATTATAGCTATAATTGATTACATAGGAAAACAGTAATCATCTCACGGCCTAAATGTTTTGCTTGCATCATATCTGCCTTGCTAATATTCTATACAAATGATAAGCACTGACAGTGATGTCTCAAGAAATGCCAACAGTCTCATTACAGAAAACCTGGATTATTTAGAGACTGAAAACTCAAACCCATTTGAATTTATGTAACTAGCAAGTGCTTGCTGGATAGTGAAGGCATGCCTGGTTCAATATAACTCAGATATGAGCTGAACTGTTTTATTTTCCTTTTATATTTTCTTTTCCTTTCTCTATTTTCTTATTTCATATTGTCTACTTTCTAAATGTGAGGTTCTAAACCAGTTATTCTTAGTCAGCTAGCTATCAGAGAAGACTCTTAGAGAGATAAGAATGGATAAAATTGGATAGATTTTTTTTTTCTCTCCGGCTTTTCCTTCTCTCTGACAGAAGTTGACCATGATTTGAAGTGAATTTTATCCCTAAAGTAGCTTTATAGAGCAATCCAAAGTAACCTTCCTATATTCAGTTCATTGTTAACAATTATAAAGTCTACTTTCACATTATCTATCATGGCTTATCACAAAGAATCCCTGTTATTCTCTCTAGCCAATTCAATAGCCCTGACAGTGCTGTAGTGGTGGTGATGTGCGTTCGCATGTAATTCGGGCATGGAAGCATCCTTCGCTGATATTTTCTGTTCCTGGGAGGCCTTGCATAGGGAGATGATTGATCAAATGGTCTCCTACAGGGGTGCCATTGCTGCAGGCTGGTCATTTAGGGTGGCCAACCAAAACCAAAACTGAGGCATATAAAATAAAAAGGAACACAGAAGTAGCTAGAGGCAAAAAAAAAAAAATAATTGTCAGTCCATTCTTTTGTTACAGCTGTGCTTCAAGCATCAGCGCTTGTAAGAAGCTAAAAAGTGGCCCTAGGATGAAGCTCTGTAATTGGAGGCAAGCAAGGCACAGATGCTAGCTTTTATTAAATATCAACAGAATTTAACAGTGCCAACAGGCCAGCACTGAAGGAGAAGGAAGGATGAGAAGAAAATTCCTTCCCTGGGCTAATTTCATGCTTACTGTCCTTCAGACCTACTCATCAAATCTGTCATTATATTCTGTGTCTCTGAGAGAGTCAGGCTATCTATAAATAACTGGATAGCTGTATACATTTGAGCCATGTATAAACAATATATTGCTCATGAGATGCTGTAGGCTATCCTGCTTGGTTCCCAGCTGCTGCTACTGAAGGGCACAAGTGTCTTGTAAGTACTGTGTGGTATCTGTCAGCCCTACGTACACATCTTTACTTCCTTGGAGTATCTCAAAAGTCATTAGACAATAATGTTCAGGCAACTGAACCCTTCCCAAAATGCTAAATGGACTCCTTAAGTGGATGAAGGCATATATCAGAACTGTTGATAATTCTGTGCAGCAAAATGTTTCTTTCTCCTGTTCTCTTGCACTGAAATTTTGAAGGCTTATAGAAAGAGGCAAAAACATTGAGCCCGACTTCTCTGCTCACTGGCACCTTGTAGGGCATTTTTTGTGAAAAGGAAGTGGTCAATTTAATTTGGAGATGGACATTCTTGGGTCCTGGTACTTTGTTATGACATGGCTTCATCCAGCTGCAGAATGGACTTGTTGAGGCTATTATCCATCAGGCAGATTTGCTGCAGCTCTTGGACTTCTCTATATTTTACTCAGTGAGAACAAAAGAGATTTAAGAATATCTCTCCTCTGAGATCTCAGGTGCCCTGCCCCTTCACTGCATGCACTGAAAATGGAACAAACCAGAGTAATTTAGAAGTATCAGCCTTGTTTGTTTAGGTTATCTCTCTCTCCAGATTATTTGAATAGCGCTGTGTTGTGCAGATCTTTATCTAAGATCATACAGGAAAGAATTTTGTATAAAGCTAAATTACTTTGTCTGATGCAGCAAATTCTAATACTGAATTGAAAAGCACTCATGACAATTTAGCTAGTTTCTACTTGTTTGTCACAGCACTCACAGAGTTCTCTGTTTCTTCAGACTGACCATGTGCAAGCTGCCTTTATACTGAAGGATGCCACCCCGAAATGGCTACTCAAGAGTCATTACTCAAAGGTAATTGTAAAGCTGAAAGGTGTTCAGTGCTGACAGCACCCTCCCTCCCTCCTTCACTCCCCTCTAATCTCCCAAACTGCTACAGGAAATCCTAGCTATATAGACAGTCCCTGGAGAGTTGCTTTGCTTTGCAACGTTCCTGCCAAAAGACAGCACTGTTTTTGCCTGAAGTTCTCTTTTATGACATCTACAGATCAGCATAAAGTACCCTGCAAAATTAATTGAATTCTCCAATAATTGTTTTAAAGCCAAATGCCATATAGAGCCTTCAGATATATATGCATTTTTAAATGTCTTTGTAGCCTGATTTGGGCCATTTACCTCATGAAATCTTAACTTAAGGCTGAGTGCATTAATGAAACTGTGAGTCAATGTATATTTTTCTTTTCTGCCTTTTTTTTTTTATTAATGTGGATGCTTTTGTTTTCTGCTGCAGTGAACATGTTTCTCAGGTTTACTTGATCTGTCCACCTGTTGGTGACAATGTGAGCAAGGATGGGAGAATAACAATAGGTAGATACTAAGAGAAGGAGAATTGTGTCAAAGAAGATTAGGAAGAAGTATACAGATACAGCAAATTCAGTCTGATAGTTGTAGGAGATTTAGTAGGGCAAGGAAATAAAAGTTTAATTTTCCAAAGCTGTCTAAGTTGGGGACAATACTCATCTGCAGTGTACTGCACTGGTTCCTTCTACACAGGTTCCCCAATTCCCCCACACCGATGGGGCTCTGCTGTCATGGGTGTTGTGTTAAAATTAAGGAATGAGCTCACTGCACTACCACTTAATATAAAAAATGGACACCTGCATCCCTTTATACAAACTGAGGGGTGAGACTGGTCAAAGCCAGCTTGGATCAATGCAGATACAGTGGGGTGGACATTGTGGCATTCAGAGGGTTGTAAGGAGTTGAGCACCCGCTGCCACATAAAATCAACAGATGTGTTCTTGCAGAAAGAAATTCTAAAGTTCATGTGAGATGTTAAACAGATGATTGGGTGGGTGGGAATTTACAAAAAAAAAAAAAAACCTTAAAGAAAAAAAGGGCAATTTGTGGACAGAAGGAATTTTAGTGCAGAGCAGTCTATGTTATGGTTATGTAGCATCCACCAAGGGTGAGAGTTTGAATGTGAAGTACCAGAAGTTATTGGCTACATTTACATTAATAAGTAACTCAGTCAAATGGGAAAGATCAGCACATCAAAGCAGGTCATGCTGGCATTTACATCTGCTGTACGTGACGTCTGGAGTTTTAGTTTTTGCACTGGATTTAGCATGCTTTCCTAGACTGAACATCCCTGCTATCTGTATGACTCAAAGCAGCCCAAAGGTCCAGTCACTGCTTGGCACCCTTACGTCTTGTCATGACATAGGGGCACGTTTGGTGCATACATGAAGACATACATTGCAGAGGAATGAAGGCAGTGGGTTGCTTAGCATTGATAACATGCAGCTGTGGCCTTGCCTCAGAGGCAGTGGGTTGATTGACATGGATGATGTGCAGCTGTGGCTCGTTCCTAGAAAGTGGATAAATAGTACTGAGAAGTGGGGGGGGTTTGGGTGGAGGAGCAGCAGTGGGGTCTGACTTCTGGAGGAAGGAGAAACAGCATGGACAGTAGAATCTGGGTGATGGTAAAAGCCTTGTTGTAGCCTACTATTTTGTGCTGCATCAATACTTTGTGTTTAGATTCCTGTTAAAGAAATTAATTTTGCAATGACTGAAACTACTCTCAGCTGAATTGCATGGTTTGCTCTAGAACAGAGCCTGAGATATAATCATTGTTTAATGTTTAATAGATGCTTTAAAATTTATAAACCTGTTTTTGAAAGCAATAGAGCAGATTCTGCATTTATCATGAGGTGTACTAAATCGTAACTCCAACTTCAGTGCATTTATTCCTAATTGTACTTGAACAAATAAAAAGATAGTCAATCTCCTTTTGAAGAAACTGATTACCAGGGCTAAGAATTACACCATATATTCAGTATTCTGTCATGTGCCTATTGTACCTGAAACAAAGCAGGTGTTACATAAACACAAACATTTATATAAAAAGTATTATAGAATTTTAAACTTTAATTTGGGTTGTTTGAACATTTTTTAAAAATTTCCCTATTTCCATCTGTTTGTATGTATACATAGAGGATTTCAACATGCTCTTTTTTTATTAGTAATTAATTTATTCCTTTGAAATAAGGATTGTGTTATAATGCTAGTACTGTTAAGTCAGATATTGCTGAAAGTGCTCATATAGACTGATTCTTTTTATTTATTAATTTAGCAATTTTATTTTTCAATGCAGTATGTTTCTCACATATTTTGCATTCTAGATCTTCTTTTATTATGCCATTTCCCCCTTCTTTTTAAAGCACCACTAATTCACCTCAGTGCAGCAATAATGAGTAACTGAAAGGAGTTTGGAAGGAAAGAGGAAAAAAGAGAGCTATTGAAGTAAATGAAGCATTACCCATGACTGCTGCACACAACAGTGTCTGTTCCTGTACTCACGTCATATCCCCTCTTTTGAGCATTAGAAAGATAACTAATTTCCCAGAGCATCCCATGCTCAAGGGCAATAGTTACCTTCACCACAGAGACAATTAGCACTGGCTGTTATAATTTTGGAAATATGTAGCAATTACTTGCAGCAGAAGCTGGGATCTCAGAATCACTTAATGAAGACTGGAAAGAGCAGAGCTCAGAGATGGTGGCCCAGAGCTGCTAAATTCACTGCTCTACACTGTTAGTTTACAGAATGCCAATGCAGATAATCTTCGCTTTTCTTTTTGTCTTTCCTCCTCCTTTCCACCTGTCTTTATGATCTGATCATCTTAGCATCTCATTTGTATTACCCTTTCTGTTCTGTGCATTGCATTAGCTTATGATTGCATTTGGCTAATTTTTTAACTCATAACTTAAAAAATGAAAATGTTTCAATGAACTATATTATACTGTTGCCTTGCATAAGCATGCACTCGTCTTTGTTTTTCTTGGAAGTTCCTATTATACTTGCTTTTGGTTTTATTTACCCCTCTATAACTCACAATTAAAATTTATTTCACTTTGAAGGTCTTAAGGATGTGTGAAAGCTCTGTGTATGTGTAAACTCCTGGAGCTAACTATGTATTTACACTGTTGGAGGGAGCATAATATATAGAACTTGTTTGCGATTATGCCATTTGTAATAAACAAAATAAAAAAGATAAGGTTAAAGCTCACTTCTAAATACATGAACTCTCTAATGCCAATTATTTTCAAATTGATTCACAGCAAATCTTAAGACTGAGGCTGATGCCTGTCTCTCTGGGTAAGTTTCATTTTTACATAGTATTATGAAGATAGCTTTAACTGAAAAAGTGCTCGAAGGAATGTATAAGAAATACCATAGACAAATAGCTCACATTGCTTTGAATGGATGGTTGCTTGGCACTAGTGCTTTTCTTTCTGAAGGGATTTTGGAGACTCTTGTGTTCGAACACTTGCAATTAGAAATTATGTTATCATAAGCATGCTGGTGTTTCAGGCATACAAATTTCATTGTGTTAGAGATGTGCTGCAGAAGGGCTTGCAGCTGGACTTCACGTCACTGATCACAGCCCTCTGAGCCCAGCAGTTCCACCAGTTTTCAGTCCACACTACTCTCCACTTACCTCATCCATACCTCCTCAGCTTGTCTATGAGGGTGTTAAGGGAGACAGTCCAGAAAGCCTTATTAAAGTTGAAAAGAGCAGCCCTATGGAGAAGGACTTGGGGATACCGGTGGATAAAAAACTGGTCATAAGCTGGCTGTGTGCACTTGCAGCCCAGAAAGCCAACCATATTCTGGGCTGCATAGAAAGAATCATGGCCAGCAGGTTGAGGGAGGTGATTTTCCCCCTCTGCTCTCATGAGACCCCACCTGTAGTATTGTGTTCAGCTCTGGGGCCCCCAGCACAGGCAAGGCATGGACCTGTTGGAGCAGGTCCAGAGGAGAGCCATGAAAATGGTCAGAGAGCTGGACCACCTCTCCTATGAAGACAGGCTGAGAAAGTTGGAGTTGTTCAGCCTGGAGAAGGCTCCAGGGAGACCTTACTGCAGCTTTTCAATAGTTAGAGGGCTTATAAGAAAGATGGAGAAAGACTTTTTACTAGGGCCTGTAGTGACAGGACGAGGGGCAACAGTTTTAAACTGAAAGAGGGCAGATTTAGGTTGAACACAAGGAAGAAATCTTTTATGAAGAGGATGGTTAGGCACTGGTACAGGTTGCGTAGTGATGTGGGTGCCCCATCAATGGAAAATCTCAAAGTCTGGTTGGATAGGGCTTTGAGCCACCGTATCTAGTGAAAGATGTCCTTGCCTCTGGCAGGGGGGGTTGTACTAGATAATCTTTCATGGTCCTTTCCAACCCAAACCTTTCTATGATTCTGTTGGAGTTGTGTATGTCCAGTTTCTTTAAATGTTCCCTAGCCTGATCTGCCTCTACTGAGGGTAAATATTCCTTGGTCTGGAGTTTTGCATTGGTCTTGGGGACCCCATAAGATCACAGCCCAGCAACTGCACACAGACTTCTAATTCCTCCTTTTTGTTCCCCGTGCTTTCTGCCTTAGTGTAGAAGCACTTCAAGTGGGCACCCAGTCTTGCTGATTTCCCAGAAAATGTATGACAACATCCCCTATTGTGCAGCCCTGTAGGCACTTCCTTATTTGAGTGCATATGCTTAACACTGGCCCCTTGGAGCCCAGCATTGTTGATTATAAAGTCTCTCCTGTCCATGTGATCTGACACCCTTTGCTTGCCATCCCAATCCACCCTCATCTCCCTCCCCTGTCATTCCTAGTTTAAAGCTCTCCTCATAAGTTTGGCTGGCCTGTTGGTAAAGTTGCTTCTTCTCCACATAGTCAGGTGGGTCTCATCTTTTCAAAAGTCTGTGATCATCAAATAGACTTCACTGAACACAGGTTCCCACCACCTACCAGGACACTGAAACTATTCTATAGTGGAGCAGGAGCCATTCTACTGAAAATGTCCTGCCAGAAATTATGAGCTTCCAACCTTTGCCACCCTGGGAGTCTCTATTTCTCAACCCAATAAGCACAGACCCTTCCTGGCCCTCTTTCAGCCTGGCTGGGAGCCCAGGCTTTTGTATCCTGTAGGGTCCCAGTGAAAATCTGTTCAATTGTTTTCTCATCATCCTTGATGCTGCCCAGCCTGCTGAACTCCTCCCGCAGCGCCTTTGCTTGGTGACACAGACCCGCCCCTGTGATCACGTCCTGTAATTGAGGAGCCCATTATCCTTGACCTCAGGATCAGCAAGAGGCTGAGGGCTTCCTTGTGGCCCCAGATCTGCAAAGCTGTATCCATCCTCAGGAGCTCCAATTGGGTTGAGATCTCCATTGACCCAGAATAGTTGCTCCAGTGGGTACTAGGGACTCAGCTCAGTGGCTTTTCTACTGCTGCTGAGCATATGTACACTGCCCTCAGCAGTTTCTTGCTCCCATCTGCACAAAATGCTGTCCTTTGAGATCCACTCTAAACCCAGTATTTCTATTGGGTCCTCCTTAGTACCTGTTGAAATGGTGTGTGACCCGCCCCGGTTAGAAGTCATCTGGAACAACAGCTCAACAGCCTTTGATAGTTTCTGGAGAAGCTGCAAGCTGCCTTCTAAGGATGGGTCTGAAGTTACTAAAACTGTCCTGAACAGGAAGAACAGTGACATACTTTTAAATCAAAATTGACTAAAATGCAATAGCTTTGTGTAAGACCATGCATGATATCCACCTACAGCAGACTAATAGAAAAATGGAAGAGAGGAAAAGACAGGGCTGATTGATAATAGTAATAATAATTATTATTATTATTGTTATTTGGTGTTCTATCTTACACTCATGCTCTGCCAGCATTTTAATGTTTGTGGAGCAAATGAAGAATTTCTCAATAGTGCCAGAGGGGCATCATGTTAATTCTTTGAGAGAGAAAATCCTTACAATTTTAGCATGCCTCGAGCACTGCTGGTTTATGATAAGGTCTTTGTAGAAGTGCAATAAAGATGATGGCTTAGTTAAAATACTATCAATATACTTGGTTAGGAAATGAAAACCCCAGTCTTTCATGTGTATTTAAATGAGTGAATCTTCCTATTCTTCCTTTAAAGAATTTCAATGTATACATGGGTAATCTGTTATGTTGGTTTTATTTTTGGTGTAATTGTGTTTGAATATAGAAATATTTCTGGGATTAAGAATCATCACTCTCTGAAAGAGTCTTATTCTGAGAGGAGGGTGAATATACATTGGGATGAACAAATACCATCGCAGATACCTTTGTAAATTTAAGTGTAAATACGAATGCCTATGCTCATACAAAACGTGTAGAAATGTGTTCTACTAGGTATCTTCATGCTTTGTGAAGGTAGTCAATAGTATGCAAAGCTGAATAGATTATTAAATAAACAACCAGGATAAGTCATTTAAGATTCTTGTTGTGGATTTTGTGTTCCATTGCATGTTCTTTCCCTATAGGTTTCAGTAAATGGTGCTAATGATATGTGGCACTAATATAGAGAAGGAACTGCATAGCTGACTTTCCAGTGGCTGCTTTTGACTGCAATAGACCATTTCAAGTGTATGCAGGTAGTAAATGCAGAGGGAGTACAAGGATTTATTTGGCTGTCCAGGAAAGAGGACTTCAATTATCTTTTTGTGGATCTCTCATCACGTGTAAAATATGAGTGTAAAGTAATTTGATCAAAGCTGAGCAACAGCACAACAGCAGCACTGTGACAGGAGCTTTAGATACAGCAGTATGTTATGTATCATCATTTTTTCCTCCTACTAAAATCTAATGGGATTGTATAGCTTTGTATCTCTGCTGATAAGGCCTTGTACACATTCTGTATGACAATGTGTATTTTGAGTGTGTTGTCCTTCTGGGCTATATAAATAAATATTTTGACGGCAGACCTGAGCGTCCTCATTTTAAAAGTTTTCCTTTCCAACAAGAAAAATTTTTCAGGAAGTAGGGTCCAGGGTTTGAGACAGAGATGATATGGTGAATTGTGATGTTTTTTTTTACCTCCGGTAATTTCAATATAGTAAATTGTAGCTATGTTGATTTGTACTTCCAAGTAATTCGAATGCTTTAAGAAATCCCAGTTTTGGTATATCTAAAATATTGCTGGAGACTGTTAGAGATTCTGTCACGCCTCCCTATAGTATTTTTTAAAGTTACTTAAGTAGTCAGTTACAGTATGAAATGTCTGTATCCTGATGTTTTCCACAGATGATGTTGGATCACAGTTATCCATTTACAAGCGTATTGAGCCTTCAGCCAAATATCAAACCTGGATGTTATGTTGCCAACAGTTCCACTGGCTCCTACAAATGTTGTTGTTATTTTCCTGACTCCTCTGCTGCCATACTTTTGACCTTCTATTTATTGAGTGTGTTACAATGACTCTGCTACCGTAAGGTAACAGCTATTGCTACTCTCCAGATATTGTCAGGTAGAGTGGTTTTCCACATGACAGTATGGACAATATTTTCCTCTGACAAGATAATAATTTTACTTTTTCTCTTATTCAAAGGATTTTTGTGAGCCAGAATGATAAAATTAACATCTGAAGAGCTGGCATTTTTTTTCAATGATGTCCCATTAATCTTGTGAGATAAATGCTTGGCAGATTCGGAAGACGGGGTATGTTAAAACAGAGACAGTTCTAATATTAATAAAAAATGTAGTAAAAATGTAATTTATTTTTAAAAATATATATGCAAGTGCCATATGAAAGGAGGCAAGAACTATCAGGTTCATTTTACATACAAAGAAACAGATGAGAGAAGTAGTAGGACTTCCCCAAGTTTATCCTTGGGATTATAAGGAACCACATTCACTTATTTTTCTATGAAAAAGATAACTAGATGCTTAGTTAGGTCTGTCACAAAATCACAGAACTGCTGAAGTGGGAAGGAACCTCTGGAGTTCAGATAGTCCATCCCCATGCTCAAACAGGGTCAGCTACAGCAGGTTGCTCAGAAAGTTTAAACTCACTAGTCATTCTTTGAGGCTAATGTGATTTTCGTGTTTGGAATTCAGTACTTCAGAAGATTAGACTCCGCTGTTAGCAACAATTAGTGCTATGACACTCCTTTCTATTTTGGTTAGATACGGATAGTTTTAATATTTCTTCAGTGTTTGTCATCTAGGAAAACTCCATGAGCACAGAGTAGCAATCAATTAAAAGTAAATAGGTATCTCTGACAGTTTAAAAGAGTCCCAAAGAAGATGACAAGAGAATGGTACAAGACAATAAATAATTTATAGCTGGAGAAAATTAATCAAGAACCCCCAATTCCCTCTGTCCCCACACACAGGTGCTCAATTACACTACCTCTAAGAAGAGGCAGGAGACCAATAACGAAGCATCTGTGACATAAATGAATTTAACTATTAGGGAAGAAAGTCTTGAAATATAAACACACTGAAGTAACCAAACCAAATTACAATGCAATGTACATTTACCTTATATATACTATTTCCCATAACTTTTCACATAATTAAATATTATAAATGCTATAAAGTGTAAGTAAAATACAGAAGCAGTAGAGGGATTTTCTAGTGATGCAGAGTATGCAATCATAAGCTAATGCAAAGAAGTGAAAAAATTAGAAAAATTGAGATAGAGAAATTCAGACAAAGATGAAAAGTTGGTAAGTTAGGCCTTGGTGCTGAACCATTAAAATGAGTGGAAGTTACTGCATTGTCCTCAGTGGAAGCAGTTAACTCCAGAGGGTAACAATGAGTTTGCTGAAAGTGGTGGAAGCATTGATGGAGGAGAGTAAAGTCAAAGACAATGACAGTGATTGTTCAGAAGAGGGGACAGGAAGAGGACTAAATAGGTATGTGAGGTCCTCAAAGAATTTTGGAAATAGTTGCCTGTTTCATTACTGGTTTTCTTCATTTTGATGCCTGCATAATGCAGATGAAATAAGTGAATTGAATTAACAGACCTATCCCAGTTTAAAGCACAGAAGGGACCTAACAATGCAGTTCAAAATGGTTCCCAAAATGACTGTTGATCCATATACACATAGGAATCGTCCTTTCTATTCCATTTCTACCTCTGCTGTTTCATAAAGCAGTAGTGCATGAATCCACCTGGAACATAGCTTGTGAGCTTTGAGACTCCCAGGTCTAATTCAGTGGGTTGCTCATCTGATTGCTTCAATGCTAAAACACAGTTTGGCGGCTGTTACTGCTACTGAAGACCGTTTCTGTTTGACTCCTGACAAATGAGGTAGGTAATAGCTTATGTAACATAGTTGTATTTACTCACCTATTTTGTTTTTTTTTTGTTGTTTTTTTTTTTTTTTTAAGTGGAACGAGGAATAAGATAGTCATACCTATAGTTTTTTTTATGTATCTTGACTTTTTATAGACATACATATATGTAATTAAATTCAAAGTTCGTTTCCTAATTTCTTTAGATGATACTGTTTATGATTCTAGTCCAATATTATTTTGGGCAGATTCTTCAAAAACATTCCACAAGACTCAGTGATTTCTCATTTTTGCTTTGCAGTGATATTTCTCTGTCCTACATACTTTTTCCTACTCTTCCCTTTTTTTCTTAGTAACCACAAGGAGGTGGATGATTCACTTAGCTGGTGAAATATAATTCTTTTACATTTCTTTCAAAGGATCCCAGAATGAATCATCCTTCTCTCATTATAGCTTATAAAACTATTATTTTCCTTTTAGGCAAAACAGGGCCTTAGTTGTTGTCATCAAAACCTTGCTATTGTACTGATGTAGTCATAAGATTTATTTCTACACTATTCAGTTAATGAATCTCAGCAACAGATTCATTTGAATGAAGAAGGGTTATGACCTGTAGTCTATGAAGGTAGGAAACCCAATTCCCTATTGTTTGACACAATGACAGTCAATTAAAACCAGACAGAAAAGGGATAAACTACTATCAGAACAGATTATTTTTGAGGGATGCAAGTGACCACCTGGGATGAGATTCAGCAGGCACAGGTCTCCTACATTAACAGATTTCATGTCCACAGGCAGATTCTAAATGACTATTAACAGTGGTTTATTAAATGCACTTTCACTAATTCTGTGATTATTTTGTACAGCTATTTTAAAATAAATTTTATTTATAATAGAAACTTCAAAAAGTAACTAAAAAAATCTCCACATCTCCTTTACTTTTCCAGCATAATTTATTTTTACCTATTTTAGTAATGTCAGTAATGTTGCTTTTTCTGAATAATACATACCTCTTATCCTTCAGAATGTGGATCTACTTATACTGCATTTGTTGTTTTAAATTGTATTTTTAAATTTCTTCTTCCTTCCTGTTGCTCTGTGTAAATTGGCTTCATGTTGAAGATTATGCAATTTCACAATTAACCCATTTTTATCCAGTTAACAGGAGATCAGTTTTGCTGATTTCACCTAAAAAAAATTCTTTTAATTTTGTTTGGCACTTTCAAGCAAGGTTTTGATGCCACTTGTGTATGAGAATAAGAACCTATCATTGCTCATATGTAGCTAGAGATTCTAAATGGCAGTTTAGCTATGGAATCTTTTTGCAGTGAGAACCTTTCAAAATTAGTCCTCAAAGTTCAGTTTCAAGGGGTACTAGGGACTAAACAAGACCCAGGAAGTCTCATAAAATATCTGTATTGTCTTTTAAGTGTGGATCCAGACCCTGCTCCAAACTTGCATGGTGTCATTTTTGAGTGATTCAGAACGCAGTAGAAACATTCTTGCCATTTCATTCCTCTTCTTGCAGCACTGATAGGCCAGGTGATGGAATGGCCCTGCTTTTGTCAATTTCAAGTCTGTTTTGTACATATATTTCAAAAGGTCTGTGGAGTGATGTCATACGGCAAAAATGGAGCAGATGAGTTTGTTTGGGGTCTTTGTAGAACTGAATATCACATGCTGAAAGTTGCTTTAAATACATATAGAACTGATAAATAGGTATTTTAGGACTCACTTTAAGTCAAATAGAGTGTAATGGATTTTAACTGTATGGAGTGCTCGCCAAGGAACATGAGTTATGCTTCCTATGGACATGCTCGCCGCCGAGCAAAGCAAATGTACACTACAGTCAGTATTACTATGTAAGTAAACCTTTGCCTAGTATCTGCCTATAAGAAAAAATGTGTAAAATTCAGTGTTCATGTCCAGTCTGAAATGTCTTTATTATCCTCATTTCTTCTTTTTGCACATACCTAGAACTGCTCAGGCTAAGAGCACCCACTTACGCCTTATAGGGATCTAGAAAATAGAAACTCAACCAAGTTGAATTAAGCCTATAATAAAATGTTGAATCTGCTTTCTTTTTGAAGTCTGACAGGGATACATTTTTACCTTCCGTCTTTACTTTTCTTTTAACTGGTAGGTAGAGCATTTGCTGAAGAAATAGATCTTAGCTCTTCTGATTTTTTTAGCACAAAGGAGATGAAACCTAGCATTGCCACTTGCCAGGACAGCCATCTAAAAATTCAATTTACAATGTGTGCAGCAAAGGGCGAGTCAAGTGGAGTTATTTGGAGATATAGGAACCATGTTCATAGAACCACAGAATGATAGAATGATAAAATGTTTTGGGTTGGAAAGGACCTTAAAGATCATCTAGTTCCAACACCCCTGCCATGGGCAGGGACACCGTCCACTAGACCAGGCTGCTTCTGTCAATGCTGTACCGCTGTACCACTTCAATGCTGCAGAACCACAAGAAGTGTTCAGGGACAGGAAGAGAATTCTAAGGAAGAATAGCTTGATAGTCCAGTTCTTGAAGTAGTCTCCTACCAGGGGAATCATCATAGCTTCTTGTCTGTCAGCTTTTGTTTATGTATTTTATACAGAATAGTCATTGGGCAAACCCAATGAACAATTCTGAATGAGGAAAAGATAATTCCTTAGGGTTCACAAGGGCTTAACTCCATGTTTTTCTCATGGCAAGCACTGTTCCTGCTTCCAAAATGTAAATGTACCTTAAGCCCTATCTAGGATACTTCATTCTTTGAAAGAATAACATTTAAAGTCTAAGCCCAGGAGAGAACTTCAGACCTGAATTCAAAGTGAAGAAGGGTGATTTTGGGATTCATATTCCAGACATATGATTGGATTTCAGGCAGGTTTAGTGATTGACATTTCTTCATGTCTTATTTTTGTTTTCTTCATCATATGTTTTGGGTTTTTTTTCATGACCATCTGAGATGCTCTTCATGCCTTGTACATGAGTTATATGGGCTTACTTAACTCTAGGATTCGAATTTCATTGTGGGAACCAGGCCTAAAATTAAGTGTTGCAATATATCTAAGTTAGACGGGCACTGAAATATTTTATTGCATCTGGTCCTCAATAATATGGCTTATGACAGAAAAGAAGTGGTATGGAAAAGATTACCCACACAATATTTTGTGGAAGTAGACAATACAGCCCTGTTTCACAAGGGTGATTCTTAATATCTAGTTTGTGTATTTAAAATTATTACATTACAGTTAGAACTTATCTGCTTGATAGAATATGTGTTTCTGATCTGATTAGGAACAGGTTCTATTCTGAGAGCTTTTCTGCTACCTCTTCAACATTTCTCATCAGCTAATAAATTTTATTGCTTGATTTAAATTGTATGATTTGAAAATACATATCCATATTTATGATTTCCCAATTAAAATTCCAGAATTAGTGCCAGCTGTAGTTTGTTCCATTTGCTTTGTATCTTTGCGGTGTCCCATATTATCAGCTTAGTTTTTACATCATTATGAAACAGAACAGATTTTTTCTTTGGTGGATAATTTCTGTTTTGTTTTGAGGGTTTTTTTTCAGTCTACAGTCAGATAGCCTAAATTATGCTAGTTTCTTTTGTGTTTTCTTTAAGGAGATGGACAAAGAACTTATGAAAGTGTTGGGGTAAGACCCCAGGCAGCCAAGGCAATGGAGTGGAACCGTTCTATTCTTTCCTTAGAACATACTAAAAGGTAACAAAATCAATCTTCATATCTTTCAATCTTTAAAGCTGTGTTTTCTTAGGAATGTAACAAACAAGGAACCCCGAAATAAGCTCACACTAGGAAAAAGGATCTTGCTTTTCAGCTAGGAACTCCTAAATTGAGCAATTTCTATGCACTCTGGATCCCCCTTGTTCACCTTTGCGGTGAGAAAGTTCCTTGTTTTTCTTATAAGTCTCTTGGCTCCATTTGTATTTAAAATTCCTCATTTTCTGTGTTTTTCTCTGCCTCCTTCACTGTGTATTTCAAATATTTCTTTGAGTGGAGCTTGCTCAGTCATTCTTGAGAAAAGGCCAAGTCTTCAGGGGCAGGAGTCAATCTGGTCCAAAGTAAAACAGGCATAACAAGGCATTCCTTAGCCCCAGCTACTTCAATTTTTAACTGACATCATAATGCTCACATAGTAAGTTGTAGCAAATGAATAACATAAATATCTCTTTTGTTCCAATAGCTCACACACTTATCTATTAACCTAGCAAAATTTAATTTGCTTTACTTCTGATTGTTTGTGGAAAATAACCAAGCTTAGAGCCTAAATTTGCCCTATCGTGCATACACTTCCACCCCTTCCCCTCCCCCCCCCCAAAAAAAAAAAAAAAAAAAAAGGACAAATTGTCTTACATTTTAATTTGTGAAAATGGTCTGGAAAACATATGCGGTTTTTTCCTAAGAATTTGAAAAGAAGGAATTTCTGAAAAACAAACAAAAAAAACAAAAAAGGAATTTTTATAGGTGGAAAGAATTCTGCTATCAAAAAGTGGGCTTTTACTGGATATGCCACATTTTCTGTATGTAGAAATATTTCCTTTTCTTCTTCAGATATTTGTAATTGTATTCATTTCCACTGTACCCCAATTTCTGATGTATACTTTCTTATAAACTCCTCCAGTTTCAGCAAGAATAGCTGAATAGCATTTACAGGTTTCTCACCCTGCTACTTCTCCCAGCAAACATTTCACATAACCAACTTCAACGTGCCCTGGCCTCTCTATAGTGCAGATAAATAAACATATTTTCCTATTGGCAGGTTGTAGCTGTTCAAGGAGATACATTTCTGCCACCAAGACAGCATGTTCCTGAGATGTAATATACTCAGAGTCATCTTGCAGCGTAAAACTACAGCTGTCTTACTTAAACTATGGAGCTGGATTAATTTTTCCTCCCTCTACATCAGATAGACCTCACCAGGGAACTCATTATCTTTGAGAGACCACTCTAAAAATACTTTTTATGTTGTATATCACCTTGCTGATTCACTCCATCTCTGCCATCAACATGGTGGCACCAGTAATGTTTCATCGTTTTCTTTTGTCTCCCAGTGATATGATTTAAGCTCTCAAAGTTTGTTTTGAGAAGTAGAAAAGCAAAGTACAGTTCTACTGAGTTTAGGAAAATACTAGATTCCAAAATGGTGGCATTACAAAGGACTTTTTTCTTCAAGTGTGGATAGGCAAAATGTCAAAATTTGCTCCTTGGCATCCTACATTTATACAAATAAAAATACAGAGGTCTTGACATGAATTACAAAGTAGGGATTTCAGAATTTGAATACACATCCAACTTTGTAGATGGACTCCAAACTATGATGGGATTATCTCAAATCCCTGGAATATAGTGTCTGAACTTTGTAAGGGGAACTACACCCAGATCTGGATTTGAGTTTAGCAGGTGGAGCCCATCTGTATTTTGAAATTACATTACATGAGGTACAGGGTGCCTGTGAGAGTGGAATGCTTGATGGGCGTTGCTGCTACCCTGAAACAAAATCAATTTTACAAACCTGTGTGCTCAAAGAAAAACTTGGCAAGTGGCACCCTAACAGGAGTTTGAACCTGCACAGGTTTGCCACCTCTAACTTCCACACTGTTCATAAAAACAAACCGACAGACCTGACTGGCTTTTCTTGACATAGCTTTAAAGCAGGGCATTGTTTCAGAGTGCATTAGCATACACATGCAATGGCAAGACACGCTTGGTTTACAGGTTTTTTGATTTTGGGTTTTTGGGGTTTGTTTGTGGGTTTTTTTTCAACTTTTTTGTCACTGATGGTGCAGAACCTGCTCCTGCTCATCATTCTTTTTTAATCTGGCCCAGCAATGAAACACACAACTGGGGCAAGCTTGGCAGTTGAAGGATCCAGATGCTAAACTCCAGGATTAATTTCTCTAGCAGAGGCATCTGGGAGTAAGATCCTCTCTCTTGGCTTTCCTGGCAGCTTGTTTTAACCCCCAGCAATCCAAAAGGCTCATTTTTATGTTAGACTGGCAGTTCAGTTATTCTGGCAGGTAAAGGACTGCCAGATTGACTTTGTCAAATGAAGGAATTTGTATTTAAATATCAGTGCTTTCATTTTCCCAGTGATGAGAGCTCAGTCTTTAAAGACTTCTGCATTTGCTAATGATACTTTTCTTTGGCATCTTCCTTGGAATGTTACAAAAGAAGGAAGTTGATATTAGCAAGTGAGAACAATGAAGAGGAAGGGAGAAAAAATCCAGCAGTGATGCAGTGACAATAAACACGGAATGTAATTATGATCCATGAAGAGTGAAAAATCACAGTGGCTTCATTCATGTAGGAATATAAAATCAGTGTAAATGACATCAGATCAGCATAATTTTACTTTAACCTGTTGCCCTTTTTCTTCTTCTCTCTCTGGGTTTTTTTTAGGGGTGTGTGTAGTTTTTTTTTTGGTTTTTTTTTTTTAAGAAGTGACCTTTTATACTTGATGACAGAGAAATAATTTGTAACAGAACTGCAGAATAAAGAAATCCTGCATTCTTTCAGTAACTCTTTTCCCCTTGCAGCAGTAGTACTTCATAAAAAATAAGCCCTAGATATTAAACTTAATTCAACTTCTAAATCACGTATGCTGTAGTTGCATTGAGTATTAGTGATCAGAAGCCCTAAAAGAGTGTAAACACAGTATGGATTTCCAGTGATAGTATGAGTGTGATGCACTGGATTTTTTAAAATAACCTATTTTTGTTTTTATCAAGAAATACAGGATGAAGGTGCGCTACACAGTACATGACAACCAAGTTATTTCACAAAAATATAACTGGGGATAGAATTAAAGTGATGACAATGGAAGTGTAACTACCAGAGAAAGGTATTTCACATCTGTATGTAATACAGTGAATGCTCAGTTTCACATTTAAAAACAGTTCCTTTTATATGACCACATGCAGACTAATAGCATGTACTTTTGTAATAACACATTAACTACTGGTTAAAAAAAAACAAAAACAAACAAGCCCCAGATATAGTGTGCATCTCAAAACCAGGTATGGTTATGTTCAAATAATTTTTCCTCTTTTTCCTAATGTGTCATTCAAACCCATTTTACCCTATCTACTGATGAATACTAACTTTAAAAAAAGGCAATTCAGCAAGCTCTGTGGAACACTGGGATATACTGAAAGTGAAAAAAGATTAAACTCCTTAACCAACATTTTCAGCACAGAGACAGAAGGTGATCTTGTTATGTTTATTGTAAAGAATTATTCTACTGCTTCTAATAGCATTCTTGACTAAATGAGCACTGGAAGCGGTCTGTGGGAGAGAAGTTAGAATACAGCTCTGGCAGATGAGGGATCATAGAATTCATAGAATGGTTTAGGTTGGAAGGGACCTTAAAGATCATCTAGTACTAATCTCCCTACCATGGGCAGGCACACCTTCCATTACACCAGGTTGCTCAAAGCCCCATTCAGCCTGACCTTGAACACTTCCAGGGATGGAGCATCCACAGCTTCTCTGGACAACCTGTTCCAGTGCCTCACCACCCTCAAGGTGAAGAATTTCTTCTGTATATCTAATCTCAATCTGTCATCTTTTAGTTTACAGCCATGACCCTTTGTCCTATCACTACATGCCTTTGCAAAAAGTCCCTCTCCAGCTTTCTTATAAGCTCCTTTTAAGTAATGAAAAACCACAGTAAGGTCTCCCTGGACATCTCCTTGTCCATGCTGAAACCCCCAACTCTCACAGCCTTTCTTTATGAGAGAGGTGCTCCAGCCCTTTGATCACCTTCATGGCTTTCCAACAAGTCCTTCGTGAGCTTGCTCCAACAGGTCAATGTTATTCTTATGCTGGGGGCCTCAGAGCTGAACAGAGTACTCCAGGTCTCACAAGAGCAGAGTAGAGGGGGAGAATCACCCTCTCTCAACCTTCTGGTCATGCTTTTTTTGGTGTAGTCCAGGATTTGGTTGGCTTTCTGGGCTGCAAGCTCACATTGCCAGGTCATGTTGAGCTGCTTCTCCACTAACACCTCAAGTCTTTCTCCTCAGGGCTGCTCTCGTTCCATTCTCTGCCCAGCCTGTATTTGTGCTTGGAATTTCCTTGACCCACATGCAAGACCTTGCCTTTGAACCTGTTGAACTTCATGAGGTTCTCACGGGCCCATCTCTCAAGCCTATCAAGTTCCCTCTGGATGGCATCTCTTCCCTCCAGCATGTCAACCACATCATATGGCTTAGTGTTGTTGGCAGACTTGCTGAAGGTGCACTCAGTCCCAATGTCCATACCACTGACAAAGATGCCTACAGTTCGGGATTTCTCCTTTGCTTTCTACCCAAAATGTACCCAGTACATTCTACCCAGAGAACAGAAAGAAATTCATTATCCAGAAGGGAATGAATGAGCTTATGCTCATTGTTTCCACATTTGTGCTGTATGAACACTTCAGCTAGCATGGAGTCAAGGTCAGATTAATTTTATTTAACAGATGATAATTGTGTGTATGCAGTGTAAATAGTGCATCTGTATATGTGTTGATCTGAAAAGTGATGAGATATTTTTTGGTTGCAATCAAGCTCTAATATGATGCCAAGATCCATGATCTATGGTTCATTGGTGGGAGCACAGGTCTTAGAGCTGTTTGTGAGCCATCAATTACACGCTCTTGATTAGAAAATATTGGAGTATGGCTTTGGTCAAGGCCTTGTCAAGCGAAATAGACCCAAGAAATGATGGATCAGCAGAGGCATTAAAATCTGGTCTAAAGAAATACATTGAGATGTCTCTGGGGATGATCAGACCTTTACTCCAGTTAAGGAAAAGTCAGCAGTATTATATATGTGAAAAGAACATGAATAGCTGGTAACCTGTGTTCATGTCACCTTGTAAAGTTAGAGTTTTCTTGCCTGGGGCAGGTTCCTTTACAGCAAGTATGCTGCAAAGTGGTATTGTTACCTGACAGCATTTCTTATGGCCCCCCCAAGCACTGTATTGTGGGTGAGATCCTGACCCCATTGAAATCAAAACCAAAATTACCACTGACTCTCTTGGGGCCATGATTACAGGGTTTTACCTTATAATCAAATTTTTTTTTTTTTAATTGGAATAGATGTGAATCTTTGCAGATTGGATTGAATGGGAGAAACTCCAGGGCTTCTCATTGAAAGGTGTTTAATGATTAATTGTTTAGTTTTACATAATCTGTAATTTTAGTAATCCATAGCCAGTTTTAGGTATAGGAAAGCAGAGATAACAAGTTACAAAAATTTGGTTGGAAAGAAGCCCCATGATTTTTTTAATTTTTTTTTCCCCTTTCTTTCGAAACTGCTGCAACTGTCATTGATTTTTACTTTAGAGTATCCTGGCAATAGTGTCAGAGAAGTGGCAGAGACTATAAAGTTTCAGAAAGAATACTTCTCTTAAGGAGACCACTTCTGCCAAATAAAACAAGAAAAAGCCTTGTCACTTTTTAAGAACTGCTTTAGCAGTTTGTAACAGAAGGGATGAAGTCACTGTGAATGGTTCATTGTGCCAAGATAGTGAATTCTTCCAGATATTTGAATCACTGAAATAACTATTTAGCAGTGAAGTTCATTAAAAAAAAAGGACACAGGTGGTGATACCACAGTAGAATTATTTAATTTAGCCATATGATTTTTAAAATAAGAATTTGAAAGTATGTTCTTTTATCATGTCATTAAGGCATATAATCTTATTTTTTAATTTAGAGTTAGAGATAGTATGTTGTCTCTAAACAATGTTGATACTATGCTTTTATTCATTTATATGGGTACTGCTGATATCTTTGCTTGGCAAATTGCTACTGTGAGAGACTCTGTAGATCAATTTAATTTTCAGTAAAACCTTGCTACAAAAAAAAAAAGCTAGCATATGATTAATCCATAGAAGCCTGTAAAAGCTGTAGGAACTCTTCTTGAGAGACATAAATCACTTCTTTTATCCAAATACATAAACAAATAGGTTTGAATAAAGGAACATTCAGAAGAATAGAAAACAAACCAGTCATTTTTCATTGAAAAACTGTAAAACTTGATACCAAACTAACTGACGTTTATCTTATCATATTCATGTCTATTCCTAAAGTATTTGAGAATCTCACTATGTTTTTGAATTAGATGCTTGCAGATATGGGGTTGTGTTATGCTGCTTGGAAAACAATAGTTCATGTGACAAACCAGTTATACTAGACTATGTTTATAGAGGATTTGGAAGGTATGGTGGCTAAACATCAGTAAGTGGGCCTGATTTTTCCGAAAGGAAACCTTACACAACATGTGTGGTTGTCCAATTGGTTCTTCTAAGTTTTTGTAACATTCTGTACAAAACACCAAATAGTCTTTCATTTTCAAATTTTTGTCAAAATATGAAGTTGTTGCTGGCCAATAAAATTATAAAATCAACAGTGGCCTTGGTATGTAGAAACTAGAGTCAACAGCCCAGAGATGAAAAAATTTTGAAGCTTTTTTCAGTTTTATATTCCAGAAATTGAAAGGACCCCTGGGTGTATGCTTTAACAGAATGCTCCTTACTGAATTGCACCTGGGAGAGATTGTCAGTGAAAAATGTTAACATGAATTATTTCAGAGCAAATAATTACACTGCAGCTCCCTCTGTTCCATGGGTTTTATTTGGACTTTTGTAAACTGTGTTTCCCTTTTGGTCAGTCAAGTGCTGCTAAACCCTGTTCTGAGTTCTGTAAACTCTAAAAATGAATTTCTTCCTTAATTCTTTCAAAATATGCAATCAGCTGTGGAATGTGAAAATAGAAGTATATATGATATGTATGGCATGTTTTGTCTTAGGAAAGAAATGTCAGGCCGGCTGATTTGACAGTAGTCAAGGTACTTTGCCTGTTAAGCCTTGACATCATCTCTCTGCACAACTTTAAATGAAGCTTGAGTTGAAAACTTTGCAGCAGAGGTTGTGTCCTTATCGGGGTTTTTTTGCCAGAAATCTAATCTAAAGCTATGAGGTTAATCAAATTATTATTTATAAGGATGTTACTATGCTTCATACTCTATATAAATATTAATATATGGGAAACAGTGCATAAGATCTAGTCAGAAGAAAAATTATCATCAGTCTCATGCCCATATATGTTCAACCGTTGCCAAAATATTAGGTTTATTTTTGTGCATCTGTTTGTTCTTTTTATGTTCTTCTTATAGGTCATAATCATGATATCTGCCTTTCAGTAGTGCCATTTCTGAGAAGTGAATGTCTGAATAATCTGGAATGGCATTCTTACTTCTAACAAAATATACATATTATTCTACATGAATTTTTTCATTTAGTATAACATAAACAATTTTATTAAGTGTCACGTTAAACTAATAGATGTTAGGAGCATATGGCACAAAAATCCAAAGGTAAACCTTTCAACTGACAAAGGCGTCTTTGTCTTAATGGCAACTTTCATATATATATTTATTAAAAATACAGTTAGGTTTTGCTTTGTCTCCCCCAAACCTGCATTTTGCCTTGCCTGTTTTGCAGCCACTTCACCTCCATGGCCCATACTTATCCTATGGTCAACTGAATGTAGTTCTTTGCCTCTTATCCCTTCAAACTAATGAAATCTTAGTTGATAGAAAAAGTATTGTTATTAATCCTAAATTACATGACCTTGTACTCTATACTATTAATTTTTATTACTATGATTTATGATATCAAATTCATTAGTCATTTCTCCCTAATTTCATTTATCTACTACTCATTTAAAATCATCTACGAAGAACATCTAGGTAGTCTTTTAGCCTGGCTATCACAATTTTTATAAACCCAAAGAGTTGGGCTTTTTAAAAATCTTATTATCTGTTTACTTTTAAGTGTTAACTCATTCTTTCCTTCAATTTTGTTCTAAATCATTACATAGCAGTAAGTGCCCAAAGCATATTTTTCTTTTCACAACGGCAGTGGTACTACATGAACTGAAAATAACAGCCACACTCAACTGAAAGACTTAGAATTACCTGAGATATCATCTTTCTGATAGGGATTATCATGCCCCCAGAACTGAGTGCATTGAATATCTAGTGAGATTTTTTTGCAGTCTCCTTATGGTAATTTAGATCTGTAGACCCTGGTTTCTTTAAGCTGACTTGCCTCTTCTAGTAAGCTTATTGTCCTCAACTTTTCTGAAAAATATTCTGAGGAAAAATATTAATTCAGATTTGGGGGCCACATCTAGATTATATTTAATCTCTTTCCTTGATCTATTTTTAATTATGTGGATAAGGAACTTTTCAGTATTTGTTTTAATATCCTTCACAAGATCTAATTTATCTTGGCTTTTGCAGTTCTCACTTCTCTAAACATATTGACCTGTAACACATAACTCGCTTTATTGATTAAACTTTTTCCTTTTCTTGCAGCCTTACTGCTTTTCTTCTCCCTTTTGAAGACACTTTTTCATCCACTTCAATCTCAGAGCATTTTCTCCAAATTTCCTCTGTAGTGAAAAGTGAAGAAAATTCCTGTACATTTGACTTAGATTCTAAGTCCTTGCCACATTTAGTCCAGCTCCTGCAAGTTTTCTTTTTTGAAATTAAAACCTTAATTATAGAGGTACTTTTATTTGGTTCTCCTTCATTTCAGCTGAGTCACTCACAACCACGTGATCTAAAGTTAACCACTTAAAACCACCTGATAAAGTAGTTTTAATAGTAGTGCCTCATATGAGGCTCTATTATCATAGAATTCCTATTATAAAATATAATTGATACAAATTCACATGAATTTATCAGAAATAGGCACTCAGCCCTTGTATATATAATGATAACTTTGACCAGCTGCATTTCTACCCTTGATCCAAGACTGAACAATTTCCTGTTTGGAGGAATGACAGGGATGAAAACAAAAAAAACGAACACCTGAGAAAATCCCAAACCAAGCCCAAACACACACACACCAACAAAAACCCCATGAAATAATCAGTGGCAGGTTTTGGAGATGAAACATGAACTGACAGTAACTGAAGGAAAACAGCCATGTAATATTGAAGAGAATGGATTACTGCCACTATGCTACCTGAACTGCCCAGGCAGCTGGCACTAGTAAATAACATGTATTTTATTATGGCCCAAACTAATATTTAGAGGAAAATAACTTATGAAAACAAAGAAAATGAACATGAAAAAAGCGACTAAATTTCTTGGTATCTGAGTCCTCTACCTCAAAACTGAGAAGTGAAGGGTCCTTCTGAGCGTTGCTCTAACCCAATGCTAATTATTCCATAAAAAAGTGGAATAGCTTCAACATGAGAGAGTGAGACACCTTCTCTCATGAAAGAGTCAAAATATATGCAAGATATGGATTTACAGGATGTATCTTTCATATATCATGAAAGCTCAAAAAATTAACCTGTTATTAAAAAACCAGATTGTTATTTCCTCCTGCACTGGCTGAATTTTCCAAGGTAAGATGGGCCTGCGGCCGCTAAACAGCAAGAGGCAGAATCAGGCTGTCAGACACCCTGCTTAGACGTACGATTTGAACTAAGGAGTCTGTGAAATCTGTTCTCAGAAAGATGTATGACGGGCAGTCTGTGCTCACAAACACTGGTAGCATACCCATTACCCCAGTAAAACTCTGTGGGACTTAGTTTTTCAAACTGGAAAAAGATGTCACAAATACATGTCACCTGTGTTTTATTTCTAAATCAGACTTCTACTGTTATGAAAGATTCTTATTACTATTAATGTAGTCTATTGCCTTGCTGAGAATGGTATTTTTGGCATGGCTTGGAAAGGTTGACTCCCTTCTTAAGGTACGAGGATGATGGGTTGCATGCGCTATATATTTTACATTTGAAACTGAAAGATTACTGTGCTGGAATTTTTATGGGCTATCTTGGTCTCTAGCTTGCTCACACACAAAATCTCTTAGAACTTAATCAAATATGTAAATAGCAAGTCAAGCAAAAAATCTCTTGCCAGGCTCCTATTATTTGGTACCAGATGCATGTGAGACTCTTGTCTCCATCTGCCTGTTTCATCTTAGATATGAAAACATCATATTAATTGTGACTATCATATTAATTACATCTGATTATTTAGGACATGAATTACTGAATGTATCTCTCAGTGCAGGTGGCACAGTTTCCAATGTGATGAACTATAGCAATCATGGAAAACTAGACAATTTATTTATAATTTACACTGAAAGAGTGAAATTTAGTTTTTAGGGAAAATATGTAGATCTTTCAGTCATTAAGGAAATTACAGTCACTTTTGTTGTAGTAATTTCTCTTTTATAAAAAAAGATGTTGCTTAAGGAAGAAAAATGACTTGACTGTAATTGATTTCTACTGTGTTTTTTTTTCTTTTATGCTACACCTGTCATCTTATCTGCATATGTCTCAGATTTAAGACTACCGAAGTGACTGTATCTGAAGGTGATATTTGTGATATTCTATGGATTGTATTGAAATCTTTAGAAATCATTTAGACTGTGACACTCTATGGTATATCAATTAAAATAATTCACAGTTACTTCAGCCTGGGATGGAGAAGGAGAAACAAGTCTCAGATGTGAAATGCACTCAGATTTACTCGCTGCTTGATTACGTTTGTATCTGTCATGTTTGTTCTGCAGTGAGTCATCAATATTTTGGTCACGAAAAAAAGTGGCAGATGAGCCCTTTTGTGGTTAAAAGGCAAGTCTTTTCCCAGCGGTGACACAAATATGCTTTCTGTGTGCCTCCAGAAGTGAAGTGAACAACAGGAAATACTTCCCTGTTTCAAATACTCTATCAAAAACTCTGTGTGATTCACCTCTGTGACCTGTCTGAGCCCCTGTTCAGGGAGGAAGCCAAAAGCTTGAATCTGACTCTCTGTCTTGGCCCTGCACTCACTGCACACTGCTTCAGCCCGTCTGCAAGGCTGACCATAAACTGAGGTGATGACAACCTTTTATTTCTTTGGGTATTTAAAATTCACCGCAAGAGGCAAGAAGTCGTTCAACTGTCTTACTTTGTTTTATTGTATCCTCCATAAAATGACCAAATTAAAGAGTTTTTCCCACTTACAAGCAGTTAGCAATCCTTCTAGCTTAGCCTGCCAACAGTTTGAGTATTTTAGTGTTCACATTGTTCTGCTGTGAACAATGAAGAATTAAAACCTCACCTAATAAAGATGATTTCAACTGTCTTGATATTAGGAAAGAAAAGATTTCTCTGTGCTTAAGTGTCATATCACTCAGCTGGGACTTCAATCAATATTTGGGCTCATTTTCTCATTTTCAGGCTGGAATTCATCTAGGTCTGGGACATGTTACTGTGTTTACCTTCAACACCTCCTGCTGTTCTTCTAGGGATCTGTGATGACACATGTTTCCTTCCATTCGTTCCTGGCTTAGCCTGTTATGTTGCCAAAATTAAAATGTGTGTTATGTGCATTGCAGACCCCTGAATGTGATAATGACCTTCAGACCTAAGAAGGGTACTGAGATGTCAGAACTGAGATGTGATGCCTTACATCTACAGTCTTTAATTCATGGGAGTATTTAGGAAAGTTTCTTTAGGGGGAAAAAATAATAATATTGTTTTGCAAACACAAGTAGGTTGTCTGAGCATGCCAAGCTTGTGAGCCTAGATATGTCTAATTGCACTCAGCAGAGAAAGATGCACTCTGTGGGATCTGTCTGCCCTCTGTGGTGGCTTGTGCAATTTCCATGAAGCAGTAAACCCAAGAGCTGAATTTGGTACTAAGGCTACAGCAAACCTCACAGCTCCTTGAAAAAGTATTTTCTCTGCTTCACATTCTGATTCTAATTCTTTTAGTAAGACTAATTCATGTTTTACATATCCATAGTACTGTTAAAATGTGAGCCATTCTAAGCAACTCTTTATGACAGCCTGGTTATGGAATCTGAAAAAGGGGTGGGAGGGAAGAGACTGTAGTAAAAAAAGATCATAGAAGAATATGGCACTAGAAATTGTAGTACAATTCAACTTTTCCCAGATATTTGCTAAAGATGTGAGCCCACATTTATGTTTTGAGAAAAAGAAGCTAATAGGGCTTTTGTATTTTAGCACAGAGTGCTCCAAAGGACTTCAAGAGCTTTATAGCCTTTTCTAATTTTTCACTGGCCTTTTACTTTAATTTGTCATTTTAAAATTAAGATGAATAGGGGGAAAAAGTTGTTTCATACTTTGACAGCACTTAAAGTCTGTAGTCAAAAGCATGGCTCTATTGGCTAAATGCACTACAAATATATAGCCCAACATACTGGGTGTCACAGGAAGGTGGTAACCTCATTTGGGACTCTAAGTGAATGTAGGAGATGTGGGGACGCACATTAGTCACACTAATTACTTAGGTGTTCATGCCTTTTTGCACTAATAATTTATGTGATCTAAGTGGAAACCCCCATGTTTTGGATATTATGGGGTCTTGCCATTAGGACGAGAAGTTCGTGATACAGACAGGTATTTATTTCTCATCACCCTGCTTATTTACAAAGAAAAAAAGTCCTCTTTTAATGAGCACAGTCAGGCTATAACAACAGGCAATTTCTTTGCTCAGTTGCTTCCAAATCTTTCCCTGCTCATCAGTCTCTCCCCAGACATAATGCTTACCACAGAATGGCTGAGACACTTTACTTGATCCCTTCTCCAGGTACGTGTAATAGAAGTATGGCATGATGAGGACTTCTGCCCTTGGTCTCTGTTAGCTGTGGCATTTTGTAAGAGCTATTTTTCTGCTGTTTAACTCCAGAATGGACTTACCTGCTCCTTACCTCTATCCCCAGTGACACAAAGCTGTTTGTTCAAGCTGTGTAATTAGCTAAGCTGTGTTATTAGGTGAACATATTAGTGGAGCTATATATTGCTTACCCTAGGTGTGGAAACATTTCAAAGTTTCAACTCTTAAATTTTTTTAAGCTTCAAAATGACCTTTTTCTTCTTAATCACATTATGGATATTTTACAGACTGTGATATTTTTGTTGCAGAGTGTGACTGGATTGCTCTTTTAGGCCCTGATTCAGCAAAGCACTGATGTATTTCCTGCTTTAAAAATCAGCAAAGCACTAATGTATTTCCTGCTTTAAAAAAAGATTAAAGGTCTTAAAGTAATCCTTGGAAATTCTGCCTGAGTTTATTTAGAATTTGATTTTAAAAGTCAAAGAGAGACTGTTACTGTTCAGACGATATCATATCTTTAAAAAATCTAATGAAGGAATATAAAGCTTTTCTTCTCACTCACTTTCTTTTGTTTTCTTTTAGAAAGTTCATAAGTCTGTGACAGCTCATTTATTTGAATTATATTGTTTATTTGTAAAAGACATTAAGACCCTTACATCACAAGCCATGTTCTTCTGTAAGTTCAATACACAAAACCACATGGGTGATGTTGAAGAAATAATTAATATTACTTGCTTGTCCCTGTTAATTATATTATTTCTCTGCAGAAAAAACTGAAGATACTGGAAATACATATCTCAAAAAGGAATTTGTTTCATGCTTTTGCAGACACTGTCGCTTTTGAGAAATGTGTTGTCCCAAGATATTAGTCACCAGAGAAGTTTTGTTCTGTAAAACAGGTGTCCTATAGAATTGTTGCCATCCTTGATCACAGTGCTCCCTGTTGTAAAATACATAACAGTATTTTATAAAGCAAATTAAAGGCTAAAGTGTTGTATCATGAGTTTCAACAGTAGCACAATAAAGGAGTTGCCAAATCAGCTATATGACTCCCTGTAGAAAAGATTCCACTTCAGGGCAACATTTAACTGATGTTCAGCTGGCATTGGATGTGCAAGAAATGCATGTGGACAGAAGCAAGCTTGGAGGCATTGTCCCTTGCTGTTCCCAACTTGCTTTTTCTGTCAGAGGGTTACTCTAGGCGCTGTTTGGATTTGAATAGCTAAACCCCATTTGGATGCTTGTTCTTGCAAACTAGGTAAGAACAGTGTCATGGTCAGGCACTGGAACAGCATCACAACTGTTACAGCAGTATAACAGGGATCAAGAGCTACATAATAAAGAGGTTTCATGCAACCAGAGTAGCACCCATGACACAGAAATACAGCTAGATAAAATGGACCAGGCTTATGTGTCCTTCTATCAGCCAAAACTCTATACACTTCAGTAGAATTAGTTCACATTTAACACTGCTGTAAATGAGAATCCTCCAGTTCTGTTTAACAAATAAATGTATGAAATAATTTGTCTTCTTTCATTTTGGATATAACAAAATTTGGTGCAACAGCAAGGTGAACAGACCTGAGACTTCTGAAGACAAAATAAGCACTGAAACAGTACTGTCACGATCCTTTCCTTTGCAAAGCCACAAATGAGACATTTGGGAATGGAAAACTGTTTTGAGGGAGCATTAAATTGGCCAAGAACAAATTGCTACAGAAAATGACATCCTCTTCTGAATATCCATTAGTTTCTGATAATCAGGAATTCTCGGATGCTTGAACATTCCATTAGTACGAAGCAGCGAGTTAATTGTAATAATTATCAGCAGTTTTAATTGTTTTGTTATAATGTATTTTGCACTTGGTGAGACAGTGTGAAATCAATATGCACCTCTAGGAAAAATATCTAGTATAATAAAATCAGGCTCCATTATGCCTCTCAACCTTAGAATTAAACTTTGTACATAAATATGTAATTCTGTTTGTGTACATATAAGAATTATGCTGAATTAGTAGAGATGCATAAATACATTGGACTTTTTTTAAAAGAGGGAAGATTGAGTCTTTTCTTAAGAATTGTTTCTGTCTTTCAAACCTTTAATTTTCAGACATGAAATCAGAAAAAACACTCCTATCTCTCTTCAATTTATTAAATATTCTTTTATATTACAAAGAAGTTCTTTACAGATATTTTAGTAGTGATTTCTAGAATACCTTTATTGATGTCACATTAACAAAAATGTGGTGAGGTATATGAATGTTAATTGTAATAATGATTTCCAGATGGAGATCCCAAAGCACTTAGAGACTATAAAGAGTTAAATGTTGCAACACTCTTGAGAAGGTCCTGCTTTCAGTTTAGCACATCTGGTGTAAAAAAATACTAAAATTTTGAAAAATAATTATCCAATTTACATAACTGTCTTCAATATGATGAGGACTAAACCCCAGACATTTGAATTCCTAACTTGCACCTTAACAGTAAAACAGCATTGACTCTTTCATTACACGCTGTGAGCTCATTGCCTATAATTCCCTAATGTCTGTCTTTTTTTCTTATGGTCTTCATGCTGTTCATGAATATTGTAGCGGGGAGGCTGCTACTGGAGCAGAATTGAGTTTGGGTTGATGTATTTTGGAGAAGACGGTAAAAAATTGGAAAGGGCAGAAAAGAGGCACAAGAATGATTTAAGCAGTGTGGAGAGATGTAATTCAGTGAGATATCCTGACAGTTTTATCTGTCAAAAGGAAGGTTTACAGGCAGTTTGATTACAGTGTTTAAATATAATTTTGTGAGAACACCCTGTATACTTATGGGCATTTTAATCTCATGGGAAAAAAAAAAAAAAAAAAAGAAAAAGAAAAAGAAAAAAAGAAGCAATAGCAAGATGCTGCAGTAAGAAAAAAAAATAAACTGGAAATAAACCTTTGCGTTTAACAGTGGTTTTAATGGATGATTAATTGGTGGGAAAAAAAAACTACCAAAAGAAGTGAGAAATTCTACTTCTCTTTATTTCTTTCAGATACCTTTCGAGATTTATTTTAGTCAAATGCAAGTTATCGAGCTCTGTAAAGGCATAAATGGAATAAAATGTAATGGTCTAAGTTGTAATGGTTTGTGTTATATGAGATGTCAGACAAAATAATCTGATTATTCCTTCTGGTCTTATGCTGTGATCCAATTAAAAGAGATTATTACCTACACAATTTCTGTGCAACCTCCACACTGAAGTATCTTGACAAGAGATGCAAATGTCTGTCCCTGTCTTGGGAGTGTTAAAAACTTCATTATTGTTTGTGCTTTTGGTTTGTTTGTTTGTTTTGTAGTTGGGTTTTGGTTTTTTTTCCTGCCTGTAGAATGAGATGGATGGCACTGTGAATCCTGGAGAGGCTTGAGAGGGGCATAATCTGAGATGGAAGTCATCCTTCTCCATCTGTGAAGATAGGAGTTGGGGAAGAAAAGAAATTAGAGAGGGCAAAAGATGACAGACAGGATGGAGGTGGGGAGCAATGAGACCAACCTGAAAAGATTTGTGATCACTACACTAGGAAATAGATAAGACTTGGAGCTAACTTGCTACAGTCTAATTTACATGTGAGATCTGAGCAAGGGTCAGTGCACACTCTAGCAAGAAAAAATATGAAAATCTTTGCTGATAACCTGCCCCAAGTCTCTATAAAAATATCCCGGTTTCAGCAGGGACAGAGTTAATTTTCTTCTTAGTAGCAGGTGCAGTGCTGTGGTTTGGATTTGGTGTGAGATCAATGCTGACAGCAAACTGATGGGCTTAGATGTTCCTGGGTCATGTTTATACCCAGTCAAGAACTTTTCAGTTTCTCGGGCCCTGGCAGCGAGAGGGCTGGAGGGGCACGGGAAATTGGGAGGGGACACAGCCAGGACTGGTGACCTGAACTAGCCAGAGGATAGTTCATACCATAGAACATCATGCTAAGTGTATAAACTGGGGGAAGAAGAAGGTCGTGGGGGACATCCGGCATTATGGCATTTGCCTTCCCAAGTAATGGTTACGTGCGCTGAAGCCCTGTTTTCCTGGGGTTGGCTGAGCACCTGCCTGCCCATGGGGAGTGGTGAATTAATTAGTTGTTTTGCTTTGCTTGTGTGAGTGGCTTTTGCTTTTCCCATTAAACTGTCTTTATCTCAACATGAGCTTTCTCCCTTTTACCCTTCCAGTTCTCTCCCCCATCCCACTGTGAGGGTAGTGAGCAAGCAGCTGTGTGGTGCTTAGTTGCAGCAGGGGTTAAACCATCACAAAAAATCACTTTCAGGATACGTTTGTTCTATACTTATTCTGAATAAAGGCATGTTTTTGCTTGGTTTTTTTCATTTTTGTTTGGGTTTTGGTTTGTTCTGACTTTTTTGTATGGTGGTTTTTGTTTTGTTTGTTTCATTTTTACTTCCTGTAAGCAAGTGTTTCTGCTTATTATATTTCTTCCAGAGATATAGGGTTGCTCCTGAGCTGGAGGGAATGATACCCCTCTATGCTCTCCACGGAGCAGCGCAGCTGAGAATGTGTTCAGGACACCTTTGCACCACAGTGACTGAGTACTAACAACATCCTTGGCTAAACACCTGTGTCATGGTTCATCTTTTAAGGACACAATTTCAAGAAATGCACATGAATAGCAAGTACTGTATCTCTCTGCTCCTGTGACCTATAAATAAAGAGAACTTTAACCTTTTGTAAACCCAATGATATGTTATTTGTTGGAGCAGCAATGTGTCAGACCCTAGCTGATTCAGGAATGACAACTAAGGAGCAAGCAGACTACACTTCATGTAAAATCCAATCGTAGTGCCATCATTATTACAGAGGCTTGAGAGCTCTGTTGTCTTTTCAGTAGCTGTCATTGCCCCTGTCAAGGGCTTCATCTGTATTCAGAATGTATCCCTTTATTTCCTTATAATGACAAAAGATGATTCACATTTTTTGCTTTCTGCTGTTTTAGGTTCTAAGAATGCATGGGTTTTTACCGGCTGTCTTAAACGCCTCTGTTCACCGTAAGGAAAACTTCTAAAGCAAACAAACTCAGGTCTTCCACATACACTCAGCCTTCCAGAGGGTACTCAATAGCTCCTGAGGATTCTTCCATTTTTTAATATTGCTCCATGCTATTTCAGCTATTCTGCCATCTTCAAGATTGTAATTATTATTGTCATAGCTGTAGCTAGACATCTACTTGGGGAGTGCACCAGAGAGAAGTGAGCTGTATCTTCTCCCTCCCCTGAGTCCAAAAGGGCAAATCCTTCTCATCTCTGCTGGTCCCAAAGGCAGGAGTCTTCTGACTGTTCTTTAACCCTCAACTCTTGCTTTGCAGTAGTCAAACCACTAAGCTGACAGTATATATAATGTCTTACTTTCTATTACCTAATTCTAAAACCCTGAAGCAACTTTTTTAATTTTAACAGTGTTGTTAGTTTTTATTCAAACTTGGATTTTTTCCTTTTTTTTTTTTTTTTTTTTTTTTGTTTTAACTGTAGCTACTGATGGTTATTGCAAGTGACAACACACTTTTTTTAATGAAGGCAACTGGCGCTATCTGCTTTCTCATCTCTCTCTTCCAGAGATCAGAGTTAGTGCTTGCTTTTAACTGGCCTGGCTTTTGCTGAAAGTATTTAAGACCCTCTCCCCTTTTCTTTTTTTTTTTTAAATACTGAGAAGACACATGTAATGTACGCTTTTTACATTTCTGAAACTAACTTTTTTTATTCTGAGGCTGTGGCTTTGATTTTATTTCAAGGTGTTGTTGCTTTCCTCTGATATGGAAAACCCACAGAGATGCCAGATTGGAGAAAATAACGAAAATGCCTGCAGAAGGCTGCTCAGAAGAAGGAAAGCTATGTAAATGACACATCAGTGGTTGTATTCAGAGGCTGACTACCACCCAGGTGTACAAGATGCAGACTAATGGGTATGAAGGGAAAAAAGGAGGGTATGCTTCAGGGGGAAAACAATGTTTTCCACTCAATGATTTTTGTTCCATTTATTTGTAGGAATGGATTGATTATATATTCCTTCACAATCTATGTCTTTGCAGGAATAGTCTGTGCTGGCACCGTACGATGTCAGGACTGCTGCAGACTTGAAAGGATCTTCAATGCGGTTTATTATATGCTTGACAAGAACAGACAAGTTTCCATCCCATTCCCAAGAAAGAGGCTACTACTTCAAAACCTTTCTCTACAAATACACGAGAGCAGGGTGGAACTTCCTTTGGACTAGACCCGATGAACTAGTGTAACTCACTGAGAAGCAAGAATGAGCACCACAGGAGTATAACAGTCTCACCAGGTTGCAGTATATCCATTTATTTTTAGACTTCTGTGACACAGCTGGAGCTGACAACTCCAGGAATAGTAGTTCTGTCCATGAAAAGCAGAGAAAGCTGTATCCACAACCCATCCTCTGAAAGACATTAATAATAAAAAAAAAAATAAAGCAATGTATGAAAGATGCTGTTTAAAGGATGCTTTCAAGATGGCCTGTGTCCTGGCAGACTGCATGTAGAGGAAAATCTCTGGGACAAATTTCACTAACAAGGTATAAAGTATTCAGAATGTCACATGGGTAATATTCAAGCCACCATTGGAAATGGTGGCTTAAGTGAGAGAAAAACAAAATGCAGATGTGCCCTTCCAATTTCTTTTTACTGTGTTAAGTGTCCCTGTGGTATTTTTAAGTGCATTTTCTGCATATTTTTGCATTTAAAATATTAGGTTATCACATCCTTGTGTATGCTCAAAGATGAACAAATTAGGAGGCTTCACAGGAGACTGGAATCTTTGTACAAACTCTTAATAGGGAGTTTTTCGCGGGGGGTGGGGGGGGTGGGGAAGAAACCTTTCTGTGAAAGAAAAATATCTTTATACTTTCATAAAAGGGAGAAATGGTGCTCAGTCTGCTTACCTCGGAGATCCTAAATAAAACCAAGACTTCTATATGTCAAAGGTAAAAAGATCTCTTGAATCTCTTAATCTTAATTGGGAAAGCTACAGATCTTTGCTATGTCTCCACCAAGAAATCAGGCATGCTTTTCCTTTCCCTAATTTTACCTTTCTTGCAATTTACCTTTCTTACCTTTCTTGCACCACTAAGGATGCTACCAATACTCTACAGAACAGAATTTGAAAACTACCATAATCATTACTTACTTGTGACTAAACAATACCAATGATGTGCTAATTCAAAACACAGGATAAGTGTCATTAGCATGACATTAAGCCTACTCTGTAAAAGTCCTGAAACAGATTTTACAATTCAAAGGCATTTCTACAGGTTGGGCCTATTGGATCAAGTTCTCTGATGCACAGTAGTTTGGTTGTGACCAATGTGATGAAGTACTTAAAAACTGGCAAAACTGCAGCTTTGCTTTCAAGGGAACTGTTCTGGAATAAAAGTATGTGAAATTAGAAGATTGAGGATGCTGATTTTATGATTTCTAACTAATAAGAGATAAACATTTAGTTTATTGGAACATCCAAAGCACTGGAATATTATTTATTGCACACGTGAAACGGACGTTTTCCCTCCCTCTTCCCTGGTAAGAAGCTGAGTTTTATTTATTCATTTATTTATCAAGGAACACACTGAGAGCACACAGCTTAGAAACTAATTTAATACTTTCCTAAAGTATGTTTTTTTCAAAATAATTTTGACTCAAATACCTAAAATCCTCCTTTATTTCAAACTCTATATACATGTTTTAGCTCTTAAAAATTTACAAACTGCAAAGATTAATCGTAATATAATTCCATTTTAAAAGCAGCGTATTTCTAAAGCAACATTAAACATCTAATATCTGTCTAATTGGTGTTTAGATGATTCTCCCCTTCTCTCTTGGACACCAAAAAAGGAGGATTATAGGTTGATAGAGGAAAAGTGGAAGTATGTGAGAGAAGAAAGATTCCATTATGGTTAGCTAATCTCAAGATTTATATTTTTCATATGTACTGATTATATATAAAGTCCTTACTAAAAAGTTAAGAATGGGCTATTATTCCTGATGTTTCATCCTTGTAATGAGCTGCAGCTGTTTTCCCACAGCAGCCTGTGCATCCTGTACTCACGTAAAATGAAAATAAGAGAAATGTATATTAATGTACATTATATGTTTCTAAATTTTTTTCTTTTGTAGAGGTTTTTAGCTCATTGCTGTTACTGTGATGTCTGATCACCTTTCAGGATTAAAAAAAAAAAGTGTACTGCGGCATTTGCTTTCAGTACAGTTTATTCTCCCAGTCCCCAGAAAAAAATATGTTAAATTAATATTAATTATGTGTCTGTTTTCCATAAATGCTGTTTTTTTGTCCTTAAAAACAAAGTAAAAAAAAAAGTGGGGTTTGCCTCTGAACCTCATATCTGTGGTTTCTGTGATTTTTTTCTGGCTTTTCTAGAAATTAATTCCAAAGACAATATTATCTTGCTGAGTAAGCACAGCAGTCACCCTTGAGGTACATTGACTTCTACATCCATAGGAAGCCAGCAAAAACCCCTAAAATTCTCAAGAAAAGCAGTCAGACAATCAAAAGTAAACTACTTATATGTTGTGCTTAAACAAGGCCTAACGAATCAAGTTTTGGCATCTGTCCTGGTTTCAACTGGGACAGAGTTAATTTTCTTCTTAGTAGCAGGTGCAGTGCTGTGGTTTGTCTCTGATGTGAGATGAATGCTGACAGCACACTGATGGGTTTGGATGTTGCTGGGTCATGTTTATACTCAGTCAAGGACTTTTCAGTTTCTGGGGCCCTGGCAGCGAGAGGGCTGGAGGGGCACGGGAAATTGGGAGGGGACACAGCCAGGACAGCTGACCTGAACTAGCCGGAAGGGTAGTACATACTGTAGAACACCATGTTAAGTATATAAACTGGGGGAAGGAGAAGGACATGCGGGACATCCAGTTTTATGGTGTTTGCTTTCCCAAGTAACCATTACACATGATGGAGCCCTGTTTTCCTGGGGATGGCTGAGCACCTGCCTGCCCATGGGAAGTGATGAATTAATTCCTTGTTTTGCTTTGTGTCCGTGGCTTTTGCTTTTCCCATTAAACTGTCTTTATCTCAACCCACGAGTTTTCTCCCTTTTACTTTTTTGACCCTCATCCCTGTTCCACTGTGAGGGTAGTGAACAGGCAGCTGTGTGGGCCTTGGTTGCTGGCTGGGGTTAAACCACGACATCATCTGTATAAAGTAATGAAACTGACACATTGATGACACAGAAGTACTTTAATCAAGGTGTGCATGGAAGCACATATTTCAGCCCAACAAAACCCCCAATGTTTTTGGATCCAGAGAAGAGAAAAAGAAGATAAGGAGGGAAAGAGAGAGGTAGGGAAGGAGAGAGATATCCCTGCTATTAGTATGTTCTCCTCCCGGACCTCATTGGCTCCTTCCAGATCAGCCATGTGATGTATGATACTTGATACTGGTTTGAACATGCAAATGGTATTGCTGCTCTAAAATGGGTGACTTCTCAGAGTTTGATCTTCCTGTGTTTGGCAGAAACTTTGTGAAATTACAGCTACATAGGACAAACTCCTGTTTGCAAATATTTTGAAGCTAACAGAGAACAGAACTAGCCTGAATTTGTATAAACAGAGGCTAATTGGAGGACTCTGAGGAACAGGACAACTGAATGACCAAAAGCAATAAGAAAATGGAGTCAGGGAATTTTTTATTATTATTTTATTTAGGCTCGTATCTTCATTGTACTACCTAAAGTGCAGACTCAATAATCTCTACAATTTTACTACTGCAGGTATGATGGCCTTTGAGAAAAGGGATGCTTAAGCTGTATGAGTATCCACAGCATTGGCTGGGGGTGAAAAGAGATGGGACAAAGGGAATGATGGGGCATTTGGGTCATTACATCTCATTTCTGTGAAGAAGAATGGAAAGAGAGCTAAGCTAAGGAAGTGTGAGGGAATTGGAAAAAAACCCAAAGAAAGCCTACAAGAATTTGAATTCAATACAATAGAAGCCAAAGATGGCAGCACCTGGTGAAAATCCAACATTGGGGATATTTTCTGGTCTGTATAACAGAACCCATGTATTAATAATCAATGGTGGGAGATTCAAATTAAATATTCTCATAAGATATTAGTGATATGAAATATCACTAATACTATGAAAGGAAGTTCTTAGCTAGAATGAACATAAATCAATCCTCCTTACAAAATGCAAAAATAATTTCTTATCCAACTCTGAGCGTGACTGTTTAAAGAGGAGTTGGGTGGAAATCTGTTTCTGTGTTTTACAGAAGAATATAGAACTAAGTCTGAACAGTTTTTTCTGTTTTGCAGTATGCTTTCTTAACATTTGTTACAGCTAGCAGTAGCAGAGAAAGACAAGATAGTGCTGGTTGTTGGAGAAGATAAAGAAAAAAGTTCACTACCTCTTTCCGATAATTTAATTACCATTTCAAAACAGTTATTTTACATATGCCTGGACTTTCAGAATAGGCATAAGTATGATTTGTTGAATGCAGTGAAGCCTACTTTGTTGGATAGGATACTCGACTGGAAAAGCTGTCTTTCAGAAAAGGTGACATTACTCTTTTCTCCCACTAAAACACATCAGTCAGATCAATTTCTCTTTATTTCCATTTGGTAGATAAAGTAGCTGTTGGCCAGAATTACTCAGAAGTATAATTTCACAGCTTAAGTGCAGTAATGCATGCAAAAGTAAAGAACCCAGACTGTAGGTGAGACTGATGAATGCATAAAAAAATCCTGTGATTTCCTTAGCTTTTGAGATTGTAGCAATATTGCAGACATTTATATAGCAAACACATAGCTGAGATTTCCTTTCTTTTTTTCTAGGGAGGTCAGCATATTGGCAGCCAGCGCTTACATGTCAGTCACCTTTGGAAGGAAGCAGCAGCAGCAGTTCTACTGAAAAAAATTTCTCCCATTTAAGAAAATTCCAGTTCTACAAGTATTCCCAGTCTTACATTTTCTCTCTGTCTCTGAAACCAGAAAGAATTCTTCAGACTAACAGAAATTTTCAAAATATGACTGCTGGAGAAAAGCATGTACTGCTGGCTCATCGAAGCCAGCAAAGTTGGAATAAAAAAAAGTATGCAGTTGTGTTTCTGGAAATGCTTCAGAAAGCATAGCCAGTAATGGCAAAATAAGTAAATAAATAAATAGATAAATAAATGTAAAAAAAACTTAATAGAAGAGAAATACAACCAGAGTTTTAAAAGTTTCATTAGGAGACATCAGATACATCTAACAAAATTTTTCCTGTTAATGGCCACTGTTGGAGACCAGACACTAGAAATAGATGGATCACTGTCTCATCCAGCATAACACTTCCTCTGTTCCTCTGTTCCCTGTTGTTACAGGAGCATTTTAAAATAAGATAAACTGTGTTTAAACATAGGAAGTAGACTGTGGAGAAACTGTTTATTCTAAGAGATGAACAAATTTCCTGAAGTTTTTGATGAAAATGCCATTTCCTGCTCAAGGATAGTCTTTTTTTGGTAACTGTGTTTAACCCCTTCCAAGTTGAATGCAGTAGATCTTGCCTGTGCTTTAGTAAGCCTGAAAACCTGTGATTTGTTATTATGTGGTGATGTCAGGTCATCTTGTGTAGAGAAGGAATAGTTTTATCAAATAAATTAAATAAGCAATGTGTTTTCCCTCAAAGTGTAAGATTATTTACGTACTTCGGCTTATTTTAGATAGAGACCATCCAAAAGTTTTGTTTCCCATTTCAGGTAATGGTAATAAAATAAAATAAAAAAATAAATAAATAAAAAGGTACTTTTACTACCATGGCTGCTCAGGTCTGTGAATAGGTCTAGTGCTCAAATTTCCTTTAACTCCTCTGCAGGTAATGTCAGAGGGAAAATATTGGACACCGAGGGTGCTACAGTTTGTTTGAATTTCGACTATGTTGAGACACTGATAATTGAATCATGAGTGATATTGACTATTATGCATCATGATTTGGGTTTCAGGGTATTGGTCAAACTACTGTTCTTTGAAAAGGGAGTGTTTAAATGATGTTACAATTAAAATCCAACTTCTTTTATAAGTCAGTGGGAATTAGGTACCCAAATTTCTTCTGTGCCTTTGAAAATCTCGGCATAAGTTTATAACAGTCCCTTCTGTCCCTCTAATCTGTGAATCTCTTAACCTTCCTACCATGGGAATTAAACTAATTTTCAGCTCATAGATTGGTTATGCTGAGATCCACTTCATTTACTTACTGATGGGAATTATTTTTCCCTGTTTTATGCTGAAAGAAATGTAAAACACTCTCCTAACCCATGGTAGCTATCGCTGATTTTGTTTGTTTGCTTGGAGTCTGTTTTGGGGGGTGGATGATAATTTCTGTATATGTTGTTTAAGATAAACAACACGGTTTAAATCAATAGTTGAAGTTTTTAGTGTGTGTTTTTAATATTTTTTCAAAAGTAAAGAGAGTAGGTAATCAGAAAAAAGAGAAAGTAAGCACACTGCGGGGCTGGAAGAGAAAGCTTACTTTGATTTTTCCCTCCACAGTGATGCATGAATGAGAGGATATTATGGGTCCATATGTGGTTGCTGTACCCCAGGAGAACTGCAAAGTGACTTTCTTCTTTCTCTAGAAGACTTACTCATGAAATGATGAAATATGAAGAACAGATAATTCAAAATTTTTCTGTACATTTCTTCTCTTGTCCTTCAAAACTATTTTGAAAAATGTTAGGATTTTTCCTTGGAACTTAGGGTCCCCATGAAAAATGAGTTTTATTTCTTTGAGTAACATAGAAAACTGTTTTCCAGCTCTCTTGATTGGACTAAGACTAGTCCCGCAAACCCCTGCATTGCATGTGTCCTCAGCTCACCAGTTACTGTAGTACTGCAAGACACTGTGATGAACGAAGTTGGATTTATCTGAAATATAAGCAGTTGCTTATTTGTTTTTAATTCGTCACCCTGCTTCCTTTCATCCCCGTTGATTTTGAAAATTTGTGGATCATGGGAATAATACATTTTGATATGCTTGGAGTGCACTCATTTAATGAGCTTACCAGCTTCTTATTGATGACCTCCACTTGCTCAAAGTGAATCTTTCCAATTTACAAGAATATATTTTTACTGGTGAAAGAAAAGTCTTTATTGTACTGAGATATTTCACAATGCCCCACCTGACCTACAGAAGGTGCAGACTTTCACTGTTATGTCTGCTGCCTTTGGATGAATGCCTCAGATGCTCTGGTTGCCTCAGCTGTACTAAATACCTGTAGATTGGCAGCTGAAACAAGGACTGTTCCAGGCTGTATATGAATGCTCTGCCTGCATGTTATCTGAGTGTTCATTTCCCATTATGGAAATTAATCAGTATAGACAGTAGAGAGCAATTCTTTGCATTTGGTCAATTGACTAATTTTCTGGTCTCCACTTGCTGTGTTGAGTAGGTCCCTGTGAACTATACTAGGAACTTACACACCGAGTTCACATGTAGGCACATTTAAGTGGTCAAATTACATTTTCTAGAGCTGATTTTCACCCTATTTCTTTTGAAGGAAACTAATTATCAGTGGAGCGTGTTATCTGATAATTCAGAACCGCTGATGCTTTCTTCTTTTTTAAAATGTGCAAGACCAGAGAAGGGTTAGAAATTATTTTTAATTTTTTTTTGACCTCCCCTCTGGCCCTTTAGGGAGAGCCAGATAGTATTGATAGTAGGACACCATGCTACTGAAAAAACTTGGTTACATTCTACTGAATTCCATTGGAAGAATACAGTTGCTGAAGGAAAGTGCCTCAGGTGTTTCAGAATTCCACTGAAAAAAGAAAAATTTTATAATAATTGGAAAAGGTATGTGACAACAGTAGAAATAGGAGTCCTAGCACTATGGTAATGTACCTATATAGTTTCTGGGACCTGAATTGTCATGTCTGTGTGACACTATGTTGTTCTTCATATATGCACTCAGCTCACCTCTGGGTAGTTTGAGTAGAGACACCCAATTGTGCATCATGAAGGCATAAAATTGGTTCACTATAAAGGAAGATTTCATAATGGTTGACTCTGCATCTATAGCCAAGGGCATCTGTACATGTCATTGAAATTACTGAGATTGAAATAAAGTTGAGTTGCCTCATAATGTATAAAAAAAGAGCAGATTAAGAAAGCACAAACTTTAAGGCCAGTTTCTCATAATGACAAAACAGAGGATATGAAGTTTAAGAGAAGGTAGGAATCAAAGTAAGATGATTTAGAGGCAAGCAGATACAAAATAAAATCTTTTATTGAGTAATCAAAGTTAGGAAAAAAAGTATGCATCAATTCCCATGGAAAATAAAATAAAATTCAGACCTGCTAGATCTTCTCCTTTACATCTTCAATTCCTTCTTTTTTATCTTAAAAGATACTTAAAAGAAGGCTTGGCTGAACAAGGTCATTTTTAAGTTGTATTAAAAAAGCAAATATGTATGTAAAAATGGAATTATTTTTTGTATTCCTCAGCACTTAGAGATCACTTCCCAGTTAATAAACACTATGGGTAAAATTCAGTGGCCTAAACACAGGCATTTAGTGCTCTTTCAGGTATTCTGTATCTCATATATTCATGTGGGGCTGATGGATATGACACAGGACCCACTGGGGTTCAGTGCCTTTCTGGAGTGACAGATGATCAGGTGCAATATGAAGGCATGACAAAAGTGATGCTGCTTAACTCTGGTTGGGTAACCAACTCACATCTTTAAAGAGAGAGATCATGTGTGAAGGAGCAAAACCTGATTTCCATGGACCTGGAATTATACCCCATGGTTATGGTAGCTGCAAAATGTTAACCACAGCATCCTGTTGGAGGTCCCCAGGAGTCTTATTAACAGGGACCTTTTCCTCCTCCAAACATTAACAATAGAATATATTTTTTTTACTATTACGGAAGTTGAATCAGCATGTACAAGTCCATCTTAAGAATATCTGCTAACAGTGAAATACATGACTGAGATTTATTAAGATACCTGCACACTCCTAAGGGGGACATGCTGTAAATCCTGCTTGCATGAGTAAAGTAATTGAGTTTACCTACAGAAAAGTATAGTGGCCAGTCTGTATTTGTTCAAATTTGTTTAGATGTCTTAGGAAGTTTTGTATTTCTGTGATTTTTATGGTGGTAAACCAGTTGCTAATAAAATCACACCATTATTTAAGCAGAACTATCTTTTTGATCATTTAAACACTAATTAAAGTCACAACTTGAATTATTTATAAAACTTCCTTAAGGAATGACACACTTAATGACTGCCTAGGAACATAATTGTTTTTGTGAATTGTGTGACTTTTGTAGCCTGACAGCTTGGTGAAAGGAAATCATGCCACCATGTCACAATTTATTTTGCTTTGCTATGATAGGAATTTGAGCATGGTCTTTACTGATATGAAGTGACATCTAATTTAGTCTGTCCTAGCATGGTCCAGTAGCACCCTAGTTAACAGTTAATATATAACACAACTTCAAGTGGATTGCTAGCTACTATAAAGTATTTTGTGGTACCAGGACTTATTCTGATGAAAAATATAGGAAATGTGGCATAATATCAACAATCTTGAAGCAGATTATTTGCTTCCTTCAAAAATAAACACAGAGGCACGGCATACTAGGTTACCAACTAACTATGGGTTTGCATTAGGGTGTTACTGTGCTAATGGTGATCAGTTCTGAGAATTATTTTTAACATAGGCGTTAGGAAGACTTTAAAACCTTCTAATGTTCCTTAGGAAACATCACTAAGAGAAGTAACAAAGTAGTGTACTGCAGTAGTTAGGATGACGTCAAAGAGAAGGGTGAAAAGAAGAAGCACATGAACTCTCAGCATAGAATTGTGATGCTGAGAACAAAATTAATCAAGACACCAAAGGATGAAGAGAGAAGAAATTATTTAATCTTTAATTGCCTATACACCAATGATAGCAGCTTGGGTAATAAACAAGCAGAATTGGAATTGCTTATTTATGAGCATAAACACAACCTGTTTGGTATAACAGAAACCTGATGGGATGATTCACATGACCAGAATGCTTAAATCAACGCTTATGCTTCTTTTAGGAAGGATTATTCAGGCAAAATAGTAAAGGAAGTGACATTTTTTCTTAAAAAAACAAACCAATTCTATCTTTTATTGAATTAGGGATAATTAAGAAAAAGAAAAGGACAATAATCAGTGTTTATATGAATGAACTTCATCAGTAAGTATCTACAAATATATACTGTTCATCAGATATGCAAATAGAGCAAATTTACAAATATCAGATCACCAAATCATGCTGTAAACTAGATGACTGACTCCTTAGTTACCTGTAAAGTTCAGGAAGAATTTAAAAACCTGTAATGGTCTTCTGTAATCTAGGGAACTTCATTCTTCATGGCATAAAGTAGAAGCCTCAGGCTACCACTGTTAAAATATCACTGGAATTTCTGGTTATTATGTAAAACAATTCTCAAATGTCTTCTCAAAAAATGCCATGAAGGTAAATGGGAGGGGACTGAAAGAAGTACCACGGGACTGACTAAACACAGCTGAAGGCCACCTCAAAGTGAAAACCTCCTGATATTAAGATTATTTATCTTACCAAATGGAAGATTAAGAATGACTATATGATGGTTTATACAAAAAAAAAAAAAAAAAAAGGCATTAAAAGATAGTGTCTCAGTGTATAAGGAGAGTTTATATTCCAGTGTTCATCACTTCGTTTGGGTGCCTAGAATATATTTTATCCATAGTGTGTGTAAGTAGTTCCTGGAAGACCAGAGCACAGACCCCTCTGCTACCAGCTAAGTAACTGTGGCTACAAAATCACATAATTGTGAATTATATGAGGGAAGATTGTGATCCCAGAAGTGGAGCAGCTTTGAAACTACTGGGTTACCTTTTCATGCATGTTTACATTATTTTGTCACTGTGACGTGGCAACACTGGTCACTGCTCTCTCTTTGATTTGTAGGTTTTGTCCGTTTTTGTCAGAAGTGTTTCTTTAGTATAGTAAATCACACAAAATGCTGTTGAGTACCGACTGTATGATGAATATAATCTCTGGAAAATAACTATGGTACAAAGGCAATGCGTGTACTATAGTTTTGTAAGGAAGACACTAGAGTCCTCATCTGACTGCTTAAATATTAATTTATTATAACACTTTTTATGAGCAACGATGTGTATGTTAGATTTCATGGGTTTTGTATATGAAGCAAATTCTTTGTCAACTGCTGTAACTTTTATAGTGATGGAAGGGTAATGAGACAAAGTGCCAAGCTATATAAACATCACATTGCTGTACCTTGAATAAAGAGCCTGTAAACTGTTACTGCTCAAAGATTTTAATGAACTTAAACCAATTGTGTCCTTAAAGTGTAGAATCTAAATGCCAGAGGTTCTAGTCAGGGTGAGTAAGCATGTGGGTACTTCCACAAAAAGATTTCTAAGTTACAATAGGGTTGTGACAAATTTTTCTGCAATCTTTACTTTAAAAAGACAACTGTTAAGATATTTCTTATGATTTTTAATTTTTTTTCCTTCTTCTTCTTCAGTTATAAAAGGCCACTGGGTATATGAAAAGGTAATGGTAGTGTAATAAAATTGATTATAACTCCTGAAAACTTCTCAGATATATTAGTAATTATGTGAACTGTAATAAAGAATAATTAGCAACTAGACATGAAGGTTCTGTCTGGATGATCTGATAACCTAGTTGCAGCCACAAGGAAATGTGACTCAGCATCTGAATGCATGAGAGAGGCAGGAATCTTTCTAAATTTTATTAAGTTGAATTCTACAGTCTGTTTAAACTCGGTGCATTGTATAAATGTACAAAATCTTGACCATATAACCTATTTTTTGATCATAAAAGCATGCATTCTGGACCCTGAAATACTCATATGACTCTTCAATTTGATCAGTATGCAATTCCTTTACTTACCCGAATTCTTTCATTGTGGTTAAATGAGGTTCCTTTGCAGATGTGATGGCAGACTGCATAGTACAGGAAAGTTGGTGCATCAGGTAATGAGTACTTTATTCTGGATTTCAAAGGATCTGTGCTGCATAGATGTAAAGAAAGTTCAAACATTTACATGAGGATTGTTCTTATTGCCCTTGCTATTTGGGATGTTCAGCACATAAACCCACATTTAGTTGATTAAAAATAAATCACAGGTCACCTTTGACTCACATTTGCTTAATTTGTGAGAAAATAGACTGTTTTTCTAATTTTTGCATGTAAAAAAACCACCAAAAGACACAGAATGCCACCTAGTAAAGTTTGATCACTGCTCCTAGAACAGATACAGTCATGGTGCAGCATTTGTCACATAAAATGAATGTAGGGTTTCTAATTATAGCTGTATATCAAAAGGACAAAAAACATGGTGACTTGTTCTCCTTGGAATAGTGTCTCTAAGTATTTGTTGTGTGCTCTACATCTGTTACATGACAGGTTGTTAATGATGTGTGTGTTCATTAAAGGTAAAGTGCCTCCTGTGTGCTGTAGTCCTTAAATCTGTCTCTGAGATCCCTACTTGAGCACCCATGATATATTTTCCCAGATTAGGTCCTTTGAGGGGTCTAAAGAATACCTAGTAGCTGTGCTGTTCTCAATCAATTCTTCTATCAATGGTCATTCTCATTCATTTCTTTCAAGTCACATAAGAACATTCACTGTGGAGTTAAAGTGAAAGACAATACAACCACCAGTCCTGATATACATTATTAAATATTATCAAATACAGCCTCATGGATTTCTGTCATCTGGTTTGCTTTAACAGTCCTTAGGCACATTCATAATGTAAAAATGTATTCTTTATTTTATTTTATATTATACTACTTTATCTGCCTACAGATGGTATTGTATTATCCTGGGAAATTAGTTGTGTGCAAAATATGAATAATCTAGCCTTCTCCTTCAACTATTTTCTTTACTTTTTCCAAATTAATTTTATCCTCATGCATTTCATTGACTTAAGTCACTCATGGCCTATTCTTTAGCTCAGTCAAGGAAATGCTTAGCAATTTTTTTACTCTTCTTCCTTTCAGTCTTGACGATTTTTCTTTTGATCTCTACTTTCTTGGTTGTACTCACCAGCCCTTTCATCATATGTGCTAGACTTGGTCTCCAAGATTTCCAGTACTACTGTGGTGAAACTACCCAATTACTCTGGAATTACTGTTTCTTAAAATGAAATTTCTGCTAAAACTGTGGAATGTCAAAATCAAGAAAGCTAACTGAAGTCTAGAGTAATGAGCATCCTTAAAATACAAAGGATATACTTTGCCAGAAGACAAAAGATTTTTGGCAAAGTTGCTCAAAAGATGAAAATTAAATGTTAGCTGTGATATCATAGGATTTTAATAAAGTGTTAGGATCAAAATTTCATTACATCTTACTTAAAAATTCATATTGATAGAAATTATTTGTTATAGGCTGAGAACCAAGGAATTACAAACAAAAGAAAGTAAGGATAAGCAGTAATATTTCTAGCTGCAGGTTTAAGGATTTCGTTCTTTCAGTCAGTTACAAGTGCAACAATGAGGGTGTTGGAAGAACAGAGAAGGAAAATGTATAAAGAAGGAAATTTTTAAGTTCCCCCTTCGTAAAGACGTTTAAGAGCACTAAATAAGTTTGTCTTGAGTAAGCAAAACCAAATGCTACAGGGAAAAATGGTACCAAAGTTTTGTTGAGATCTGACACCATGGAGATGAAGACTTTTTACGCTGTTGTAAGGCACGCAGTGGTGCCAGGTGCAGGTGCCCAGGTGTTGGTAGCAGGGGCTGCAGGGTCTGCCCTGTGCCAGACACAGCTGGTTCCAGATGGCTCCAACGGATCCACCACAGTGCGCAGCTGAGCCTTGCAGCCAAGGTGGTGGCACCTTGGGGAAAACGTATCTAAGAAAGAGTAAAGTGCTGCAAAGGCAGTGAGGAGTGAAAGCAGGCCTGTAGGCTATTCCTAAGGTGAAAGAAGATGGAGGGGAAGGGGGTGCTCTGGGTGCCAGAGCAGAGATTCCCCTGTATCCTCTGGAAGAAACCATGGTAAGTTGGCTGCTCCCCTACAGCCCGTGGAGGATTGTGGCGGAGCAGATACCCACAGTGCAGTCTGGGGGGCACCCCACACCCAGGCAGGTAGCTGTGCCTCGATGGAACTGCAGCCCATGGAGAGCCCATGCAGGAAGAGGGAAAAACATTAAGAGAAAAGAAGGAGCAGAGAGGAGCTGTTACGGGCTCACCATGACTCCCCATTCATCATCCCCCTGTACTCCTCAGGAGAAGAGCTAGAGGAGTGGGTGATGGAGTGAAGTGGAGCCTGGGAGAAAGGGGGTGGAGGGAAAATATTTTAGGTTTTGTCTTTATTTTTCACCATCCTACTCTATTTTAATTAGCAATAAATTAATCTTCCACAAGTCAACTCTGTTTTGCCTGTGACAGCAATTGGTGAGCAATCTCCCTGTCTTCATCTAAACCTATAAGCTTTTTCATCTTATTTTTTCCCCTGTCCTGTTAAGGAAGGGTAATGAGAGAGTGGCTGGGTGGGCAGCTGGCAGTTGGCCAAGGTCAACTGACCACAGCAGTTAAATTAAAAGAAAATGTGCATTAAATATGAATGAATGCTTCATATCTAGCTGTGGATAACCTCAAGGAGCAATTGTGATAGCCCCATTGTTTGAAATATTATCTCTAGGAAATGCACTGTATGGAACAAGGCTGGATCAGCTCACAGCAAGATGAGTTAGAGAATTACTTGATCTTTTTCATATCTAATCTCACTGATTCATAAGGACTGCTATACTGGCTGCCTTTTGCTTTGTCATTGGCACAGAGCACTGGGAATGCAATTGTGACAGAATATTCATGGTACTACCTGTTACACGCACCCCAAACCATGCAGTAAGTTTTTAATCTGCTGAAGTGAAAAGAAAATGGAGTTGTCATCTTCTAGAGAAATTAATTTCCGACACTAGGGTTTCTTTTGTGGAGGTTGCTGAGGTGTAGTTGTTATTGCTGCAGTGCTGTCAATGTTCATTAAATGTCCCACTCTCATGTAAGGAATGAAATAAACAGAAGTGGAAATTATTGAAAAACAGAACTATTTGGATTTTTTTTTCTTTTTATTGAACTTACCCAGTAAATCCTGCCCTGATGAAGTCAAAATTTCTCTTTAAATCACTCTGATTAAGGAAAAATAAAAGTCAGAAAATAATTATTCACAACACGAGAAAAACTCATGGCAGAGTCTTTTATGCTCAAAATACATATATGTACATACATATGTACATATAAAATATTACTCTAAAATACATGTTAATGTATTAATATTATTTTCTTTATTGTTTATCACTGCTGAGTGTGGTCCAAAAATAAAAATACTTAATTTTTCAAGTTATAAAATTTTATCAGCAAAAATAAGACAAAGACAACTGCTACAGATACCAACATTTGAGTTTACATGTTAGATCAGCTTGCATCTGAGTTATGGTGTGGAACAGTTTGACGTTTTGTGTGTAACATAAAGACTGTCCATTGTCTCTGGTAGCTAATCTCTTCGGGTTCAACATAGTCAATAGGAAGAGAGAGGTTCCTCCTGAGGGCAATGCAGAATGTAAAATTACATTCATGGTTCCTCTGCTGAGGATTATAGAATCCTCTTCTGAATTGCCTGTAGAGATACTTCTGTCTCTGCTCTGGCTGTAGTGGGAGTCTTGGGTGATTAGCCTCCCTGAGCTAAGGTTGTTTTATGAGAATCGCTGCTCTTCTCTGATTTGTTCAAGACATCTCGACATGGACTGCAAGACTTAAGATCATTTCTATGGACTTTGGATCCAGAAATTTCTCATCATGGAAAGAAGGCACTCATCTAGAAATTGGGACGTTTCCATTCCTCCTAGGTCACATTTCTCCTAATATTTTAAAAATGAAATAGAGAAAGAAAAGACATAATATGCCAGATTGCACAGTATTGCATTATGCATCTCTTAATATAACAGAATGATATTCAGAGGATAAAGTAATTAAAAGTGAAAAGAAATTAAGAAAAGTTTCATTTTGAACTAAAACACATCTTTTCCCTAAATGAAATCTTCCAAATCCATTTATAAATTTCTATTTCACAAGAAGTGCCGAATATTTGGTTTAATTATTGAGAATGAAATGTTGAAAATGATTTTTTTTTTTTAAGTGTAATACAGGACTCTTCCTTGAAACCAAATTAATCACATTTGGCTGTTTATAAGAAAAAAAATTTGGGCTGGTCAACTGTAGTTGTCTGGTTGTCCAAAAGGCCATGGACTTAAATTTAGTTCTGGGGCTAAACGTGAATAGACTCACATCCACGACGCTGATTTAGAGTAACTCCGCTAGGGTATGGAGGCACCCATCCTACACAGAACCTGGCTGTCAGTCTCTTCTGTGTGTGCGTGTGTTTGCCCTCTACAATTTCTATTTAATAACATATGCCATATATGTAGCATGCCAGATTTCTACTGTTCCTCCACTGGTCAGTTTGCCCACAGAATATTTATATGGGAAATTATTATGGAAGAATGTTTTTTTATAACAACCTGGATATAAGCATGGCAGAGGACAGGGAAAATTGTCATTAGTGTAAGAAGCCTAAGCTGGCTGAAGCTTTGATGTGCCATGGCCTCAGCACTATTCCTGCTGCACTCATGAAATTAAAAGAACTAAAAAAAACCCCTAGGTTTTCTTATGGCACAAATTTGTATGAGGTATGTAATAGCAAAGGTCAGTTCTGTTAGATATGACAATTCAAATATAAATTACAGACAAATCTCCGTGTCCTCACAAGGTAGATTCTTTCCTTAGGGTTTATTTTTAATCCAGTTTCTGGCTTACAATAAAGTCTACCGAATGCCTAATATTATATTGTTTCCTTCACGCCTAAGTCTGGCTGCATTTCCACTCCCAGGTCTTCATAACAGCATTCTTATCCTTACTCTTGCTAGTGCCTTGCAAGATCTCCTGCTGCCCCTTAATCTCCTCTGGGAAAGGACACCTCCCCCGTCCTAGAGTGGTTCTATGGATACAGAATATGGAAGTCAAGATAAATTGGCAGCTTTCACCTCGGCTGCTCACTCACATTGCTCTTGAAGAACAGGAATTACAGAGACTGTTGAGCAGGCAAATTAAGCAGTTATATAAAGTGTCATCCAAAGATATGTAAAATTTTAGGTATGCAAAAGCTTTGAAATATTGCTTGAACATTACCTCATGGGATAGAAAAGAATGTTGTACCTCACAGAAAGCAGTAAGGTCAGCCAGGCTGGGCTAAGCTGGAACAGCCAGGGTCATCACCAGAACTGGAGAGACAGGTCACCTCACTGAAAGATGTGTGCATGTGTAAGGCAATTAGCAGGTGTGTTAATAACTTCAGGATATCAATCTTGATGAAAGGAAGGTAGAACAGCAGTAAGGAGTGGAAATTTGCATCTGAAAGGAATATAGAAGAATGCTGAAGCATAAAAATGCTCAGCTTTTCCCAAACTTGGGTTTTCTTCCATGAATGCAATCTCTGAATACAATAATGGTAAAAACTTTTATTCACACAATTGCATACATGTCTGAATGTTTTTCTGGGGTTGTTAAAAAGCCCATGGAGCTGTATGGATTGGAACATTTGAGTTCAGACTGCTGTGGTCTCTTAAGAAGAATGAGCTGCTTTCATGATCTGATGAACAGGACTATCTAGGAAATCTTGTAATTTAGTAAATTTAGTAAAATATTGTGAAGAGTAATTGAATGCAAAAGAAGCTATAGCACATAATTAAGCATTATTTTTCATGCTTTAAAATGGACATTATAAAACACATCTTGCTTTTAAAAGTAGATAAAATCGTATAAGAATGCTGCTTAGAGAAAAACAGAAATTTTGCTTAACTGTTGTCAGTAAATAATTTGTAGAATAAATTTGAGAAATCATTTTCAATTAACTTAGACCTGGACAACGTATCATTGGGAACATACATATGTACATTGTTTTGTAATAGCATACTGAGAGCTTGGGCGCTATGCTTTTCCTGTAGTCCTGAAGTTAATATTAATTTTGTAGGCTTGAGCTCATTGTGTCCATCTATAGGCATTTAGGAATAAAGAGTTAGTTTCAAATTACTCACATCTGCTGTCCCCTTCTGGAAAACTAATTCTGAAAACCCCTTTCAACACAAAAACTGAATCTCTCTTTTGAAAGTACAGCAAAAGAAAAAAAAATCTGTGAGGCAAAGGAAAATCTTTTTCTTTGCTGAAGTCAAATAATACTAGCTTGTGAATAACTATTATTTCATACAAATTTTTGTCAGGATGTAAAAAAGGAAAGTGGTATCATTATAAGCAAAACCTCTGATAAATAATTGAATCTCACTGAGATATTCATTTTAATAACATTTGTTCTGACTGTCCATGAAAAGCATAATGACTTCCAATGAGCTAAGTCCTTTAAAAACTTTCTTCAAGACCTGGAGTATAATTCAAACAGAATAAGTCTAGAATATTCTTTGATATTTAAAACTTATATAGCTAATTGTATCAGAAGTCTGCTTGAAGTCAAAATTTGCTCTAAGATGGTTTAGAGAATAAAAGTGGATAATACCTGTGCTTATTCAAATTTGGTTATAAAATCAAACATTCCCTGCACATTTTAAAAACAATACCAATTTGGGAGCAAACAACATACATTTAATCATATTAGGAAACAGAGTTGTTAGCATAAAAATAGGTGCTAAAATTTCAACTCAGCTAGTACATCGTAATACTAAAAGGGAGAACTGTTTTCCTTTTATCTGAGGAAAATTAGAATTTCACATTTTTTTAAAGTAAGGGAGGCATTCACATAATCAGTGCAATATGTATACAGAACTGTTCACTTCTCCAGTTTTTATTTATTATAAACAAACCAAATAATACAAACTTATTTAACAAACATGATGAATAGTATAGTATCATCAGGCATTATCACTTATTGCATTCATTTTATTAAGACATGATTAGAAAAAAGTAATATATTAGAAACAGGTTTTTAACCTTGCCAGAAAGCCTAAAGAAATAATGCTAGGATCCAAATATACAGAACTATGCAAGTATGAAGCATTTAATTTATCATTGCTATTAACAGAAGAAATAATGTCAGATCATTTACCAAACAGTGTCTAATTAATTCATTAACTAATATGAATATTTCTCACTGAAATAAGTGTATCTGAGGGAAGTCATTATTTTATGTTACATTGGCTTATAGGTATGTGTTGGATTAACTGTAGGTAGTCAAATTTGACGAGTCGTGAAGAAAGGATATTTCAAGAAGTAGTCATTTGAACATTTGATGTAATGATGAAACAATACTGATAAAACAAGTTTGATGTTTCAATGTCTACTTTGCTGAATGTGTTTCTACTCTGGTAAACAAGGTGCATATCAACTTCATTTTCTCTGCTATAGCATCCGGCTTTAATTAATTTTTTTGTTGGTTCTTTCAAGAAGATTATTAAATTTCTCTATCATCTGTTATTTTTTTGAAAATACAATTAGACCTAAACCTTTCTGAGAGCATTTTATCAGATCTGATATCTTAAATGAGAGACATTGTCCTTTGCAAATTCATATGCTTTCATTAGATTAAAAGGCCTCCCGTTAGAACTTTTCATTTAAATTTATATGAGATTTTTGGTGTGTAATTCCATGCTTCACAATATTCGATTTCTTCTGCAATATTATCCAAAAGCTGTTGCTTTTTTATTACATTTATTGTTATTCCATCCTTTGGTGCTCTTATGCTGAAGGAGATAATAATTAAAACTGCATAACTTTGGTTGATTTTTTTACAAAAAAAGATATTTTTATATGTGCCAGAAAAATTATCACCAATAGCTTCACTAAGTCTTTAAATGAAGTTCTAATGAGGTAAATTTCCTTATTGAATTAGATGCTTGTTAGCATGATGAAATTATTTACTTTAGCGTCTGCAAATTAGAGCAATAATGTACAGAACACTACTATTAACCCTAACAGAAATAACAGTACCAACTGCAAATTTTTTTTTTGTTTTGTGTTTTTGGCATTTTGATCAAAGATAAGAAAAAAATCAGATTTTAATTTGAATATGAATGTATTAGCAAAAGAAGTGCTGCCTGGTGATCATTGTGCCATTCTCTGTTGAGGCTGGTTGTGAGGGAGACACTTTGTAAAGTTTTGCTGCCCAGAGAAATCCACCTTTTGGCTAGGCAAAATGTCAATCTTGAAACACTGTTTGTGTCTCTATTACATAAAGACATGCTCTTCAGACCATTTCTTCCTTCCCTTAAAGAAGTTTTTGCTGTTGTGCTTGCAGAGTAGAATCAGTTGAACTCTCATATTGTTATCACCGTGAACAACAGCAGCACAAAGTGGAGCTCTCCCGTACGTTCTTGTCCACTGCTGCATGAGTGGAGGCAAGGAGAAAAAGTACATGACATGAATTCTGTCTGCACTAACGAGGATCAGTGTCCTGTACGCTAACATGGCATTTTGGGTGAATGCTTGTGCACAGAAAGCTGCAGTGCTCTCTTGTGTGCACATAGAAGGTAGTTCTGGTCTGTCTGAAAATGTATCTACAAAATAGTGTATTATTTTGCCTTTTTTTATTTTTACCTGCCCATCCCTCCTGAGGAAATGTCTATCAATTACAATCTGTTATTACCAAAACATATTTTCTATTTATGTTTTAGCTTATTAAATTACCCCTGTTGTATGTTGAACCGATTTACACCTATCTGTTATAATTTGCCTAGTGGAATACATGTCACTGGTGAATTCGGAGCATGGTGTTTAATTTGCATGAAGCTTTCCAGGTTAAATGTTATCTAAAAATCAACTGAATTTTTCCTTCACATTAAAGTTCCTTGGATTCTCTAGAGTCTCCATTTTCCCTTCTCATTCTTTTTCAATGTCCCTCCAGCATTTCTGGATTTTTTTATCAGGTTTATTCTCTTTTTTGCAACATTTTGTCTTCAGCATTATTTTGTGGACTCTATGCCTCTTATCTCATATTCATCACATTTCAGTTCATGAGGCAGATCTGGTATTTCAGTGTTCAGTTCATCAAAATGCTTCATCACATTGTTGCACCTGCTTTGCTTTTTGGACCTCACAGGACTAGCAGGTAAGAGGCAGCCCTGCACAAAATGCCCATAAAATGCTAAAGAAATAAAAGTAATTTCAACATTTGAAACTGTAGAATGTCAGAAGGCTTTTTCTGTAGAATGTTATCTTTTTGAAACATGGAGGACTGGCTATTGAAATCCAGTATCCAGGCCAACAGCTGCAGCATTTCAAGCTATGGACAGTATTCCTTCAACCAGGAAATAACAAATATTCTGATAAACTTTGCAAATGTCATGCCACCTACGAGAAGTGAATTTCTGTTATCAGATTCCCTAGAATTTCCTGGTGCAAATAGGGACTAAACCAGGAAAGGGTCTGGAGACAGATGAACATGTACATTCTTGAGATTGAACAGAAATGGAAATTTTGGGAGGGACTGTTCCATGTATTGACTAAACTATGTTAGCAGAAATCAAGAGAAGAAGTTTTACAGCTGTCACATGCTGTTTCTGGTCTGTGTCTGCATGGCATTCGGCTCCTAGGCAAGCAAATGAGGTGGTCTTGCTGAGATGACCAGAAGACTGGAAGCATAGTATGGCAGCAATCGGAAAACAGCACCCTTAGAAGCTAGAAACAATCCAGAAAATGCTGTTTCAGAGGCCAATAAAGTTGATGAAAAACACATGGGAGAGTCTGGCATGACAAGTGATTACCCTGCTTGTCAAATAACCAAAGTGTTACGAAAGGGATTGAGAGATTTAGAAGCGGGATTCAGGAAGAGTTAGGCATTTAAGCTCTGAAAATCTAATCTCTTGTCCCCACAAGAAAGCAAAATAGTCTAAGAAGTCACCTATTGATTTAAGCAATTCTGAATTAAGTAGTTCTGCAGACTTGTGCATAAGGGCAAGCCTCCTGTGTCATACACATTCCAAGAGACTTTAACTTGATTTTAAAAGGTTTTCTGTTTCTAGACAGGTAACTACCTGCAGTGAAATGTTTGCAGACTTAGGACTCTGCCCAGGAGGAATACTGGGAGTGACTTTTGGGCTGTCCAGGTGACTCAGGAGCATGGGCACCCGCAAGCTTCTAAGTCTCCTTGACATTTCTGAAAACTCCTGCGTTGCAAATGCATTTTCTAGGACTGATTTAGTTAGTCCTTCTGAAGTGCTAAAGCCTGTTTTCCAGTTTGTCTTTGCCCCGATTGCAACGCATCCCGCTGCGGGAAGAGTAGAAAAGCAATCTGTTAGGGTTTGGGATAGAAGCACTCATGCGCACTCATTTTGTGTGCTCATCTTTTGATCTCTTCCTTAAAACCCTGCATGACTCATGAGAATGTGTTTATAGCTGAATAGCCCTGAAATGTTATGTCGCTGATGCAGATTGACCTCCATAAATAGCATGTCCTCTATACCAAGATCCATTTTCTCCACTCTCTACTGCTCCTTTGGGATGATTTTTACTGTTGTTCCTAGCTCTGGGGATTTTTGTTGAGAGCCTGTTTGCAGAACACATACCACACATACCTTTCAAGGCTCTCTGACTCTTATTACTGATATTACTTTTTAAAATGATTTAGTGAAGGCTACAGATGTGCTAAATGGTTTGGCAAAAAAGCATGGAATGCCTCTGAAGAGGGGCATCCACCTGCTGACTCATGAGTCAGTGCTTCTTTGGTTTTACAGTGCTGAATGTAAAATAAATAGCAGATGATGAGAAATGTTGTACACTGCAATAAAACACAGAGAATGCACAATTCATGACAGAAAAGTAAATCTGCTGCACATTTTGTTACAGAATGTTCACTCTACTATTCTGTTTCTCAAAAGGGTTCAAGTGAAAATGCAAAACCCTCCTTTTGCAAAGCATTTTAATTTCAGATCATTCCTGCAATCCTCCAGTCTGTCTGTTCTCTCCCACGGGAATTAGCACCTTCTTAAAGTACTGAGTCATAAATGGCAAGTGCCTGACCTGAAGTATTTGGCTGCTATTAAGTTTCTTTAAAAACAAGAGAGAGGGAGAGAGATATTAAATATCAGCACCATAAGCTGCAGTTTAGAAGGAAACTAGCTAAACAAAACACATTTGGCATAGACACAGTTCAGTGCCACAAACTGCACTAATGTGATGAGGTAAAGAAGGAAAAATAAAGAAGTGTTGTTTCATCCTCCCCTGAATTGTGGTAGTGCCCAGTAGTGGGTTTCTTAATGTTTCCATTACATCCCCCTATTTTTAGTAGTTAATAGCTCGGCTATAACAATTTGCTTCAGGCTGAAGCTTGGCATACAAGGTCTCAGTCAGGGAGCACATTTAGTGAAATAGAAGATTACCCATTTTAAAGCCATATTTTTTTTCTGTCATACAATCTAAAAATATTCTCCATTTCAGAAATGACATTTGGCATCTGATTTATCTATAATGTAATCTGGTATCTTTTCTCACTGCATTTGACCAATGAAAAGCACCATCAGAGAAAAAAAAAAAAAAAGCAGGTTTTTTTGGTTTGTATTTGTGTATCCATATGAAATTGGTGGCCACTGTTTTCACTCTTCCAGGATTTAAAACAATCTGTAGCCATTTGAAATTCAAGGAGATATAAGTGGAGCTGATTATATGACATCTGTCTACTGTGTGAGTTTTTTTACTTTGGTGTAAGACATTGCAGGAGAAAAGATAAAGGACTAGATGAACTGTGAGTATCTAATACTGCAGTTCCTATCTTTCTCTGTTTCCTAGACCTTGCTTGCTCAGGTACTCCTGCAATGCCTACCTTAAAAGATACTTGCTAGAAAGAAAAAGTGCTTTGTCTGAACAGAACATGAAACTTAAACAGTGTGATACCTCTTAGTCTTCTGTAAATTTATTTTTCTATATTTGCAATTATACTAAATATAGTGAATAGATGGATGAAAGAAGGCAAATTCTGGCAAAAAGACAAACACCCTGAATTTTTTATTCTATTGTATTGTAAAAGTGATGCACTAGTAGTTACAAAAGCAACATATACATATTTTAATGATCTAAAATACTGTAAATAATGTTAGATATTTTTTGCTTGTTTAGAAGTTATTTCTGGTTTTTGAAAGATACATTTGGTTTTGTTTGTATTGTGGCTAAGGGAAAATCAACTTCCCAAGTTATATTATTGCTCTGCTGTATAATACTTCTGGGGCTTTTATGGGCTGGAAAGCTGTAGTAAAGCGATGTTTACTCCTTTTTTCACACATCTCACTTCATTTTTCTTGCATGAAGTTGACGGTCTTGAACTTTTTGTTAAGGTACAGATGAAGGAGTAAAACATGAAATTTACATGGAAATAGTGAAAGAGAAAAGATGTCCTGTCCCTCAGTCTTGCAGTGGCGTCTGCGCAGCCCAGTGTTCTGGACACAATAATCTGCTCTTAAGCAGGGCTATACCTCTGTTGAGCAGTCTGTCTATTTGATACAGCAGCATGATAATGTTCCTTTTCCCCATAGCATCTGCACTAATTCTTGATATAACCAACCTAAAAAGATAGTATCAGGCAGTTGTTACAGGCCAGAAAAGCACTTGATACTTCAAAATTTATCTTACACTTTTTCCATGCAATAGAATGCAATTTGTTATCATAGGCTTCTGTATCAATTCATTCCTTTTTGGGGAATATTTTATTTCAGCATCTTTCTTTTTTTTCTCATTAGTTTCCATTTTAGCATGCGAATGACTCAGCAATAGGAACAGCCTTTGAAGGAAGCCGTCATCTGCAAGTCACATTTCCTGTGACAGGTACAGCAGTATAATTCAGCTTACTTGGCCAATTTGTAGTAATACTTGGTTGGGTAACCTTTTTGATATTCTCTCTCCCCAGCTGCAGCAGGGAATCCTGGCTAATCTTCTTCCAACCTCAGTCTTCTCCCAGACAGGGAGAGCCTACTGCTCAGCTCATCAAGCAGATCCACTAGGTTACTGGCATGTAAACATGTTACAAATGAGCTATGTTTGTTGTACAGGCACTTTAGGTGTTCCTGACAGCCCTCCTGAAAGCTATAATCATTGGTCCTTTGTTCAATGGTGACTGGGAAGTGTCTATGCTTTTCTCACACATTATTGTCTCTAGAATAAGTACAATATTGTTGGGGTTTACTTCAAATAACAAGTAACTTCAGTTTCATCAGGGAATGGTAAATTGGTGTTTGAACTATAGACATCTTCTGACAAGTACTGAGGAAAGAAAGGGCAAAAAAAGTCAGTCTTTGCAATAGGAACATTTATTTAACAGCTTTTAACAGACATTTAATTTTTTTTTCCAAATAACGTATGTGTCTGACTAGTAAGTTTGTTGGATTTTTGATTTTCATCCTTCGATCATCTACAGTATAAGTTATGTAGAATCAGCCTTGATAGAAAGATTGACATTTATATTTAATTTTGTGCTCCAAATCTTTGTGAGAGTCCCTGTTATGCAAAATAGATTTGATGAAGAATGTAAATGCTAGGTATACCTCCCTCCCTCCCTTCCCTCCTTCCTTCCTTCTTTCTGGCACTGTCTTCCCTTTCTTTCCTTTTGCTTTCTAAACGTCAACATTTAGCCTTTGAACTTATAAGTTATTACATATCATACACAGTTTAAAGTAACCTTCACTTTAAATTCCGTGGCTTTTGTTGGCTAAGTCAGTATTTCAACAGCATTATTACAGTTTTCTTTGTAAGAATATTGTCAGTCAGACACTCAGGACAGGTATGTATTTTGCGGTTCTACTTGGAGCTTAGTGGTGAATATCAGCTATTAGGCCCTTGCAAGATCCTCACAATTGATCAAAAATTCCACTGCATTGTCTATTGTTAAGCAGAGCTTTAATTAAAGCTATATTTTGTTTTCAATCCAATTTAGGAACAAATACAAAAAAAGAAAGATGTAAATTTTACAATGCTTGGCAATGTATCCAATTCTAAGCCGAACAAAGAAGCTTATACGCTGAAAATCTTGTAGGAATAAAGCATGTAAGATAAATAAAAAGCTTCCAGTGCTTAATTCCAATCGTCTCCACAACAACTGGAGCTGCTGATAAGACACCTACTCAGAGTAATGATGCATAATGTGAAGAAGCAATAACCCAGACTGCATAAGTATGAAGGGATGCCATTCTTCTAAAGAAAAGTATGGCAAATGTGAAGCTCTGTTAATGTTCTGAGCCATTTTCAAAGGTATTTTTGTGAACACGGCAAATTGCCAAGTTTTAGGGTTTTTTTCCAAATGTGATAGGGAGAACAAGAAATGTAACTAATATAAGGGTATCAAACATTTGTCCATGTACTATCATGTAAATATTTATGTACTGTCAGTTCATTATTAGTGGAGGTCCTAATAGGAATATAAATATTATAAAGTGTGTTTACAACAGATAAATCATAGCGGTGCTGAAGTAATTTGCAAGAGTAAAGCTCATTTTGGATAATTACAGAGCCCCAGAAGATTGTATTTCTGTATTACAAAGGGAGGAGATGTTCAGAAGATTGGTTTGGGCTGCCGACATTCTGAGGAGGCTATAGGCTGATCCTGCCTGGGACTGATTTAGGAATATATACAAATACTAATGAAGGATTTCGTAAATAGAAGGGAGGGAAAAATCAGTGTGGTTTCAATTGCAAGGCTAACCTTATTCAGTCAAATTTCATGCAGATGAATTACTGTAACTATAGAAATAATGTAAGAAAAGATTAGTTAAGATTATGCTAGCAATAAAGATACTAATGTTTTATTACACACAAAGTTCTGTTTTGCATTTTATGTGGGGGTAAATTAGACCGCAGTGTTGTTTATCCTTGTTTTATGAAGGCTATTTTCATATCCATATTAAACCTTATTATTGCTCTTGTCTTCACTCCCCTCCCCATCACCATATACATTTTATCTAGGCAGGCTAAATACCTGGCATATCTTCTTCTGCATGCCTTAAATACAGTTAAAGTTAAGAACAAAACAAAGCAGCCACTTGCTCTTCCATCCCAAAAAGGGCTAGGCAACAGAGAAAAAGACTTTGGAAGGTCATATTGTAATGAGATTAAAACGTAGTTCTCTGAGCTAGTGCTTAGCAGCAAATAAATGTGGTTCAGCTCTTTTCCATGAATGTTTTACTGATAAGATTAATTTAAAGTGAAACATACATTCTTCCCTTCTATGACAAGGTAGTTAATGTCTATCTGGTAAATGATTGTTCAAGTAAAACACTATGAGAGGGAACAAAGTTATTTCTGAACTGCAATAAAAAAGCTTAAAATTAGAATGAAATCTATCTCACACTTCTTTTTGTGGTAGTAAAAGCTATCAGTTTATAGATATGTTTGTAGATATTTTTTTTTTCTGCTAGACAGGTGATTGGACTTTGCCTTTGGAGGACAATGTTACACCTAGAGATTTGGGTATCACACCTTTTGGTCTTTTTTTTCCCCAAGTCTGGTAAGAACTTTTTAATTTTTATTTGCTATCATAAATAAATAAATAAATAAAGCATACTAAATACAATAATAAGCAGCTAATTGGTTCTGTTGAGGCAAGGGATGAGGGTCACAACTCCCTGAAGCAGGAGTTTCATAGGCTGTGCACTTCTCCACACTGAGCGCGCTTTTACAGAGACCACACCTCTGTAAAAGCACCTGTCCTATAGCCTAGTGTGTTAGAACAAGCCATGACAGTTACCTTCCCACAGTTAAAACCCATTGTCCTGCCTAATGCAGCTCCCCCAACTCCTCCCTACAACCCAGCAAAGCTCCCTCCTCATGCAGCTGAGAAGTTCACCTGGCAAGACTCACATTTGTGGCTATGTGTATTAAAGAACAAAGTTGTGCCATGCAAAGCAAAACTGAAAGTTATTCCTGGACAGCCTGGGAAGCCTGCAGTCCGTTAGGCTGCCTCCACTGATGTTTCACTTGCTCTGTCCGTAAATACGGTATCATTTTCTACATGTGCTCCCCTTTGACGTGCCAATGCCAATGTTCATTGTTTCCTTCCAGCCTAGTCTCCCTCATGGCAGCATGATGTGTTAAACTCCTACCATCGGGTAGGCCTGAAAAGACAACTTCAAATACTGAGCAACAGAAAATAGGAGTTAATTTGTTAGCTAGATACAAGAATGCTATAAGTACTTTCTATTTCTAGTACTGTACCTCCTGTGTGATTCAATGAATTAATTTAGATAGCATTTAACCAGATGGAAGCTGAAACTTTTTTCTGAGAATATAGCATGTTTAATAGATCTTTGCATTGTTATTTTTGTATAAATTTATTATCAGTCTCTTTCTTTTCAGCTGTCACCCTCTTTTCTGCATTCTGTCTTCTGCTTTTGGTTTTCAGTGGACTTTGCCGTCATTGCAGTTTCAAAAGTTAACCTTTAATCCTTTCTATTGTTTAGCCAATGTGATATTTTTTTTACTAACCTTTTACCTGCTAATCCTTATGTACAGGTATTTTGTATGCTCAACTAATTAATATTTATTAAAATATGAATCTGCTGAAATCCTGTTACAAAAAAGGAGAAGGGAGAAAGGATGAAGAAAACTCAGTTTCTTCCCTTATACCACTTTCATTGTACTGAAAGCTTATACACTTAATCTTCTCAACTAGTAGTTCTATGCTTTTAAGAGGATTATATTATTAGTAGTTTAATTATTCATTATGCAGTATTTTTCCAATTTTTACAAAGGGTTTTGTCGTTTGGTTTCTAAAAAAATTAATTTAATGTTCTATTCTTCTCAATAGTCATGACCTGTTCTAGTTTTGCCTGTAGTTTCACAAAAAGTTGCTTCAAGAAGGACACAAGAAGATTCTTGTAGCAGTAGATCCCCTGCCAGAGTAGTGACTCAAGCCACTGGAAGACTGGCAAATTCAAGCTGTACTCCAGAGTGTATGGTTTGATTACTGTCACTACCAGTTGGATCATTAATCATAACAGTGGTAGTGACAGCAAGTTTCTTGACCTCATCATGAAAGGCAAGGAGGCCATCCACCAGAGCAATTCATCCTCCAGGCAAAAGAAAACTGTAGGGAGGATGTCTTTTATTATCTAGTGTTTTCTCTTTTATCCACTAATTCTGCCTATAATCTTGGCAAAAATGTGAGGGCTTTAAGGAGGCAAGATCTCACATTTCTTCTGCTCCTAGGGAAATATCGTTTGTTTCTGATCACATGTTCATTTTTTCACCCTTCTGTATCCCTCAGTATGTAGTATTTTGGCATTGGAAGGCAGAAATGTAAGTATCTGCAGATGTATAGAAAAACAGTGCACATGGCTTTTTTATTATACAAAGGTTTGTTGCATGAAAAATTACTATAGGTCTCCTTCTGAACAACAAAGTATGTACTTTTTACAGAATGGTTACTCTTTAGCAGTGACATATATTAACAGTCTGTTGCTGCCAAAGGATTTAACCATGAAAACCCTGAGGGACTACTTCCAAAACCTGAAGATTAGAAGGTAGAAAATGTCTAGGGTTTCTGTTGATTTTTTTGGTGGAATTGACAGCGTTGTGACCTGCTTTCCAGTCCATGAAATGTCATACTTTTTTTCAGTCTGTATTATCTATGCCATTCTGCTGACAGCATCTGCTATTTGTTATGCTTTTTCATGTCCTCATGTAAAACTTCATTTTCCAAGTTATTTGAATACAACCAGTCTTCAAAGAAATAATTTGAAGCAATCTCTGACAATTAGAGCCAATTTGATTCTCATTTTCCTTCAAGACTATTTACAAAACCTGTTACATGTGTCAAAAGAGATTCATAAAAGCGCATTTTTAGATCTTTTTTTCAGTATAAGCAAGGTCAGTTGCAAGGAATTTCTATTCTGAGACTGGGAAAATTATTAGGAATTATAATATCTTTAACAAAAACTTCAAAGACATGATCAAATATGGTAACATAGCACTTGCAAGTCATATGAAAAATTTCAAAGTATCTATGCAAATAAATACTCACATGGAAGGATAATTAACTTGGGTGTGTCAAGAGGTCCCATTATGGCTTCATTTCTTTTCTTTATTAATGACCCACCTGCCACACAAAACATGCAATGCAGTATCGTTGGCTAACTAACTACACTTTCCAAGACCATAGACAAACCTCCATTTGACTGAGTTATTTCTGCAACTTTCTAATTTATATACTGCACTGAGAGTTAATGGGTATTTAAAGGAAATTTGAAAAATTGAATTTTATAAGAAATAGCCATCATTAAACTATAGTCATGAAACTTGCCCTTGCAAACAGAAGCACGCCTCATTTGGATGGGAAAATGTGAACAGCAACTCTGATTTGTACACAGCGTAACTGCGTGACCCGTGTCCATTGAATAGCAGTGGTCATGACTTCTAGTCATAACACAGAACCCTGAGCATATTAGCCAAGGGCAACATACATAATATTATTTCTTTTTTTGTTGACACAACTAGTGCTAAATTCTGACTGAATAATTAAATGTTCATTTAGGTGTGCCAGCTAGGTTATTTCCAACACAGTATTTCAAGTACAGTATTTCAAATGTTAGCTCCAGGAAGGATCCCTTGATATCAAGCAAGCAGCACCATGGAATGGGAGATGAAGCTCTGAGACTTAATTTTCTCTGTTTACTTAACATTGTACTTCATAGCATACAAACTTCCATGTTTCTTGTCTTGGAAAAACACCCAAAAATATTACTTTTTTTTCCATCTATATCTTCAGTTGTTCAAATTTCCCCTGGAAATACTCACTTCATGTTAAATTCATTTGGACTCCTGCTTAAAGCCTAAATCCTATAAATTTTTTACAGCTCTGAATCTCAGACTTCTTAAACACTGGGTTACCTTGACCAGCTTGGATTCTCACTTCTCCAATTCTGCACAATTTTCATAGCTCAAAAAGTTAAAATTTTCTTTTTTTGCTCCTGTCAGGGCTTGTTGGTCTCTGGCCTGTAGTGGGATATTCAGTTAGTGCTTTATGTATCACTTTACCTTCTGATTCTTCTGTTTCATTCTCTCACGCTTTTCTTTTTTGTTTTTTCTTTTTTTTCCTTTTTCTTTTTAATGTTTTCACACAGGCAGTTCACAGCATTAACATATGTTAATGTAAAACTATTTGGTAGATGTCAGTATTCATACAAATAGATCACAGTTAAATCTCTGTTAGTTCCAAGTGTTAGTACTGTGGAAACTTCCCGTGTATCTCACCAAAACACCTGTCTTAACTTGTGTCTCACCCATTTAAGTGAAGCGGGCTTTACATTACAGAGAGTTCGTAAAGTGTACAGAAGTGACAAGCAGTTATGTATTTGTTCTTTCTCTTAATATATACAGAGGCCAATTAAGCAGACTTTGAAATAAAGTGCAATGAAAACTTTCCAACAGAGATATAAAAATAATGATAAAGAGGAAGAAGAAGAAGAAGAAAAAGCAACATATACCCTATTTATCAACCTGGAAGAGTCACAGATGAATTTGTATTTTAGGGTAAATATTACCTAAAGTTTGGGAGTTTTGTCAGGTTTCCATTAATATTTTGGACTAATGTAAAAAAAGTAATAAATCTGGCCACAAATCCTCATAAACTTTATGTGCAAAAGTAAAAACAATTTTTAAAAAATCTAGTGAATATAAATCTCTGAGTTTTTCCCAAATCTAATATCTTTTCTAATTAATAACATTTACTGGTGAATTAAGCTCATGCACTAATATAAAATTCTTGAAAATACAAACATTTGGCAGACTGGAAACTCTACATCGGCTTTCTTGTTTCTAGTTTCCATTTTCCTTTGTAGTACCTTTTCAGGTGTATGTAGGGACATGAGGGATTATGGAGAAGGCACAACACTGCTGAATGGTAAAGAGAGAAGAAGGAAAGGGGGCACTGAAATGTAACTGGGGGAAAAAAATAAAAAGAATAAAAAATTGAACTATGACACTTACCTGCTAAGGCAGAAATAATGTTTTTATGCATTCAACAGTTCTGTGATAATAGTGTGGGGTTTGTCCTACATGCTTAAGTGGACAAACTGAACAGTCGTGTTCCATAGTATATCACTTTGTTTTCTATGTATAATCCTCCTGTGTAACCTACTTTAGACATGCAACTTTCCTAGGAATTAATCTCCAAACAGTTTAGGAATAGGTAACTAGATTGACATTTTGTTTAATTATCCCTATTAAAATGCAAGCCTGTGGTATACTATTGCAATAAATTTTAGCAATAAATTATATAATGCACTAGTTTTTTCCACAAAGAAAAACCTCTTTTTGGTGGCAATTTACATCACAAGCATTAAAACCTAGGTCATTTGGGCCTGTAATAATAATAATGGCAATATAAATTATATTATTATCATCTACTTCTCAAATATTTTACATGCTAGTACCTGAAAGGGTATGAATTAGCATAGCCTAAAGTGTTATTTGTACCCTGGTTTCCACTGAGCACTATCCTAGAATGCAGAGGTAAAGCTTTGTGATTTTGCAAGTTAAGCCATTCATCAGTTCCAGATACAGATCTTTCTGTGTGTCTTTTCTATGCATCCTTGAAATACCCAACTGGGTTTCTGAAGTTTAACAATATAGCTTGTGTTCTGAAGTTTCTGATCTGAAGTTTAACAATATGGCTTGTGTTCTGTAACATGATCATAGCAGCCTTTTCCAAACACCTTAAAAACTTTAAGGCTCATCACCTGCTTTGCTTCATTTTCCCATCTCAGTCCAGCATTGCTTGGTTTTGTGTGTGTTTTGCTGTAGGTAAAATACTGCAGGATGTAGTCTATAAGCAGCATCACTTGTGGAAATTCTTCAGTGCTTTTGGAAATGAGTCCAAAAATCTGGGATGATTCCTGAGGACTTTCTTCATAAAATTATTTAATACAAAATGCTGTGTCTAAAATTATAAATGTCTCATGGACATAACTTTTTTACCTTGACTTGAAGTGGCTTTGTCCAGGACATATGCATCTGCACTTTCTCACAAAACAATGTTACACAAAGAGTGATTGCTTTTCCCTTTTATTCAACAGCCCTGCAGGTATCCAAGACACTCACCTAAAGCAGCTGGCTCTAGTTCTGGCCCTTCTCTAGTTAGGAGATTCTGAGTATATGAACATCTCTCATACCTCTTATCACCAAGCTCATGAGGTTTTTGGGGCAAGATTCTTCTGACATCCTGCTTTTGAAGTCATTCCATTTTACATAGAGTAATTAAGGATTCATAGAGCTATAGCAAGCAAGAGGGAGCAACTGTGTGGTGGTACATGGTAGGATTTGTGTGCTTGGAACGGTGAAGCTCCATTTTGTTCTTCAAATGATAGTCCATTATATGGTTAGTTCTTTCGGAGATTTCTGACATTTAGGTTCCCTAATAAATTACACACTCCTGAAAGCTTTAGTCTTTGTGTCGTATCTATTGCTCTAGATTTTTTTTAAAAAAAAAAAAAAGAAAAAAGGAAAAAGAGGTTTTTAGGGAATGATTTAACTCTTCAACATTACATGGTAAAGTAAAGATGCAGGCTGACTGACTTAAAAGGGTTTCTGAAGGGTGCTTTTATTTATATCAGAAAATGCACAGATTTAGCAAAGATACCAGCTTGCGTGCATTTCAGTGCAGAACATTTCTTGCCAGTCACCGGTGTTCATCGGACTGGGCTCATACCTTCCAGGATAACTGAAAATCTTGAGATCAAAGCACTTTCAGTAATCCAGAGAATTCTTCATTCTCAGCACACTTTCTTTTATTTTCATTGGGTTTTAAACTAAATTAGATATTGCCCCTGCCCTCACATCCAGGTAACCAAAGCCTCATGATGCATTTTCTTCTACCTACCAGGCAGAATATGCAACTTTTGTATCCTTTTCAAGCAGCTTCTCTTCATTCTTAACCTATCCCATCCCACCCCACCCCATTCTGACCCATCTCATAAATTTCAGAGCAAAATCTTCTCTCACTTCTAGTCTATTTTCAATACGTATTCCACATGCAATAATGAATATTCTGTGCTACCTCTAATTTGTGTGTACACACGCTAGTAGCCTTTTCAACAAAGGTGAGTATACCCAGGCATTTCATGAGATGGTCTAAAACAGAAAATCCACCACAGGCAAATTCCTGAAGGTTTTCATGTCCCCTCAATCTTAATTCCAGTACAAGCAGTTGTAAATTCTGCTTTCCCTAGTGCAGATGAGCAAGGCTTTTAGGATCAAAATCTCTCCATAAGTAAATAAGCAAATACTATTTTTTTTTAATATCTGTTTGTTTTGTGCTTCTAATTTGCAATCACATTTTAAAATTTAATAATTTGAAAGAATGTCCTGTCACAGATACAGGAAGAGGACATACCTCTTGAAATAAATGCTTAGGTTCTGATATGTCCAGCGTGAAAACTGCAGTAGAATAAGTTTTCCTTACAGTGTACTCTGTTAGCTTGAGCCTACTTTTTTGCATTCTTTATTTTGACGGATCAACAAAATTAAAGCATCACTAAAACAAATCAGCATACTTCTCCCACTCCATTTCTGTATCTTTTATAACTCTAAAGATGAGGCCTAGGGAGGCTGGCAGTGTCACTGTGCAATCTACTTTACAAAATCTGTATTGTGATATATGACATGCAAGGAAGTAGGCAGCCAAAGATACAGAAAAAAGATTGGGAAATTACTTTCTATATTGAACTGCGCTATGCAGTGAACACTGATTTTCTGTTATATCCTGCAGCTATCTTGTCATAATAATTTTTTTGTAAGTCCTTTTCTTTTGTTTCTAGATTTTCCAAGACTTAGCAGCCTGTCTGAAAGAAATAAACGGTAACTCCGAAAATTCTTTGGTACAGTATGAATACCGATTAATTTTCTGATGTATTTTTAGTCATGTTCCATTAAATATGTAAAATGATGAGTCGCTAGTATTGGTGAGAGGGGGAAGTGGAATATAATTAATAGATGAAAGAATGCCCCTTCAAAATGTAGCTCCTATAAGTACACTTGGCTGATCATGAAATTTCTAATTCCAGCCCTCATATCTATATTTTAGATTGACTATACCCTGGAGCCTCAGAAGTGAGCTTCATTTACTGAAAAGTCATGGGAAGTCATGTTTATTGTCTCAGCAGGTAGCTGCACTTTAAGCGTAATACTGAAAGACAAGAAAAAACAGAGGCCAGCTTGTCTTATTAGAGGCACGTTGTAGCTTCCCGACAGATGTGCATGGCAGAAAACAAAAAAGAATAGCACACATTTCAGGTTCTATCAGGCTTCAAATATTTCTGCTTTAAATATGTAAACCTAAGTTCTTCAATGTTCCCAAATACATGAGAATGGTATAAGCAATGTCTTCTGTGGAAGGAAATGTGACCTATCTAACTACGCAAGAAACTGCCTGTGAGCTTCTGTGTAGGCTGTAAGCATTTTGGCTTTATCCCTCAGACTCATATCAGTTCTTCAACCATAGACATGGAAGGATTTATACGTATATGTATAATATATGTATATTAATATATACATAAGGATGTATATTAAAACTAACTACAGTAATGAAATATTTGTTTATTCAATTTCAGAAAGGACACTTATCTCTCCGAGGTTGCAAAGCAAAACATTATGCTAACATATTTCATATACGTAGGCAGCAGCAAGGCAACCCTAGCAGTCTGCTCTCTTTTTGTCACATAATGTTCTTAGTGCCTAATAACACTGTGATAAAGGGGCTGGACTGTATCTGTGTAGCCATGTTTATTGCCATATGGTGGTTCCCAAATTACATTGCACTCTGATGAGCAGAGATTGGCCAAAATGGTCTGGCTGGCTCCCAGCATCAAGCAGTTGCTGACAGGGCTGGTGCACTCTAATGGTGGCAATACAGCTGGTAATACACCATGTTCATTCAGTTACCTTGACTGCCTGCTATTATTTTCTACAGTTATAAAAAGGACATTTCTTGTTTACCTTTATTATTAATTATTACATATCCCCAAGACACATCACCCATGCTTCTGCTAATAATATCTTCCATGGGGTATAATATTAATTAATTAATTCATTAACTAATTAATCCAAATCCTTGACAAAGTTCATTTGAGGTGTCCTATTAGGAGTGTCAGTCATATTAGTTACTCTAACCCTTTGACTTCTGGGTTTGTTGCTAGTGTTTCTGGGAGAAGGAGCATATATAATTGAACATGAGCCTCACAAGACTGAGTGGGATGACAGAAAAATCTGCTAAACTCAGACCAGCCCTCCAAATGATGTATGTGTTTATTATGCTTCTTAACATCTTGACCTAAAATAAACAATAGACCTCACTGCAGTTTTTCTGACCATTTTGTAGACTTCACTGAGTCTTTTGTGACATGCCTGTTACTAAATTGCTGTATTTTCATCTAAATAAACATAGTCCAATCCTAACCTGATCTAATGATTTTTATCAGCTCATCCAAACAGTCCTAGTATGTTGATATGTTCACACTGCAGATTTTAGTGTGACATAAAGGCAGGTAAGCATGCAAGCTGTAAATAAATTATCTCATACACTAGAAGTAGTTTTTTTGTGGAGCTGAAGGTTGCTTCATAGCCTAACCTGACTTCTCGGAAAAATGAATGAGTTTACATTAATTCTTTGACATGTAGACAGTTGTAGTACAGTGCCATTCATGATGTTGATGTGCGCTATGTTATGGCATGTTTCTGTACTTACAATAAACTCTAAAGCTATAGGAGTAAGGCATATCTAACTCCATGAAAAGAAGCACTTGCATTTTGGAATTATTCAGTTGTACACAGAAAGCCATAATTGCATCTCCTCGTATTCTATTATGCCCTGTTAACCCACAGTGGATTAGCACTAAAGTAGTTAACAAAATATTTCCAGAACTGAAATATACTGGAAAACTCAAAAAGCCTATATTAGTTCTTGAATTCATGAAGGAATCTTAGTCTATACTTAGCACTTCGTAAGTTTTTGTTTCTTATAACTAAAACTGTAAAATATTCTGTGAAACAGAAAGATGTTAAGGTTTTATAGATGTTGAAACTTACTTGATAGTGTTCATGAAGAATTTTTATGTCTTAACTAGATCTGCACAACTGATTTTTCAGCTGAACTTAAAATTCCTGAGAAAAGCATGAGGCAATCCTCTCTGCTCCTTATAACATTAAAAATCTGAAAAAATTATGTCACTCTGAACAAAACATTGGCTTAAATTAATTTTTTCCTTATAGTTGTCTATTTCATTAAAAAAATATACTTAGCAACTTTCCTAGATGATTAATTAAAAACATAAAATAAACAAATATGATGAAATTAAATATTTTTTCTTTGTAAAAATGCTTTATTATATTTTCAAGAGTAAAACTATTAGCTAAATACTATTTAAATTCATAAAATATTTCTAAGTTCTTCAAGGAATATCTTTTTCCCAAAAAAATACTTCTTAGAAATATATAGTGTTAAAAAATACTTACAATTATAACTAGATCTTCCTATTTATTATGTCCTATGCATCAAATTAAGCCTTTGGTTTCAGAAAGGTTTTCATTAGATGAAATGAAAGCCTTTTTTTCACTAAAATCAATGAAAAACCATGAAAATTTCTGGTTTGTCTGCAGTGGTTTTTCCAACAATGTTTTGTTATGAACATTGCTCTCAAAACCCTCTGCTTTGTTTATGTATCCTCTGGCTCTCTGCATCCTCTTGATTCTCTCTTTGACAGAAGTACCTGCTTCTGTCCCTGGGATCCTATATAACCTTCACTTGGTCCTAATGTATTACATGTGAGTGTTAGAGATAATGGGTATCTCCCCAAAAGCTATCTAAAGGGAAGGCTCCTAGCCAGCCCTGATATGCTGCAGCTGTGAGCTTGGGTCAGACTGCTGGGAAAAGAGCTGTGTCCTGTTCTGTCTTTGCTTGGGAGCTGCATTAAATGGAGGCACTCAGCCCTGGTTGTGGCTGGAGCTGTTGTGCCTAACCAGGTGCCTTACAGATCCTGGTTCTGACCTGCTGGCTTGAATTCTTGCCCTGACCCTGGAGTCACCACAACGCCATGGACTTGCCTGATTGTTAGACTGTTGGCGTACTGGGTAACTGTCATGGGACTTGCTCTGCTCACCTCGTTTATAGTTCATGCTCCTTGCTAACCAGGTTACAGCCCAGCCTGCCTTGCTGCTGCTTGTGGCTCCCGGTCCTCCTTCCCTGGCAAAGCAGCCCACTCCTGTTCTTCCCTGATGGTGGGGCTCACTAAATGAGACCCTACTTCTGTATTGCTACACCATTCCCTTAAGGCAGCTGTATCAAAAGACAGTACTTTCCAGAAATCAAACAAGTACCAAAGAAAGAAAATTACAAATAAATTTCTGCTTAGGAGCAGAGCAGCAAGGAGAGCTCTAGAAAGCTATGGCTAACACTCCTGTGATGAAGACATCCTTTGCAGGAGTGAGAGATAGTTACTGTAAAGGGCCTATAGGTTGCAACCCTCAGATACGTGTCGTTAAGGAGAATCGAAATACTGGCAGAAAATTACTTGGCATAATGAAAATACTGCTTGATTATCATTCATTCAGCAATATTATTTTCATTAAATAAATGGAGATTTCAAGAGCTTTCATGCCTCAGCCTCTCAGAAAGGAACACTGAAAAGCTGACCCTCAGCATGAATGTGAGCTAATAAAAGCTTTCCCAAACTGGCGGTAGGCAGTGGTGCCTACCAAGGTGATGTTTGTCACTGTTTGAATCGACCTTTCTGTGAAGCCTGAAAACCAATTCAGATGTGATTGCAAAAGCTGGCTTTTGGTAATATCCTATTTTATTGACAAAAGGGAATGGGGTCAACTCATTTTCATAACAATCTGCTTGAAGAAATCCTTAACCACTATACATTTACAGTTGTTTTGCACTGCAGCCTATGAAAATATTACTGGGCTTAGAGTAGGCAATAAGAAGGGGAAAAATGACATATTTTTTTCTTTTTTTTTTTTTTAATAGCTGTTTTAAGAAGAAAATTCTACCATTAATGAACAAGAAATGATAAGCAACTTTTTTCTCTGTCCATTAATCTATTCTAGCTTTGAAATATTGCTTTCTTTAAAAGCAAATAGTTGCTGAAACCTTTCACAAATGAAACAATTGAAAAAGAAAATAAAAAAGATACAATGCAAAGCAAGGCAGTGGTTTTCAAAAGCAGACACGTTTGAAAGGCTCCTTTTTTGTAGAAGTTCGCTAAGGCTAGTGGCAATGAGTGATAAGTGATTATTAGGAGACCTGGTTCTGGTTTTGGTTCACTACCTACAATTATGGTTTCAGTGAATTTATTATTTTATCTGATTTTGGATTATCCTAGTTCAAGCCATAATTTCTACTGATTAGTTATTATTCGTAATTGGTGAATGAATCATTTGCTTGGACAAATTGCTGCTTATCAATTGTTCCTGAAAAGTTCACTACAACTTATTTGTAATTTTCTCTCTGAATTGCATGAATGGTTACCTATGTTACACAACAATGTTTTTGGTCCTTGATGGGATCAAATAAGCTTTCTGAACTACTGTGCCTGAAGAAAAAAATCCTGCAGGTTTGGTTCTTGTTATTAAGACTGTTTAGAGCAGCTTGTTGTTTGAGCATGGGGAATGATATATAGAGGAAATATACAGGCACAAGACACTTTAGGATATTTTAAATATTTTGGTGTCTTCCCTTAGCCTAAGACAGGACATCCTTTTCTATGGATCCCAGATTTAGAAAATGTCTGATGAAACACAAGCAGATTTTTCAGCTGCTTTATAATAATTCATTGTATTTTCTTTTATCATATCCAAGCCCAGCAATTCACACCAAGTGTATTTCTAACAAGAAAGCTGAAGCTAGATGTGTGTTTTCTTAACCTGATTCATTCGATAGCTGGACCAAAACACCAAAGTGCTTAGGAAGCTGCTGTATAATTTCTCCTTTCTATAAAGAGTAGATCACTTTCATATATCTGCCAAAGAAAGGCATGGATTGAATACTTTGCTCTTTACTTAGTGTCATGCTGTCACCAGCTTTCTCTATTAGCAGCATAAATGTGCACAGTGGTCTTTGTCTTGTATAGAATGTGTTGGTGCCAGGTGTTGTCCTTAGGCGTTTAGAAACAACATCTTACTGCTCCATTAAGTATTCCAAACTAAATAAAACCAAAAGGTCATCTATTTTGTCAGTGCTTAGTTGTGCTCAGGCGATTAGCAGAATTACCAGATGCATCCTTGGTCCTCAGTGTCTTCCAGGATATGGGGCCCTCTTGAATTCTTGTGGTGGTATCACTTCACTCCATGACTTTTATTTTCCTCTACTGCTGCTCGTTGTTTACTTTGGACTCCTTTGCTTAGATAGGAGCCTTCCTTTTTCCTTTTCCTTTACTTAGTCTGTGAAAACACAGTACCTACATTCATATGCTCTCTTGCACATTTGTGCCTGCACAAATGTTCTCCACATTTTTGGGTTTTGAATTTTGGATAAAATCTTACTCTCTCCAATGCTTGCAGGAATAAGCAGCTATAAGCTGAATTAGCTGGCAAGTGCTGTTATTTGCAAATGTGGTTTACAATTTTTCCTTTGCTGTATTTCCCTGGTCCAGTGAAACTTCCTCAATAAACGGGTCATGAGGACTTCAGGGACTACCCTTCAGAACAGGAAACCATCTCTGTTCCAAAATTTAAAAGTGCTTTACTCCTGCTGAGGATTTATACATGTATTTTTAATTACTAGTTTTGTGATTGCTTCTTTAATAATGCTTCTTCCAAAAAGATTATTTCATTAACATAATGTTAGCCAATTGAGCTATTTAAAAAACCAAACACATCAAAACCTGTTTGTTTTAATTAATTATAAAGGGCAAAACTAGGAAAAAAAGCAAATATTAATAAAAGACAGCAGTCTTGAAAAGGGCAAGAGGGGGATTAATACGTGTATGTACTATCGTATAGGGAGAAGCACTTTAAATAGAGCTGTGTGCAGAGTTAGACACAATGGAATAGTCATTCTTGTAAATTGTTCTCAGTAAATCTATATAATCTATTTATTTATCCTCAGATCATGCACATTTAGATCAGAGTTCTGCCAGCTGAGTTAATAATTCTTATCTGAAGGTAATTACATTGGTCCATAAGTTTTCACCACTGTGTTGTTCCACATCATATCAAACTGTGTGATGCCTCATCACATTAGCATAAAATGCGTTGTGGTGGTGCACAGCATGGTGTGGTGGCAGACTAGAAACGATGCAGCATTCCTAACAGTAGTGAACTAGTAAGTGTCACTGGTATTTAGAAACTTGTGCATACTGCAGTTTGACTATTTGCTAGAAGATTTGTTTTTTGTCCTTTCCTTTGCATTCAAAGGACTTCAACAGGATGTTAACTTTTATGACCTAGATTTGGTGCTCCAGAGAAGCTCAGTTAGAACCTCAAAAGACTTCAAACCTACCTTTTAGTTACAAAAATGTGTCAGTTCTGAATTTATTGACCATCTGTCAGAGTTCATTCACTACTAGCTAGCTGTCATTGTTTGTTATTTGATGCACTTCTATAATGACTCACTGCAGGGAGCTACCAGTCTCTCCATCACAGTGATTAATGAGGTCACCGTCTATCTGCAAGCATCTCGGCCTATAATTATTTCTAGTTGCTATTAGATAGTATGCCAGATCAGATGAAAATAATATGTTTATACATAATATCTGCCCATAAAAACAATATTCACCTGTTGTGAAGATATTTGGCTGGTTGTTTTCAAATAGCATGTTTCTTTAATTGCATTTGAGACATCTCTTAAACCAGCCTCATTCAAAATCATTTTTTCATTTGTGGTGAAAACAATTGTCACAACTGAGCTCTAGTACTGTTCTATTTCTCTGTCCTGAAATGTCTACTGTATTCCATATGCATCTTTGGTACATGAATATTTCTTTTGCGCTGATGTTTCTATATAAATAAAAGTCTGAAATTCTCTCATTATTACTATTGCTACTACTGTAGCTTTAAGATAGTGGTCCTAGCCACAACCCAGAATGGTGATCCAGCAAGCAAGCACAGTGTGGTATGTTTTACTGTCTTGAAAAAACTGTAAAATTCTCCCAATTTTGTTTTTTAGAATAGTAGTTCCCCAGGAACCCCATGAAGACTACGACTCCATTGTGCACAAGAAGATATAATACCCATCCTGAGGAGTTTAAAATCAAAAAAGGCAAGCCTTATTGTGTTAGGGACTGAAAAGAAAGGCTTAAATATTTCAGCAGAATTAGAGAAGAAGGATTTTCTTGTCATTCAAGTATCATAGTAAGAGGAACATTAGGCTTATCTCCAGCAAATTATTTAGGGCTGTGAAAATGTCCCTTCTGAACTGATAGATAGATTTATTCTGGGCCCTTTTTGTAGAAGGTAAGACAAAAATGGTCCAGATTCTGAAACAACCATGTGAGTGTCTGCTCTTCTCCCTGCCCAATGCAATTTTCTTGTGGTGGCACAGCAAAGAGGTGACTTATCCAATGTAAGGGAACTGTCAGGTTCAAATTCTTTTTATTCCAAAGTGATTTAGCACAATCCTCCTACAGGAGAAGGACCAAAAGGACTTGTAACATATGTCAGATCTTCTTTTTTTGTCACTTTGGTTTTGTGTAAATTATTGGGAAAGTTTAAGAAAAACTGGGAATGATTTTGGCTGCCTTAATTTCCACACTTGGTGGGTTCACCCAGGATTTGCCAGCTTACACTCTTACTTGGACCAAGTCTATATTCTGTATTCATACAATAATTTCTGAGGATGAATGTATCAACATCTGTGATGCACTAAAGTACTACAATGGCATAGACTATGTACATAAAGACAGGCAATTATAATCTTAGATGACATGTGGTGATGTTTTAATGTTTTGTGTCAAAATTACAGTTTTTCATGAATATTCTATTCATTCATTAGTCAGTGGAAAATGTTGCCAAATAGAATTAAATTAATGCAAAATATGTGTTTTACCAGATGATTTTTTTAGGTCTTAACAGTAAAATTGCTCTTCAGTGTTTCCTTTTATGATGACCATTATCTTCTCCTCTAATTTATTCTTTTTACCAGAATACCTTGCCATAACTATTATTCATTGTTAGACTGATTAGCTTTTCTATTAAGATATGATAATCAAATTCCTTTCTTTTCTAAACCCCAATGACAGGTCCACACTGAAACCCAGTAATTTTACTGAGGTTATAATTTCTTTTCTCACCACCAGGTCTGTTGGTTTACCCTTTCTGCAGTGAAAGTCCTTCACCACACTGAATAAACTGTTTACCCAAGGAGCCCAGTGAGGCCTGGTGAGGAATCCCTCATAAGACACAGGATACAGCAAGATTTCTGGGCAGAACTGGAACAAGGAGCAGAGATGTGTGCCTGCACACAATTCAGAGATGAAGGTGGACAAAGCTGGAGAAGCAGTACACTTCCCCTGATGTGTGGAAGGAGCCTAGGGACAGGAAAAGGATTAGGGTTAGAAGAACAGCATAAACTTTTTCAGGGTTGCATTCAGAAGAAAAAGACGAGTGAAAGCTAAGATGACAGTCTTATGTGTCAATTACTTATGTGTCAATTACTTATGTGTCAAGTGCTGAAGCGCAAGGGATAGAGAGACCAAAGAATATGGCAAAGCTGTTCAGCTGACAAGGAACTGACAGGGTGCTGGCAAATAGTAAGCTTGATCGAGGGTGTGTGTGTGTGGGGGGTGTGTGTGTGAGATGATCATCATGGGAAGCATCTGAGGAAGTCCTGCTCAAAAGTCTCCAGAGAAAGGCCTAAGAGGTAAGTTTAGGTAATCAAAGGTAAGTATACTTATCAAAGACTAATTGTGAAGTCTGTGTGTTGTACCTGGGACTTCTTAAAACTGATGCCTCACGGGACAAACAGATTTTATGGTGTTATTGTGAAGGTTATATTTTTGTACTGCTAGAGAAAATGTTTCACACAGAAGTGGCTCTAAGGTTGCAAAGAGCTGCAGGGATGTGTGAAAAATACTCTTGACAGAAGAGGAAGATATGAAAAAAATGCATGAGAGAATGTGTTGGGCTGAGAACCATACCTGCGCACATCCAGAACACATAAATTGTTGCAGTTTATTGCCAGGACTCATTATTTTAAGGCAAATGCAGAACTTCTTGGTTGCTGCCACACCTTCCTGGAAGAGCAGTCAAGGTTTTCCTTTCTCCCTCAGCTTTTGAGTGGTAACTTTGGAAAATGATAAGGAAAGAGAAGTTGTCTAATGCTGTTCTCACAAAGGAGAAAGAGGGAAAAGAGAGAACCTGATGGAGATAATCTGTTCTTTCCTCTTTCTCTGAAATTCTAGTTTGGAAGAGATGGGGTGAATAAATTCCAAAGGAAAAGTTGAAAAATAAAAAAAGAAACAGAGAAAAATTAGAGGCAAATTTCACTGCTCAGGTGGTAAAGAGATGATGATTTGGATAGATATTGATGACTTGATCCCCAAACAGCTCTAGTAGACTACATATTCCAAATTTAATTACAATTATTTTAGAAGATACATATGTAATACTGAATCAGTCAAACGCAAAGGAAAATTCCAGTCTCAAGAACTACTTCTTTTCTTAATTATTTTTATTTCATAGTCTATTCACTAGTTACAAGCCATTTGTTTAGCTTTACAATACCACAGAATTGAAATTTTTGTTGTAAGGAATTAAGAAGTTCTTGTTTCATCAAAAGCTTTACTCTGTAGAGCTGCAGGAAACTTTTACAATTTCTTCCCTCACATAAACTATTCTATTTTTATTTTCCTTTCAGTTTGGTATTCTTTTCCACCATACAGCTTTGTCTCATGCATATTGTCAAATTTGTCAGGATTCCTTATTTGTCTGAAACTTTTCAAGCATAAGGGCTATTTTTCTAGTAGCAGCTCTAAAAATATAACGCCAGAAGATATGACTTGTATGATGATAACCTAGGCTGTAAGAAGGGACACAACTGAATAACAGAAAACTAAATAAGTAAAACTAACATTTCTCTCATGTGCACAAATCAGCTGGGAGTTCTTCTTCTACATAAGTTGTTGAATTTGAGTGGATTCAGTTTTTTTATTATGACAGGTTTTATTAGTCAATATGCTGCTTACATTTGCTTAAGATTCTTCTACTTTCTGGGATACAGAAAATGTTTGAACAAAAGGAAGCCATAGGACTTTTGATTGACCTAACCCACTGGTCCGTCTGGAGATATTAGTGGATTCAGCGTTTATGTGAGCAACTGATTTCAGCAAAAATGCTGTAAAACACAGCTTTACTGTTCTGTCCCTTTCATTGCTTTACTGGTGTAATTTATTGCAGTCTAATGTTATAAGTTTATTTAGGTTAAGATATTTTTTTTAGTTATTATGTATTTCTGCAATTCCTAGCACAAGGGGAGCCTGAAATGAGGACTTGTGGCTCTACTGTTATACAAATAATAGCAACAGTTAAAAGCCTTTTGTCTCTGAGGCATTAAGACTACAAATTGAGCTGCGTTGCTGACTAATTAGTGTTTTCAGCATCTTTGCAATGCACAAGTCAAGTAAAGGTAATTTTCTTGGCTTTTATTATTTATCCTCCTCGAATATGAACATTTTATTACATTAAATCTCTTAATATTTTTCAGGAAAAAATGTAAAATTTTATTTTAAAATTTGAGAAGAGATCATATTAAACTTGAGAAGATTCCAGCTATGGGAACCTCTGATATCTTTTCTTTGTACTGTGGAAAATCCATTGTTATGACAAATTATGTTAATGTAAAGACTATAATGAAACAATGAGATATAAACATTGTACATGACATTTTTGATAGATGGAAACAGAGGGAGACATTCCATTACCTATACCTACTCATTATGGGGTCCATGTGATTTTAAACACGTAGCTTTTCCTGTAAATGTTCTGCATTACAGGAGGTTAGCTGACTTTTGAGGTCTGAGGCAATTAGAAAAAAGTGAAAGAAAAGTAGAAAAAACAACCTTGACTCAATTTGATAAAAGGAATATAAAAGTAGGAAGGGGTCTGAGAGGATGTAAATGATTTTACATGCTTGAAATTTCTTTTTAAAGCAATTTCAGTCCACAGTCTTCTTCACCGTAACATGTTTTTTTCCCCCAGATTTGAATGTTATTAATGAATTTAAAAGAAACAAACTAAGCAATGTTCTTAATAGCATCCTTATTTTAAACAAACAATCAAACAAAAAACCCAACAGTCAAAATTAAAATGTTACTTTGAAGTGAAAGAAAACTTCTTCCTTGGAGACATTGCAGGTTTCTTCCCCTTCTACACCTAATTTCTTTCCATGTCCTTCCCACTCTGGAAATTGATTCTCAAAACTATGTTGCTCATCTGAAAAGCTACAGCTCACATACTAAGGCAATACACTCTTTAAAGACCAACTTTAGATAAAATGTTTCTCAAAATACAAAATACAAAACCTAACCAAATAAAGAAGAGGTACTTAGGAAAAAGAAAGTTTATTTAAGCAGATGGATAGTTCCTGCTGACAGGTCAGAAAACTTCTGGAGAACAACATTTTATCTGAGATTTCCAGTAAAAAAATAGCCTGCTTTTACTTTTCTGTACTCCAGATAAACTTAACTCATCTATGTTCTGCAAACAAATGGCTAATAAAGTATTTTCACATTTAAGCACTAAATTCTACCCCACCCTTGAACCTGTCAGGGAAAAATTGAACTCTCTCCAGGCTGAAGATCTGCTGTCTTTTGGAAAGAGCAACAGCATTTTGTTTCCCACTTCATTCCCACATGTCCTTTTAAATCATGCATAATGTCTGCCTTTTCCTATCTGCCTGAGGGCTTGCTAACACCTTTCCTCCAATAAATAGATGGGATAGTTAATGCGGGCTTTTTAGAAACATTCAGTGCTACATTAAATATCAGTCGTAAAAGCCTCCCTAGTTTCACTGGACAGAGATTCAAACAAACTCTCATTCGTATTATTTATATGAACCTGCACTTTTGACTTCTTGTTATATATTTTATATATATATATATATATATTGCTCTGGAGACACCATCAATGACTAGAGTTTAAATTTATGAAGCATCTTTCTGATGTGTCCACCCATAGCATGGCTTCAAGAAGCGTATGAGATACCACATCTGGTATAGCTATCATTCTGCTGATCAGGGTACTTTGTACAGATGCTGGGAACATGAGTTTGAACTACTGAATGCTGAGCAGGACGATGAACTTGAATTCCCCGCCTACTACAATGTTCAATCTACTAGGCCATAACAGTATATATAGGTACAACTTCATCCTCCTCTCCAAATAAAATTGACAACATTTCATGAATTTTTCTCTGTCTGTTTCTCCAAATGTTTGTGTGTGCTGGGAATACAGATTGGGTTTGGGTCTCTAATAGGAACGATGCATTTGTAATGGGACTGATGCAAGAAACCCCAGAAAGGGGCAGTTCTAAGATGAGCAGAAGCAAAACTAGGAGCTCAGATAGCTTTTCATTCAAACAGAAGAACATTTAATGGGACTAGCAGTAGCAGAATAGGGGGTTTGGACTGAAATCTTGATCTTTATCACAGCCTTGCTTATGTTCAGCCTTGTGATATTCTGTCTCCTCTTTTCCTCTGCTTCCAAATCCATTGAGATAGCAGTTATTTGCTGCTGCTTTGGTTCATATAGATGCACTAAGAGTCTGATCCAGGAAGTCAGTAGGATTTTTGGACAATGAATCAGTATAATTCACTTTGCATAAAATGTGCAAGACATAAAGTGCGTTTCAGGATATGATATGGTCTTGTACTATCTCCTGTGATGGTGCATGGAATTCCCTTAAAGAAAGCAACTACAGCCTTGTTTTTACACTGTGGAAACTGTAATTACTTCTTATGTTTCTCTTTTTGAGTGTCCATGACTATTGGTCTCTAGGAGGTCAGTACGAGGCCACAACCTTGCCAGAATTATTAGTTTTGAAAACATAGCAGCTGTGTCTGTGAATTTGGCTGCCTTTAAAATGTTTCTTTTTGAGAACTACCCTCTCTTACACAGCTTGCAGATTTTCAGGTTGCTTATTTCTCAGGTGTGTCATTCTATATAAACTGTACCCCAAAAAGACATATGGAAAGGAAGAAGGAGACAACTCAGTACAGTGTAAGGACAGATAATCAGTTGGAATTCACAAAATCAGTAGCAGATGTAGCCCAATTAAACTCAACAGTTCACAGGTGTTCACAGGAATGACTTTAACATAAAAGCACACTTCTCTTTAGTGCTTCTTGATTTTATTTTATTTTTCTACAATGCTTTATATTTTATATACTTCACCAAACTAAACTAGAAAAAGTAAGGTAATTGAAGATTAGTTGGATGTGATTGACTTAAAATTTAACACATTAATTGTCTGTTTGATTTAGGAATCATAGTGAGCTATACTTACTGAGGGGATGAGGGTTAAATGATAGCACATAATTTGTTCATATTGTTTAGAATCATAGAATCAGAGTGTTTCAGGTTGGAAGGGACCTTAAAGATCAGCTAGTGTCAACCTCCTGCCATGGGCAGGGAAACCTTCCACTAGACCAGGCTGCTCAAAATCCCATCCAGCCTTGCCTTGAATGCTTCCAGGGATGGGGCATCCACAACTTCACTGGGCAACCTGCTCCAGTGCCTCACCACCCTCACAGTAAAGAATTTCTTCCTAATGCCTAATCTCAATCCACCTGCTTTCAGTTTAAAGCCATTCCCCCTTGTCTTATCACTACATGCCCTCATAAAAAAGTCCCTCTCCAACTTTCTCACAGGCCCTGTTTAGGTACTGGCAGGCTGTTATAAGGTCTCCTTGGAGCATTCTCTTCTCCAGGCTGAACAACCCTAACTTTCTCAGCCGGTCTTCACAGGCGCTCTAGCCCTCTGATCATCTTTATGGACCTCCTCTGGAGTCACTCCAACAGGTCTATGTCCTTTTATTATTGCAGGCACCAGAACTGAACCCAGTGCTCCAGGTGGGGTCTCATGAAAGCAGAGCAGAAGGGGAGTATCACCCTCTCCCAGCCTGCTGACCACAGTTCTTTTGATGCAGCCCAGGATGTTTGGCTTTCTGGGTTGCAAGCATTCATTGCCAGATCATATTGATCTTCTTGTCTACCAACACACCCAATTCTTTATCCTCAGGGCTTCTCTCAATCCATTCTCTTCCCAGCCTGTGTTAGTTTGTGATTACCCTGGTCCACACACAGGACCTGTTGAATTCATGAGATTCACACAGGCCAGAGCACCAGTCATCGAGTGCCTCAGCCCTCTCCATGTCCCAGGTAACGAGGTCTCCCATTTCCTTCCAGAGAAAGCCCACATTTTCCCTAGTCTTCCTTTTACCTTTGCTGTACCTGTAGAAGCTTTTCTTGTTGCCCTTGACTTCCCTTGACAGACTTAATTCTTTAATTCTTAGTCTTTAGCTTTTCTAACCAGATCCCTGACTGCTCAGACAGGTTCTCTGTATTTCTCCCAGGCTACCTGTCTTGTTTCCACCCTCTGTATACTTCCTTTTTGTGTTTGACTTTGTTCAGGAGCTCCTTGTTCATCCATGCAGGCCTCCTGGTGTTTTTGCCTGATCCTCTTTGTTGGGATGTATCACTGCTGAGCTTGGAGGAGGTGAGCCCTGAATGTTAACCAGCTTTATTGGACAGCTCTTCCCTCCAAGGCTTTATCCCATGGTACTCTACCAAGTAGATCCCTGAAGAGACCAAAGCCTGCTCTCCTGAAGTCCAGGGTTATCATTGTGTTGTGCACCCTCCTTGCTGCCTTAAAAATCTTGAACTCCACCTTTTCATGGACACTGCAGCCAAGGCTGCCCTTGAGCTTCACATTCCTCACAAGCCCCTCTTTGTCGGTGAGAACAAGGTCCAGCATGGCACCTCTCCTCATTGGCTCCTTTATCACTTAGAGAAGGAAGTTATCATCAATGCATTCCAGGAACTTCCTGAACAGCCCTGCTGTGTTGTCCCTCCAACATATATCAGGGTGGTTAAAGTCCCCCATGAGGACCAGGGCGTGTGAATATGAGGCTGCTCCTATCTTTCTGTAGGGGACCTCATCCATTTGTCTTCCTGGTTGAGCGGCCTGTAGCAGACACTCCCTATAGCATTACCTGTCCTTGCCCTCCCATTAATCCTGACCCATAAGTTCTTGGTTGGCTACTCATCCATCCCAGGAAGAGCTCCATGCACTCCAGCAGGTTTTTGAACTCCTGGCAAAAGACATCCATAATTAAAACTGATATACAAAAGATCTGCAGGTTGCTAGAAAATGCTGGAACTTCAGTCCTGATTGGCTTCAACATGTATAATTCTTTCTCAGCAACATGTGATGGAATTTGTCATTGTCTCACTACCTGGACACTGTGGTATCAGTCAGAAACACAGCACGTATCCCATTCATTATTTTCAGGCTGGTGTTTTCCTGACTGCTGTTTTAGGAGTTTATTGAGGTGAATGGGCAGAGTGATAATGCACACATTTTTCATGAGTATCTGTTATTATGGTTTTAACATTAATCCTTTGACTTCCTATCATATTGCAGAATAGAAAGGTTTTATTTTGCCTAGGTGCTGTAACATGTGGGAGATATAATTCCATCTATTTTTCATATTTTGTATTACATTTGAATGATTTTTTTATCGAAATCATATAACACAGCTTTTACCTTAACATAGCTCCTAAAACGATGGGTGCTTTCTCAGTAAGTTAGACGTTACTAAAGTTCTTACTTGCAGATAATATTTGTATTCAGGATGAGCTGCACCTGCAAATTCAGAGAACAGTCTGGAAAGTATGCATGACAATGCCATCCTAAAGTACCTTTACAATGCAAACCTTACATTATTTGGCTTTATTTAACCTGGTCTTCAGTGCCATTTTTCTTATGCCAGTGTGCACTCTGTTTCTTAAGCATATGAGCTCTGCCTGTCTTAATTTGTTGAAATTTTCAGGACCAGACCTGATAGCCATTAGCTTTTGGCTTTCCGGATTTGGCAGAAAATACATCTAGTCAATAAACTAAAGCTTTTGCTATGTTATTTGAGAACAAATATAGCTGTAATTCTCACATTATATTGAGTCCCAGTATTTGACTTCCCTGTAGCAATTTCAACATTAGTCTAATCTGGCTAGCAAAGATGTGCAAGACACTTCAGCACCCCTGTGTTATCATTTGCACCTCCTCTCTTCATTTCCTCTGTATCAGTATGCTTTTCAGTGATATATCCTGTGAGTCTTTGTTCTTGTTGATTTCTTTGCACTATATAATGAGAAGTTATGTGGGTGTTCTGAAAACACAGGAGGAATTGCTGAAAGATATTGGTAAAATAGCAGGGCTTGAGTAATTCAGTCTGCAATCTCACTTCAAATATTGAGGTTACCCTTCTGAGTAAAAGCGGCATGTGGGCTCTTGTTTATATCTACAGCCATACTTACTGGCTTGGACTGAAAGCACTGTTAAACTCAAAAGCATTTTTTTGTCTATATACAAGGAGAGAAATATAGATGATTTAGCCAAATAAAACTGCTGTTAGTCCAGTTTGGGGTGTTTTTGTTTAAACTACTTTCCTCTTAAAAATTGACTTCATGTATGTGCTAATGCAAGGCACTGTAAAGATAAACCACTTGTGAGATCTTATTTCACCTCTTCTGAGACAAATCTAGCCACCTTTTCTTCCATCTACTAACAGCTGATACTAGGCCTACATGTCATTCCACCACTGAGAGCACCACTGACAGGATGTGGAGCTGTTCTCATATTCCAGAGGGATGGCACAACAGATCAGATCAATGGTCAGACAATGAGCCACAGGAGATGCCTTGAGCAGATTAAAATAACTATAGTTCTATGCCAGCGTTCAGTGCTTCAAGGACTTCCTGAGTGGCTTTGGTGTCTTGACCTTAACAAGCAGCCAGGCACCCACCCAGCTGCTCTCTCACTCCCCCTTTTAAGAAGACAGGGGGGAAATAAGATGAAAAATCTTTTAGGTCTGGTGTGGGGTCCTCCATGAGCTGCAGTGTGGATATTTGCTCTGATGTGGTCCTCCATGGGCTGCAGGGTGACAACCTGCTTGGAGAAGACAAGTCTTCTCCAGAGGCTACAGGGGAAACTCTGCTCCAGCACCTGGGGCACCTCCTCCTGCTCCTTTTTCACTGATCTTGGTGTCTGCAGAGCTGTTTTTCTCACATATTATCAATCCTCTCTCTCACAGCTGCTGTGCAGCTTTTTCCACTTTTTCTTAAGTATATTTTCTCCAATACACCACCACCTCGGCTGAGGAGCTTAACCCTGTTATAGGTCAGTTGGAGCCATTTGGAAACAGCTGTGTCCGGCATGGGGCAGCCCCAGCCTCTCCTCACAGAGGCCCCTGCAGACCCCCACTACAGTATTCACCTCCTCCATGACATTCATGCTTTTATCCCCCATTAGCATTTATATCCCACTCAATCCATCTCTGTCCCAGGCTGAAAATACCTGTTTAACTCAATCTGTCCCAAGCAGAATGATTCTTACTTCTTTAGGAAACTGTTCTTCATATGGGCAACTTTGACCATCGTTGTTGCCCTTTGCTGTACCTTTTACAGGACACTGCTTTTGAGGTGGGAGGGTAGCTTGGATGGGGAGTGGAGCAGACAGGTTCTCTAAACAATATTCAAGGCACCAAGCTTTCTTGAGGACTGAAGATAAATTTTCTAGCTTTTTGCTTTGGTTTTGCCTGTAGGTAACCTTTATTTATGGACTGAATACAGAGATAAGAGTTCTACCCTCTGCTTTTCCAAGGTAAGGATATAACTTGATTTCTTGATGTTACAGTTTTTGCTATCTGTAGTAAAATAAACTATAACTTAATTATTAGTATAGAATATAAATTAAATAACATTTGATACTTGAACAATGATTTTTTTTTTGTTTATGGAGTAATATGTATTTTATATATATTATATTCCCTGTTTTGAGGAGATCATGACAGCAGAATGACTTTAACATTTAACATTTAAATATTTCTGAACCACAGGTATTCTTTTTAAAGGGTAAAACCTGTTTCCCAACATGACATAATAATAATTTTCTTATACTTTTTGAAATGTAAAGTAAAACTATTACTCACTTAAGAAATTAAATTATGTAAATTGCAATTGGAATTTGTTACTCCTTCAAGTAATTTTTTTAAATTAATAAAACATCACTTAAGTAAATTTAGTGCTTATATCTCAAATACTCTGTAATAAATTTCACATAAATGCATAAGTCATTATTTAATTTAAGTATTAAACCCAGATCATTTGCTAACGGTTGGGATGAGCCTGGACAGACTGTGGCTCTTTGTGCAGTGGACATTGACTACAGAATGAAACCAGTTCTATCAGTTGTCTCCCCTGACTATACTGGGGTGGAAAAAGCAGAGGCCGATACCATTAAGACCTGCAGGACTCAGCCAAAAATGAAGAGTTGATGGAAATGATGTATCTCATCAGTCTGCTTCATTGCAATTCCCATTTTAGACACACCACTGTCCTTGCCATAGTTACACATCCTGCAGAATTTTCTGTAGGATATATTGTTTGAAATCAGTTCTGCTGTAACAGTGGTTGCACTGCAGAGTGGAGAGATGCCGCAGGTCACTTCAGGAAACCATTATGCTGTTTGACTGGCCCCTGCAATCCATCCACATCCCAGATGGAAATTTGGCAGCTGCCCTCAGGTCAACCTGGGAGGCTGTAGGTAGATTCCAGAATCGCAAAGGGCCATGCTTTCTGTATTAGTGGTCTCCCTAGCGTGAGCTGCCTGGTGCAAAGCTGGAGAGCTCTGCAAGGCAGAACAGCATTGTGATACATCATGAGCTCCAAGGCAGAATTTTGACTACCTGCTTTTTGAAAAATTCCCTTTCATGAAGCTTTTGATACATCTGCTTCCACTCCCAAGTAGGGGATTTTCCAATTTGCTTTCTCAATCCCACTCTCCCTCTGTATTCTTCTCCCCTAAAATATTGGCTCGATGCATGGTTACAAGTGCTTTGTGCTTTCCTGCAGTCAGTAGCCCTGGATGTTCTTTTTGGGAGCCCCAGCTTGAGCTGTCAGTCCTGGCTCTTCAGCCTTTTTGAAGAAGGCAAGGAGTCTGGTTATTACAGTGTTTTCAAAATACAAAGGTTTTTGTGCATGAAAATTGAAGAACAACCACCTTAATTCTAAATACTTTTAATTAAAGCACTGTAATTAATGTAAAAACTTTTTTTTTCCTAGACCCCAGTGTGTAGTCACTGAATAGCTGAGTTTTACAAGGAATGTTTTAATTATATTTAATGTAGTATATTTTTAAAAATTGCATTAATAAATACTGTTTAGTAGGATATGATATGATAATAATTTCTATGTAAAGTGGTTGGGAACTTCCAAAAATTGGTAATTAAACATGATTTAAACTTATTCTGTCTGCTGACATACAAACTGCCTATCACAAACTATAGCTACCTCCACATTGGTTTTGTGTTCCTGTCTACATTTAATTACATAAATGCTTGCATTTTATTTCACCTTTCAAAACTCCATATGTATTAAGGGTATGGTGTATTATACACGACAGGTGATACAGGGTATTTTCATCAAATCCAGCAATACTTTTTCATAATTACTTTTTAATTGTGTAAATGACTTCACAGCATTAGACAGTAACTATCTCTTCCTGCTGAAAAATACATTATAGGAAAGAAACTATTCAAGTGATTTAGAACTTAAGGAGCTCTTGATTCCTACTTCTCCTAGAGCTGAGAGTTTCACAATTCTGGTAAAGGAATAGTGCCAAAAGCTCATCAGTTCTTTGGAGACAGAAAGCCAAAAGGAAATTAAATTATTAATTGGTGGCTAGTATATTAGGTCTGACAAAAGCCTTCAGCTGTGCTGCTTTCTCATTTCCATCTAGCTCCAAGTGAGCCAAGTCATGTCTGATTCTTACCTTCTGGTTTTGAATTGGCAGTGTTTGGTGAGCTAATCAGCAGTCTTTCCTTTACATGGATTTTTTTTTGTTAGAACTGGGCAGTCCACCAAAACTGGAATGTTTACTCTTTTATTTTTATATAAACTTGTACCACCAAAAGTAGTCACATTTTCATTGGAATCTTTAACTTTGGGGCTGCTGGAGACATCAGGCTGTCAATGATCTCTGGCTGAAGGGCAGTGTTGCTGTGTGGTGTACCCCACGGCATGGAAGCTGGAGAACTTGGAAAGCTACAGCCTAACACATCTCTTCGTGCTTTTATGTTCAACCTCCTTTAATGGGGGTTCTCTTGACTTTTTTGTCCTCTTACATCCAATCTTCTAACTCCAGGAATGGTTTTGGTGATACCTAGGGAAATGGAGTAACCAATTGTTCTATTTCATCCCGCTACCAAAGTTTTGGACAAAAATATATTATTTTTCCTTGTACAATAGTGTTTTATCTGTGCAAGATGCTGATTTTTGTAATTAGCCTTTCAAATCAGGAAATCCTCTTCTGAATTTTTCAAGTTCCTCCAACACAAATGATTTAAATTTTCATTACCTGTAATTGCCTGAAGTTGTCTTAGTTCAAGGAAGAATACAGAGGTTTGAAGTGTTGATTTAGCATGTGTTTCTAGAGATGCTTGACTGAAAAAAATCAACAAAGCACGGGAAAACATTCTTATTTTCAAACGAATTTCATTAAGATGTCAAAATGCTTCAGTTAAATTAAGAATTGTTTTTCGAATAGAAAAATAATTATTTTTTTAAAACCAACTTTATTTTTATTTCAATTTATTTGTGGCTGTGTCATACAACAGTAAGTCCCACCTTGAGCACTTTATGTATGACAGGGAAAAGAACACACCACCACCACCTCCCCCCCCCCCCCAAATCCACTGCTCTTCTGTTGGCATCCTCTGGTGCCAGTGACTGTTTTTACACTGCAGTTTTGGAAGCAGAAGTACTGAAAACTACCAAGAAAAGTGAGCAGCTATGGGCTGGTACTAAAACTCAGTACAATACTGTTGGAAATTCCAACAGAGATGCTGTGGAAAAGGAATCACTTTGAGGATCAGGTGCCTGGCATGGAACAATGTCAACTTTTATTTTTATACAATGCAAAGCTTTCACTTTACCTAAAGAAACATATTGTTAGGATTGAAATGGAAAAAAAACACCAAACCACCAAAACAAAAAACCCCATACATTTGACCCCCTAACTCCCAAGATATTTCAATGTTTCGTCCTCTTTTTTGGTTTATGACTGTATTTCAGAATCCCAGCATATTATATTGGATGGAAGTTCCATTTTTCAGAAGAAAATTATCATTTTCTGTTTGCATTTCCCAGTCTGCTGTATCTCAGATATATGACTTGAATTTCCTTTAAATCAGCACAGCATACTGTGGCCAGCCACTCACTGTTTTATCATGATTTTTTAGTACTTAGACAAATAATTGTGTAAAATTATATATATTATATATATATAAAAATACAAAATATACTTTTCTACTCTCTTTCTTCCTGAATGTGTAAACAAGAAAAAATTAGAAGTGTGAAATCTGCATGCCCAAACCCCACAATTCAATCAACAAACAAACAGAGAATTAATAGCTTTTTATTTTAAAAATCATACTTATAAAAATCATTATTTCAGACAAGCTTTGATGTGGGTAAGGAAAGGGACAACATAGCAGTACTGATGACACTGATACAGAACTGGTATTTATTTCAGAAAATTTTTGTTTTTCCTATAGTGAATAAACTCAAAACACCACAAATTACTCTTTCTGTGAAATTCCAGTCTCTTCTTGGCTTTCAGTTCTTGCATTGAAATTAGAATGATGAATTCCAAATTCTTTGAATAAAAGCCATGAAAAAATATTTTAGATATTTTTATTCAAGTTGATTTGTACAGTCAGTACATACCTCTAGAGATAGTTGGGATGATGATCAGTGGGAGGTATACGTCTTTCAAATTTGGTACTACAGAGCCTGAGTATGTAGTTGCAGGTACAGTTTCAGAGGTGCTGTGTTTTTGACAGAAGACAGCTTCCCTCACCCTTCTTTCCGCTGCCCTGGCAGTTCATTACTTTCCATGTACCATAGCTCACTGCCTTTTCTGTCATTTCTGTTTTTATAGCATTCTTTTTATTACATATCATTTGACTCACCATGTTATGGTGTGGCCCCTCAACCATGAATCTTGATAGTGCTAAGAATGTACTACAGACTTTTGAGTGGGGATAAGTACTAGGGCTAGGGACAACAAACATCTGGCTTTGCTACTGAAACCATCCTGTGGTAAAATGGTACCCTAAGAACAGCTACTTAATTTTCAGGCCGATAAATCTTTGGGAATGGAAACCTACTTAGCAGAGAGAAAACCATGGTTTCTATTCTATCTTACTGGGAATCATAATTAATACTCACTATCCCATGGGAAAAAAAACAAACCCAACAAACCAAACTAAACAGTGGGGTGGGTAAATGCCATTGACAAAACTGAGTCTTGCTGGACAACAGCTAGAAGAAATGGAAAGAACATGTGAAAAAAATCAGGAAGAGGAAACAGAACAGAGGAGAAGTGGAAGTAATCTTTATTTCCCCTGACCTTTCCTGAATAATTCTCCTTACTGCTTTTTAATTCTTGAAGGAAAACTTGACAGCAACATATAGGGTCCAGATAAAAGACCGGCTACGTTTTACTGTGCTGTTGATTGCTCCAGCTAATCAGTACAGCACAAGACATTATACTCAGTCTCATTCTTTTAGTGTTTGCTCAGGAGATGAAGGAAGTAGGTTAGTATCAAACATGTAAGGGAGTATTTGGAGACTGGAAATCTTTCAGGGTTTAAAAAAAGAGTAGCTCTAAGTCAAGTCCTAAAGAAACTTTTTTTCCTGGATTGTAATCTATGTTAAATGTGTGCTATCAGAAAGTCCATGCCACATAGAAAGCATTATTAACCATTGTAAAACAAGCCAGAATAGTTGCTAAAACTGGAGGTGTAATGATTACTTTTGCAGTGACTTGCCAAATCAAGTCTAACTCAGTCTAAGAAGTCACAGATCCCATGGGTTTACTTTTGTTAATTGAGCACTTATTTTTGCCTCTGTGAAAAGTTACCATGGGTGCACTGTTATAATGAATTTTTGTGCACTTCTCCTCCAGAGAAGTGTCATTTTCTGTGCTGTTCTTTGCCATCATAAGAAACGCTGAAAACCTGGCTGCATTGGACACACTGAGTCATCTTTATGTGTACCACTTAGTGAGATTCTTTCCTGAACAAGTGTAATGTCTTTCTGGCACTATTTTCATTACCTTCTCTTCCTGAGTATAGGAATCTTGTGGTGACTCACAAACACTCAGGCTCTGCTGCCAGCTGACTTGGGTCTGTTGCCTGAGGCACAGAAGTTGCCCATTTCCAAAGCTTAGATGATACTTGAGATCAGCACCTTTGGCAATGCATCTTGTTGTGGAATCACCTGTACTTCACTACCACTTCATATTTCCAATTTTGTTTTTAGCACACTGATTTTGCAGCTACTAATTCCTTCACTGCATAGCCAAGATATCGCTTATTATGTAAAGAATTGTGGCCAAATTTTATCTTAATCTCTCCAGTGGCAGTTGGATAAATACCAACACCATTTCTGACTGAAATTTTAAAGGACATTTCACCTCTTCCAAATTGGCCATGGAACTGATGGCATCACAGATTAACCAGGGATCCACTGCTGAGCCTGTCTCCAGGCTTTTACACAGCATGGCAATGTTAAAGTTGTAGAAAATATTTGTGAATAGAAATATATTACAAAAGGGGTTTCCTGCCTTGCTGAAGAAGACCTATACCTGAGAAATTTCAGAAGATCTTAGGAAAAGCAGTGGGATAGTTTTTTACTTAATACTGAATAATCGTTTATGCTTCATGGAAATTCAAATTTCTGAACTATTACATTCTTTGACTTGCTTGTATGTTTAAATATCAAATGCAAAAACTATGTTAAAGAAGAAAATGCATGTTCAAAATATGGGAGAGAAACACAAGAGACCAGGGAGGAGTGTGTTATGCATACTGGTGAAACCCATTTTACACTCTTGTGCTTCTGCAGATGTGGCATGGAATACGGATTTCACTGCATCATCATCTAGTACTGTCAAGGTATTTTGTTAAGTTTTCTGTGACATGGAAAAAGTCATTGTACAAATTGCCTGTAGCCATATTACATGCATGTCGTGCGTGTAAAATATGCACTCATAATAGGTCAGACGATAGTTTGGCATAGAGCTTTTTGGACTATAGTTTGAGTTGAAAGTCTTATTTTATTTTTTTGAAATATTTTTAGTTCAAAAACATTCATTAGTATACTGTGTGTGCCCTTAAAACTGCCCTAAAAGCCAGATTCACAAAATGAATGTTGTTTTTGAAGATTTGTGGTCTGACAGAAATCACATATAATGGAGATCAGCTCAAATTTTTGGCTTAATTTTTTTGTTACAACTGTAAGTCCCAAATCCTGCTCTCATACATGAATGCATTTTTCCTTCTGATTTCTGCTTTTATAATGATTTAATCATTATACTGCACTCTACATAATTCCAATTAAATATTGGTCACTGCTCTTATGAAGAGTGCACACATTTTCGTTGTAAAAATACATTGATTTAATAAATACCAAATGCATTATAATCATTACCGAAGAATGAACTTGTTTCATAAATGTACCAATTTATATTTAAAGACAAGCAATGTCCACATGGAAAAGTCAGGCAGATGTTAATTTTATTGCGTCATTCATCTTTACAAATATGTGTCTGGATTTGAAATCTAAGATACTTCAAAATTATTGCGGAGTTGGGGAAATAACACATCAACTAAAATCTGGAGGTTTAAGATTTGCTTTTCTTTACCCCATTGAGCTTTATGTATTAAGTAATGAAAAATGCCTTGTCATTAGTGCAGTTGATAAATCTAAAACTTTTCTTAATTAATATTCTCTTGCAGAAATCAGTTACTGCTATGGATTTATGCTATGGATGTGTCTTGGTGCTTGTAATTTCTTTCGTACTAAAGATACAGCTGATAAGGATTTTATTTAATAAGGATAATTGTTGTTGAAGGATTCGGATGTTTAATATTCCTTAGGTATCTCTACTGACAAATCTAAAAAATGTTAACTTGATGATGACCTCCAGTGATATTACAGGGATTTATGGAAGTTTTATTCAGGTAAATGGTGCAAGGAGTGTGGTGTATCATTGTTCTCACATTGATACACCACATAAAGATAAGGCCTGCAGATGGTGGGTACTGTGGGCAACTGTATGAATCTAAATTTTCTTTTTGACTCTGCTAATGATTGACAGTTAGTAGATGTCACCCTTCAAAATCCACAAATATCTTAATTCAAAGAATTTTTGAAGCATTTCAATATTCTGTTATATCCCAAGTCATTTTGGGATAGTCAGTTAACTGTCCCACCAGTTGAAAATCATGTAACTTATAACAATAACAAGCATTACACATGCATCACCTGCAGGATGTACTGACTGTATCTATACAAGTTAAACATGCCTGGGAACTTTCCAGGGAACTGAGATCAGCTGGTAAGAGACAGCACCTGCTGATGCTAGTCTTAGCTTCCAGAACAGGGAGTGCACACAGTCTGTCTGCTGGGAATGATCCCTGGAATACATTAACCCTCAATTCATGTCCGGAAGTGTTTTGGAAGAATGCTAGCAGGACTGCAGTCTAGAATTGTGCCAGGGTTTTATTAAAAAAAAAAAAAGATGGCATAAATGATCATCTCCCAGTACCAAGAGATGTTCTGCAGCACTGCCTAATATTTTAAAAGAAATATGACCTTCCTATCCCAATTACTCTTGGACAGATTGCCTGTTGCAGTGGGACTTCTAAGATTGTTAGTGAGAGAAGAATAGATACAAGGTTTTCTGAAAAAAGAAGAACATGTATGATTCATGAAATTCAACAACTCAGGAGGAGAGACTACAGTGATAAGAAGGAGAAAAAGGTCAGTGGGAGAATATGAACCTATGGACCTACACAACCAGTGTTATATATATATATATATAAATATTTGTATGTGCCAACACACGGTTTCTGAGTACTAGCAGAAAAGAGTTGCTGATGCAAGAGGGAACCCTCATCTAGGACACTTCCTTGTCTTCATGGATTTCAATACCTTCATTTGCTTCAGAGTGTGGGAACTGAAAACCAAGTCCATTCTCTGTTGGTGACAAACTCCTCCATTGCTGATGACAAAATATTCACAATTACATGGAATATTCAAAAAATGTGAAGACATTTTCATTCTCACAGAAGTCCTATGCCTTCAAGTGAGTTTAGGTACTACATGAGAAGCCAGCTGAGTTATGTGTACTGGCATGTTATGTGTACGTGAACCATCAGTGTCAGAGTTAATGGAAATCACAAACTTTCTCTGAAACTATTACTTTGCTGTTTTCTCAAATTGGCATCAAAGATCCACTGGGGGGGTTGCCCAGCTACTGTAAGGTCTTGAAACATCGTTGAAATCAGTGGGAGATTTAAAGTCTAAAGCAGTTGCTGGAGATCTGTGTGCTGCTCCCTATTTCCACTAATCTTTGTTGCAATGTAAGACATTCACGGTGATTTGCGGGTTGGTACTTTGCAGCTATATATATTCATTATCTTAGAATGTTTGTTGCCTTCCCACACCCTCACATGCACACACACATACCCCTGTTGTCTTTCTCGTTGGTACTTAGATACTTTAGGTACTGTTTTGTATTCAAGAACTTCAATTCTCTTCTAATTCCACAGGGGTCATATCCCCCACTAAGATTATGTTTAGCTTTTTTCTCTCCAGATGTCATTTCATCAGTGAGTAAAATTTGTTGATGCTAGCAGTGGAATGCGTTAGCTGATTCAGGTACATATTTCTATTTTTCCAGTATTTTTTTTCCTAAAATAATTTCTTTTTAATATCTAAGACAGAATAATCCATCGTGGGATGATCAGAACTTTGATTCTGATCTCATCCCTGATCACTTTGGCATTGATTTAACATTATTCTTGCCTTACCAGGCAGACTAGGGTAAAACCTGTCGTGTGCATTCATCTTTGTTAAACAAAGATGAATGAATAAGACAGGCTTTAAAAGCTTTTTAAAGAGCAAGGTGCAGGAACTGCATTCTCAATCTGCATTCTTTCCTGCTGTTTTATGGGATGTACTGAAAATGTGCTTTTTAGAGGTCAGATCATTTTTTCCCAGGTTTGAAAAAAGGATGTAAGCCATAAATTAAAAGGACTATAAGGTAAGTTCAGGAACTAGTCCATTCCAGGTACAGACACCCTATTCTCTTGAAAATTATGACTTATCAAAAGCAAGAATTATATCTCATTTCTAGAACTCCAGCTAGCTTAATTCTTATCCATTTGTGGATTGGACTTTGCTGTTTATAAAATAATAATACTAATAAAAAACCAACAATAACAACAACAAAAAGCAAACAAACAAAAAAACCCCAGCCAACCAACCAAAACGAACAAACAAACAAACAAAAAAACCCAACAAAACAAAACCAAAACCCACCACCCTTCTTTGTTCTATTAACTCAGGAAAGAGGCATACAACCTGATGGAATAGAAAATACTTGGAGGAGGTCTTACCTGCTTTAAGTATCTACAGGGGCTTGGTGATTTTATTCTCCTCTAAATTAGCAGCCAACAGATAGATGTATGACATTTTCTAATTAGCTGCCCAGTGTCATCTTTATGTGAGAAAAAAAAGAAGAAATTAATGTGTTCTTTGAAAGCACTGTGAAAAATATGCAGTAACAGGGAAGAACACTCAGAATGGTCAAGCAAGCACATACAGCATGATGGGGAGAAAGTGCTCATTGAAATACTAGGTCTGAAAATTGCCTAGCTTTCCTGGGGGAACTACCTCTTTGCCAGTGTTCCTATTCTCAGGTGGTGAAAAAATTCAAGGATATGTGCGTCACACTCCATCTTCTTCCGTAGGTTCCAGTCTGAGTATATTTTTCTAAACTTATGACAAAGGATCCTGAGCTTTTGTTGTTAAAATGAAATTATCAGAAGCAGATTGGTTAAATAATGTTAGAGAAACAGTGAGATCATGCTAAGTAACGTTGTCTGGAGCCTGTCACAACCTTTTTCCTCTGCTACACAAGCTGTTTTTTGAGCAGACGGTCTTGTACAATATATATAGAGAGAGGGGATTTGAGTTACAGTGTAATGTAAGATTACATTTGGCACTTGGATTAGGGCCCTTACTTCCAATTCTCCTCTGGTTTGCTGTAAAATCTAATAAGTATGTCACATGCTTTTCTCTTTCACAGAGGTTTGTGACAGAGATAAACCATATTCTCCTGTTATTCTTGTTAGCTGAAGGCTCAGTGATCAGATGCTGTACTGTTTCCCTCATTTACTCAGCACTGTATTACCTTCAGTTGTGTCTTGATTTATTTGAAGTTACTTTAACATTTGTAGTCCACAGAGAAGATTAGAACATTTCCACCTGTCTTTTGAAGACTTTCTTTTAGGATTTTGAGTATGACAGGACAGTCATGACATTCTAGATTTGGAAGAAAAGTCAGCGACTGACTTATTAAATGCAACTTAGGCAGAAAGCAGATACCAGAAAACAGGGCTTGGAATCTCATGGTCAGCTGTTGCCTGAAACTTGTGACAAGTAAACTTTTTATATACACAGTTTTATTATCTTTGACACTGAGCAGACACTGAGTCCATGCCTTTACATGTGCCTAAGAGCACCTTGACCTGGCTGATCAACACAGTACCACCTTAATGGGATTTAGAAAATATAATAAAGTTTGGTTTCCATTAGCTTTGGTCACCTATACTGCAGAGTCAATTTCTGATCTAATCATGATGGATTCTCCACATGGTCGTAGAATAACAGAGGTAATTCTAGGGTGGGATTAATCTCATCCTAAACTAAAGTGAACCAAAACAAGTCAGATGAATCATGCCACAAAAGTGTCCTTTTCTTTCCATTAACTCTACAGGAAATCTAAACAAATATCTCAGACGATGAAGTCGGAAGTTAGTTGAGATGAAGTCCACATCTTCATATGCTTCCCAAATAGGAAGGAATACATATCCTGAGGGCGTAAACATAGGGTGCATTCTCAGAGGAGACTGAAAAGACTGGCCATTACATAAATGCAGCTAAGGCTGACACTTCAGAATAAAGGCCTAGTTAGTGTCTTTGTGTCACATTTCATAAAAGCCTCATAGCCATGGTAACCAACAGTGGACAATCAGTAGGTTGAGGTGGCTCCAGTGATGCCATCCTCCTAAATGTACTTCCTTGCAAGATCACTAAGCAAGGAAGAAATGGAGATAGAAGACAATAAAACTGTCTCATGTCAGTGAAAGAGAGGGATACCTGCAGCACTTCTGTGGTGTAAGATCTCACTTTCCCTCTGCTGACACCTGATGTATGATGCACTCTGGTGAATGACCAGATTTTCATGGCTGATGTATGGATTTAGTTTGAAATCCACCATCAACTGTTTTAAGGAATAAGCTTGCCAGTTCATCAGTTCCAGGTATGCTGCAACAATTGTTTTGCATTACTGAAAACTGTAATTGCTCTATTGCTATTATTTCTATCAAGCTTATAAAGGTGTTTCAAACTACTGAGGGCATACACTGAATCACATTTGCTCTTTGTTGTATAATGAGAAAATATCATTTCCTACAAGAAGCTGAATCAGGTGATATTTTTAGATTGAAAATGTGAATAATTAAGGTTTGAAAAACATGATGTTACTGCTTTGGGCTATCCCATTGCATTTAGGAAATAATCAGTGAGATAGTTTAACCTTGTGGTTTATGGTATCATCACAAATCTCTTTGCTCTTCTGCTACTATACACCCATGAAACATTGCTCTACACTCTTTTTCCCTGACTGATTACATGCTGAAAGTAGGATAGCATGTAATAGCTACTGTCATGATGCCAATAACATGTCCTGAAATCTTTTTTGTTGTTTTGTTATTTATAAAGAAGTTAGTAATTTTGACAAAGAAGTAAATCCCTTAAATAGTATTATCCTTTCCATACCCAGTTATTAAATCAATAGATTTTCAGAGACAATGGAGGATTGTTGATTCATGATTCTACCTGAAGAAAGACTGTGCAACATAAACCAAGAAGCATCAGAGATGTTTCAGAAAAAAATAAAGGACAGGCAAACTCTTACATCCATTGGGTTTGATTTGCCAGCTCTGTAGATGTTAACTGTGTGATTCTACAAGTAGTAGCAGGTTGCAATGACATACACAGCACTATAAGGTACCTGTGGGTAGTCAGCATCAGTGGGTATAAACTGGTGGTGTTCTTTATATCTAGAGGATTGCAAAGTGGCATCCCCTACTTTATTGCCTGTCTTTGAGCACTGTATTGGTGGTAATGTTTTCTGCTTTTTCAAGCCCTAATTCTGTGTTTGGCTAAAGCTGCATGCCATCTGTGGTGGTAGGTAGATGGATATTACAAACATACTTATTCTCCCCAGCAATACCTCTGCTATAGAAATAATCTGAGTATGACTGATCTCACTTTATTTCAGATATCTACATCACAGACATCTACTTTTGAGCCCATCACTACTTCTAGGACACATTTCTGTTTAACTTACTTTGGATGTCTTCCTCTCCATGGGATAAGTTTCACACTTCAAGTGCTTATTTCTATCTGTAGAATATGTGTTTTTAGAAACTTCAGTGAGGACTTTTGTTAGTAAAAATTTGCTTTTAGGCTGATGAGGCTGCCTTAGTGAGTCATTACTCAGACCATTCTGGGCTGCATGATATGCTCACAGGGGACTGCTGCCAGGAACTGCTAGCCCAAGAACTGACTACCTAAATGGCATCAACAGGAAAGAGAAGTGAAAGCTGCATTAAACATTGAGTTTAATCCAGAAACTATCTAAAGAGTGGCAGAAAGTAGAAAAAGAATCAGCTTGTCGTTTCTGCCACCAAGACCAATTCAGGGCTTTTGTCCAGTTGGGGTACATCTATACCAGTAAATGAAGTGATTCCAGGAAAATATTCCTGAGTACAGAGACTTGACTGTCTGTACCGCTGAATTATTGAAGAAGTCTTGCTACAGTTTTGGCCTGTGCTGACAGATTTTAGGTAAGGGGAGTCATGAGCCAGGAACCCAAACTCCAATATGCAGTTTGTATATGGATATCCTATTCTGGGGCATAGGCAAGTTTAATGATGTGGTTGTGGACTATTTGATGCCAGTTGCTCTCAATGCCAGAAAATATTCCTGGTCATATTTAATTTACTAGTATAGATGTAGCCAGAGTGGATGCATGTATCAGTTCCTGAAAAAGTTAATTTGACTGCATTTTCTGAAGCTTTCCAGAAAGTTAACTCCACCTTTTCTGCACTGTAGAAACAGTCTGTATTCACTGTCATTAGAATGATAACATATATGAATATCCTTCTCATTTGCTGTTACCCAAACAGCTAGTAGGTCGTTTTTCCTGTGCACATTAAGAGGAAAAGCATGTGCATCTCAAAATGAACACTGATTTCTAATGAAAATAGTGTCCATATTACGGAAGGCTGCGTGAAGAGAAAGCAGTCATGTTGCTCTGACCACACTGAGTTTCTCATGTGCTATAGCATTAGCTACTGTTTCTGCTAATCTCCATCATTCTTTTGCACAGGTGGACTTTTGAGCCCCTCATGTTTAACCCCTAAAGTGTCAGTTCATCTAAAAGGAAAATACGTCCTTTGGAACCATAAATCTGTCAAAATTCATTACCACTGTATCTACAAAACTGTAACCTCTGGGAGATTATTTCAAGAAAAATCTAAAAAGAAGATTCATAACAGTTGGCAAAATCCAATTGCAAATAGGATTCAATGTCATGCTTCATATTTACATAAGATAAAAATTTCTCAGGTAACACTCATTTGTGAGAGATGGAGTTTCTATGAGCAATTATTGGTGACCATTTCTTGAATACACCAATCAAAGTAGCATTTTCAGGACAAAAAAGTACGTTTTTTCCACAATAAAAAGGAAGTAGTCTTAGAAAACTATAATGAGTGTCAGTAGTTCTCCCAGTGGGAATTACTGATGATTATGTCAACCTTTTTCAGACAAATTCAAATTCTAAGAGAGACAAAATGAGACCCCACAGATCTAGGAGTAGGAATTTTACAGTCCATTTCTCAAAATTAAATTTATTGGTCTGACAACTGAGGTAAGTTTCACAATCTGACCTAGGAGTGGTAGACAGCTCTTTCTAATGTCTAATTATAGGCAATGACATATCTGCCAGGGCAAAACCCCAAAGGAGGCGGGTGAAACATTTAACATCCAGTACTGAAAATGATGAACCAGTTATCTGTCTGAAATAAATTATTTTTATTCTGCTTAAACATTTCTTCCCATGAATTAGATTCTTGCAGTCTTTTTACTTTTTCCTTGTTTTTCTTCACCCAGCTAAATGGCACAATAAGGAGAACAGAACTTAATCCTTGTTGTGAGTTCCCCTGTAATTCAGAAGCCTCCTTATAATTAAAGATTTCTTTTTTAGAGATTTCATACTCCCATAATGAACACTACAAATCTCAGCACTGACTACAGTTGTGCCTTCTACATTAAATGCACATTGGTTAAAATACAGGCCCAGTCCAGGGAGCAAGGATTAGAACCTGTGACTGTCCTCCCAGCCCAGTGCACTGATAATAGGCTAAAGTGTGTTACAGCCTCTTTATAGCTCAGTGAATCATGATTTTTATTTTTTTTTTCAAAGATGAACAGCTTCAATAATCAGAGCATAAAATTAATTTCATCACTGCAAGAAGTCTGTGAACTTGTGGAAAGGCAAAAGATACCAGTATGTACTCCACCGGGCTGAAAAAAGTACATAATCAGTCTCACATTTTTTTAACTTGTTTTGTGTAAAGGGAGGAATTACCATGACTGCCTCTTCCATCTGCCTTTTCTTTGCCTTTTGCTTCTGTCTGTCTACTTGGTTTTAAACAGAATGACTAAAGCAAGTGTTCTACAGTGCAAACTACGAGCAGACAGGGTCTTCTCCAGACCCTCTGTTGGCCACTGAGACTCCAGGGAATGAATTCGATTTGAATATACATTTCTTATGTCACTTAAAACATTAAAAAGTTAATTTTTTAACTCTGTGTTACAGGCCATGGGCTTTGGGTATCCCAGTATAAGATGTCAAATTCTTCCCTTGCATTTTTTAAGGAAGTAAGGTGTGATGATGTTTATTACCTTGCTGCCCGCCGTCTGCTTTGTACCACTACAAACCATTTTTCTCTAACAAGTACAATCTTAGAGGTAGTAGAGTCAGAGTACTGATATTTTGAGTATGGTTCTGTTTGTTATTTTAACACTGAAAGAACTTGGCCCTGACTTTGATTATCTTAATTTAATATCACTTTTTTTTTTTTCATTGAATAAAATTTTAAGAAGGTAGAGGTTTGTTACATTAATGAGGACATTTGTGATCCTTTTTTTTTTTCCCTAACAAAAATTGAATTCTTTGAGCTAGAATCCCTCCTTTCTGCTATTTCTGTAGGAAAGGGGGAGCTTGTACTTGGAAGGCAACCAGTGTAACATTTCTGAGCTTTGACACAGTTTGCAGTCACTGCTGAGATGGTGAAGATAATAAGACCACAGGATGTGATTACTAGTGTGACAGCAACTTACACAGACAAGATCAGCCTTTTTGCAGCCGAGCTCTCACCCAGTGCAGTGGGATAACTGTAACAATGCAGAGCTCAGCAAAGAGATGCAGAACACAGCTGGTACATGGGACAAGTAGTTGGGTGTCCTTTGAACTGTTGGCCACACCTAGACATTACTATTTTGAATAGCAAGTGTAAACCCAGATTAGATACATCTATATAACACACAGCTACATTTGTGCTTAAATTGTAGTTTCTATTCAGATTATGAATATTTACCACAGTATGTTCAGTTCTCAGTCTTAACACACATCACTATAATATGACTGCCTAACTCTGTAATAGTTTTTCCCCAAGTTTACATCATCTTAACTGCCCTCAGTTTGGTCCTCGATCTTAAATAAAATAACATGGTGGTGTTGATTCTGCTCATTCAAGAGGGAGAGGGAAGAAAGGTGTATATATCACCAACCCAAAGCACCAGAGAGACTGTATTCTTCTCTCTTTGCTTTTCTGGGTCTGGAATAGTACTTTTTTGCTTCTCACAGAGATGTGTGACATAGTTTGATAATGCCTTTAGTGCTCAGTGTAGTGGTCCTGAGGAGAGCAAGGAAAAATACAAACAGACCAGAAGGCAAGACAGGTGCCATGTTTCTTAATGAGAATTTTGATTGTCAAAGTCTAGCGAAAACACCTGTATTCTGTTCTGTCTTATTAATTTTTATTACTTTTTCCACATTTACTTTTGATTATTGTATCAGTATCCCTAAATCTGATCTCATTGTTTGATTTTCAGTTTGCAAAAAGTTTAGCGCTTTATGAATTGTATTAAGACTCTCTCCTCCTCCTGCTCTTCACTGAGATCTCAGCTTTTTTAATCACACTTTTCTAAAACTGGGTACACTTACACACTGCTGCATAAAACTACCCATTTCTGTTTATGGAGTGGAGAGTCCAAGGGAGTAAGCATCTACTTAGATGAATCTATTTAACACACTGGAAGTATATTTTTATGGTTTGACAGAAAAGGGATTCCCTCTTCTCATGTTGATGACATTTCTTTTTCTCTGTGTGGGCAGAACCCAACACCTCAGAACGATGCATCAATTAAAAAAAAACAAAACAAAACAAAAAACAACAAACACAACAAAACAACTGAGCTAATGTTCCAGATAGTCAGTAGCCCATAAGTCTGAGTAAACCTTCACCTTTATTCTGCCCTGTCCCTCACCAGAATTGAACATACTGATATCTCCCAAGACAGAAGACAAGAACTGAGATGGAAACTTCCTTTGCAACAAATATGACGGAAAGTACATTCTAAGAACTATTAAAATTTCTGATACTACTGAGAATGGGCACTAAAGGGTTCAAAGAATGCCAGCTAGGCAGAGAAGAAATCATGAGCATAACATGGCAAGATAAAATATAGCAAATTTTAGATTCCTGACATAAAGAAGGAAATAGAACATGTGTAAGAAGGAATGAAAAGGAAAGCACAAAACTGAGGGTCAGCAATCACTCATTGTGAAAGGAAATGTTCATCTGGAGATTCATAAAGTCTCTGAAAGGCAGAAATGCCATAGGTAGTGCATACTGCACAAATGATGTGAATGGAGGAGTGCAAAGTACTTGTCTGCAATGAGTAGAAGCAATGGACACAATAAGGCAAATAAGTCTCATTTATGTACTATTATAGCAGTGCATGGGATTTCACAGCCTTGGAGGTGACTGCTCGTAAGTGGGAGTAGTTATAGTGGGGAGATAAATAAGTTGGTTAACGTCATATATTTTTTGCTAGTGTAAGTAGAATTAAAAGGGTGATTTATTAATTGTTTTAACTTCTGTACTGGGACACTTTTTAGAAGACAAAACATGGGTTTAAAAAACAGTGACTGGCACATAAGATTATGCTAAAACAGTTTAAGTAGGATACAACTCAAAAGGGTTGGTTGCGGGTGTCGGCTAATCCATTTTAATATTTCAGCTGAAACACTTCAGTGAGGTTGATTTAATCCTTCTCACACTTCTTTTCACCACAATATCTGATCTCCTTTCCCAAGCTTATGGTTTCATCTCCAAGTTCCTTTGTAAACTGGGAAACTGGAGAGAGAGCTTTAAAGTCTCTGGATTCTCATGTTCATGACTGAGCATCCAATTGTGTTTATAGAGTCTCCTAAGATAATTCATTTTTGTGTCTATATATTGTACAAACACCATTTCATCGTCTTGTAAAGGGCTGGATCAATACTTTTATATTATCTTGGATAGCATAGTTAAGACATTTACTATTTTCTCAGGATATTGTCTAACGAAAGCATTCCATAAATGTTCTGCATACTTTTTTTCCTTTGAATGATGTCTTTAGAACACTTCCTTGGATTCCTGAGATACAGAAGAGAAGAATGAGAATAATTTTATTTTTTTTTCTGTATTTTTGTCCTGGTTTAATCCTGCCTCGTAATTAAGTACCACACAGCTGTTCACTCACTTCTCCCCCACCCAGAGGGATGGGGAGAAGAATTGGAAAGGAATGTAAAACTCAAGGGTAGAGATAAGGATGATTTAATAATTGAAAATAAAATTAAAAAAAAGAACAATAATAATAACAACAACAATAACAGTTAGAATGAAAATGAGGGAGAGGGGAGAGGAATGAAATCCAAAGGGAAAGGAGAAAACAAGTGATGCACAGTGCAGCTGCTCACCCCCAGCTGACTGATGCCCAGTCAACCTGCCCCAGGTTATATACAGAGCATGATGTCCCATGGTATGGAATACCTCGTTGGCTAGTTCGGGTCATCTGTCCTGGCTGTGTCCCCTCCCAATTTCTCATGCCCCTCCAGCCTTCTCACTGGCAAGGCCTGAGAAAGTGAAAAGTCCCTGACTTAGTATAAATGTGATCCAGCAACGGCTAAAACCATCAGTGTGCTGTCAACACTGTTCTCACACCAAATCCAAAACACAGCACTGCCCCAGCTACCAAGAAGAAAATTAAGTCTATCCCAGCTGAAACCAGGACAATTTCCTATCTGAATCTTGTGGGATCCAGCTCTTTGCATGAAGGAGGAGGGAGGGATAAAGATACAGGACAAGAGGATAACATCCATTCTGCCCTAGTAACTTGTGAGCCTCTTGGCCTGTTCGAAGCAGATTTTGTAGGAAAAAAAGCTGAAAGGGTCTCTATGTGGCTGTCCCTGAGGCAAACTATACAAGGTTGCAACTTCTCTTAATACATTTTTAGCATAAAGGAGAGAGGCACTGTAACTGTCCTAATCTATGGGAAAACAGTTCATTAAAGATTATGCGTTAATAAGTATCAGAAATTCCACTCTTTGATCCGGGTTTCTTTCCTGGAGAAGTCTAATAAGTCTAACAAAGATCAGGTTTAGGGCTTATTGCTGTAGTAGAAGTTAAAAATTCATAGAAAACTGAGACACAAATTCATTAATGGCCAGGCTTCATTAGTTCTTCTGTTTATGAAGCTGCTTGCTGTCTCAGTGAAGCAGCTGGTGATGGACAGATCACATTATCACATTCTGCTCTATATTAGGAAAGCTGTGAGAAGTTTAGTTCTCAGAAGACTGATAATGGGTCACAATCTTCCTGACAGTATTTTAAAAATATCCAACACTGATCTAACTCGCTGCTTACTGAAAAAAAAAATAATCTAAAACACTTCCATGAACTTGTTCATTGTCATTGCTTATCACTTATCAATTCATGCTAGGAGTGCAGTTTGAATTTGGACTACTAGTGAATTAAACTAATTTCCATCTGACATAAATTTTTTTTCTTGCTTCTGATAAACTAAGCCTTCTTTTGAGAAAAAGGGACCATAAATCCATTTGCTGCCATGGGATCCTTGCCCGTTGTCACAGCAGGAAATGTAAGAGGGGACATGGGCTACCACTACAGTATTAAAACCATTCATCTCAATGAATGATTCCTAACTTCTACACCAAATGATGCCCAGTGATGTATCCACTCTGTTTCACGTCTCACCTTTTCTGGTGTGCCCCTTTTATGAAGTGTTTTGTCCTTGGCTTCTTTGAATCAAAGTTAAAACTGCCACATGTATGTATGTGCATGCATGTGTATGCATGGGTGAGTAGAAGGCATAGTGGCTATGCTTCAGCTTGCAGAATGTGGGGGGGGGTTTATGCTAACTGATGCAGGTATTGCATATCTTATGATATGGAACATGAAATATGAGGTTATTTGAGGGTTCAAACCTTCCGGCATAGTGCTAGAGGACTTTTTGGTGGGGACCAAACCCAAAGCTTGTTGCACTGTACTTTCTGGAAACTGTTCCTGGAGCAGGTATCTCTCAGAACCCACCCCAAATCCTTTTCCAAAGGGAACTAGCTGGTTTGGTAGGTAGTGACTGGATGAATTAACGTTTGTGCAGTGAGAATGACAGGGGAGTGGGGGACCAGTACCTGGTTTGGCAGTGCAGGAACATTTATTACTTCTTAGTAAGTAAAGCAAGGACCAAATGGCATGGCACTTCTTATGTTATGTAGATCCACATGGCAAAACAGAGATCCTATCCATATCTACAATGAAAACTGTTACTGGCATGTGCTGTTCCTTTGCCTGTGCCTGAACATTGACTAGGAGAATCAGCATATCCAGGAGGGTGCTTATAGTTAAAGAATGACTGAAGGCCACTGTTTGAACTAATACACTGACCCAGTTTTTCTTACTAGGACGGATTACAACCAAAAGCCCTGTGTTTTTTACAACTGCTTATTCAACATTTCTAGTAAGGGAAAATAATTTTGTTTTTAAGAATAAATATGTAATAAATATATAATTCTAATAAAAATTAATAGGAGCATTCGCATCAATTAGATAGGTATACTTGCTGCTTCTGTTAATTGCTTCAAACTGAAGCTCTTGAAAATTATTTTTGGATAACCATTTCAAAATTAAATTCCAATTTCCTTTTAAATGCCTTCAATTTTATTTTCCACATTGAAAATAGTAAGTAATGTTTAGATATTGAGTAAACTGCCCATACCTACTTATTTTGGGGGATAAAAATTATAAAATAATACAGAAACGCAATAGTCATCATGTTATTACCCATAATCATTTCAAAGACCAAGAGCAGCATGCAGAGAACAGATACAAGAGTATGGTTTAAAAATTCTTTAAACTTAGATTCATTAGTAGAAAAAAAAATGAGGAAAAAGGATGGAGAGCATGGTCTCTCAAACTTAATTTATTACAAAGAAAGATCACATCTAATAGAAACAGTTTCTGGATACACTATATGCCTTCTATTAAAAGAATAAAAGCCACATTGGTTTTGATTATTTTCAGATTTGTGTATATCTAGAGTACTTAAGGAGTTAATTTTCTCTTTCAGCACATCAACTTGTTGCTTCTGTGTTTATTGTTTGAACAGTAAAATTCCCTGTCTCTGATGAGACTCATGGTTTAGTTGTGCTAGATGCTCCCTGTACACAGAGCACTGTCTTTAGTCCCACTAGTATAGGATATGGCAGGAATTAATTCTGCCTGGAATAAGAGCTGTTAGCTTCACATGTCAAGACAGTTGTTCTAAAAAACAGTTGTTCTAAAAAAAAGTATATCAGAAAGGGTATGTTATGGGACAATCCCAACTCTTATGTCAAATCATAGCCTCCTTCAAAACACACAACCAACACATTGCCTCAGGTAAAATATCCAGCTGAGTGGAATCTAATAAATCTTTATATTCACTTTATTATTTTTCTCCCTGAAGTTATTGTTAGTACTTGAGAGAGAATAAAATATATATATATATATAAAAAAAAAAAAAGGGGAAGAAAAAATGCCTGTATTTTCCAGCATTGTTGGTAGCCTGCTGATTTTCCATACTCTGCTGTGCTACCCTGCTTATCTTCTATTCTACTTCAGCAGTTTTAACAGGTGTATGCGGATCATTGGGTTGGCTGCTTTCCATGTATTCTGGTCATGCTTAAGGAGGTACTTTGCTATCTACAATATTTTGTTTTCTACTGCAGAAATTGGATTGTATTTTCCATTAAAAAGCTACTTTGGGCTTAGAAAGATTCACCTAGAAAGCAACATCAAAAGAATTCTACTGCCTGGCCTTCAATTACCAAAGGATGGAAATTCACACTTAAAGATAAAACCTGTGAAGCATGAGTTCAGCAGTGCTCTCTGTGGGTAGTCTTAAGGCAACGACAAAGTGTAAGTAGGCAACAGGGCTTTGACTTTTAGCTGTGCTGTCTAGTTTGTTTCAGTCAGCAAAGTAATATTCTTTTCATTACATATTTAATTTGAATTTTCCGTGGTTTACTGCGATTTTTTTAACTTGATAAAAAAATCTTGTGTGCTTGGTGCCATTATGATTGTACTATCATTTTGTGCTAAATCTGCCTGATCGCTCTCATTTTTTCCCCTCTCTTTTTCTTTCTTTCTTCCTTTCTTTGCCATTTTTTCCCTTTCCCTTCCTTTCTCTTTCGCTCATTTCCCCTTTCTTTGACTCAGCACCTCTCTCTTTTCCCTGTTTCTTCTTTTCACGCTTTTTCTCATCCTTTCCCCCCTCCCTCATTTGCTGCCCACCTCTCTTCCCAATTAATAGGCCTCTGTATGTCCAAAGACTGTTTGAAATAAAGTATTAAAAATGTGCATATTTTAGGAAGGCTTCTTCCTCTTTCTTTTCCTGTTTTATTTTCTTCTTGCCTCCAATGAAGTTACTTGACCCCTGGCTCAGACCTTATTGATAAAGACTGTTTGAAGGTAAGAAGTGTAAGGAGAAAGTCCCAAGAAAACACATGATGCCACGTCTCTTGATATCAACAGCTCTTTGCTACACAAGAAAAACAGACACACAAAAAAAGACTGGAGCCCAACAGAATATTAGGGCTAACCTAATTTATTTATTAGCGCTTGAATTTCTCTCCTCATCATCTGCTGATTTGTTCTGTCTCCAGCAACACCAGTAATTCACAGAAGAAATCAGATACAAAGGTGATTTTTATTAGTAATTTGGTGACTGAGAATGGCTGCGCCTGTCAAAAGCTCCCTTTCATTCATACTAGCAATAATTTCCTTTGCATTAAGCAGTCCATTTGTCCAAGTGGAGGTCAATAAAGGTCCTGTGAGAGCCTAGTGGAGTAGATTTGGATGAGTTCCACTTGGATATGTTGCTATTCCCCTAGTCAAATATGGAATATTATTTCTGAAAAATGTTTACAACACATGAGATAAGGGAAGAAAGATGGTATTTTCATAACTTTCTTCAAGGTTTTACACAACTCTGATAAGGATTTATTTTTTACACTGTATTTCATAGTTATTAAAAAAAAAACAACAGAAACAAACAACAAAAAACCCCACCAAGCCTATTTTTATCCTTCTAGAATTCTCAGATGAATTTCAGTGTAATGTTTGTAGGAAGTTCCTTAAAACACTCAGCCTGAGGATGAAAGAAAAGCAACGATATTCTAGGTTATTTTTATGTCTTCCTACTTCAGGACTGGAAAGACCTCCAATATTGTTTATACATTTTTGAAGAACCTAGCTTATCACAAACTCCTTAGTTTTTGAGGGATGATGTCTCAGATTCTGTAACTTGGAAATCCTTCCCAGCTGGATATTGAGAATTCTGCATGGTATAAAATATCCTAAATCTCTGTCCTGGCATAAAGAGGGTTTGGAGTAATACAACCCATGATAATCTTTATCCAGTGTAAATGACAATAAATATGACTGAAGATGTAACTGGGAATAAAAAAAAAAAAAAAAAAAAAAAAAATCATCTGTCTGAAAGCTTCCCTGATAGTGATGGGTGAGAGATGTAAAAAAACCCACATGTGTTCAGATTACTTCAAATAGTGTCTTCTGTCTTTAATACCTAATCATACCTATGCACACTTTATTGTGCTGGAATACTTATGTATGAAAATATTTTTATTCGTATTCATTGTAATAGTGTCTAAAGAGGTCAGTTCCAAGGAGCTTGCCATCTAAGTGAATAAGAGACACAGGACAGGGAATAACAAATACTAACACAATCATCTCACATTACTATAAAGCCATGCCTTATGGGCTGCTGCAGATGACTGTTGCTAGTTAAAGCTCTCTATACTTCACAGATAGACTCTAGCATAATACTGATTCTTCTAACCTCAGTGTTTCCTTTGTCTTCCTCTACACCCACTGATGTCTCTTTCCTTTTTCTACACTCTCTTTCTCAGAAAGGGGTTGGGATAAAGACCATTTTTATCTGTGCTATTGCCAAACAAAATGACTTAGCAGTCAAAGAACTGACTTTCAATAAGACTTAAGCACATAAAAGTCTTTTAACAAGTCCTTCTTGGCTATTCTTCAGTCTCATGCTGCCTTATAAGTGTGCCTTAATATGTCCTTTGGGGCTGGATCAATCACATTTAGAAATCTAGGTTTACTGGTGAAGTCTGAATTTTTTCAAATAATGGAGGAGATGGTTTGCTATCCAGGAAAGTAATTCAAACAACCTATTTTGAAGTGCAAAAGAACAGCTCATAAAATTGCTTTTAGGATCCATCTAATTACACAAGTATCCGTGTACAATGGTTTCTTCATTTTACAACAAAAATTTCTTTTGGGTTGTGTTGATATTAATATCTGGGTACAATACATTTGTTTAAATTAATTATTATTAACTAATAATTATTGTTTAAATGAAATTGTACATTGGTGTATGAAATTACCACTCTCCCATAGAATTCCTAGACTTCTTTAGGAGTTAGGAGAGGCTGGGCACCCTTTCCTATAGGCAGCCTGGAGTCAAGCATCCTCTTTTGGCGATTGAAGATCTTAGCTAATTTTCCTATCCTTATCGGACTCAGTGTCAGACAAATCAGCTCAGGTATGACCCATGTGAGTTAACCTGTGGTTTCCATGCATACACAAAGGTGCATTGTGAGGTGGCTGTCATGGTTCTGTATAGAAGCTGAGTGGCTGGAGCAGTTACCACTGTGCAATAAACATGAGTTCTAGACCTCCTCAAGCTCATTATTTCTACTCTACTAAATATTTCCAGGTGTATGGGGGCGAAATCTCTGAATGAGCCTGCTGAGGATGAGCTATTGTGAATGTAGAATGATTGTCAAGGGTCCAGAATAATACCCCAAGTCTGTAGTTTGGAGGAAAGCACAACCCACATCTAATGAGAAACACTCAATGAGTAGTTGTATCCCAGAAAAGGGCAGGTCTTCAAACATGCCTGGGCCATAAATGATTGTTTCTAGGAATTGTCTTGATCAGCATAACGGTAAGATGTGCCCTTCTCATAGTGTTGACTACAGCAAGCCTAAGTACCTAATTCTAACATCTTATGTGATCCTGTGGGGATGAGGCTTTTAGTTTCCAGTGCATTATGGTGCTCTGATTCTGGGAAGAATTCATTTGGTCATCTTATAGCAGCCTTCCAGTACTTCAAGGCAGCCTACAAGAAAGCTGGAGAGGGACTTTTCACAAGGGCATGTAGTGACAGGACAAGGAGTCATGGATTTAAACTGAAAGGAGATAGATTTAGATCAGATATTAGGAAGAATTTCACTATGATATTGGTGAGGCACTGAAACAGGTTTCCCAGGGAAGCTGTGGATGTCCCCTCCCTATAAGGGTTCAAGGCCAGGCTGGATGGGGCTTTGAGCAACCTGTTCTAGTGGAAGGTGTCCCTTCCCATGACAGGGGGGTTGGAGCTAGATGACATTTAACATCTCTTCCTACCCAAACCATTCTGCGATTCTATGGTTCTGTGATCTTGGCCAGTCAGCTTAGGAACTCTGTAGAGTCAACAAAGAGCAATAATTAGTGTTAAGGTGCATTTATCTTAGCTTGTACACATTTGTTCAGAAGATACACACCTCAGAAACAACAATCCTCTTTACTATTTCCAAGGGAAATCTAGCTTAGATTAACCATTTAAATTTTTCATATTTTAAGTGATGTCAATCCCTTTCTCTGAGTATGACTACAGATGTCTAAACATGTGACCTTAATATGTAAAGAAGAAAATCCATTTCTTGAGCTTTCTGTAACTATTTGGAAGATACAGGTTATGAAAATGTTAGATAAGGTGATACATTCAGTTTCTGTAACTACGGGTATTCCTTCAGCCTTCAAAAATGTTCAGATTCTCTAATTACTCATAATCAAACAACTAAGAAATGGAAATTGTTGTTAGATCAAGTTGCCTAAATTTTGGATCAGAGTTTAGTTTATGATCTGAAAGTTGATTTCCTAAGGCTGTGTAATACCTTACATTAGCTGAGTAATAGCTTACTTGTTTGCAAACACCTGTGATTTTATAATTTTCATCATGCTTATTAATAGAGCTTCAGTTGCTTAAAGGCACCCTTAATGCACTCTAGAACATGATAAAAAGCAGCACAAAATAATAATACATGTATTAGCAATTTGCTTTTTGGATTTTCTTCACTATTAGATCAGAGAGAAAAAACTTTCTAATCTCCCCATTCCTATCGCCTTGCTCTTTGTTGGTATTAAAAGCTGCAGATCATGACAACAGAATAACTTCTATGGAGAAAAAAAAATGGACAGTGACAATTTATTTGCAGAGTAGGGTCTTCAGAGTCATCTCAAAATCAATTTCTTATGTCAGACCTTAGAACTGTAAATACAATGCTTACTTCAAAATACTGTAATATTTTCTATAATAACCAACACAGGACAACACTGACATAAATTAAATGATTAACCAAAATTTGTTATTATCGATTTTGCTTTTTACATGTTAAGCAACAGAAAATTGCCTGTAGAAGTCTAGAAAAGTGTGAGAAGCACAGCAGGATTCCCAGAGGTAGAAGCTTTTCTCCTTATTACCACTTTGCCCCATTCTTTACAATTGCACTTTGTCCAAAGAGTTGGCATGTAAGCCTATCTGTTTTGATAGCCTTATTTCAGACTTGAGTTACTGGTGATGTTACTAGCCAATTCTCTGAAGCCCTATGGAGTGATAAGACTAATAGGAGAGAATGATGAATGAGCAAGGAGGCCAGGCTCCAGACTAATTATAATTTTTTTAAAAAAAGACTGTGAAAGGAAAGTAGTTCCTTGCCGTCAGGGAAGGAAAGAAATATGAACATCTTTGGATCATGCAGCTTGGATGACTTAAGGCAATTCATAACCAACTACTAAAATAGAATATACTGTCAGCAAACAGAAGTAGTACAAGGTACGGTAACTGAAAACAGGTTTGTCAATGTATCTTCCACAATTTAGTAGGGTAATAAAATGAATGTGTTAAACTATATAATATTCAGAAATATGGGTAAAACAAAATTGGGTGCATGCTACTACTGTAAAGTAATCCTGCAAAGAAATGTAGGTCTCTTTTAAGTGAAATTGTATTTACCAGACTTACTCCCTGTCCTTTTTGTTTTAAAGATAGAGATCTGGGAACAAATGCATCTGGGCTTGACACTGAAAGCTACAGAGGAAGGGTCCCATGTCTTTGTGCTTTATCTTTATGGAATCACAGCATTTTCATTGCCTAGTGCTCCCCCCAGTCATGTCATAATGTTCAGTCATCAAACATCCATGGATCAAGTCATCCCTTCAGAACTAGTTTGTTTTGGTGTAGGCCTGCTGTAGCTATGCTTGTTCATACAGTAAGGGACTTAAGTCTGACTGGATCAGTGTTTCTTCAGGGGTCCTCCAGAGAATATCCTCATGCTGTTGACCACAAAAAGGACTATATTCCAATTCAGTTTTGATCACAACTCTTGCTGCTAGGAAACACTGTGTAGTCAGTTGCCTTCTAAATGCAATGAAGCACAGATGAGATCTGGTGTTGAACCTAGCACAAAGACATAGTATACAGACAGATGTAAGCTCAAATTCCTGACTTTCACAATGACACCTTTTATAAGAAAAGGGGTATTACCTTTTATGAATTGTGAAACTTTGAGCCCCAAAAATAGTATTTATCCACTTAAAGATGCTTCACAATACTGCTTGGATAAACCATACTTCATTTCTCATCCAAATCTGAGTCTGCAGTATTGTTGTGAGCTGGTAAAGATTTCTATTTTTTTCCAGGCTGAAAGTCACTACACTTCACCAACAGAAAAAATTAGGTCTTTGTGGGATTTTCAAAAATACCCAGAACATTAAATAACTAGTCCTGCCTCAGTGACAGATTTAAGGATACCTAATTTAAGGTTACCAGATTTAAGGCTACAGTGCCTTATAAAACATTAAAGATAGAAAGGGGTTGTGTATATGTGGGATGCACACATACATTCTTAAATAGAGTGTCACTGTAGGTTTTAGATATTAATAGCAATTTGGACTAAGTCTGGATTTGATATTGGCACTTTATGGTCTGTGTTCAGAGAAAGGAGATGGTCCTTGATAAGTTGCCATGGTAATACATAGTGTGGAAAAGCCTCGGGTAGATAAATGAAAGCAGAGTCAGGGTGTGATTCACCTGACTCACTCGCTACAATAACCTAGAGCCATCCTAGATACATAGGGTACTCCTTCTAATCCAGCTGTTGCATCAAAAAGGTACAGAATTCCCACATTGTCTGGCTGTCAGTTCTACGTTTATAGCTCAGGTTCATTAGACTGTCTCAGACAACATGAAATAACCTATATTTAGGCAAATTAATCACTCCATCAGACTCCTTCACTACTTCTATTTTACAGATCTAGGAATGCTGTTCCTCTCTATAGCTCAGCTTTTCTCTTCACAGTGAATACCCTTCTGAAATGCTGTGCTTCCTCTAGCATCTCCCACTGCTCTTCAGTTGAAAGACTTGCAGCTCCTTGCAGACCAAGATTCTGAACTGATTTGCAGCCACCATAATCTGCTTTATAACTTGTGGATGTTACTTCTCAGAAAGCAGTCCACCAAATTGGTGCCTTTAGAGGTGAATCAAGAGAATAAACTAGAACTCCAAGTAAATATGGCATAACTTAATGCTTTTGTACAGCTGATGAATTTTAAACATGCTTTGTGCATACTTTCATGGTGATTTTATTTGGGATTTAAAAGCGTGTAACACACATGCATTAATATTCCTATCGCCCCTCCTATTCCATCAGCTGTCAGTATAATTCATAGGCTGTTTCACTGGTTAAGCACACTAACATAAACCCTGTACATTTCTGTATGTTTATTAGGATGAAAGTAGAACATGAATATTGCTATATGGCAGAGATCATAGGGAAAAAAAAACCCAAACATTTTTAGTGATGGTGAACCAAAAAGCACACACACTCCAGGATTCTTAACTTCTTCAATTGAAACTTGTAATTTTAATGGGTTTTGTTTAGGGTTATAGATGAAATTCAGGTTCTGATGTAGTTTCTTAATGCATGAGGACTCAGGGAGTTGCTCTAACTGTTATGATAGTATATGAATGACAGCATTCTATCACTGGCAGCTGTTCTACATGGGCCTTGTTATACATGGATGTGGCACTACATCCATGTCTAACAATTTGTCCTGCCAGTCTAAAACCTTGTCAAATATTGATCCGACATCAGATTCATGTATAACAAGATTTTTGATTGACAGCTGAGCAGCTGGCCAGAACTAAACAAAACCCCCACTGTTTTTAAAAGTTAACACTGCCAGCCAGTAATCTGGGTTTTATGTAACATTTACCCACATCTGCAGTGTCTTGTATCTTTAATTTTATATGTAAAAAAGTCTTCAAATTGGTAACATTACAAAGATTGGATTTAGTTTCTTAATAAAATTTTAAAGGTAAAAGCTGGCATAGCTTTGTTAAGAAATGCTATAGAGAACCATGCTTGGCAGCTTCAATTTTGGTGCAGACATATGGGATATCAAAACAGCAGGAAGAAATGGAAAGGGCTGAAGGGAATTAAGGTGACGTGTGTAGGAAAAACACGTTAGACATGAGGTTTTAGAGCTTGAGTATTATCATTAAAAATCCCTAGTAAAAAAAACTCAATTGGGATTTTTTAAGTTTATGGAAACTTGACCAGAATAAGAGGCTCATCATTTCTGCTTGCTTATCTTGTACAATATTTATGCTATTCTGAAGAAGCTTTCTGGATTCTAGTGATTAGTGAGAGGAAGAGGAGGGGAAAGCAGTGTCAGCTTCACTAAGCTTTTGGCAGGCCTGTGCAAAAGACGTTGTTGCAGCTATGAGACAGAGAGAGAATAAGAAAGAACATAAGCTAAAGTGAAGAGATTAGGCATTCATCATTGAAATTGCCACAAAACCCAAATCAGTCAAGGTGTATCATCAGCAACACAGAATTACTCAGGCAGCACCAGTCATTGAAAGCAACCAACGATACAGCTCAAAATGTTATTGCAGAGATGCCATCAGCAGTGCAAGTATAGTTTTGTATTTACCTTTAAAAATCACCGTAGCTAATGCTGCCTGTTTTAGTAGTTCCAAGGAAAAATAAACACGTTCAAGACCACTCGTGCCATGGAACAGTCACACAGAAGTTCCCAGCTGTTAAATAGAAACAGGGCTAACAGTTTTTCAGGTCAGCACTACAGACTACAGTGCAAAGGGAAATGGCTGATACAAATTAGACTAATTATGATCAGCAGTTTAAGACAAATGGGAATCTTATTACTGATGTCAATTGGCTGTGGATCAAGCTCTAAGGGATCTCACCTACTTCAGAGGTTGCCTTCCTTCTTTTATTCCAACTGCTTTGAATTAATCTGATGACCCAAGGCATCCACTACAAGGATACAAAGTACCCGTTAATGTAGCTTAACTGGTTGGTTAAGTCAGGTTTATGGCTCCTTTGTGTTGCTCAAGTATTGCAAAGCATCCAGAACATATCAAGTCTAAAAGCTATAGAGACAGATTTTAAACACATATAAACATGTATGCACCATTTCTCCTGTGCTTATCTTCAATTTATTCAGGATTCTAAGCCACTTAAAAAACATTAATTGAACCTTAGAATGGCTCTGCATGCATTTTACTTGGGAGAGCTTTATGTCTGCTTTATGCTTCAGTGAGCAGTTGCACAAGGACAAGACAGCTTGCATGGTTCCTTCTGTATTTGCAATTATATTTCTAAATTATCAGTTTCCAATTACTGTTACTACTCAAATAAACAGTTAAGTAGACAGAAGGACTGGAGAAGAGAGACATGCACAAACAGAGTCAAATAAAAATGTATGTACATACGTAGGTACATGTAATTCCCTTTCAAAAATACCAGGTTCAGTGGTGGAATCTGAAGATGTCCAGAGTCAGAAAATTATAGATCTGCAAAGTTTGGAACAGAATCCATCTTAAAACTACTGAAAGGCAGCTTTCACTAACAACATTTGATGCTGTTATGAGACACTAATTCATTGGTGGGGATATGAGTTACATTTGTCTCCCTTAGCTACATGTGCCCCAGGACAGGGGAAAAGTAGGAAAAACTGTCAGTGTGAGGATTTTTGTGTGCTGTTTGTGTTACATTCAGTGCAATCCATTATTAATTCCTACATTCCTAAAACCTCCAGCAATGCTGAAACCAGCACTTTCAACCTCAGCCTGAGCCATGGTATCTGTTAAGTAAGGCCTTTGAAATGTCCACATTTGAAACCATTCTCAAATCATAGAATCTGGTAAATCTCTCTAGCCTGTGCATATGTCTGTGAAAAGGCTTACTTTCAAAAAGGTGCATTTTTTTCCCTCTGGGTTGAGCGTGGCTTGTGCCTGAGTCCTGATACTTCAGAGGCTTCCAACTACAGTCAGATGTGGCTGAGCCTGAATTTGAGGTCATAGTGTCAACAAAGAATAAAACTTTCAGTTCCTGAGACTTTTAGTTGTTTTGAGATTAATTTTAAATCGCAACATGCTCTGGTACAGTGTGTGGAAAAGTGCACATTTTTATTTTGGATGTTAAAAATGTTAAGTGTAATTAAAACACATAGTAAGCTATTGCAAAAATCAGAAAATCAGTGGTTTTTTTTCAAAAAAATCCCACAACCTAAGTGACAATTATATGGGCAGATTTATACAAACTTGATGTATTTCAAAGAGAAGGAAATTCTGTTGCACAACCCAAACAAGTGTACTGGGATCTTTTTACTACACCTGGCAGCACCCTGATCTAGCAAGGACAGTAATTGCAGTAACTTTTTTCTATTGCTCTTATGTTTTCCGAATCTTGGAATACAAACAGGTATATTCCAGGAGGTTGTCACAGTATGACTTTATTTGGAATTTCTTTAGTTCTTCTGTACTGTGGGGTTTTCTCTTTAATTTTCTTGGTTTATAACATCTGTCAGTTCTGTTTTATGGGTTTGTTTGTCTACAGAAAATGGAAAAAGTAATGATTGTGCCAAGAGACCTCTTTTTCTACCAATATCTATGTATCATTTTATATGACCATGAAGAATGGCCATTTATGACTTCCTTACAATAGAGACAATGGGCCTGATGCTGATATCAGTTATGCCAACGTAAAACAAAAGAATTTCCACTATATTTCACCAGTGTAAAATTAAAGTAAGATTTGAGGAAAAGCTTTTCAAAATCAGACAGGGTATAAAAAAAAGTTTGTCAAAGTTCAGATATTGTTTTTGATAAATAATTTACAATTAGTTTAAAATCTCTGTTTTCACTCCTAAAAATGTCCTAATTGGCCATAAGGGGAATAACATACTCTAGGCCTTTCAGCTGCTTTGAGAATACCAGATTTCTCATGCTTCACTATGTATCCAAGCTGTGTAGTTGTCTCACGACAGCTGCACATGCTGTCTCGAGTTATTAACTCCAGTAGGAAGCCTGAGGAGCTGCTGAGTAGCTTCCTCTCCAACAGGGTTTCTGTACTGGCTTTGTTGGGCTCCTGCATTGGAAGTAGGTGGTTTAGAAGAAGCCATCCCCTTAATAAGGACTCTTTGAAACTTGATTCAGATACCAAAAAATGACTACTTTTCTAAGCCTGATCTGGGCTGTGTCTGGGGAGCAGAAAGAATAAAAAGTCAAGGAAAACAAAAAATAACTTGTGTTTCATCTACATTTATATTTATGGGGATCAATTCTTTGGAAAGAAAAAAAAATACCGCCTAATGAGAAGAACGTTGGCTGGGAGGTTAACTGGTGTGCAGTAGGTTGTCTCTGTGACACAGGGTGAATTTTATGTGAATTTTCTCTGTATTTATATGTCAGTTTAATGGTGGCAGTACTGCTTCTATAGGTTGGATTGATAACTTCTGAGAATAAATACTTTCAGGATACTCAGATACTAAAGTGATGGGTGTTTACATGAACTAATAAACATGTTCAATATTTAAAATTTGCTAATTGAGCTGTATATCTGGCCAGCAAGTTATACTGTTGATGATCTGATTTTCAGTAGCTGAAACAGAGTATGATGAAAACTTCGGAGTGATAAATTCTCTGAGGCAATGATAATGCTTTAAAGTGATAAGTAAGTCAATGAAGGAACTTATAAGGTAGTTCACTACCTTTGTAGTAGAAAACTCATATTGTCAGTTTTGGAAACAATCTGGGTTCTTTCCCAATGGTGGGAAAGAAAAAATATAGGATAGATGTAATGCCTTCCAATTGGTTAATGACAAGTTGCTGAAATTTGTTATGTCTGTTGCCAAGTTATTTTATTTCTAACTTTCTAGTCATAGGACAGAGGCCAAATGGACACAGGATCATGTCCATAATCAGGTATGATGTCAAAACTTTGGGAATATGTTGATTTTCCTAAACATGAACATTTCCAGTGGGATATATAGTTAACATCTTCCTCCATAGTGTGTGAATCAAGTATTTTGAAAATACCTGTCTGTGAAATAACCTCTTTTTTGTATTGCACATGTCCTTCACTCCACTTACTACTGCTAGTGCAAGGTGCTCACTTAATGGAATTTATATGCACAATTAAAAAATAGCTTACTTTTTCAATCCTCTTTTGTCTTTCTGCCTCAAATAACCTTTGACATCTGGATATTCTGTGGAGATGCAGACAAAGTGGCCAAGTTAACATTTCTGCTTATTATCTTCATCCAGATTAAAAAAAACCCCACCAACTTTTCCTCAAAATATGAGCTGGGCATTGATGCTCTCAGTAATACAAATCTGAAAAGAGAAATAAAAGGGGCTTGGAATAAAATATATCCAGCAAAACACAATGCAAGAACACCTGTGTTTTAAAGTGAAATATGATAACTTTTCAGAAAACCAGGTTTTGTTCAAATCTTTAAAGAAATTTGACCTGCATATTCAATGGAATTTTATTAATCCTTTGCTGTTAAACTGAAAGCAAATGTAGCTGGCAAAATTGTGGTCTCATGGAATTCAACAGCTAGCCCTTCATTGATTTCAGTGGGTTAAAATTTTCAGTCTGCATGTGTAGGTTGACTACATGTTCATTCAAATTTAGAAATATTTTACTGTGTACTTAGCGCTAGAATATTTCTGAACATTTAAATTGGAACTCATATTAAAAAATGGGAAGCAAAAACACCTGCTCTGTTTTGTTCTTCTCCAAAGCAATGGAAAAAGGTCTGGCTTTATTGACTTTTTAATTCTATTTTATGGATTGTTAAGAACAGAAAGGGGCTCTGCCTGTCTATTCAGCACTAAAAAGACTTTGCTCACTACCTTGGCTTGGGACATGTGAAGGGTTAAAGAGCCCATAGAAATGACTTAAATTCAAAGGTGAGAGACTGCTGAAGTCAGCAACTACTACACATGCTGATGAATCTATTTTTACCTCCTGAAAAAGGAAGACTTTTCTTATCTATGCAATCATCTCAAATTGGTTTTCTGTAGCCATCTCTACGTTGCTTGGTGGTTCCATTGCCTATTCTTTCTATAAGAAAGGAAGTATAGGAGTGAAATTTTTCTGTATAACACAGGAGTCACACTAATGAAAGGCTAAGCATTTGGTAAAATTGATAATGGTTCAAAGAGATGAGAAATGTCCAATACTAAGCAATTGCAATGAAATTTTTTATAGAACTTACATATCTAAGCTCCAGTTATATATTATGTGATGTTCTGGGCAATTCTTTTCAGACTTCTAAAAGTCTTATGATTCAGTGTTGAGATATAAATGTTGCAGACATGAGTATGTCAATCAAGCACTGTAAAAAATGGAATTATGTTACTTATATATGTGTCAATTATAGTAACTTCCACTATTTCATGTAAGTCTTTTAAAAAACTGTAGAGAAAGGTCAGCAATAACAGAGGCAGAAAGTAGGGTTAATTCTATCAGATTTCTATGGGAGTCACATCTTTTAAAAGTTTTGATGGTAAACTTTAAGGATTATTGCAAATCAATTATTCCTTTGTCTGGAAGGAAAAAGGGCCTATAATGTGATTGTTATGTCAATACTAGTCGTGAATTAGGTTCAAAATCATGTAGAAATGCAAATTTCTACTACATGCTGAATATTCGTCCTACAACTAAGGAACATGCACTTGACTTTTGTAACCTAACCTATTTACCCATAAAGCCACAGATAGATTGCACTTGACCCCAAACTTTAAACTGTTAACTGCTCCTTTGCCTGATAACGAAGTGATAATGCAATTATTTGTGTACCAAAGCAGGAAAAGGTTGATCCTCAGTAATATGTCAGTGAGGAGCATAACATGGAAAAAACTCAATAGTTTTGGAGTAATTCCTTTACATTTTTAATTGTCTGCCTAAGGAGTATAGGAGTCTTTTAAGCATCCCATGAAATAATACTTACCCTAGGCTTTAGCAGTATCAGCTCTAAGGGAAAGAGTGAAAAGAAAACAGATAAAACAACCATAAAGACAATAGAAAAAAAAAGTCCCTTCGCTTAGGCTTAAACCAAGTTATTACATAATTACTTTAATTCCCTGCTTAAGAAAAAAATAATAACATCAGCGGATATGTGCCTGCATAAGAAAAGAGTCAAAATTCATGAAGGTCTCCTGATTTGATCTTCTGTTTTAACAATGAGGCAAAGGTCTGACAAGTGAAGTGCCCGAATGCTGCCAGCTCTAGCTAAGAGAAATACATAGTAGAACCTGCATCTTAGGAAATTTTAGGAAAACTGGGAAATTGTGCCTGTACTTCCTGTATTTTCATACACATCTGTATTTTCTAGGGAAGGATTTTTCCATCTCACTTTAACAATCATGATTTGTTTCAGTATGACTAAAGATTCTTTATTTAGCCACATTCCCAATAACAGTAGACAGCAGCTAGAAATCAAGAGTTGCTTCAGCCTAGCGTTCCTCATGCTGGACTTGCAGATACACAAATATACACCTGTTTTTTATTTTGTGGAATCGATTAGAAGTTGACCTTCTTCTGTTTTGTTTTAACTTGTATCTTCATGTTCTTCAGTAGCCAATGCCTGTGGAAATGGCTCCTAGCCCTCCCTTCAGTCTTCCCTGCTTGCTCTTTTTGAAGGTTGTTTTTCCACTAAGGTAATTTGTATGACCTGGCCCAAATCCTGACTTGACTGAGCAGAATGGTGGCTTACAGCACAGGGAGAAAACAGCCGAGAGGGCAACAGTCTGTAGACTCCTTTATGAGGAGATTATGTGACTCCTTTCCTGCTCTAACATCAACATTTGGGAGAGATCCAAGCTCACTCATCTTTTGCTTGTGTTTTAATCATTCTGAGTACTGACAAAACTACATTTCAATCTTTTTGTAAAAGTGAAAAGTTCTGGATTTAGCTTACCCTTATTATCCATACACTGTCAATCTTCTTGTTTTTTAAGTCTTCCTTGTTTCTATTTGTTCTACTGACAGTGATAGACAAAGAGCACAAGACACCTGAAATACATTTGTGAATTCTTACCCCAGTGAAAAAAACCCTGATACTTTGCAAGGAGTGCAAGTGTCAAAAATGCTTTTCTGGCCATTTGCACTAGAAGGAATTAAAACAGTAAAGCTGGGGCATGATAAAAACCAAGATGACACTGTCAACTTGTCTGTCATGATCAGTACTTCTGGAGCAGGGGGCTGTTCACTTTGTCCCTAGAAGAAAGCTAAGGATTGTTGTCTTTCCCACTTTTCAAATTGGATAAAGAGAAGTTTATAAAGGAATAGCTCATGTTTTCCCTTTTTAAAGCAGTGTGGCTCAAAAATGCCATGATTCCAGGCACCGTAGTGAAAATGCAGTACAGATCCCACACACCATCAGGAAGTAGAAGCTAGTAAAACTTCTGGGACTGTATCTCTTGAGCTTCATGTGAGTAGTAACAGGAAGAGATGACAAAAACTGTTGTTAAAGCAGAGACAGTGTTCATCCATGAAACTGGAGAAGTGGATCAGTTCTATAGCTTCACAAAAAGACTGGCTTGTTCAGGAAATTCTTGATTGCTCAACAGCCCTGTGCAAGCCTTGCCTTTAGATCAGGGTTTGTAAGAACTGACAGGACATTACTTCATTACTAAATAAAGCATCCCTTTTCTGCCCAGTTTAAGACCTCTTCTACAGGTGAAAATGATGCTTAATTTTGACAGTGTCACTGAAAGCAAATATGAAAGCACAGAAATAAAAAAACGAATGTTTCCTTAAATCAGTAAATTTCAATTATACTGCATCTGTTGCATTAAAAAAACAAATGCAGAAATCGAAGAATAATGAATTGAGGATCTCTGCTTGCTGACAAGAATATTTTAAGAAACAACGTTACTACAAACTATCGATCAAATTCAGTTTTGGTGTAGGTGGGCATAACTTCCTTTCCCTTCAAGGAAAATTGTATTAATGTAAATGTAAGTGTTGCCATATATGTCGCTTTTCTTTTAAACTGAATAACTGGGAAATTGTTTTAAAAGTAGGAAAATTTTCAGATTACCTGCTGCTGATGTTGAGGAAATGTATGTAGCATTCTGGTCAGTAATTTATGGAGAGGTACTTTTGTATTTAATGTGTTAGAGGGTTCAAAAAAGACACTCTGACCTGCAGCTAAAATGGTTGTGATTCCTTTTGCTTGTAGATGACAAGATGCCTCCTGAAATTATTTCTTTCATAGTGTTGTCACAAAGTGACACTATTTTCTCTGCAGGCAAACAAGAAAGAAAGAAGGGGGGGGGGGAAGAAAGAAAAAAAAAAAAAAAGCCCAAGTAATATCAAGTAATATTTCAAGTCCAAAGAATTCACCTTTTTCCTGATGTAGCAAAACCTTAAACTTAAGGTTTTGCTACAACTTAAAGACAGGATTTGTAGGGAAGGATTTTAAGTGTGCTTATCTTTTGTTATCCAGAAGAAATTAAGGCTCCAAAGAGAGGAGAAAAGATACCTTTTTCACAATCAATAATGCCAACAGGCTGTTTGATATTCAATTTGAAGCACATAACCTATCTAAGATGACAGAGGACTCTTGTCTCTACATATTGCCTCCCACACTATGTGAAAAAATCCCACTGGGTACCTCTGGTATCTATCCTATGGAAGAAGAAAGAGAAAAAATCTTCTATTTCACCAGAGTTCTTTAGGGTTACCCTAGTAAAACACACAACATGATGAGTTATGAATTCAGATAGAAATTAGCTGAGACAACCTGTTATCATGCTTCAGTATTCCTTAGGACGTGTGACCTGTATCTGCTTGGGACATTACAACTTAGAAAAATGGTGTGACTGGGAATAAAAATTATTTACATTGTCTCTTTTCCGTTCTTATGCAAGTCAACTTAGAATATTATTTCAGGATTGCGGAGCATGTGGGTATGTCAGCATACTGCATGCCCAGTTTGTATGGGTAGGAAATACTGAAAGCAGCATGTACTGTGCCATTTTGTACCCTTTCGTACATTTATAAAACATTAGTTACTAATACCTGCAATTTCTTTCCTTTTATGAAACCTAAAGTAACTCCAACATGTCAAATCAAAATAGTAGGTAATTTACAAAATTAGGACATAACTTCATTTTTTTGGCTAAAAAGGCTGTCGAAGTGGACTATGAAAGTTTTCTTATGTTAGTTGACCTTTGGTGTTGTTATATAGGAGACTGGACTAAGTGGAGTGCACATATGTGTGACTAACCCAATATTCCATCACTGTCTTATTCCCATGAAATTTTCCCCAAAATATGATGCCACATTTAAGTCATACATAGATCAAGGATTTTTGCCTAAATTTTGGGGGGGAAAAAAAGGAAAGAAAATTTTGCAGAAAAGATTATGGGTTTTGTTGTTTTTCTTTTTTTTTTTTTTGCTGGGAAAATAAAAATGAAAGATTTAATCTCAGGTTGTATTCATATTATGTTGTGTTTAAGGTCATAAGAACAGTACTTTGATACAAGTAGGCTTTAAATTACTCCATGTCATGCACTCCCCTTCCGGACTACAATTCCCAAAATGCTTTCTGGAAAGTCCCTCGACTAAATCACCTAGTGCTTTAAGGCAGCTTAACTGTGGTGCAGGACTAAGCAGTAAGGTGAGGCAACAAAGAAAAAAGAAACACAAGGTGCCACCGTGCTTTAGGTAGATCAACCTTACTTTATTTTGTGTTGGGTTGACAATGAGATTCACCTACTTGAAATGCACCAGGTGCTTTGCGCTTCATTTCCTTTTTTTATTTCAACATTTTCCATCCTAAATCTCTTGTTCTGCCAAAAAGTCAATTTTAAATGGTTTTCTTTCGTTTTAATCTGTTCTAACTATGAAGAATTCTTGCCATCCTATTAAATATTTGGCAGAAGTTACTGAATTAATGACTCGATTTTCTTTTGTATTTTTTTGGTGTAGGCACTGCTACTAGTAAAGTATACATTGTGATACATTTTGTCTCTGTAAGCTCAAAACTTATTAGCAGTGTTTACTGCTCACAGATTTAGCAGTGAGGAACCTCCACACAGGTTTCTTTATTGTTCTGTAAGGACATTATGTGTGTTACTTGACCTTTCAAATACATTTGAAGCAGAGAGAGAGAGAGAGAGAGAGAGAGAGAGAAAGAGACAGAGGGAGGGGGAGAGAGAGACAGAGAGACAGAGAGAGACAGAGAGAGAGAGAGAGAGAGAGAGTGTGTGTGCGTGCGTGCGTGCATGTGCGTGTGCGCGTGCACGTGTGTGTGCGTGCGCGTGTGTGTGTGTGTGTGCGTGTGTGTGTGCGTGTGATAAATGACATAAATGTGAATTCTGTAGGTACAGGGATGCCATCCAGATGGACCTTGACAGGCTTGAGGAGTGGGCCCATGCGAACTTCATGAAGTTCAACAAGGCCAAATGCAAGGTCCTGCACCTGAGTCAGAGTGATCACCAGTGTCAGCACAGACTAGGGGATGAATGGATTGTGAGAAGCCCTGTGGAGAAGGACTTGGGGGTGCTGGTGGATGAAAGATTGGTTGTGAGCTGGCCATGTGCACTTGCATCCCAGAAAGCCAACCATATCCTGAGCTGCATAAAAAGAAGCATGGCCAGCAGGTCGAGGGAGGTGTTTCTTCTCCTCTACTCTAGTGAGATTCCACCCTGAGTACTGCATTCAGCTCTAGAAAACCTAGCACAGGAAAGGCATGGACCTGTTGGAGTAGGTCCAGAGGAGGCCCATGAAAATGATCAGAGCACTAGAACACCTCTCCTGTGAAGAAAGGCTGAGAGAGTTGAGGTTATGTAGCCTGGAGAAGAGAAGGCACTGGGAGATCTTATTGTGGCCTTTTAGTATATAAAGGGGGCTTATAACAAAGATGGAAAAAGAGTTTTTACCAGGGCCTGTAGTGACAGGACAAGGGGTAAACATATTAAACTAAAAGAAGGTAGATTCAGACTGGATATAGGAAGAAGTTTTTTACAATGAGGGTGATAAGGGACTGACACAAGTTGCCCAGAGAAGTTGCAGATGCCCCATCTCTGGAAGTGTTCAAGGTCAGGTTGGACAGGATTTTGAGCAACCTGATCTGGTGAAAAATGTCCCCCCGCCCCAGGCAGGGAGGGGTGGACTAGATGAACTTTCAAGGTCCCATACATAGAATACTACAATTCTATGTAGTCATGGTGAAATTTGAAACAAATACTGAAATATACATGTAATTACTTTTTTTTTGTTTGTTTAGTGAATATGTATGACTGATAAACAACCACAGATTGAGAGTATGAGTAAGTACTGTTGAAAAATGTAGATCTGAAATCTATATTAGAGAAAATACATGAACATTGTTACTGACAATATCTTTGTTCCCTATACAGTATGGATATATCTGTGATACTCTACCAAGCATCCACCTGGAATATAGAATCTAACTCCTACTTATCTTTAATTTTTGATTCTACTAAAAATCCTAGTTAAATATTCCATGACATAAATTGTTACCTGAAATCAAATGGCTACTTTTTTCTATCCAGAGTTTCTTTTGTGGTAACAAAGCAGTTTCATTCTGTTATTATAATATACTTCCATCTGAAGTAGCAATAATGTGTTCTCTACCTGTAGCAGTTTCCTTAAAAGTAGTACTTTCTCCATTTTTTTACACTATACACATTATTTATTTATTTACTTCTGCAGTCTTTCACATCTTTTACTTAGTGATCTAAAGAAAAAGTCTACCTTCCTGATTTGCCTCTAACTGCAGTCATTTGGCCCAGCTATCTCTACTTTTCTTAGTGCACTGAAAATAGTACATAACTTTCAACAATTCTAAAATCCCATATTCCAGCTTCCTTCTCAAAAAGTCTTCAGGAGCAACTATGCTACGTAATATCTGACCTTTATTTTCTCATCAGTGGCTTTGAGAGAAGGTGGGGTGGGGGTGGGGAAGCGTATCTCATTTCTCCAGTTACCAATCAAAGCATTTCCTTTCATCACTCCTGCCTCATTTGCCACCTCTCCAATCAGCAACCTATAGCTGTTCTTGTCTCTCTAATCATTGCTCACAACAATATCTCAGCTGATTTTAATTTCAGCACAGTTCTAGTGATAGTACAGAAATTGCTTTCCTTCATCTAGCTAACAACATTCTTCTTGTTCATTTCTCCTTTCCTGCTATACTTTAGCTGACCTTTTAACATTGTGGTCTACTACATGATTTTGCCTCAGTTCCACAGACACTGGAATTAGTGTTCTGTTTTCTCACATACATAAATAAATACATCAATACGCAGAAACAACAACCAAACCCCATCTGTTTTGTTCTGATATTTCTTTTTACTTTTTTTTCTCTAAGACATTTCTCTACAGGATTTCCCTTAGCAAATTTCATCGTTTGCTTCCTTATCCATCAGTATTATTCCTCTTACCTCATCTTGGTAAGGGATCATTGTAATCCTTAGGAACTCATCCCATTTCTTAAGACTTATATCACTTGGTATTACAGATTTTTTCCAGTTTGGATTTTGATCTATTTCAAATACTGAGTCTAGGTTTGGTATTTATGACATCCCCGCCCTATTGAACCCCCCATGAAAGACTGGAAAGCTGCAAAAATTATTCCTTAATATGTAAAGAGTAAGTGGTTTTAGTCCTTTTACCTGCAGGAAAGTAAGATGTGGAATTTCAGACTGCAGGCAGCCTTTTTACCTTCCTTTGCATTCAGGAGGTTGAAACAGTCCTTCCTAAGGAAAAAAATCCAAACAACTCAACACACTGAATAGATTTGTTTGTTTGTTTGTTTATGGAATTGTTTATAATTCAGACATTTGGGGTCTTCTGTCAAGGACATCCACTACATTATCCAATTTTAAGAAGACCTGACTAATCAGGAATATAGGCAGCTTCTGTCTGGATTGCCTAATCATCCAGATATTCTCACATGATGGGAATAAGTGTTTATATGATTCAGCCAGCATTGCCAATAATTATCTTCTGTTGAGGCTGTTGCAGGGAATAATTTAGAGTGTATTGAGCCACAGCAAGAGAAAGAATGAGCTAGATCAAAAATAAGGATTTGATAAATTTACACTTTAACTTTTCTTCCCAGGCACACAGGGGAATTCAGAGCTCAGAGTTAGATTTATGTCTTCCCACATAGGACCTGGAGAGAGCTAAGCAACTCAGAACTGAATCTAGGAAACCTCTGGGCAGCTGGAGGAGCTACCTTGATGTAAGCATAGGAATCACTGATGACAGGCATATAACTAACAGCCTGACCATCTCTAAAGTCTGCAGGGTGACTGAAACCTCATCAGAAGACGCCTCCATCCAGTACTCTGTCTGGAAGTACACAGTCTCTGACAGAGACACAGTACTCTGTCTAGAAGGTAAGTTGCTTGCATACAGCTCCTCTGTCAAGGAAAGAAACAAGATTCCCCCATGTGGTAATGAAAAGGGTTCCACAATTGCCCAAATTGGTAGTATTGTCCAATAAACATTTATAAATTGGGAATTCTCTAGGTTCAGAAGGGTATTTTTGGACCCAAAAAAGACAGGCTCACAGCTCTCCTCCTTCCTTTCAGGCTTTTATACAAAGCAAGTTTAACAAGATCCCCTCTCTGTCATGTTAAAATGGTTTCACGATATATGGAGGCAGAAATAGAAATGTATGAGGAGTGGTCCCATCCTGTAGACCGTAATGCTTGGAGTTCTTGTGTAGCAGGTTTAAAAGTTTACAAGTTGTATTGTGTAAATATATAGAGAGATGCTAAGTTTGGGGTGGCTAAAACAAGTTGTTGCAAAGCCCTGTGATCTCCAGTGAACAAAATGCTGTTAGTCTGGTCATAGACTAGTCATATCTGTTGCACCTAGCTATCGCACTGATCTGAAAAAAATATGGAGAAATTGTATGCTTCTGTACTACTTGGGGAAAGAGTTATTATTCTGGGGATGTCTGCTTTACAGTTTATGGCTGCTTTGCTTTGAAGACGCTGCTTGAGGAATACCTGGGAATGAAATCCAGCTGATTACATGCAGAAATGTGCAAGATACAGTGAATCACCCAGGAAAAATGGGCATTTCTAAGGAGTTCAAAGCACTATTCCAAGGTAGTTGGCTAAAACAGGTCTGTTGTATTGCACCCTAAACCACTATTTCTCTCTCATTGGCTATAAAGGAAAACAGATTTAGATACCTGCACTGTTGCATACCTAAAGTAATAGGAGAATCCAGGCCATCATCTTTACCCAAATAGCTAATGTCTAATCTATCATATCACTGTGCAATCAAAATACCTATATTACTAACTATAATTATCATATACTATTCATGTTATGTGACTGGTCACTTGAAATTCAAGTCTGTTCATTGAGGGATGAAATGCACTTTTCAAATAATGAAAAAAGATAAATAGTAAAAAACATTAAAAATACCTAGTAGAAAATAATGTATGCTAAAATTCATAAAAGCACTGGGATTTGCAAAGATATTTTATAAGTGCTGTTAACCATGTACTCAAGCAAAGAATAACGTGCTCTGAAAGTAAAAGCAATGTAAACTTGTTATACTTCTCTATCTCCCTATTCCAATATAATTACTCAATATTACAAGATATGCTTGATGATATTGATAGAAAGTTTGAAACTCCTAAATAACTGCAGCATCAGTAGCAGATTAGGGAGAAGTTATAAAAAAAATTGTCATTTTTTGTTTTCTTTTTCTTTTTTTTCCCTCCTTTTTTTCTACACTTACATCCAACAGCAGCTGAGAAAGCAACCTTACCTAACAGGAAATAAGCCACTATGAGGACAGTTAAAGCTATACCTAGGAGAACAGTATCTCCTCTTTTGCTGCAGTTTAAATATTCTCCTCAATATATCACAGAGAAAATATGATCCTTGGATTTGTACATACAGATTGAGGCAATCTGAATTTGACACAGCTCATGAGAATATCCAAAGGTTAATTTCAACAGTGCTTAATTGCTCTCTGCTCCTGGGGCTTCTAAGCTGTTAGTCTTGAATAATACCAAAGAGACTGATGACTGTTTTAGAAGTGACAACTTGCTCATAGTCTCAGTGGAGGTTTAATCAGCAGTTTACTGCAATGCAAGGACACTACAGCTAATCTGAACCCACTTACTGACGTGCGCTGGGATACATGGCAATGGGTTACTTAGTCTCCACATCATGCACCTGTTTAGATGTTACTGCAGTTCCCATTTCTCCACTCACTTGTTTTATGTGTCCTGTGGAAATCCCAACTTGAAGTTCTTATTATGACAGTGAAGGGTAGTGGGTTGGAGGTGGGAGTCTGCATGGGTCTCAAGCCGTCAGAGCACTGGGAACAGTTCAGGTGAACATCCAGACCTGGGAATCCAGAAGAGCTCTCAGGTCCCCTAATATACACACAGACTGTAAATATCTCTGCAGTGCATGGTCAGCCTCAGCTTGAGCCTGAGCATAAGTATGGTTTGTGTGCCATTTCACTCATAGGTCAATACCTGAGCATCCTAAATCTAGGCTACGGACCTTCCTGTTCAGGGTTTCAAAGCCTAAGACTGACTTAGACCACTTCATTACTTATTTGATGTTATGGTAGGGTGTAGTAGAAGAGAAGTTTCTACAGCTTTGGTCATGCCTGTGAGACTGTATCTCTTGAGGCTGCATCCAGGCCCTACTGCCACTCATCTGAGGTTGCTGCTGCTTATACACCAGACTCACAAGCCAGGCTCAGTAGGGTGCCTGAGTCAAAACCTAACATCTTATTTAGGCTAGTGGCACCCACACAGTGAGTGTAGTCCCAGTGAACATTTGTATATCCTTTCTTTTAACCCTTCTATTAAAAGATCCCAGTGCATCACGTCATAGATAGGGGTTGGAATGTTTGTAGTATATGATAAAATATACCTTCATCCTCTTGTAATAAATTAACTGATATTTGTAAAACACAATAGCTGTGGAAATAAAAGTGTATCTTTGAAACTCTCCAGTACAATTACCTTTGCACAATAGTCTTTTCAGGGAGGTACAGTAATTACCAAACAGAAGTATGAGCTCATTATTCTAATCCAATTACTTTTCAACAGCTGGAACAGGGACTGCTTCTGTCACTGACTTCTAGGTTTTAACTTTATTTTAAATTCAGCCATGTGTCTTCCTTAATCACAGGTGCTTTTGGCTTCAGGATAGATGATAACCAGGAATTATAACAGAAGTTTTTGAAAGTTTTACAGGATATCTAACAGGGCTGGCTGGATCATTGGTTAAATAATGAGATATGCTCTCTAATTCTAAACCAGGAAAATACCTCTAGTTTATATCAATATTACAAAAATTACCTGCAGCAGACTAGCTTATTCCTAACAAGAATAGGTAACCCTCTTCCATTTGGAATACTCTTTTTAATGCTGTATACTTTCCCTAGGAGTAACTTAAATAAAGTGGCTATATAAATGCATGTGTTTAGATAAAACACCATAATAAAGATTCACATTTACAGCAACTATTATGCCTGTAGCAGAAAAATTATTCAGTTCTGTAATGCTGCAGTAGCATTAATCAGTTATGAAAGAGAAAGTAAATATATATAGATATAAAAATGTATATACAACAAATGAAACACAATATGTTATAATGCAATATATATGTACTGTAATGGCTTCTGTACTATATCACTTCAGAATTGTCAATCTCAAAACTGTTGAGAATTACGAGCTTACATGAATGTCACTTCTACTAAACTCTTGATAGAAAGCAGACGAGCCTGATTTATTTATCTTTTTAGATTCTAATAGCTTTCAGTGCATTTTATGAAATGAGTAATATTTTGGAATAGCTACATTTGTTGACCTAAAATCACTGCCTCTTCTGGCAGTTTTTACTTCAGCCATAGCTAGAAGATCATGAGCCAAATAAACAGAAAGGCAGACCTCTGTGCTATTACAAACAGTTCCAATAATTCTGCTTCACACTGTGTAAGAGAAAATTTTTGTTTCCTGATGACAGGGGAAAGGATTTACTCATTGTACATCAAGTTGATGTACAATGTACAAGTCTGCAAACTGAAGGTGCAGATCTCAAAAGGGTTTAGCCCCTTTTCACTGGCAGAAATATATCCCTGGGTGAATCAGGAATATATTTATCATAAATATAAGTGTTTGTCTTTCCACGCAGTCAAAACATTTCTCAGTATCTCAAACTGCCTGCGTATCAGTATGCTGCTGTCACAGAGTTTATTTCTTGAATTTGCCTCTCTCTTTATATATTCATGGCTTTAGTCCATGATGCCTCTTTTCTGAAAACGCAAGATAAACACCATTGATCAAAGGTTTATTTGAACAAAACAAACAACCTTCTCAACCAAATAACTATCCTTAACATAAAAACTAGAAAATAAAATATATATTTTTCCACATTACACAAAAAGCTTAATCAAGTATAAAAATGACATGTCTTGTAAGTGAAAGTTCTGTATTTCTTTTGCAGTGTGTGCTAATTGAACTGTGCAGTGGACAAAAGAAAACATCACTAATTATAGCAGTGATTAAAAAGTTGTACAGAATTACGTGGCAGGTGATGACAATAGTTTATGTCCAAGGCTAATGGACTGGTACTTTTCTGTTACTTTAAGAAAAACTCCAGAGAATCTCTTGTTTTAATTCAGTACTGCGCAGGTGAAGTTCAGGACAGAATGGCCCTGCTTGAAGTTAATGTGCTAATGAAGTACCCAAAGTATAGAACTTTTGTAAGCTTGAGCAGGTCATCAGTATAAAAGGATAATTTTAACCCAAGTGCTATTTATCTAGAGCGCCACAGTCTAGAAACACTGCTAAATGATGTAGCTGGTTGCTGTTATGGGAAACATTTTGGTACTGTGATGCCACCAGACAGCTACAATTCACAGACAACTTCAGTGTCACATAGTCCATGTTCATTTATTGTTAGTTGTTGCTTAGTTAATAATTAATTGCCAAAAAGTGCAATGGTTGGCATTCTAAACACATTCCTGAAGATACTTGCAGGACATACTGCCTATATTTCATTGTATTTCCTTTACTTTGAAAAATGTGGTTCTGTGTTTTCCAGGCATTTTAGAATACTTTTATAGGTAATTTCTTCTCTGGTCTGAACAGGTCTGCTGCTTTTATTGCCAGTTACAATTTACAGCAACAGGTCTGCAGTATTTTTCTACTTGAACCCAGTGGACCGCATCATGTCCTGATTACATCCTTCTGACCCCAAGAATGCTGTTTCTGTAACTCAGTGGGAGATGTGATATGAAAATCTGCAGTTATATGCAGTTTGGGTCTACTTGTTATGACTTATAGCATCATCTTTATTTTAATGATATCTTGGCTTCTTGGTCCAGGAGCATAATTTTCTTCATTGACTTCATGTCCCTCGTTGAAATTTGTCTCTGTGTTGTCTTCCTTCTGGTTGTTTGCATGTGATTCAGCTGGTATGAAAATTTTGCTCAGTTTTATACAATAGCCTACATTTAGACAGACCTAATTCAAGGGTTCTGTCAGCTTTCAGTTTTCCATTATGACATGCCCATGCAAGAAAAATCCTTGTATTAAACTAATCCATAAATCAGCAAAACATTTGAGAAACAAAGCAAGTCAGTACGCTGGCAAAAGTTCAACTATTTGAAAAAGTATTCTTAGTCCCAGGTGTATTAAAATGAGTGAATAACATAAAAATGTTCACTCCAAAATAGTATTTCAGGCAGTTGTTGATTATTAACTGCTTGATTTTTAACCACTGCCATTTCAGATCTTGAATTTGCCATGAACTATTCACCATAAGCTATGCTGAATTCCAACACTAGTGTTCTGCAAACAATCAATCTTGTGATCAGGATTATGCTGCTTAGGAGATAGAAGGCATTCAGGGGCTTTGTATACATAGTACTTCAAATATATATGGAAGTATGTAAGCAGACATACTGTGCTTAGTAATATTAAGAAGATTTTCATTATATTGTATATGGATTTGAGGCATTATTCTTCACAAATGACAAGCTATTCTAGCTCTCTGTGGTATGCTCAGTTTCTGTCTGTGAGCAGAGTATAATGTTTGCTGTGTTCTACACACAGTTCAGTGGCCTGGTCTTGCAAATAATTATGTGTGTATGCATAGAGCTTTACGAAGAGAATGGCTCACAAGAAGTTACTTACTTGTAAGTGTTTGTAGGAATAATTTATAAGACTAAGGCTATGTAGAAATGGTCTATTTCAATAATGAGAACAAACCTAAAAGCAACTATAAACTGGATTTAACATTGTGGACTCAACTGTCTGAAAATTGCTTATGGGAAAGACTGCTTCTTCGTGTTTGACAAGCGCTATCTGCTCTGCTGAGACAGCTAGTAAGCGTTATTTTGCTTCTTTGTGGTAGCTGACAAATCTAGACACTACTGGTTCTTTTTCTATTATGTGTTATTAACTATATTTCTATACAGTTTTCACAGACACTAAAACTGATCTTGTATACTTTTGTGCTGTTTGTATCATACTAGAAAACAAGCATTCACTGGAGGAGGGAGGAGATGCTGTGTTGTAACTTTGCCATGTATTTTCCCCCTTTCTCCAGTTTTTTCTTTTCTTTTTTTTTAATTAAAATTCAGTTGAAAGTCTTTTTAACTAAAAATATAACCTTTTGAAGTTGTTCATTATTCCTGAGCAAACTAGAAAAGTGTGAATATGATAAAAGCTATCCAAAATGAAAGATAAAAATGTACTCAGTTTGAAATTATAGAGCAGAATGTCTCTTTTGCATATAGTCTCTTCATACATTGTATATTTGATATGTATAACCGCGATGATATATTTACTTTTCATATATGGTCTTGTCTTCTTGCAATGGCTTTCTTTTTTTTTTGTAGAAATGAATTAGCATCTAGGTAGAGTGGTTGTATTTTTAAATGCTGCTTCTTTCTCAAAATACTACACTGGAAAAATAGACTTGAAAAATGAAGTGGGCATCATAGTAAATCACAGTAAATGTATATCAAAGTATGTCAATAATATGAGAGACAAATGGATTGACTATACGAGTTTATATTGCTTAATATTTATAATACTGTGAATGTCTTGTATGAGGTTTTATAATGGATCTGTTTCAACCTTTCATTGGAGAAAGCCTCATTATTCTACATGATATTCCTCATCGTACCATACAAAAGTTGTACAAATCTCAAGCTTCAAGAAAGAATACAGGCTTGAAGAAAGGCCTTTAAAACTTCTCAGCTGAAGTTTACTCAGGTGCCTGTTTAATTTCTAAGATACTTTCTGATGATGTCTTTTAGAACCTACTTAGAGAACTGAGCTGGGACACACACACAAAAGAAAAAAAAAGAAAAAGAAAAAAAACACTGAAGATACAGCCTTTTTGATTCTCAAAGGTATCCTTCACCAAATTATTTCTTAAGAAAAGTGTTCATCTTTTGAAATGAGCTATGGATGCAGTCCTTCTAGATTATTGAAAGGAATTTTTGTCAGTGCCTGTCTTGCCTGGTCTTTCACAACTTATCTGGTCTCTGTCTAGCTCTTTTGCAGATCAAAGTACCCCTTACCTGTCTGTTGCTGATATCTGTGCGAAAGATATACTCAATCTGTAGCCTTCTTATCTCTCGGTGTGTAGTTTCACCTTTCTTTACAGACCTGAATGCAAGTGTCAGGAAAAAGGGAAAATGTCTGAACCAACATTTTAAAGACAGAAGTTTCCTTGGACTGTGAGTACTAGTTTAGTCTAGTTATCTGCATCTATATTAACCAATTAAACAGGGCCAGGATGTAGGTTAATCATTACTTACCTCACTAAAAGTTAGGCAGTTAAATCTGGGATCCTTCAGCAAGTAAATTGTCAATGCTTGGCCTTTTATACATTGAAATTATATTAACATCTAGTTTTCAATAGCTTGTGCCAGGGCTTCTTAAAGACACGTTATCCTTTTTCCTGTGTTTCTAGCTGAACTTAGTGACAGTAGCCCAGTAGTTAACATATAATGTAGCATAATACAAGATTTAAAATCTGTATGACCCAGATGCTAATTACAAATACATCGGAATGTATGATTTAATCTTAGAGATGCCCTGCCTGCAGTCCTGGGACAATGCAGGAGTGGGGATGATGTTTCCAGTGAGAAATAAGGATGACTGCTGTCAGATGGCAGTAAGTCTATTAGTTCTGGTTTTGCCGTATCCTGGGGCTCAGTCGTTTCAGCTGACTCCAGCTGTTTACCACAGCATGTGGAGCATCATGTTCTGGTTTCAATAGATTCTTACTTTGACCTCTGGATGCTTTTCTGCCTTAGGTATCCTTTCTTGCAGTATTCTGGATTCTTTATCATGTCTACAAGTCTCAGAGGACTGTCTGCGGTCCATGGGTTTGTCTGGTCTGTGTAACTCTCTTTGCTAAACAAATTCTAATCAGTGGTCAAGAGTTAAATCTGAGTCTTACGTTAATTTCTCCTTTAGGCTTTTTTGTTCCAGATTCCAATCATGATCTGATATTATCAAGGATTCAGTTTGTGCCTGTTTTACTACATTAGCTCTTCACACATGAACACTTCTATGTTTTCAGAATTTTGTACTCTCTGCTTAGAAATGCATTGCTGATGTGTTTCATTTTTGTGTAATGAGCAACACTTCTCAAATCTCTGTATTAAATCTCTTCAGTTAGCCTCCTCTGCCTGAGCCTCATCTACCTGAATTAACTGCAAAATACTACAAACATTAAGTGCTTCAAGACCAGCTGTTATCAGCAAGTTTCCTCTGTCTTCTTTTCTGAGGGTAAAGGTGGCTTGCAGACACAAAATGAATCATTACTTTTTAAACCTTTCAGTTTTCATCTCTCTTTCCAGTAATGCTGGCTTTAACCCAGCTTTTAACTGGTCCATCAGAGACCAAGTGGTCTTACAGAGATCTGTTGTTTCTACACTACATGTAAATTGATCTTCTTATCACTAGTCTCCAGGGTCCTGATCCCCTAACAATCCAGACCTGAAACTTTGTGAAACTGCTGTGTAGTTCTCTTTTGTTCTGCAATCTCAAATTTCTTTTGTATGAAAAATGGGTGGGGAGAGACTTGGATGTGGTAGGATATTTCAAGAGCTCCCAGCCTGTGACACTCTCAGGGCAGGGTTGTATGACACTCTTAAACTTGAGCATTGTCAGTACCCCCAGGTCTTGCTGCGAGCCTCTACGAAACATAATAACTGGCCCTTTCTAGTGGTTCTGATTATATCATGACTTTGAACATTAGACATACTGTATTAAAATGCAAGCATCACATTTCCTTTATAATACCATGTCTGCAGCAAACCTACAGCTGTTATACTCCCCTCAGCTCTCTGCACTTTGTATTATTTCTTACTTTTTATATAGGATTTACCTTTCATAGGATTTTTTTCTCTGGGCATGGTTTCCTTACTCACTAATTTGGGCAGGGTCAAGCTGCTGCAACCCTTCAGCAATCATTTAAACAGTTGGCAGTGTTTTACTTTATTCTTTTTTTCCCTGTGAGGCATATACCTGTTTCATTTGGGTTCCTCCTTTCTTAGAATAATGACAGGTTCTTTTAACTTTCATCTGTTAATTTTGTAATTCTCCTTTAAATAAATTTTTCCTTTCTCTAGACATGAATCTTGCCTAGTATAAAGCATAAGTTTATTTGACCCAAGTTTTATTTTTCTCCATTCTCAAACTATTCTATGCTGCCAGCGAACTGCAGATGGAGAGGTCATTCTTTCAAGCCTGAGTTTGTATTCTGTGTGTTATGAAGTTGTCTTCCACACAATAAAGTTATTTCCCCCCGCCTCTATTTCATGTTTACCTAAGTAATTAAACTTATCCATTACTCTAACATTCAACAGCCTCAAGAGTTCTTCTGGTAATGGCTTGTACTTGTCAAACTCTGCTTGAAGTGGCAGATAGCCGTTGCTGTTCCAGGATTACACAACCTTGTGAAAGTTTTGCTCCCTGAATTTGTTTGGAATTTGAAAGTTTCCAAAGTTTTGGATAACAGGCTTTTAGGTGACGAAGATTATAACTATTCTGACTGGGATACCTGTACTAGGTAGTAGGGTACAAACTGTTAAATTTCCTGCTCCAACTCCATATTAATATACATAAGATACCCTTAACTCCTGCTGACACAGACATGTTATTTATTGGGAATTCAATGCAAAAGAAAATTGAAAACAAACTTTCTTTTATCAGGAATTTGTTTCTGGTGGAAGAAAAAATACTCATAAAGCAAACCCTCAAATATCTCATTTTTTTTTTCTTCTGGGAAAGAAGAAAGTACTGAATATATGTTGTCTACAGTTTACATGCATCTTATTGTCACTGTCCCATTGTAAGCTTAAGGCTGTATCCTCTGTTATTATGCAGAAAATCCTATCAATAAACCTGTCTTGGAGAATACTTACTGAATTGGCCTGTGGAAGTAAGAGAGATGGAAAAATGCCTTATTCGTGCATAGGGACAAGGGCTGCCATCTTAAGAAAGAGACACTTCACACATGGTGTTATATCTAGAACAGCAGGAAAACCCTTCTCTTTTTTTTTTTTTTTTTTTTTTTTTCCCAAAGGCTGTGGCATGCACTTATTAGATGGGTTAAAGGTGGCCAAGTGGTACATAACTGGTAGAGATTTGACCACTGGTAAACCTGCATGCTACTATTGAGTATCACATTTTTATGATGGCATGTCTTGAAGCAAGGTTTTGGACATAGATTCCTAAAATGGTTCTGAACATTACTATCAACATCAACATCAGAAATGAGGAGAAGACAGAAGATTTTCAAAGCCACTAGTATAAGTATAGTCAACTAGACATTTTTTATCATCAACGACAAATACAAATGTTAGGTATCCTTATTTTGACGTTTTGCCTGTTGTGGTGCTTTTTGTTATGTTGAACTTGACAATATTATTTTAGGCTGAAGCAATACTGTGTAGGTCTAAGGATCAGAAAACCTACTTAATGTAGCTGTGTCACTGAAGTGCTGGTTATTTGTTAATAAGATAAATAGTAGACTAAGCAAGATTTCTGTTGTCCATCAGGTTCCTAAAATTAAAACAGTCTGCATTACTGTAGGAGGATGACATGGAAAAGATCATACCTCACTTTTGATAGGCCAGTCAGCCTCACCTCCATCCCTGGAAAGGTCATGGGACAGCTCATCCTAGAGGTCATCTTGAAGCATGTGGAGGAAAAGAAGATCATCAGGAACAGTCAACATTGATTCACCAAGGGGAAATCACACCTTACGAACCTGACAGCCTTCTATGATGCCATGACTGGCTGGGTAGACGAGGAGAGACCAGTAGATACTATCTACCTTGACCTCAGCAAGGCTTTTGACACTGTCTCCCATAACACCCTCACAGGTAAGCTCAGGCAGTGTGGGTCAGATGAGTGGACAGTGAGGTGGGCTGAGAACTGGCTGAATGGCAGAGCTCGGGGGGTTGTGATCAACGGTGCAGAGTTGAGCTGGAGGCCTGTAGCCAGCGGTGTTCCCTGGGGGTCAGTAATGGGTCCAGTCCTGCCTGTTCAACTTACTCATCAATGAGCTAGATAAAGGGACAGAGTGTACCCTCAGCATGTTTGCTGATAATACAAAGCTGGGAGGAGTGGCTGACACACCAGAAGGCTGCACTGCCATTCAGTGAAACCTGGACAGTCCTGGAGAGTTGGGCAGAGAGGAACCTGATGAAGTTCAACAAAGGCACCTGTAAAGTCCTGCTCCTAGGGAGGGACAATCCCATGCACCAGTACAGGCTGGGGTTTGGAAAGCAACTCTGTGGAGAAGGACCTGGCAGTTCTGGTGGACAGCAAGTTGTCCATGAGGCAGTGTGCCCTTGTGGCCAAGAAGGCCAGTGGGATCCTGGGGCACATTAGGCCAGTGTGGTTCAGGTGCGTGGCCAGCAGGTGGAAGGAGATTCTCCTCCCCCTCTACTCTACCCTGGTGAGGCTGCATATGGAGTGCTCTGTCCAGTTCTGGGCTCCCCAGTTCAAGAGAAACAGGGAACTACTGGAGAGTGTCCAGCAGAGGGCTATGAAGATGATTAGGGGACTGGAGCATCTCTGAGGAAAGGCTGAGAGAGCTGGGCCTGTTTAGCTGGGGGAAGAGAAGAGTGAGGGGGGATCTTCCCAATGCATGCAAATATCGTAAGGGCGAGTGTCAATCAGATGGAGCCAGGCTCTTTTCAGTAGTGCCAAGCAACAGGACAAAAGGCAATGGGCACAAACTGAAACAGAGGAAGTTCCATCTGAGTATGAGGAAAAACATCTTTACTTTGAGTGTGACAGAGCACTGGACTGGGCTGACCAGAGAATTGTGGAGTCTCCTTCTCTGGAGATACTCAAAACCTGCCTGGACGCAACTAACTCATTGCAACCTGCTGCAGGTGAACCTGCTTTATCAGGGGGTTGGCCTAGATGATCTCCAGAGGTCCCTTCCAACCCTGACCATTCTGTGCTTCTGTGATAACCTGACATGAACAGACATGGGTTGTTCATATAGCAAGAGTAACTTGAATGATGTTGAGTGCATAAATAAGATAATTAACTAAGTTGATTGATTGAAATTGCATGATAGCTGCAGGAAAATTGATTGTTAAGTAATTGGAAACTATTATTTTTATTTAAGCTACTGCAGAGATGATCTTACTGTGTGAGGTTTGGTCACTACTATAAAGAGTTATGTTTACTACTCACCATATAAGAAATTCATGCTGTGTACTTGATCTGAAATGAAGTCTATGGTTAAAAGTTGTTCAGTGTGTTGGGTATTTTACCAGGGAGGAGGAAGTCTTTGGAACAGTCAACATACATCATGGCTGCGCTGTCTACCTGAAACAGTAGAGAAGGTTTGGGTTCCAGAAGTAAGAGCCAAAAGACAGATTTTGGCTGAAATACCTAACCACTTTTTATGAATATTAGGCTGGTAGATTTGTAACTAACTTTGCGATCTACTAACTGTGAAAATGGATTAATCTGTAAACTCTTATTTCTGTACTAGATACTCTAGCTAGACTGTTTCTGTAGTGTATGTAAAGAAAGATTCAATTTATCTCATTCTAATGTAGAGATCTAAATTAGTTGTGATGAACCACCTCCTAAAAGTGTTATTTTTCACCACTGCCTAAGGAAGAGTGTACATAGGTAGGTAAGCGCCTTATGCAGGGAGAAGCGATTCTGTTTCACTTGTGATTAATAAACAGAGACAAGATATTTGCCATCATTTGCCAGAAACTGGAATTTATTTCAGAAAGAACCAAAAAGAGTAGTCATCCTCAATCCTGTAAGCTAGTACAGGGTACTCAGAGCTATGACTGATTCTTTCTCCATAGAAGCAGCTAACTGGCATGCCATGAAGAGGGGCAGAAGAGGGAAAGAAATGGTCCTATGCTAAATCACTGAGAATATCCTCAATGAATCTATATGGCTCCAAAATATGTCCTGTGTAAATGTCTTAGATGCCTTTAAGCAACTCTGTCAGACACAATTTTCCGTTTGTAGATTTCTACTTTCATTTTCTTTTCCTCAGTTTTCCTGTCTTCTCTCTTGTGGCTATTAGCTTGTTGGAGATGAGTGGGATCATTCCAAGGGTGTGTGTTCAGACAGAGCCTTGCACCACAGAGCCTCAAGCTACAGATCTAATGCAAACATATATTAATAATTAGTAATATGCAAATACCTCTTATGCACAGGAGATTCAGGAAGCACAGTCTCCACTGTAGGGCTGTGCCTAAACTGAGTAACTAAGACCTTAATAAAAATAGTAATGAACAAGTCATGGTGTGTTTTGTGGCTCATCATGCAATTGTCAAAATCAGCTGATGAATGTGGGGAGAAGCTTCAATCTAATCTGAAAAAAAAGTGTTTTGCAGTATTGAGGTGCACTGTGGGAAAAATAAGAGAGCTGCGCAACTAAATTGTTAGGTCAGACAGCTGAAGGAAGACTACGTTTTGTTAAAAATGTTTGCAAAATGGCCACCTGGGTTGATTAGAATGTTGGTCTTCATACTTCATGGAAGCATAGAATATTTTAGATTGGAAGGAAGCTTTGTAATCGTCTAGTCCAATTTCCTCTTCAAAGCAGTGCTGGCTTTATAATTAGATCAGGTTGCTCAGAACCTGGAGCTCAAGATGGACATTTCACAGCCTCCCTAGGCAGTTTATTCCATTCCAGTGCTTAAGCGTTTTCATAATGAAATTTGTTTTCTTTTTGTTTAGTGAGGACTGCTTTGCTTCAACTTATGATCATGGCCTCTTTTTCTTCATGAATCATCTCTGTGAAGGGTCTGCCTCTTTCTTTTGTGTAAGTCACTGTTAGGTAGTCAAGAACAGCGATTAGATCTTCCGTAAGCCTTCTCTTTTTAAGTCTAGGCAAATTCAGGTTTCTGAGCCTTTACTGACATATTATGTGTTCCAGTTTTCCTACCCATCCCAGTGCTGCTTTGTTGTAGTATCTTCACTTGGTCAATACCTCTTTTAAATCAAAGGGCTTAATGCTACATTGAGCCAGATGTGGACTACAAGTGCTTAAGAGAAGCTAATAATTGCTTCCATTGACCTTCTGACTACTCAACCTAATATTTGGTGACTCTTCATCACTATAAAGATGTTTTCCACCACTTGTTTAATGTTAAATAGTAGTTTTGATTAATGTAAATTATTATTAAGCACAAATAGTCATAATACTGAAGAATGCAACAAGATAAAAAGGAAGCATCCTTTTCCCAAGGTTTTAGGAACCGAAGTCATCTCTGATGGTTAGAGTGTAACTCTTAATGAGGTGAAGAATAAAAATTTCTGTATTTCTGTGCTGTTGTAGACCAAACCTTCTGTTCTTTCCTGCCTTGTTGGGAGAGAAGTGGATCCTAAGTTCATACTGTAATGTTTCGTTCATAATTAAAATTTCCTGGGGAATTCATATTTATTCATGGAAAGGTTGAACTAGAGAATTCCCTTTCCCTGCAAAGGTCTGAAAATTGCAGAGCCATGTTGTAGCCTTTGCCCTGAAAGAAAAGTAGTGTACAGGAAATATTCATGCCTTCCAGCAAAAGAAGTTATAAATATCCCATAATTTTTTGCAAAATAATAAGAATCCTGGGGTCTGAGGACATTATAAATAACCAATTAGACATTACTTTAGATCTCCTTTCTCTTTTTCCTTTAGTGCTGTGTAGCGAAACACAGATCGTACCTTCTAAAATAGCCATTCATTCTTCAAAGAATTTCTGTTTATGTTTTATTTATGAGGTTTTCTTCATTTTTTACCTTAATACATAACTTGGCTTATGTAGCTCTGTACTTTTGGCTGACACTGTTATAAAAAATATATAAAAGTGAGAAATGTTATGTGTGGCAAAACAGTATTTGGAAAAGTACAGTGAGGACCTGAACATCCAGTGAGAACAGCTCACTGTGGGGGATTTCCCAAGACATTCTTTTGGTGATACAAGTGGTCAGGTAGAAGAAAGACTCATACAGAACACATCACCAATCACTGCCTTTTTCCCTGGGATCTTTTGTGTGTTTCCTCTCAGTTGTCCTCTTGGTTATGTTTTCCTCGGTTCCTCTTGATGGATTACTTTCTTCTTTATCTATTGTCAGCTTATAAAACACAGATGCAAAAAAGACTTCACAGAGCAGGAAAGGTGTGGCTGGCAAGGGATCAGATCCGACATAAAACAATAAAGATATGGTTGAGGAAGCATTACTTCATAGACCTAGATCAAAGTTGTAACTGTTTTTCAGCCTGTATGGTAGGATTTGAAAGGACTTGCAAATAAGATGTAATTATAATGAAACCTGCCTGTTTTCAGGGGAACAGCTGAAATGGAAATGCTGTGATAAAAGTTTCAGATTTTTAATTCAAAAGAACACCTTGTTTTATAAACCTGGTCAATGTGGTCCTTTTAAGTAGGTTTTTGGGGAAATAATTCCTCAGTTATGTTCAAAGAAGTTAGAGATTATTTTTTTTGGTCAAATACAGATTAAAGAGGCATGAAACAGAGCTCTTTGAACATTATCACATGCATACCATTTAACTTTTCCTATTTGTTGCAAAGAAAGAAGTAAGTACACATTATGTGGCTAAGGGTATTACAATAATATGCAAAATCACCATGGGATTAATAGATTTACTACATAACAACACACATCACAGAGAATATCAGTCAATAGCATGTGATAATGTTTCACATAACTGGAAAACAGTCAGAAAGGATTAGAGGAGCTCTGAGATCATGAAAAGAGCTCTTTTAATCCAACAAATGGATCACAGTTGAAGTGACAATTGAGTGTGGAGGAGAACACAAAGGGCCAAATTCATCCCAGGTGTGACTTAGTGGAAATCAGCATAATCAGTCCTGGAATGAACTTGGTCTGAAATATCTTGTAAAGGATAAAAAGGTGATGGAAAAAGACCTATAGTACATATAATTGTATAAAGGAAGTCTCTTTGGGTCCATCACATACCTTCAAATATTCCCCTTTCTCTTTTTGCTGCACACAGAAGTGACAACAGAAATACTGTCAAAATTAAAATATATATATATCCTTTGCCAAATGAGATCAGAGAACAGAATTACTGAAGTAACACGATAAACTTAGCCTGGTATGCTATATAAATTGGCCTATTAATGTAAATGGTACTTCATTAATAACTCCATTTTCGTCATGACATTTCTATTTGTCTGGGCAGTGTGAGGGTGGATTTTACGTTATTCAGTAGACACCATCTGATATAATGACTTGTCTGAATGTAACAGAATATGGATTAAATTGCCTTTTAAATTCTGGACTATCCACCTAAGACTGGTATCAATTAGCAGATCCTGAACATATTTGCAGACCTGTGGGTAAAGAAGCATAATGTAGCCATATGTTACAGACAACAGAGATACGATTACTATATAAATCGTGCACAGTTGAGCAGACTGCATTAGAATTCTGATCCCTGAGATTCTAAAACAGAAAAAGGTTGTGGAAGTAAAATGCATATTTGGGGAAATAGCTGGTTTTTTGGGGGTTTTTTTGTTTTTTTTTTTTTGTGTGTGTGGGTTTTTTTTTTTTTTTTTGCCAGTGTTGTTAATATAATCCTAATCCTTTGTGTGTCAGATGGTAGATATCAGCATTATGATTATGGCAAAAGTGTAGTGGATATCTATCTTCTTTTCTTTAGCCTCCCAGTGAATATTATGATTTTAGCATATTCTTGGAAATGTCGCCCATAATAATTTTGGCAACAATACTAAGCAATCCTGAGTACTTTTCACAGGTAAGGTCATTAGAAAGAATATCCTTTTCCACTGAAAACACCGTTCTCCTGAGCTGGGTTCATCCTTCTGAAGTGGATTACGAAAATATTGTGAAGGATCTTGCTATTGTATTTCATACCTCAGCAATAAGTGAACCTATCCATTTAGGGGTAGGTGCCTTTCTCCAAGGTGGTCAGCATTGCAGAATGCCAGAGTGGGAAGATTCAACATCTTTGCTACCTTTTCGTGTATTTCAGGTGTCAGTGGTGTTTTCTTCTGACTTTCAGGAGGGCAAATTTTTCCCTTTGTATGCACAGGCGTTGAATGTGTTCCTGGTTTGTTTCCTTCCTTCAGACTTAGCCTTACATCTTGATTATCTGTTAATTGGTATTTTGCTCCCATGCCTCCAAATTCACACAAAATTAGCATCTAGGGCCATGGTTTCATCAGTTTTTATATGCCCAAGGCTGTGAGATATAATTAAATCCCTGGTAAATTTTTAAATTCAAAAGAAGGAAAAATAGAAAAAAGCAAATATATTGATACAAGTCAAACAATATTAATTGCACTGCCAGATTCCTGTCTAAAAGATTTTAACTAAAGATTTACAAATGAAACACTAGGAACTGTTGGACACATACCATTTCTTTATGAAATAGATGAAACTTTAGGGGTTTGCAAACCTTTTTGTGGGTAACTATCATTTGTCTGAATAATGACTAAGATCCTACAAGTCACAGTGAACAAAACATAGTACTTCTTTAAATCATGTTCTGCCATTATTGTCTCTGATCTACCTTTCCTGTTCCTTTTAGTGAGAGATGTTAGCAATGTAAAATGGACTGCATGATTTTTGTTTTTCAGTACTAATTTTGGTTAATAAAAGAAAATACTGAAATAAAATTCAAACCAAAATGTTTTGAAAGGTTGATCAAACAGACCACGATATTACTACTCTACTTTCAGAATTAGTTGTCTAAGTTTATGCTTCTGACAACATTATTATGTTTATAAATAAATAGTGTGAAACAGACTGTTAAATGTTCATGGTGTGTGGGGTTTTTGGTTTCTTTGTGGTTTGGGGGGAAATAAAGCTATAGCCTTTAAATCAGGTTTCAATTCACATATCTTTGTTAATGAAGTAATGTATACCAGGTCAGTATTTTTTAGATTTTCCTTCAGAATTTTGTACAAGAAACTGTTCAGGAGTCAACATAAGACAAAGCAGGTAGTTCCAGGAGAGGGACGGTTCATTGCAAAAAGGCTAAGTGTACATTCTGAGATAGTATCATGTATGTCAGCCCTTTTCTTACATTCTTCCTTGGGCATTCAACAGGCATTCAACGTGCAACAGGCCTATTTCAGTGATGGGATACTGGCAGATGAAATTTTGCCCTGACCTAAACTGACAGGTTTATGTTCCTGAAACTTTGTGATACCATAAATTTTGAATACAACTTCTTATGACCTTTAGAATAATTTTCCTTTCCTTATGGCTGAGCTGATAAAGTAGTACAATGTAATACAACCAAGAACAAAATGGTGGTTCCCAAACAGGTGGCTACCATTCTAATATGGAAGGATACTGCAAAGATAAAGTGCCATAGAGAGCCTTGTTCATTTGGGAAATTAACACTTTAATCTCTTACATGTGATATTTTTATATGATATGATTTTTAGCTCTAGAACAATTAAGACAGAGTTTCAGTTATGCTTCATAAACTGCTTATTACACAAGTCTGTTTCATGTTATTTACAGCCTGTGATGTCTGCAGCAGGACTCGCATCACTTCCTGACGTTGCTTCAGTAGGAACGCTTGTTTGTTTTGTACCTGGCCTGAAGTAGTTTCTTGAGAGTTAAAAGCCTCATGGCTTAATTTGTCCTCTCTATGATAGGTCTCTAGGTGAAAAATGCCATCCCTTTTTGTGATCTCTGCAATCAGTTGAGATCAGTGAACTCTTTAAAATATTTTTGGGGGTTCATATCTTAGGCTGAATTGTTTCCTGGCGATGACAGTTTCTTCTGTGACTAATGAGGAGCCCAGAGTAAGTGCATTCTGTACCTAGTGCACACAAAAAAGTCAGGTTTCCTAGCTGGGAATGAACAAGACATTTGTACATCAGGCCTAGAGGGACACACCTACTGCCCTCTAGCTAATGGGTTGTTATTATTATGTAATTACTTGCAATGATTAATGTTAAAAAACAATTTATAACATTATGGAAATAACAATACTTCTTTGGTTCAATTAAAAACACTTGTACCAGTACAGCTTTCTCCCTGCCTGGCTTAATTTCAGTTCTGCTGAAATCTTCATTTAAATCTGTTTGATTTGAACCCTATACTCACTACAGCATCTGTGTATTACTCCTGAATCAACAATATTTTCCTGAGAAGGAGGCCATCCTGGGGCAACTGTGGCAAGCATAAAAAATATCTATTTCAAACATAAAATAAAAAGGGAGCATATATTTCTGATATATTCATGCCAAATTATTGTTTGGCATGCCAGGAGTGAAATATTGCTTTGGTATTTTCTGGTTATATGTGATCACTTGTTACAGTGTGAAGAAAACATTCCTCTGTCCCTATATCTAATTTTCACAAATTGCATAACAAGTAGGCATCTTTAAATGTGGAATTCAGTGGGGGTCTTACAACTAAACATGCCTACTCTGTAGTGGTTGCAATTCAGACAGAAGATGGCAGCTTTCCCTTTTCAGCCTTCTAAGCATGGGGATTGTTTCCAGAAACAAATCAGGCTTCCTGGCTATGTTTCTTGTTTACAAAGTGCTGTATACATTGACATTTAAGAATTTCTGTGTACTTTATTTCTGACTATCATACATCACATCATAAAATTGAAGGCAGTTAATGTCCCACAGAATCCTGGGTGAAATCAAAATTGCTCTGCACTCTACTGGTTGTTGTACAGTACTTCAAAAATACATCTAAAAATTACCTTTCTGAATCCCTCATTGCTTTGCTAACCGTACTTCTGGTAATGATGATGGACTTTTTTGACTTTGGAGCTGGAATTCTGATTGAAATATAATGTAGCCATTTTGCTCTTACATTTTTATGTTCTGTAACAAAAAGTACAGGGTGATCTAATATGCTCTGAAGGTGAACTTCATATTACATGGATTAGATTTCTTTTGGGAGATACCTTCTAAAATCCTATTTAACAGTGTTACAAAAAATGAATAGCCAACAATGAAGAACCTAAAAAAAGATAAGAAAATAAAAAATCTACTTTGAAACCAGAAGTACTAAATATATAAGATGGATGAAATCTTTGAAGATAAGCTGAAAGAAAATATGATTAACACTGATGAAGCAGAATAGTGCCAAGTATATGTCATTTCTGAGCCAAATGCATTATACAAGGTGAAAATTGAACTTTCAAGACTTGTGTTAACATTTTACTCTTATGCTTTATCAACGTAAGTGAGAAAAAAAAAAGCAAAAGCTAAAACTACATAGTGATAAGTCTGTTGAAAGTTAAATATGGTCATGTGTCAACACTTTGCTGAATGACATCATTCGGGTAAAGTCATTACAGGATTACATAATGATTCATTTCTAAAGGCTGGCAAATAAGGTCAGATACCTTTTGTGGGTCAAACCCTTGAAAGTTTTCACAGTATATCCTTAACTTCCATTGTGTTTGTAACTTGTATGGAGATCTGTACTTAAGCTGATTTGTATAGATATTTTATGTACTTGCACAATGCAAATCCTTTTCATTATACACTGCTAAGGGAAAAACAATTCTCCATAGAGCCGTCCTTGATCTTACTTCAAAATGATAAATCTGTTTTCATGTCACTGTTTTGAGTTTATTGCAAGAGTAACAAATTTCCGTTCAGTCCATATGGTATAACCTCTTCACAGAATCTGTACAGCTATTTCTGCTAAAGACTACTGTGCTTGCTTAGGATATAAACTATCATAAAATAATGATTTGATTATTTTTATTTATGTTCTGTACCACACATAGTAAAACAAAGGCTCAGTGATCTTGTACTGTAAATAGCAAAAGCCAGCAGTAAATTGTATAGATAAATGATAAATAAAGAATAATTATTATCAGATAGGTGCAATTCTCACTGACATCTGTAATTTTATACAAAAGTAGCCGATCAGATCAACTTAATTTATGCACATGTATAGTTATCAAAATTTGACTATTTTAAGTGCCGTACAAATGTTTCCCTATGTTCACAATTGATACAATTACATAAGAGAGCACATGTCCAGTGCTCAAGCTTGTTTAGGTGCTTTGAGTCCTCCAAGTTTACATATTTGAAATACTAACCCTAACCTCAATGATGTGTGGTTGTTTTTTTTAGATGAGGTATAACTGTTCTGTTAAGATATCCATAAACTGCCCAACATATACCTGTAATGAGTTATTATAGATTAGAGATATATCTGGTAATAAGACTAATAATATTAGTCATGTACTTGACAGAGCGTAAACCACAGGGTTAACTAAAGAGCTAAGTCTTTCCCTAAAAAAGAAAAAAACCCCAAACAACCCAAATCCAAAAACAAAAACCCACAAAAAAACCACCCTAGCTGACCACTGAGGCTTTATTAATTTAATTGTTGAAGTTTTCATGACATTTCATTTATTTTATTTGCTTAGCATTTCCAGATCTGAACTATCCTGAGGCTCAGATAAACTATTGTGAAACCTGCAGTATCGTAAGGCCAATCTTTGCTGATTATTACTACTGCCTTTTAATGGGACTGCATTACTTTTTTGGGTACTGAATTGCCATCAGCTTTTTTTTTTTTTTTCTTTTCATCTCACACTGCTTTTGTTTTACTGTGCAGAATGATTTCTGCATCCTTGTTTCAGTTTTGCAGATACCTCATAATATTTTCAGCAGCCTCTGTGATGATTGTTTAAAACACTGATTACACCTGATCGAACTCCAAGATCTGCTTAGCTGAGAAAATACACTTCCATGTCAAAAAGTTTCTAGGCCACTTTCACTTTAGGTGTTTTACCTGGGTCACACACAACGTAGAACAGATGGATTACTGGGGAAGAAATCTCTGTATGTCTTAAGAATATGGAATTTCTTCTTTACCTATTTTCTGAAATAAACTGAATTTTATGGTCATCCAGAGATATTACATGATCTATTTGTGTAATAATTTCTTGGGGAAAGGATGAAATTTTGTCCCACAGAGTGAGGAAGTGGAAAACTTCTTTGAGCTCTTCCTTTTTTTCCACTTGGTAAGTTGAGGAAAACTTTTGTCTGCCTTTGAGTATTTAAGGCTATTGGTCAGCAAGTTTACTGTAATCTGAATAGTAATGCATGTGTACAGTTACTATTAGGTTACTGTTAAGAGTGTAATTATTGCGAAACACTTAAAAATTGTATATGAGTGCTCTTTTAATGCTAAATCTGAAGAGAAACAAAATTTCAACTTCATAATGTAAATTTTGGTTGCCCACCCCACCCCACCCCACCCCACCCCTTGTTTTTTTGTTGTTGTTGTTGTATTTACTGTGATTGCATGATCAGTATTTCCACAACAATCTAACTATACTACCAAGTCAGACATTTCTTAGAGATGTCTGGTTTATTCATTCAAAGGGTGAGAATTCTGCTTAGGAGGAAAAGTGTTTTTTTCCCTTAAAAAAGTAAGTAGGCAAAAATCCATGACAGCTACAGCCAGCATCTCCCCTATTCTGTTCCCTTACTCCCCCTCTGACCTTCTATGCCCAAAAAAGGGGAAAAGAAAAACATTCCCTGAAGATAGTCAGATATACAGATTGCTTTAGTGTCTCTGGAAGATTGCTCCACTGCCAAATGTCTTCAGCAGAGACTGCTTTGTCACCAGATATCATTTACATGAGCCTAAAATCTGTCATTAATTTATTAGTGGAGATATTTGATTGCTTGATGATTTTTTTCCCCTATACAAAATCTAAACCTTGTCTGGGGCAAAGACTGAAACCTAAGTGTCTCATTTCCCAAGTAAATATTTTACAAAGCAGGTTGCAAGTACCATATCTACCATCCTTGAGAATGGAAGATATATATATATTTTTTCTTATTATTCCTTAAAGAAAAAAAAATAAGGAATTTAAAGAATGTGAGCAATATAATATTGAGCAATATCCCTATATTCCTTAAATATAAACATCTTCAATTATTTAAATATTCCTTTCTGAATGCCTTATTTTTTGTCCCATAGAGTATTGAAAGTAAATCTATTTCCACCTCAGTGCTTGGAGTTGTTGTTCCTTACTTAAAATGATTTATTGTTTTTTGAAATTCAAAATGAGAGGACCATTCTTTAGGTAGGTGGCTAAGTTCACATATATTCTTGCCCCTTCTCCCATGACTTTACTTACCGAAATTGAACCATGTCAAGTAGATACACTGAAAACGTCTTTCAGCCTTTCCAAATATTCTGTGGCTTGCTGGTTGTGATACAGGCCTACAGGATCTTAGAGGTGGCTGTCAGTGTTCAAATGCTCCTTAAGGAAAGTGTTTGACGTGTGTAAGATTCTAGCACTAAAGGAACCAAAGCCAGCTTAGTGAAAGCTTTTTTCTCAGTTGCTCAGTTACTGAACACTATCCATTCTCTCTTTGGATTGATGAATGAACTTGTGTAAAAATATTATCTCGTCACATAATTATGGACTGCATCATAAAGTATAGAGTGAAGGGAGATGAATGAACATTCCAGCACTTCATAATTCTGAATGCCTCATTCTGCTACTTGATCAGTGTGTTCCTTTAGCAGTTTTTATTTTTGTAACATTATGGGGATAGACTGTGATAATTGATTGCTAAAATACTTGGAAGGAGTAGAAAGGTGAGGCTGGGTCATGCTCTGCTTCTCCAGGGACAATATTAGCTACACAACATGTTAGGGAGGAACAGTATCTCAAGCATTCCCCACATTTTCAGTAGATTATATTCACTGAACTGACAAAGTCCAGAGTGCTTTCATTTGTGACTAAGCAATATCAAATTCTGGTGGGGAAAATTCCCACACCTTGCCTCCTTTTGATCACTTCCATAGTAATTTAAATCCCTAGTACAGCAAACAGATAGTAGTAAGGGAGACTTTTTTCTAGTTTCTTGTGGGAAGGCTCTTTTGCTGTCTCTTTTTATAGAAATATAGCAGCTGACTATAGTGGTTTATAAAAAGATTCTGGAGGTTTATCTTTGTATATTTATGAACTGAATTGTGAATTTGTAACCATAAAGAACATTACCTCCCCACCCTTACTTCAGAAATGTTGTTAGAAATATGCCACAGTCCACGAAAAGCAGAGACATTACTTGATGCAATAACTACCTCAGTAATTGACATTACTGAGATGATTACTTAATAACTCCTAACAAATCAAATAAAACAAATGATTTTGTTTATTGCAACACAAAACCCATCAACCGTTTTTTAAAGTATCTCAGGTGAATCCTCAGGGTCAATAGTCTTGAAACTACTTTCTAATTCTAGTATATTTTTATTTTGTTATTATATTTTCCCTTATTTTATTTTATTTTACATATTAACCTTAACCAACAATGAGATGTAAAGGCAGAACTGCCACTGTAGATTAATGACTGTAAAACCATAAAGAATTTCAGGAGTCAGATTGACAGTGCAGACAGAAGACAAGAACAATCATAAGGACTTGAGATTTATGTTTACAGGCCTGTGACACTCCAACATTATAAAAATTGTAGATTATTCTCTTTTTATTTTATTTATTCATAAAACAACAGTGATATAATAAATTATTATTATGTTTAACAAGTATTTAATTAACTTCTCTGAAAAGCTACAAGTCTCATTTTGTTAAAACTTCTTTCATATTCTTAAATGCAATTATCTAAAAAATATCAATCATTTTTATTAGTTAATACTTGAAATTGCATGCATATCCAATATAATTATTAACGCCAATCCATTTACTGGTTCATTTAACTCTGGCTATGCACAATTATGTGTGACATTTTGAAAAGAAGCACCATTTTCATGATGATACAATCATTATTTTTTCTGAAGATCAACAAAAGATTTATTAATTTTAATTCTATTGCTTATCTGTCTACTGTCTAACTTATAAGAATAAGAGAAGCCAGATGGTAATGGAAAATATAACTGTTGCAATCTATATAATTGCCACTCGTAACTTGTTTTTTCTTTTGTACTTTCACTACAGTACAAAATGAGGACATAATAAAGCCATCTAAGGAAAAATAGGAAAGAGAAACACTTCTCAGAGGTGAGAAAGTTGATTTCCTGAGGCCTACAGTAAGCAGACTGGGTTTTGCATTGCATTTGTTGATCAAAGAACAATGTTGGTTTATCTTTTTTGTTAAAAAAAAAGTTACAGAATATAAATTCATTAAAAAAAATATTTTTTTTCAAGCATTTAGGAGTTATTGAAGATTATTACAGTGTGCCATAGGAAAGAGTTTGATGATGCGATTGCTTACCTAGAACTTTGGGTAGAATGTTTTTTCCCTGTTTTGCCTCAGACTTATTTTAGACATTGGAGACGTCACTTAGTCCAGAGTTGAAAAACTGTAGTTAGATTCCTAATATGTTTTAGAAGTCCTCATATGATTTAGATCTATTAGGAGATACAGATATCAAAACATTTCACATAAATATCCTAATTTATCTTCTGTCGAGTGTTAGAGAGTTGTATATGTATCTGAAGGTGCTTTATCCTCTAGTGCCTAGAGATTTTCCCACATGTAGAACTAATTGGTTTGATCTTCAGAGGGCTAGAAACTGTGCATGCTGGGATCTAAAAATTAGTAATTCCTTTATGTCAACTGTCAATGGGGGACAATACTGTAGATGTTGCTTATACAGTCATATAGTTCCATTCAATGAAGTGAGCTCAGTACTACCTTTGAGATCTTAGAAGAGTCTTCCCTGGATATATTTGCTTCAGTGTGTCAGCTATTGATGCCAAAGCGGCACAGAGTAACTGCTCAGAGAAAAATTTTGCCTTTAAGCAGCAAAGGTATTTATTTTGTGCAACATTATTCGCACCGGACAAACTAGCTCCAGAGTTTTCAGTGAAAAGTTAGGCATTTTATACAGTTTTCGTGAGAGGTTACACAACATGTTTACATACATACTCATTTGATTTTGACACCTGATCATTCCATTCACAATAGGTGGGATCTAGGTGGAGTAGACCTTTCAGTTTTCTTTGTTCAATGATTTCCTGACTTGATGGTCTCCTTATCTCCTTCAGGTGCCCACCTTATTTTCTAATTATTCAGAGTACATTCCTTTCTCAACACAAACGGAGCATCACCCAGAGCATTGTACCAAACTCATCCTGACTAATCTTTTTATTTTAAGACCTTGTTCTGTTTCACTATATGTAGTTGGGTGGGAGTGTGTGTTTTCAGCCCTTCTTTAGATGTTATGCTTGAAACCAAGCATACTCTCTTACGTACTTTTCTGTTTGTAGAAATAAATAAAATTTAAATAAAAACTTAATATGGTAATAAAGTTTTGGAGAATAAATAATTTCCCCATGAATTTCAATTGTTTCTAAGTGTCATGTTTATTAAACTTTATTTCTTTATAAAACATCTGTAGTATTTCTCCCAAATACATTACAGAATCATAGAATCACAAAATGGTGTGGGTTGGAAGGACCTTAAAGATCATCTAGTTCAACCCCCCTGCCATGGGCAGGGAAACCTTCCACTAGACCAGGCTGCTCAAATCTCCACCAACCTGGCCTTGAACACTTCCAGGGATAGGGCATCCACAGCTCCTCTGGGCAACCTGTGCCAATGCCTCACCGCCCTCACAGTAGAAGATTTCTTCCTAATATCTAATCTAGATCTACCTTCTTTCAGTTTAAATCCATTCCCCCTTGTCCTATCACTACATGCCTTGTGAAAATTCCCTCTCCAGCTTTCCTGTAGGCCCCCCTGATGTACTGGCAGGCTGCTATAAGGTCTCTCCAGAGCCTTCTCTTCTCCAGGCTGACCAGCCCCAACTCTCTCAGCCTGTCTTCACAGGAGAAGTGCTCCAGCCCTATGATCATCTTTGTGGCCCTCCTCTGGACTCACTCCAACAGATCCATGTCCTTCTTATGTTGGGGGCCCCAGAGCTGAACCCAGTATCCAGGCAGGTCTCACAAGAGCAGAGCAGAAGGGGAGAATCACGTCTCTTGACCTGATGGTCACGCTTCTTTTGATGCAGCCCATGATTCCGTTGGCTTTTATGTCCCATTGTACCAAATTTAGATGCAATCAATTTCTTTCTTTCAAATTACTACCATACAGTATCTCCTCTACCTTTCAAAATAACTCCTGACTGTGTTGGGCCATATAATCCAAAGACAACAAAAATTGAGAAAATAATAAATTTTTTTCTTTTGTTTCAGACTTTAGATTTTATTATTTTTTTTTTTAAATCAGTTGCTGGTAAGGATTTTTAAAATAATGCAGTTTTGCAGTATATGGATTATGAAGAGAAATATCAAAGTGGTACAGATTCCAGCATGTCACTTCAGAGACTTGGACAGATTACTTCTATTTTGTATGGCTAACTGCAGGTGTAATAAATTTTACATTGCCTATGAAGAATTATTATGCTGCTTTTTTTTTTTTTTTTTTTAATGTGAATCAGGCATAGATTCTGTACCAGAGAAAAATATTATATGTGTATTTAGAAACAATGCTGCAGAAATGCTAAGTCATTCTACTGTTATACACCTGTAAAATGGGTAAATAAGTACTATCTCCATTTCAGGTCTAGGAAAAGCATAAAGAACAAAAAAAGATGTTCAAACATCTGTTACAAAAAACACAGAAGAAAATTTAAAGAGAGAGCTTAATGTCATCTGTTTGTTACTTATGGATTCAATACTCATGAAACAGAAATGCAGTGAGGTTCAGTGCCTGTGTTTAACAGCAATTAGAGATTTTCTCATGTCTCGTCTCTCTTCTCTTACAAGTCATCCATTAGCCTTTGGAATAAAGGTTTATTCTGGCTCATTCTGAGGGTGAACAAGTGTTGTACTCTACATGTCCATAAGGACTATGCTGCTCCCGTTTTGCCTTGGGGTTCAGTGATTGCCTTCCTCTTCTGTTTTAATGTTTAATTCTGAATTTAATGCTTCTATGCTACACCAGATGGATGGTCCTTGCAACTCCTCTTTTTAAATTATAGATGTAGTACAGGTAGAGAATAAGCAATACCCAACAAGCTTCCCTCACAGCCTTACCTACATGCAGGCACAAAGGGATCTTTCAGCCAGGTGGTAGATCCGTATCTGTATTCCTTCCATCTTTGGCTTTCCTGATAATTGTGCCAAAGTGGCATGATATAAGCTTGTTCTGGGAATATCAGTCCTGCTGGCACTGGTCTGAGAAATGCAACTGGAGGAATGAAATTAAAATAACTCTAATAGTCCCCCATCTATTCTTTTTCTTGGATTTAAATTGTTTCGCTCCCCCTGCCCCCCATCTCCCAGTTTGCATTTGCCATCCACTTGGAGTCTTACTAATAGTAGTAGGGCATGATGAGTGCTTAAATCTATCATTATATGATAAATTTCTGTACTGGTAACTGCTCAATTCTGCATTATGTTGTAAGCTTGGACACCCTGCAAATATTATGTAGTAATGTCACTGAATGTTTATTACAGGCTAATGAGTTTTTGCTCATAACCTTCTTGAATTGTTTGGCCTTGCAATGAAATATTCAGTGCCTTGTTACCAAACACCTCAGCCATTCAATCCCCATTTTACCAAGATATTAACTGAACATCTTCCTTAATTTTAACTAAACAGTTATTGCCTCACAAAGGATCCTGACCAGGTTACATTCTTAATGAGGAAATTATTCTAAAGCTGTTAACAACTGAACAGGGCTCCCCTTGGGAGAAGACATGAATTCTTTTCTTAAGAGACTGAACAACCAGATGGGCACCTTCAAGGCATACACAGCTTCAAGGAGGATGCTTCAAGTGCCTCAGCTTGCCAGCAGCAATGGTGCTTGTTTACCATGAAAGGATTTTCTGTGTTAGCTTATTTAAATTTTTAATTTGGGAATCATCAAATAGCAGGATAAAACTATGTTAATTGAGGTGAATTGTGCTAAACTCTTCAGAGCATATAGACATGAATATTTGACTGAAAATAAATCAGTGGGAAAAGTCAGAACAAATTTAGAGCTGTGGGTTTCTTTTTGCCTGTTTCTGCAGCATTTGTTAAAAAATAAAAAATAAACCCCCCATATTCCAGCAGTGATTGTGTTTAGTATATAAGATTTTTGCACTGCTATTGTTGTATAACACTGATGGATTGACTCCAAAATATGTATTTTTAATGTTGGAACTTCTTAATATTATAGAACAGGATAACTGTGACTAATGAAGACATCAGATTTCTAATCAGAATGCAAATAGGAGAAGATAACCCTCTTCTAAGAAAATTTTATTTTTTAATATTTGACTGTCAGCACCATCTAAGAATTATTCAGCTTTGATATTGCTGCATCAGTCATGTAAAATTCTGTCCTATTTTAGAGGCAGTGCCCATGAAGCTAATATTTCTAGTGCTTTAATATCTTGATATATTAATCGAAAGTCTCAGAACATTTAGAGCTTTTGTATGCATATGTGCCTTAAGACTGTGCTGTATATCCTGAAAAATACAATGCATAAGGTTTCCTGCTTATGTATTTTAGTTGTTTCTTGGATAGCTTGAATTTTAGAAAACACATCTGTGACTGGTTCTGAGATTAAAAAGATCTTAACATTGCGGGAAACAGGTGAGATGTAGTCGCTAACTTAGAAAAAGAAGAAAAAAGTAAACTCTTCACAAGATGCAAATTGGGTTATTCTGTTTATATAGATGTCTGTAGGAAAAGAGAAAACATCACAGGATCATAGAGTCATTTAGGGTGAACAGGACTCATGATCAGAGTCCAACCATTAAGCTAATGCTACTAAGTCCATCACTAAACTGTGTCCCTAAGTGCCATATATACATGTCTTTTAAATACCTCCAGGGATGGAGATTCCACCACTTCCCTGGGCAGCCAATTCCAGTGTTTCACAACCCTTTTGGTGAAGAAATTGTTCCTAATATCCAATCTAAACCTTCCCTGGTGCAACTTGAGGCAATTTCCTCTTGTCCTATCACTTGTTACTTGGGAAAAAAAGAATGAGACCCACCCTGCTACAACTTCCTTTCAGGTAGCTGTAGAGAGTGATAAGGTCTCCCCGAGCATCCTTTTCTCCAGACTAAACAGCCTCAGTTCCTTCAGCCGCTTCTCAAAAGACTTGTGTTTAGACCCTTCACCAGCTTCATTGCCCTTCTCTGGAGGTGGCCAAGGCATTGACCATTTCTCTTCAGTGATTTCATGGCTAACATGTAAGATACTATTGCAAGAATAAACCCTGAGAATATCACCAGAAAATGTAATAGAAGGTTATTATGGACCGAAGAAGCTCATCATGCAAAGTGGTTAAGATGGCACAATGTCTATAGCTAGTCCTACACAAGGTAATGCAGTCAGCATCATATCCAGTTTTCAGCCTAAGGAAAGGTATCATACAGCTGAGTTATGTTAACAGTAGCCTTAGATGTAAGTGTTATAGATACCACTTCTGAGCAGCTCTACTAAATGCTGCCACCCTTCTCACATTTCTGAAAGGAAATAATTTTTAGGAAGTCTAGAATTGATCCTCACCTCTTGAGAGGCCCGAACAAGATCCAAATGCTGTTAGTATTTTCTGACAACAATACTTATTACTTCTAATACTGGACTGTAAAATATGATAACCAGATATGACAGAAGCCGGGAGCTTACAAAACTATACATTACAGTAGGTGTAATAATATGATCAAGGAAATAGCTGTATTGACTATGAATTAGTTGCATTTTTTACCTAGTGTTTCTATCTTAGTTCTATTTCATAGGATTCAAAGTCAATGGAGGCAATCATTATTGACTAATCTGACCTCTATAGCGAAGACCATAGAATTTCAGCATTAAAGTTCTTAATACATATCCAGATGAACTAATTTCCTCATTCTTCAAGCCTTTAAATGAAGAAAGGTAGTTAAAAAAATAAAGAAGATTTGTGCAGCAGAATACCTGCAAAGTTCTAATCATTTGACCTATTTTCAATTATAGTGTTTAAGAAGTTTATCAACCTGGTATTTTTCCGGATCTGTAATGAAAGTATGTATTTACTTTTGAAGTAAGCAATTTTTTTAACAACAACAAAAAAATTCCTTCTCTTTATCATACTATGGATCACAATTTTCTTTTAAATTTTATTAATTTGGCCTGGTTTAGATTTTCCTTCTGACAAATTCAGTTTGTTGTTCTAAGGAATTAAAGTTTCAACTAACTCTATTATTTTTTTAATTTCAGAGTTCCTATTCTTCCCCTCTGCCTCTCACCATCTCTTTGGAATTCTATTTTGCTTTAAATGTGTTTATTTCCACAGAATAATCCTATTCATTGTCACAGCCTGCTGTGTCATATGTGTGCTGATAGCACACTGGAACATTTGTTCCGGTCTTTGCAGTCCCGGGAAGATGCTTGATGCTTTGTGTAATTTGTTGTGCTATTCAAGCATGCATGTCTTCAAAATTTCTTGAATTTAGGAGAGATAAAACTGAGTTGCTATTGATTGATTCTTCAACATGGATATCTCAGGTATAATCCATGCTGGTATCTGCAAGTGGCAGCTCTTTTAACTCTCTCAAATAATGACTATGACCTTGGTGTTATCGAACTTTCATTAGAAGTCTTGATTATGCAGCACTAAGTTTTTACTGTCTCTGGTTTTAAAGAATTCAGGATTAAATTGGGGCTGTTTTCTTTCTGGTCAGGTCTAAAAGAAGAATTTAGAAATTTTAAATTATAATCTGATAAACTCTCTCCTTGTTCCCTTCCTGTTTGACATTGGTATTGTCTAGGTGTACACGAAAACATCAGAATTACTGTCCAGTTGTAAGACAGAGTTAACACTGTATTTGATTTATCTTTTTAAATATTTATTGCATCTGGGTTTATATTAAATTTGCATTGTGCTAAGGATTTTTCCATTAAGGACACTTTATAAAAGTAAGTTGGAATGATCGATAGACTGTGTGAAATGTTTTCAAGAAGTACCACATCTTATATGGTAAAAGGATATTAGTGAAGCTTGGGTGTTTTTGAGTTCTGAATAACTGCATAATTATTGTATCAGACTACCAAACAGTGCAGAGTTTGGACAGTGTGTCTAGCAATTGCAGAAGAACAAAGCTGTTTAGAAAACAGTATGGTTTGAAAGACAAATGTTAAACCCATTCACTTTCAGAAATAATTTTAGGGAAGTAGCTTGCACTGAAAATAAGAATTCTTTATAACGCTACCAAAAAGTATTGTCTGTTTTTTTTTCCAGTATAGATAAATGTACTTTATTGGCTAAATAACTTATATAATTCTGAGAAGGATAGCTTAGAAAATCTGAACTATTTTCATGTTAAGCAGTAATAAAATTATGCTTATTGAAAAGAAATGTGGATAGTAAAAGAGCACCGACAATCCTAAAAAAACCAAAAAAAGCCAACAAGTAAGTTACATGCTTTTTTGTAGAACATAAATACTGAGATATATTTTTGGTTGATGTTTCAAGGCCTGGAACATACATATTACATTCAAATTTTTTATACATATTTTAAAATGTAAATGAAAACAAAAACATTTTATTTGGCATATTAGTACATACATCAGGACAATGTACAAGCATGCTAATTTGAATTTAGGGATTTTACACTTTTCATATTTGGTTGTCAGGAGGGATGTAGAAATGTACAACTTTAAACCATAAGCAGCCATAGACAAAAATGTTGATCTAATCATGCTGTGTATTTGTATAGACTTTTATCAGCTGTGTTATGTCACAACAGCTGTATTATATATATGAATTTTAATATAGTTATTATGTAATAAAATCTTACTTGATCTTTTCAGTGTTTCTCAATCTATCATGGTTAAGCTTTTTGACTTGTTTTGTCAGTAAGAGGAGTTTTGCTACTAAAGGTCATGTTAATACAAATTCCTTAATGGTAACATGTTCATGGCTAAGAAGTTTGAACACTAGGAGAGGATAAACAGAGCACAACAGTTGGTCTGAGGACTTGATTCCTATTCAATACACATTAAACAAGGTTTTTACCTCAGATTAGCCTGATCTATGAAGGCCCATTTGTACCTGGAGTCCAGTGGAAGCCTCAGTTTAATTTCAGTGTGAAAGAGGCCTGGTTTACACGTGCTGAAACTACCCCATGATATGAAGCAAAGTCTGATTAGTGGGGACAATGAAGAGATTTGTTTCCAAAAGACTCTTGATTCAAACTGAAACAGTAATACAGGCACATCAGAGTTTACTGCAGGATTTAACTGTATATTAATTCTAGCATTTCATTTTCTGGACAGTGGTAGATTTAAAAGCCAAGAAAGACTTTAGCATAGTTTGGTGTCCTATTTTTAAGATGTTTAGAAAAAAGATATGCATCAAAAAGATTAGGTAAGAATTAGAGTGATGAATGGAAAGTTAACTGAGGCTATTTCACTTCCCTGACACTGCTTGCCATGGCAAAGTGAACCACAGCCTTTAGTTCTAGAGGTGTCCCTGTCTTCCCCTGGGTTGACAGGCACCTTAAATTAATCTACTGCATAGTGTATGCGCAACTCCCAAAGGAGACAATTTGCCCAATATAAGTCATCTGTACTTCAAACCCATGCTTATAGTCACACTGTGTTATGAGATAAATAAAAACTGTGGCAATCTATCAAAGCATGACTGCAAAGCAGATCAAGCCACGTTACGAAACAGAACACAAAAGTGCTCATACTAATGGAAAACATTCTGTCTGTATTTCTCAACTCCCGCATAGATTGTTTTGCTAAGTGCCTCCAGCCAGTGGCAGTGAAGATATATTCTAATAACTTGACAGTCACCTGCACAGAAGCACAGAAAAGGACTAAATGCCCTAATTACAGGTCTGCTAACACTCTGGTCTTCCAGCGTTCTTTTCTAGGGACAGAAACTTGGAAGCTGGATTCCCCTTAGTTATGCCTAAGGGGATAACAAAGATGTAGATCATTTAAGTAGTTGCTAAAGACATTTACTGGGGTTTTCACTCTTTTTCTCTTGTATTCTTATGTCCAGCCAAGTTTTTTCTTAAATCCGCAAAAGTAGAGGCTCTCTGATACACTCATTCCAGACAGCATTCATATGGGTCTTTCATTTCATTACAGAGATGTGGTGTTCTTTGCCTTGTTTGCTCCTTCACTAGTAACAAGTAAGTGACGGTCTTTTATGCAAAGATAGTCTAATATTCAAAGCATTTAGTTATGCTGTTACACTTAGCACATGAAATTAAAGATGAAAGAGTAGATGTAATAAAGCAGGAGATATGCAAACCGCATAATGTAAACATTTAGAACTACAGGACTAAGTAAGAAGAATTACCTGTAAAAGATAATTTATCTTTTACAAATGTAAATGTAAAATGTAAATGTAAAAGACAATATATACAATTATAAACAGGCAAAAATAAGAAGTTGTTAAATAATTAAGTAAAAAATTTACAGTGCAGATTATCCATGTCAGTGTTGAAATGGCAGACATTTTCTATTTGGTATAGACGCACACACTGTGCCTAGACAATTCAGTCATTATAAACACTTATTTTGATCATCACTATAAGCCCCACTTCTTGTCTCCTAGAAAGCTTCAACGGAGAATAATTTCCCCATGTATAAATGACCCTTGCCTCTAACTTTACAGTTGTGTTAATATTGGGGCCTGCCCCATGCTTAGTAGTCTGACAGAGCTGTTGTCCATGTTGTGGTTTAACCTCAGCAGGCAGCTCAGCCCCACTGGCCACTCCCTCCCCACCATTATGATGGAGAAGCAAAATGGAAGAGCAAAAGTAAAAAAACCCAAACCTATGTGTTGAGATAAAGACAGCTTAATAGACAAAGCAAAATCTGTGCATGGAAGCAAAGCAAAACATGGAATTCATTCACCACTTCCCATCAGCAGGAGGTGTTTGCCTATCTCCAGGAAAGCAGGGCTCCAGCACACATAACGGTCACTCAGGAAGACAAACGCTGTAAGTCCAAATGTTCCGTTTTCCTCTTTCTTCCCCCCGTTTATATCGCTGAGCATGACATCATATGGTATGGGATATCCCTTTGGTCGGGGGGGGTCAGCTGTCGCAGCTGTGTCCCCTCCCAGCCTCTTTTGCACCCCCAGCCTGCTCACTGGTGGGACAGTGTGAGAAACAGAGGAGGCCTTGACGCCATGTAAGCCCTGCTCAGCAACGGCTGAAACACCAGTGTGTTATCAACACTGTTTTGGTCACAAATCCAATTCTGCTACAAAGAATATTATCCCAGCCAAAAGCAGTACACCTGGAAATGCAAGAACTTAATTTTAAGTCTTGAGAGAAATTAAGAGGGAGGGTAGGGGTGGGGTGGGTGGGTGTTGCAGAGAGAGAGTTTAGGTCTCTCTGCTAGAATGTGCTGATATCAACCTTGGGCATTTGTGTAATGAAGAGGTGATGGTCACCTTGCTAAGCCACTAGGCCATGTAGAAGAACATAAGGCTAGAAGAAAACTGAGCCCTCACCTGGATAAGGACAGACTGGGGTCCTACATTGTGCTTCTTGGCAGGCTGTATGCATTTTACATTAGATCACCAAAAGACAAAATTAGAGCAATCCTAAAAGAAACGATCAGAAGCTCAATTTCTCCCATTTTTCTGAGCTAGATTCAAGTCCTTTTGTCAATTTGGTTTCTGGTCCTATGACTCTTGCATTCTTGGCTGCTAATGTTTCTGTTTCAACAAGAAGGGTGGGGAAATCTTTAAAAGTGAAAAGCAGAAGCTGTGTCCAAAAGATGAAAGAAGGTACTCTAGACTTTGGCAAGGTAAACTTATGTACGCATTAAGGCACGCCAAAAAAAATCTTGTGGAGCAATTTGCTAACAGTATAAAAATTAATAAAATTTTTTTTTTTTTTAACATATCAGAAGCAGAAGCCCTGCCAAAGAATTTGTATAGCCAACATAAGACTGATGTGCAAAAGGAACAATACTAGAACATAAGGCCACTGCACAAAAGTTGCATTCTCTGCAGTGGCATTAACAGTGATGGCTGTTATAGTAGTTTTTTTCTTTATGGGTGTCAAGTCTAAGGAACTGTTCCAAAAGTGTCAGTATAAAAGGTTTTAGAACAAATTAATAGATACGTATTATCAGGATGAAATGACTTTTGCCCAAGAGTTTTAAATTAAATCAAATATAAGATTGCTGATCTTGTTTGTAGTGGATAGCTTACTGCTTACATTGGCTTTAGCACCAGATGAATGAATTAATGTAATGACTCTTTTCTAAAGGACACCAAAAGCATTTTGGAAATTAAAGATTTTTATGTCTGACTGCTATTTCAGGCAAATGTTAATAGAAATATTTTAAATAATATCATACATAGACACATACATTAATATACTTACTATAAATGATAATATAAGACTAAACAGGACATTTGTAGAAAGAAGTCTGTGATTCACAAATGCAAGTAGATGTGTTACCTTTTTTTAAATGTCAGTGTATCTGCTTGTATGTACATGTTATCTGCTTGAAACACCGTACATGGATTTTCAAGAAGATATCAACTAGATTCTTCACCATTGTTTTTTTAAGAAATAAATTTACCAATGAGTAGGAGGGAATTTCATGACCAATAATCACTTAAATGGTGGTAATTAAAACGTAGACTTAAATGGTCACGTACTAAAATAGGGAAGGTAATGGAGTTATCCCAGAGGGCTTGGTTCTTGGTTTCATGTTGCTTAAATACTTATGATTTAAGACAGGGGGTCAGGAGCAAGATGCTTAAATCTGGTGCTCTTACCTACCTCTTCAGCTTGATCAAAACCGAAATAGACTGAATCTGCAGTAAGATTTCACAGTACAGAGCAGCCAATAAGAAGGCAGATGAAATTCAAGATCAATAAATGCAAAATAATGCACATGAAGGAAAAAAATCACTCTGAGTTTGCAAACAACAATAGGTACTAAATTAGGTGTAAATACCCAGGAAAGAGGCTTTTTTACAGATGATTTTACATATCTGATCGTTCGATGCAGAACAAAAATAAAATTGGAAATTGTAGAAAGGAGGTAAACAGTAAAATGGAAAATCAAATTATGACACTGAACAGTTATACTGTGCATCTTTTGAATGCTGCTTACAGTCCTTACTCTTTCTTCTCAGCAAATATGTGAAAAAAAGGCAACAAAGCGTGGTCTGAAATGCTCAGAGTAGAAAATGATTGACTGAAGTGAGGTATGATACAGAGACATGAAATCAGGAAAAACATAATTAAGTAAAAGGATTTCATACTATTTAAAATTAGTCCATAATTTTCATTTTTATAAGATATTCTGCTTTCTAAAAATATGAGTTAAAAATTCTTGGGGAGAAGGTTGCAGAAGATATTAAACCATAACGCAGATGCAACTTTATGGTTAGAAACCTTGTAAAAATTAGGCTACTGGCATTTTGGGCAATTTCTGGGAGAGAAGTATCACCTTATTCTTGCCTCATTTTCTTATAGTTTTCCCATAGACATTTTTCCTGACTGCAGTCAGAGGCAGGACATAGACTGGATAAACCATTGCTATGACCCCAGAAAAACTGTTCTTTCATTGTTATGGACCCTCTCTATATATAGTTACTATTACTTTTTCTGCCCCTTTTTATCTAACTCCTTGAAAATCTATTCTGATGATATGATAATTTCTTTTTTCTGTATATTATCTAATATTTGTTGTATATTTGACAATAACCATCATAAAACTAACTGAAGACACAGATATATAGCAATTTTCATACAGATAATCAAGAACCTAATCCTGGGATAGATGGAAAATTAAGGGAAATGCTATAATTAAAATTCAGAGACCACTGTCTTTAAATGAAATAAAGAATCAGATCCATTGTTTTAAAGAGAACTACATATGCGTGTAAAATTTACAAACTGCATGCACTACTTATTACAGCCTATATTGAAGTTATATTTTTCTTGTATCTTATTGAATACTGAATACAATCTCTTTGAACTAGAAAGTGTCTGAAGTTGCTACCATATGATACTTGTGGTATTTTGAATCAGGGTTTATATCTTAAGTTACTCATAGGCATTTCAAAATCAAGAAGCACTTGCAATGCAACTAATGGAGTGCTGAACTATTTTCTAATTTTGGACATATACGGGGGATGGGGAGTTGGGGAACCCAACAAAAAAAACCACTGAAGAAGAGCCTGAAGGTATCTAAAATGGAACCTACATAAAACATAAATCCAGAAGTCCACATCTAAGGCCCTAAACCTGCTTCTTAACCTTTGGCCTAGTAGTACAGATGCCTTAAATCTTCTGGGACAGGTCTTGCAGTAGAAGTCTGAATTGGGACACCCTATTTACATACATTTACATACCTCAGATCTATATGACGTTCTGTCTTTGGAAAATTTTTGTGCATGTATTTTTCTATTGGCTTTAATTATTAATTTCTATTAATTACATTAATTTCTATTGATCTAATTAATAGATTTTTCATTTTTAAAAAGTTCCAACATTTTATTTTTGATGTTTATTTTTTTCTTTGAAAATTTTTTTTTCTTTGAAAAAGGCAAATTATTTCCTTAAGTTTGTGAGTAGCAAAGATGTTACTTAAGATAAGGAGTGATGTGAAAAAAAAATATTATATCTGCCTCCACACTTGGATGCTGTGAGCAAAACAAGGAGATTCTTGAAACTAGCACATGCTGGTACATTTACAGCTCAGCTGTAATTGGTGAAACAGTTGACAAAACATGTTTATACAGGACTCATGAAAAAGAACATTTTTTTACTTCATGTGTTCAGTGTTTATAGGATTTATTTTATTCTTTCATTTTTATTATAGTCAGAGATAGAAATTGACAAGACTTACAAATACGTTTTGAAATAGCAACAAAATTATTAACTTTATTGGTAGGAAGTGGAAGTTACTCAGTGTTAGTAAGGTCTTCTCAAGCCACTTATGTGAAAATAAGAACTACCCAACGGGCTATATGAGTTGTATAAGAATATACAGTCTCTGTCTCAGAAGTTTGCAATCAATAAAATTATCACTGAAGCCATGGAGTAGATTTTTTTTCCCCAAAAATATTTCCCAAACTGTTCACTAGATTCCATAAAAAGTTGTGTTTTCTCAGAAAACTGTTTGTCAAAGGAAAAATAAATATTAATTTCACACAGGTCTGTCTATTTTGTTTCCTCGTTTCCTCCTTTGCTCTGTTTTACATGGTAGAAAAATCTCATCAAAAATGTCTTATGCTCTTGACCCAGCTTTGTTTGAAAACTGTTTTGTCATCCTTCAGCTCCTTAAAGGAAAAGATGAAAGCAAAAATATGGATGTGTTTCTAATGAGGATAATGAAAGTTGAAAGGCAAATAGAGGCAACAGAGGAAAAGTGTGGATACTGATAGATACTGAGCAGAGAAAGGTGGAAATGATGAGTCTGTAATGTGACTTAATGAAAGGAAACACTTTACTGAAGAACAAAGATTCCAATACAAAATTCTGAAAGCAAACACTTGAGATTTCAGTGGGATTCTGAAGTCTATATGGAGGATTAGACTGATTAGAGGCAACACTATATAAACTTCTTGCAACTTTCTTTGACATGATATTTAGTCTACCACCAAAAGTTGAAAAAGTTATTTTTGATACACGAAATATTTCTGTCACCAGCCTCATAGTATAGTAATAAAGGCCAACAGAGATCAGTACAGAGCTTTCTTGCCAGTTGTTTAAAGTGATGACATTCTTTCTGGAACTTGCCAGGAGAAAAGATATTTTCTTTATTTTAAATGGTGTTTTGTGTTTCTTAATATAGTATGGGTTACACAGATTTTTATTTTTTTTTATTCTGGGTGTTTTAAAATTTCATTTGGCTATTTTGAAGTGTATTTTCTGGAACAAGGATAGATATTTATCTGATAAACTATGATGTAAAACTATTCCTGAAGCTAATTCCTCAACTTCTCAGATGGATTTTGATAAAGAAGTTGACAGTTTATTGGCTGGAGCTGGTTTGTATGATTGTTTCTTGCTGCATTGCTTTTGCTTTGTTTTGTTTTCCTTTCTTCCTGGGCTTAATCTTCAGAATTTCATCTGCTCTCTATATTGATAGATATTTTATTTTAATCCAACATACACCTTTTGATGGATAATCATACTAAATATTAAATATTTGGATTGTGTCATGAAATCCTTTGAATATAACAGATTTTTTACTGTCCTGAGTGTAATATAAACTATTAATTATGTACTGTCTTTCTTCTTTTACCAAGCTGTGGACTTTGTAGATATAGTAAAATTATCCCTTGTTGTCTTAAACTAGAAAATGTACAATAAGCTTGATGAAAGAAAACGTATTTTATAACCATGGTAACTGTCAGTAACATCTGTAGATATCTCTCTCATTTCTCTATGAAGATTGAAAAACATCATTAATTTTTGTTGATTTTTATTTTTTGTGCAAAAGGAGAAAAGGGAAAATCAGTGATGGGCATAATTTTAAATCACATATGGCTAAGTATTTAGGAATTACTGGCACAATGAGTATGGCAGGCAATAAAAAATATTTAGATTCAAATGAATTTGTCAGAGATAGAATTAGCCTTTCCATAAAATTGGATTGTCTCTGTAGTGTCTCTGCAAACACTTTAATGATACCTCTAATGATACTTTCTGAAAAACATTGGTGTGTATAAATCTTTCCAAATGTTTTTTGAAGCAAATCTGATACCTCTTCCATCTGCCCAAAAACCTGATAGGATTTAAAAGAGAGAAAGATCTCTGTGAGATGACCCTGACATTATTCTGGAATTTGGGGACACTGCTGGCTGAGAAAGGCAAGGTTCCTGATTGATTTTATAAGGTTGCTAAATGTATTTCAGTGATATTTTAGAATAACTAGTCACTAACACAGGAATATTCAGTAAACAACATATGCTACTGTAGTTGAGGGTTGCAATAGTCTAGTCAACTGAAGTTCAAAGACAGACAGATCCTCTCAGATGAAAGGCTTTTTTAATGGCCTCAATTTTCAGCTAAATATGAGCATTTTGGACTGTGTTTCTGTTGATGATTTTAACCCCATATGGAAGTTGCCCTCATAATGGGTGAACATTCTGCAAACCTCATCATAGGAAAACCCTAAAATGTATTTGCACCTCTGTATCTGGTAAGTCAGACTCTTCCCTAATACTTCATGTTGAGCTATTTCACTACACCAGCCATCATTCTTCATCTCATTACCTTTTTCCACACCTTTCCCAAAGGTAGGGGTAGCTGATGTTTAACAAAATTTTGTGTACCCCAGCCATGAGACCTGACTGCAATATGCAGTGTTTCCTGTCCCTTCAAATCTGATTCTTTGTCATCCAAAATAGAAATAGATCTCTAATCTCTGCAGCTGAAGTTGATCTCCCATAAAGCATGGATCTGCTTTCAAGAGGGCCAGACTTACTGGCAGGAAAAAAGCAATAGTTTATGAAAATACACTGACTGTAAGATTCTTTTTCTTTGAGATAACCCTTGGGAGGAAATGATAAGTGTTGGGTGACTCTGCACTTTGTATGGAAGTTGAACTCTATAATGTGGACCAGACATGAAAGCCCTGTGGAAAACCTCTGGCCAGTAAGCTGCTAGAGCATTAGGACCTCTGTTTCAGCTACATCTGTTACGGAAATGTGTTTTCAGTCAGAGAAACAAGACAAAAGTCATGTATGTGCTGAAGATATGTCTCTCCCTGCTTTCAGGTACCCTATGGCTCTTCTGCAAACTGTCTGACATTACAATCCTGTTGTAACTGTGTTGCTAGGTTGTGTTCTCCTGTTTTCCTGATGCAGCTGAGAACTCCAGAAGGAAAGAAGGCATAATGCCCACATTACCTTTTTCATTGTGTTCACTGCCTGGCAGCCGGAAAAGTAGTTTCACCCTTCCACTCCTTTGCTTGCAATGAGAACTAATAGTCAGATGGCTTATGTTAACTGATTAAATTTTCTGTGTGCCTGTCTCTGCCCTTTCTGCTAGATGATTTAAATCTGTGCATACAGGAGATCCACTGTGATCTTTTGCGTGGAGTCACAAAGCTTTATCTTATTCTTCTTGGCAATACTGTGGAAACATTCCTGCTTCTCTAAGGAATTCTTCAAAAAACAACCTATTTAAAAAAAAAAGCCTGCAGAATATATAGATGCAGGCAGTTGAGGGCAGAGGTAGAAGAAACCAAATTCTCACAGAATATTTTGGACTTCCAGAATATATAAAAAAAGTGGGATAACCCACTGATAAAAGCTTTTTCAAAGCCTTTTAAATTAATACTTTCGTTCTGAGAAAGCAGTCATGTCAAGGATGATATGTTACTCCTTTTCTTCCGCTGTATTTGACTGTGTATCTAAATTGGCTGCTTTAGGTTGAAACTGTGAACATAGCATGGATCCTGATTTTAAAGAGGGTTTCAGTGCAACCTAAATTGCATTGTATAACGTGGGAAGGGTTGTTTATTCTTTGAAGTGAGTCAGATTTCCATAGACACTGTATTTTGTGAGAATGTTCTTCAAAAGATTGTGTGTGTATGTGTAAATTAGTAGATTTATATACCAATAGATGAAATGCTCCCATCTCTGAACATTCAAAAAATATGACACAAACACCAAAGGTTTGTGATTTTTAAATTAGTTTTAAATACTAATAATCTGAAGGTGAAGTTTCTTTGCTATTTTGATTTTAAACTCCCAGAATCTATGTACCTATTTTTTTTCTTAGTAAACTTGAAGATGATAAACTTTTAAAGGAAGACACTTCAGATTCTTTTATAAACAATTACCTGACAAAAAGAGGTCAGGCTTAAAAAAAAATAAATATTGTGAGAGGTACAAAAATCTGTGAGTTGACAATCCTGAGACATTACAGAAGAAGATATATTAAAGCATTCTTTACAAACTAGGTTTTGTTGGACCAACAGAAGATGTCCTCATGCATTTCTAATGATCTTCTATGTACAGGTCCTTACATGCAGCTCTTCGTGATGTAGTTAGATGTCCCTGTCACAGCTAATCTTTGTGCTGGCAGTAAAATACATTTCATATTTTAAAAGCCATTGACTTTTTGCCCCTCCCTGTTTCCTTCTAGGTGTTCCTTTAAAATATCTGAGCTTCTCTTTGCTTATAATGCATTGCCTTAAAAATAAAAGACCTTTTTCGAAGGTAGCAATGTTCCTATGTTAATTTTAATATGTAATGCCTTCTCTTCTCATAATTTTTAGATCCATGTGTATTTTCTGATTTAAAGTGGCATCTTCTCCACATTGGTATGAAGGTTTTTTAAAGAAAAAAAGAGGCTTGAAGAGTGAGTGGTGAAGTTTTGTATGAATTCTCTTACATTTTGCTGTGCAAGTTACACTGAAGAAATATGTCAGAGTATATAAAGAATACCTACCAAGGAAAGTCTATGAAAAAATTCTCAGTGTGATCAGAGGATTAAATCATCTAAAGAGTAGGAAACACTATGCCTAAAATTATGATAATTGAACAGAACTAGGCCTTTTAATTATGTGGACAAAGATAAAATCTGTATAAATGCAAACCTATCTAAGGTTTGGAAATTTTTATTCATAGATATCATTATCAAATAAATGTTTGTTAAATAGACTTGTATGTATTCACCATTGTAATGCACGTTAGATTTACTTCAAGAATAATTATTTTCAAAAAAAGAGAAAGGTCTAGGAAAAGTATTTTGGATTCATGACCATTTGAGTATGTCTTCTCTATTTGGAAGTTATTACCATATTGTGTTTCTACAGTTTAGTTACATGCACTCTCACAAAATTATTCAAGCACATTCTAGATATTTGACAAAAAAAAAAAAAAAAAGGCAAAGTCAAGCATTGCAGCTTGATTATAGCCTACATAGCTTAAAGCCAGAAGTCTTGCAAACATCTAATTAAAGCAGAAAAAATCTAATAGAAAACTAGAAAACACTTAATACAAGAAAGGAAAGCACAACATTACAGAACAGACAGAAGAATAAAGTGCTTTTTGCAGTAGATTTCATAAAACTGACATTGTAACACAATTAGAGACATCAGGGAGCCACAATGCATAATAGAACATTTCAGTAGTGACAGTAAAGTCCATACAATTTGTATGGTGTATTGGAGCAGAGCTTCAGATGAATGAAAATGAAACAGCTGCCTGCTGGGATTAGGCATTAGAGAACAATGAAATGACCAGCTGCTGACAACTCAGTACAGTAGACACCTGCGAAAGGTAGTCCAGTTAGCCCAGCTCAGCAATGCTGATGCCACTGGCAGGTGGTATGCCTGGCTTTTTATTACTGGTTTTTGGATCAAATTGCCATATGTTTACTTCTAAGGGCAGTGAAAGTCAAGGGACTGTACTTGTCCCTTACAGCAAAGGCACTGAAGTAGAGGTCCTGTATTACTCTTAGAATTTGTCTTGCAGACCATGGTTTGCTTTTGTGAAAATTTTACTGAAACTACAGCCATTAACAGTCATTCTTCATTATTTTAAGAAGCGATAGGAGCCTCAAAAGAAAATACCTGTGTATGACAATGCCCAGCCCCCCCCCCCCTAAAAAAAACCCCAACAAACCCAAACAAAAAAACAAAACAAAACAAACATGTATGAAATTTCCCAGGATTTAAAACTATGTTATTGGAAGACTTTGTTGAGCACTTGTTTTAGGGAAGGGTGCCCATTAATCTGAAATGGAGATAGAAGACAGAAATGGACTTAAAGTCAGGGCAGGTAATCAGGAATGTACATGAATGCAACAGCATGTATAACTTAGGCATCTCCAAAACTTCAGGTTGTGGTGTTTGGGACAAGAGCGGCCTGACGGAAGTCTGGCTGTAAGAGCAAATCAAAATATTCCTTTTCATTGGTTTCTCCTATGCTTAGAAAACAAGGTTCTAAAATGATTCTTCACTAATAAGCAGGACCATATGAATGATACTCATCTCCATTATCACTGTCCCCCCGTCTATCTGAAAGAGGAAGTAAGCTACTGAATATTGGGCTAGCAGTTTGGGTTGAAACACAAAATCCTGTTAATGTCTAAGTGACTTTATTTATAACAATTTGTTTTTCTATTATACACCCACCCACAGGCAAACAAATTTTAAGGATGCAAAGTTAGCTTTAATATTTTATAGCTGAATGTTTTATGGCCATTCTTATTAAAACCAGAAATCACACTGGCTTTTCCCTTCAGAGATGGAACAAACTATGATACAGATACTACCAAAGCAGACTACTTCAGGACACATGCATTAGACAGAGGTGCTACAGGTAGTCTCTAGGAAGCATATGTCTATTTTGGCCATCCTGAGTATTGACGGAAGGTGCTCCTGAGTCATGGGAAAAGTGGGCATAAAGATATCTAAAAATTTTAACTGTGTACTTACTAGTCACGGCCTGACCTGTAAGCCCCAAACTTTGGGTTAATTTAAAAAGTCAATTCAAACATTAATTTTCTGAATCTGTCTCTTTCTTAGTGTCTGATTGCAATTAAATATTCCTCTCCCACCAGAATAGAGTTACAGTTACTGTAGTAATGTATTCAAGTTTTTATGTCACATACATCTTGAGCCTTTTCAATAAGAAATGTGATGATGAATTCAAATGTGGTCTATCCTTCCGCTCATCTTCTCCCAGAGGAAAGAATCATATATGTAGTGAAGTGATTTTTGCTGGTTTATCTATGTTTAATATGTGTACTGTGCAACAGGGGTTTATAGTAGAGAAGAAGTGTACTTTACTTTTAATCTAAAAGAGGTTAGGTGGTGATATTATCTATACATTTCTGAGTTATCTCAGAATTGTTATTGTGAATAGGAAGTTATCTGTGGAGGAAAAAAATAAAAATAAACCCTTGCAAGTTCTTCTACCCTTTTTTATTTAACAGAGAAATGTATATTGTTGGATTATATACATGGTCTGAAAATGTATCTGTAGTTTAAAATAGCTGAATGCTTGAACAATTAGACTGTGCCCATGGAACCAGTGTTTTGAAAATCTTTATTCTGAGATACATTAAGTACTATACCATGGAAGACAGTTCTTCCAGGAACAAGCTAATGCAGTGCCAGAAAATCAGCTTTTATAGCATTGTCAAAGTATTCCCAGCTATAACACAGTTTTACAAGCAGATACTGGCATGAACATCAGAATACACCTGAACTTCAAGATATTTTTTTATTATGATTATTATCTATGCTTTCCATCTATGAGGAGAGGAAAATTACATTAGAAACTCAGCAGTTAACATTATTTTTAATAAGGCAAATCCTCCAGGATCCTGTCGTAGAATATGTTCCTCCTAATAAACTGCAAGATTTAAGTTGTGCTACTTTTGAGCACTCTTGTAAGATAAAACTAGTGCAGAGACCCTGGAACCAGCCAAAATGGTGGAAAATTATACAGCTGTACCAGTACGGCAGTGTTTCTGAGGCTGTTTTTGTTAACTCACAGGAACCACAACACATGGTTGCTGCACCACTCTCAGACACAAGCTGGCAGCTCTTTCTGACTCCATCCAGCGCTCCAGGGATGTATCATCTCTGTGTGACATTGGCTGACAGGTGGTTCAGGCACTTCTGTGCTATAATTCCTTGTTGTAATATTAGAAGATGAAGGCCTGAATTTTAAAAGCATGTATGAGCCTCACTTCCATTGAAATTGTTGTAGATGGCTCTATATGCTCTGAGTTTCTTGCACTAAACAATTTGTTCAACACAGATGGAAAATTTGTGGAAGAATGGGAAACTAAAACTGGAAAGACTGCAAGGATAAGAGTTTTAAGCTTTAGTTATTCAGACACAAAAGAAATTGATGTAGCTTTTTTCTGTAATTACCACACCCCTATATACGTGATTACTTTCTAAGATTCTCTCAAACTGTTAAGCACAGGACTATCACTCAGTCATTTTAGGAGAGTGTGGGAGCAGGAATGGAGTTTGACCATTAATATGACACAGAGTTTTCTCCAGTCCTTTTTTAAACACCAACAGACCGTTGTACATTGCTTTACCTCCTCTTCCAAGGAAAAAAACCCCAAACATTAGATTCTTTTACCCTAAACCATGAGGGTTGGATAGGGCTTTAGATGATATCTTAGTTCAATCACTGGAGGGTAGTTTCTGATGAACAAATTCTAAGACAAATAGTGTGGTCAGAAGAAGTGTAGTTATCTGCAAAGCACTGATGCTATTAACATCACAGTGACCTTACAAAAGCCTGATGCAAATTCTAAGATGCTAGAAAATATAAGTGCTGTTATCATAAACCCATAATCTTCAAAACCTATTTTTCGCTCATCTGCAGAGTGATGAGTTACACATCACAATGTGAAATCTAGCTTATGATTGTCTCTTTGTTCTGGGGCCCTGTTCAAATATATGGATTAAAATTACTCTTTGGTGGAGTGCAAGTATTGGAAAGTCAGTCAAGCTGTTCTGTTGCAGTAGCATGCTGAGGCTATGATGTGTAAGTGACTGAGCTAGAAGGTGGAAAGGAGAAGAAATTATGCAAAATAAATATAAAGAGTGCCAAACCATTACTTTCTGAGCTACTCTTCTGGGAAAAAAAGGTTTAGCAGTGGTGATATCTCTTTCAGGCAAATCGATGTATGTAGGGTTAATAATGGAGCTGGATGCAGCTGGATGCTATTGCCAGTAACATCACACACCTCTGCATTATACAGTGTGCTGGCACCAATGACTTTTTCTGACAGAGCAGTGCTCTTTTCTTCTTTGCTTTGTAGGGTGTTTTTTTGTTTTTGGGAGTTTTTTTAGCTGTTGGCAAAAACCGTGAAAGCAGCTACAACACACAGAAATGAGCCACATACCACAGGGACTGCTCAACACAGTAAGTTACCCAAATAAAACTTTGTGTGTTTCCATTTTTTTTTTTTTTTTTAATTTCACTTTGTTTTGGAGTCAATGTCAGTTTTCTCATCTACCTGAAGCTAACACTAAGAGAACTTGTGTAACTACTGCCATTGGGTTACTTTGGCTTAGATAACTGAGGAAAATTAATCTAGGTGTCAAATAAATAACAGACTCTTTTAGTACAACAGATTTAATTAAAATAGTCTGTTTTGTGATAACTATTAACAGCTGACCTTCAAGTAGTTCTGAACAGAAAATACAAAGAATATTTTACCTGATATAACTGTGCTCTTGAGAAGGATTTAATCTTTTCTAAACCAGCAATGCATGTTTCTTCAATTTTTATAACCACGAATTGTCTCTAAGCAACCTTATACATGAATTCATGTATGTACATTTGTGTGCCTGACAGTATTTAGAACTGCTTCTTGCCTGAGAGGTAATTCCATAACAGTCTGTCTACACAGCTTTTCTCCAAAGGATTCCCCTTATAACTGTGCACAAGCATTGTGAGCTAGAGCTTTACACTGCATAATAAAATTTTTATTATTATTCATCAAAAATCCTAAATAATTTGGAAAATTTCCTAATAATTTGTATCAAACCTGAGTTGATTTATACATAGAAAAACCTGTGTCTTAGTGTAGAAAATTGGGAAAAGTATACTAGTATATGAAAAGCAGTCTGGAATCTACAGAAGAACAAACACTATTTCCTTATGATTTGAGATCCAAATCATATTAGAAGCATACAAAAAAGAGGGATTTTAGCAATGCTGAGACTGAGTTACTAATGCACTTCTGGAAACTTACAGAAATTAACCTGCAAACTTGGAAGATAGATATGCAGCATTTTAAAGACTGTGTAAAAATATATATTTGTACGTACCTGGCCTTGTAATGATGATGTGTTTGCTATTTCAGATCACTTTTGCAGGCTTGTTTGTGAGATAAAAAACCCAGAAGAAAAAAAATATCTAAACTAATGCTTTCTTTTAGGTTTATTTGCTCATCTTTGCATTTATTCTGTGGAGTTTGACATCTGGCATAATTTTCAGGTATGTTGCTTATTCATAAAGTGAAAGAGAAATGGTTTTTCTATTTCAAAAGAAGTTTGAAATTTTAAAAGTCCACTTACACAAATGAAAATGTCAAAATCCCTATTAAATATTGTTATGGCAGCTGATGTCTAATCCTGTCCTTACCATGGTGTCCATGTAATTTTGGGCAAGGCATTTAAACCACATCTGCAAAAGGACTGGAATCTTGTAGCATTTCACTGATGTTGAGTTTTGAAGGCTGAAGGGCATTAATGCTTTGTACTCTGAAATTCATTACCAACTAGTGCATGGATTTGACTTCTGTACTTCAGATTTCTGCCCCTAAAGTACAAGTATTATAACTATATCCCTCACCAGGGTAGTTGTAGAAATAAGTACTTCCATATTTATGAAGCACTAGGATACCCTCTTCATGAACTTCTTGGAGCAGCCTGTGAGGAATTAATCATAGTTCCTATTCAGAAATAAGGTTTGAATAAGTAAAGCCTTGGGTCACAAACTGAATAATAAGGGTAAAAGAAAATATTGATCTTCATATTGATCACTAAGTGAGCACCATACATTCATGGCCTGTAGTGAGGCTGAGGTCCTGTGGAAAATATGTTGTGTAATGATGTAATTAAAGATTATAACATAATGCATATGTATGAGGGATCAAATTAACATTACAGTGGTAACCTCATATCTGACATTTTTGAGAGACTGAGCACTCAGCCTAATAAGTTCTTTTAACATATTTTTGTGGGTATGTAGAATATATGTATAGGCAGTTCTTAACTTTCCATATAAATGATGGACTGCAGAGAAGGAAAATTTGAAAGAGAGTCTTTTAAAATTGTATTTATTTTATGTGTGCCCACAAATGGGCCCTTTTGAACAGAACAGCGTAATGGGGTTGAACTCAACAGAACTGAAGTGTTATAGCATTGAATCACAGAGACATGAATCAGATTCCTTGGATTTTCTGAATATTGATGGTCTGATGTATTCATCTTGAAAATAATCTTGCCCTCTCACCAAATAAATTTTTCTCACCTGCAAACTGTAGATTTGTTTGAAAGAGTAGGTGTGAATGACATGCAAATTATGTAGCATACAACTCAGAATTTTTCTCCAGCTTCCCCTGCTACCTCATATGTCCACATAACTTGATATTACAAGAGTCCTTTGGGGACAAAGGCTATTGCAATAAACAGAAAGAAGAAAATGTTAATCAGATCTACTCAAGATGCTCCTTGTGACTACCAAATCATTGGTAAATATGCAGGACATGAACTGACACTTTTAATACTTCAAGAAAATGCATTGTTTCAAACAACCAGGGACAGTCTTTTATCAACTACCAATGATTTTGTTGTATCAGTAAGGGGAAGGAGGAAAAGAAAGGAAGAAAACATGTCAATTACTGGTAAGTGTTGCTGTCCTTTCAACAGCCAAGTAAAAGCACTAACACAGAGGTGAAAAGTGAGAATGAGAGTTTTGTAAGTATGGCTTACCTTTGATTACACAAAACCTGGAGGGACTTTCTTTTTATCTTTTTATCTTTTTACCTCTTCAAATGAAAAAATAATATTTTTTTAAATGAAGATAGAAATTATACTTTTAAAGCACCCTTTTCCTCCTCTACTTCTAGACATATTTATATATGCTTTTGTTTCTGTAGAGAATTTTTAATATACTTATACTTGCTAGATATGTGTTTAAGGTTGCAATTGCATCAAAGTTTCTAGGTAGAGTATGCGGTTGCTATAATGGAACTCCACACTTCTCCCACAGAGATAATTGTATTCCAGTAGTGCATGGATTGTTCTTGCTAAGCAGAATATATAAAGCATTTGGGGATCATCTGTGGGTGACAGAAGTTACTGTTAATGTCATTGGCTTTTAATCTAAGGTAGTAAAAACTCTTATTGTGGTGGGTTACTCTCATCCAGCACCTGTCTGAATGCCAGGTGACCACCAAAGCAGCTCTATCACTCAGCTGGACAGGGGAGAGAAGATATAACAAAGGGCTCATGAGTCGAGATAAGGACAGGGAGATCACTCACCAATTACTGTCACAGGCAAAACAGACTCAACTTGGGGAAATTAGTTCAATGTATTACCAATCAAATCAGAGAAAGGTAATAAGAAATACACCCAAACCTTTATAAACACCTTCCCCCCTAGACATCCCTTCTTACTGGGCTCAGCTTTTCCCCTAAATTTCACTGCTGCAGTGGCATGAGGGGATGGGGAATGGGGGTTGTTGTCACATCATCACACATTTTCTGAGTTGCTCCTTCCTCCTCAGGCAGAGGACTGCTCACACGCTTCCGCTGCTCCAGTGTGGGTCCCCCACAGGGCCACAGGCCCTGCCAGGAGCTGCTCCAGCATGGGCTGCCCACAGGTCACAGCCTCCCTTGGGCACCCACCTGCTCCGGCGTGGGGCCTCCAGGGGCTGCCGGTGGGGATCTGCTCCTCCGTGGGCCTCCCCGGGCTGAGGGGGACAGCCTGCCTCAGCGTGGGCTTCACCGCGGGCTGGGGGGAACCTCTGCTCCGGGCCTGGAGCCCCCTGCCCCTCCTGCGCTGCCATGGCGGCTGCGCGGATGGGCCTCTCACATGCTTTCACTCCTCTCTCCAGCTGCAGTTGCAGGGTTTTTTCCTCCTTCTTAAATACGCTATCCCAGAGGTGCTACCATTGTCACTGATTAGCTCAGCCTTGGCCAGCAATAGGTCCGTCTTGGAGCCGGCTAGCACTGGCTCTATCAGACACAGGGGAATCTTCTAGCAGCTCCTTACAGAAGCCAACCCTGTAGCCCCCCAGCTACCAAAACCTTGCCATAAAACACATTATAACTATTTATGCATTTTGTTACATTGTCACATTTTAACTATTTTGTCACATCCATTTGACCAGCATTACTTTCAAACATTGTGTCAGTTCTGGAATGGCCCTCTGTCTTCTTCAAATCATTCAGTTGCACTGTCCATATAAAAAATGCAGTTTTCTAGATTATGCAAGAATATTCAAAAGATATTGTTGAAAAATTCCATAAACAGATGTAATAGCCTTTTCCAGATAATTATGGGGGAGCTTTCAACTATGCACAGATTTCAGTATTGTATGTAATCATTACGCTAGAGCAAGATTGTAAAGTGGTTAATGCAGATAACTTTCTATAAAGTTATCATACATGATCACAATGTGTATAAATATGTTTTAAAGCACAAAATTTGACTGAGTTTATTTTCTCATTAATAAGTTCTCTTAGGTCCCAATTTAGTTTGCAAAAATATAGGGAAGTCCTTGGTTATTTAGCAAAATTTTAAACATATATTTAGGTCACATCGAATTTAATGGGATTTAGGCATGTGCTCATAATAAATCATTTATGGAAATGTTTTCTCAAATGATTTTTCATTACTCATTTGAGGAGGTCCATTACTAAGAACCAGATTCTACACAATAATCTTGCCATGAAACCTCAATATAGGCAAAAGGGGAATAAAACATAGCTTACTCTTATGTTGCTTTTTAAGCCAGGAATATGCAAAAATCTGTGTGCTTTAAGAAAAACTCAAGCAACCTTTTTCACTGGTACTGGTACTAATCTATTTTATTAAAGTGGGTGTACATTGCCAATATATGTTTAAATGCATGATAAAGCTCAAAGCAAATAGAGACCAAAATGGAGACACTTTGGAGACCCTTCATTTTAACTGTGCTATATGGTTGATTATCAATTAATTTAAAGTCTGCAGATATTAAAGATTACAAATAATATCCTTGTAAAGAACTGTACCATTAGCCTCATTTTATTGACAATTAACCGGTGTATTGATTTACCATGGACAACCTTGGACTTCCTCATCTGGTATGAGAAGAAAACTTCCTGCTGTAATTGCCTTTTCTGGTATCCTTACCTATTCTGCTAAGTATTGAACTGGCACCAAATTGCAAGTAGTGTCACTGACAAGTACAGCATTTAGAAGGGCTGATTTAACAAAGTAGCAGAGCAGCAAGCTGGTTATGGCAGTGACAGCAGCACTAAGAGGATTTCAAAGCATTGTTAGACTTTCTAAATCTTTCTCTTATCATCTTTCCAATTTTTAATTTGCTCACTCATTCAATGTAATCTCTTTTCAGAAGACATTCTGTTTCCCTTTCTGGAAGTCAAGTAGTAAACTGGAGCCATTCTCCGCTGCACTTACCTTGGTTCCTTATTTTCTGGCACATATAGATTAATGACTTATTCAGGCTATTCCAGCACTTAACTTTTTATATCCTGGGCAGAGTGAAAAGCAGCAATAGGCTGTGGAAGTATGTAATTGGTCTTTATACGCTGTCAGTCCTTCTGCTAGATCTGTCTTTGTCGAACACGAAGATGGAAGTGGGAGAGAGGAAAACTAATCTGCAGAAAGCATCCTAAATTCAATTAGAAATGCTTGGTATGATAGAAATTAGCATTGAACTGAATAAATTGCAAGCTTTGACAGACTGAAGGTCTAAATGCCAGATGCAAAGTGATAATGTGTGCAAAGGTTGATTCTTCATAGGAAGTAGCAGCCAAGATGTTGGTGAAGTAACCAAGATACCTACTGAAATGTGAGAGAGATGGTTTAATGTACTGAACTGTGCAAAGCCCATAAGGACATGGTTGCAGGAGACATCAGTAAATACAGCATCAGTGGAATCCAGCAAAGTCTGGAGGGAAGCAGATGCTGGAATAAGACTGGAAACCAGGTGAAGGGGCAACAACAGATGTATCCCTCCTGGACAGGATTATATATCCCTTTCTGTGTCACTGGTAACATAGAACTACAAGTAGACAGATCTAGTCACAGAATGTAGTCTGCTGAATTAAGGAAAGCATCTGTTGAAGAAAGAAAGCAGTGATTGGCATTGCAGAGCAAGAGCCTGTAGAAATGGCAACTGAGAAAACAACTAATGGAATATACAATTGCTTTAGCAGCAGTTTTTTATGAAAGACCATTGAAGACATAGTAAATCACATAAACCTGCTTAAATTACATTCCTGAAAGTCAATGCATTATTCTTGTATAAGTCTTTACATAATCCATGCAATATATAGAAACTTTATAGCAAAATCCATTCTGGAAAGGGTGGCAAACACATTTTGGAGGTCAAAAAGAGGATTTGAGAAAAGATCTTTGAATTTAATGTGACTGATTTTTGACAAGTGCAAAGCATTGCACATAGGAAAAATAAGATACACACATTTAAAATAAGTTCTAGTTGGCTACGTAGTTGGATGGAAAAGATAAAAAGCTTACCACAGATCTCAAAATGAATATAAGTCATTAGTGTGATCCTGTTGCAAAACAGGAAAATCTCATTCTGGAATGAATTAAGATGACTGTTGGATGTAAGACATAGGAAGCAATTTTTTTCTTGCTCTTTCTGGCTTTAGTGGATCCTTGTCCGGAACAGAGTCTAACAACATGGTTAAGAGAAGACGATGATAAGTCAGAGAGAGTAGTAAGAATGATAAGAGGTTTAGAAAAAGTGACCCATGAAGAAAAAGAAAGGTTGAAATAATTGCATTTATTCAGTCTAGCAGGCAGAAGAATAAGGGACAGGAGGTAGCAAGAGTTTCTTCCATTAGGTAAAAGGCAGTTATAATGAGGGCAGTGAATTATTGTTCTCTGTGACCATAAGGTCTAAGACAGAGAGAAATCAGCTGAATTTTAAGCAAAGATTTAGTTATAAGTCTTACATACTGGGGAGATTTTTAAAAGCCAAGGGTTAGCTAAGCAATACAATAAGATGCCTGTATAGGCTGGTTTTTTCAGTTGTGTGGTGGTTTGGGGTTTTTTAAATTACTTTTGGGTTTTGTTTTGTTTGGGGGTTTTTATTTTTTTTAAGAGGCAAGACATATTTTTTAGTGTTTGTGTAATCTAATTTTTTATCCTGCCTGTATGCAGGTAGAACTAGGCGGTACCTTAAGCTTTGTGATTTCTAAGATTCTGTGCTTAAATGACAGAAATTCACCAACTACAACAAAAATTTTCTACTCAACCAGAAAGCAGAGGGGCTATTAATCAGGATGTTCCATGGAGAACTCCTCTGGTGATTAATGAATTCTTGGTAAAGATGAATGAAAATAACCCAACAATGTGAATGACATTCATTGATTATGAGAAAGATACTGACTAGCATCAGAGAAAGAAAAATGTTCTGCTGAAAGGGACTGAAGCATAACAAAACACTATCTGCAGTTTCTGAGAAATGCATGTGGGCTGGGCTGTGACTGACACACATGGGAAAGAAGAAAAAGAGAACACAGAACAGTACTTCTTGTCTGCAGTCTACTAGTGGTGCATTTATATGAAAGGACCAAAAGGGTCCAGTGTGGTCTGAGGGTGCAATGTGTGAACTTTGAACAGACAAAAGTATTACTCATACCCCAAGTCTGCAACGAAGGTGGAGTGCAGTGTCCCACAAACAGCATATAGAAAGCTCAGGTTCAAACAGACTGTGAAAAGAGAGTTTGGGATGGAGGTTGGGGGTATGGGGAGGGGGGAGGAAGAATGCTAGTGTTCTGCCAAAACACAGTTCTGACTTAGAAAACCAAAAGCCTTACAACACTAAATTCCTATTGGTTATTGCAAATAAAGTTGGAACAAATTTGTACTGCTTTATTTTAGTTTGAACTTTGGCCAAATCCCTTTGAAAAAGTGGAGAGTGAAGAGCAACCAAGATGTCTTAATTTCCAAATGCCATTTTTTTTCTCACTGTGAAAACTTATTGTTTCATCAGGACCATGAGAAAAAGGTCTTCTTGTTTTTGTTGTTGCAAATACCATGTTCTCATGAGTTTCTACACCAACCACTATGATACATGTTCTTACTCAGCTTTCTGGATACTGCTGCATTATAAATGTAAATCTCTACAGCTGTGTTGAATAGAAGAAAAACTAAAACAGAAAAGGAGGACTTTTTGAATAATAGCAAAAAGCAACAACATTTGTGGAAAATGGCAAGGCTGAACTGATCAGAAACCACCATCACCTGCTGCACTACTCTATTAACATTTCTGTTTTTCTATTACAGTGCATTAGGAAGGACAATGCAACTGCATGGGGATTACTTACATGGAAAATGCAATAAAGTGTGGTCAAACAAATTGTACTATGGGTTCATTGTGATCACAGTAGTCAGGGATGAAACCTAAGAAATGGGAAGAGTATTACTATTGTGCCAATAAATGTAAAAGAAGACTGAGATGATAATTTTATTCAGAATCCATAATTCTTGCTCGCTAATGTCTTTCTCAGAAATTTGCCTTTCCAGATAATACATGTCATATTAGTTCTTTTCTAGTTCATTCTGTAGTAACATTTCCATTAGACACAAGCAGAAAAAAAGCAACCACATTATAAACAACATCAATTCCTAGCATTAAGAATGAATTAATTGAAAGAAAAATGTGTTAGGAATGCTATGTCCTAGTTATTCTAAATTCCAATTGAATTTTCACAGAACCTCTAAATCACCTGCATGGAAGGGAAACGTCTGCTTGCTTGCATGTTTGATTTTGTTATAGGCCTATTTATACTTTCTTATTCTTTGCTAACTCAAAAATTTGCCTGTATATAAAACATTAACTTTGGTGTATGGAGTGCAATCTTTCTCTAAAGCGTGTGGGCGGTAGGGAAAGCCTTTGGAGGCAAGATGAGGAGGAACACACATTGCCCTGGAGGTGCTGTGGGTCTGCCCTGTTGGCCCACTGTTGTGAGGTTTGGCTGCTGGGCCTCGGTACCAGCAGAAAGCAGCCCCTTCCCATGCTGATCCTGGGGAGAGGCTCCTGGGCAGCACAGTGGGCAGGGGAGAGGCTGCAACTGAGCCACCTCCAGCCCTGGGAGCTGCTGTGGGCTGCAGCTCCCCTAGTCTGGCCCTGGCTCCAGCCTTGCCACCTCACAGCCTTGCCTGTGCCAGCCCTTGCCCTGTGGGTCCAGATTCTGTCCCCATGGCCCTGCCCTGCCATCCCAGGGCTGTGTCCAACCCTTGGTCCCTTCACCAGACCTGATGCTGACACCCACCCATGCCCAGGCTGACATCCTGGCCCATCACTGTGCAGGAGAAGACTGCTCAGGGTGGCTGAGGGCCTCATTCTACAGAACAGCAGTTTATATTTTAAATATTAACAGAAGAAACCCTGTTAAATCTGGGAACCTGTGAAAGCTGTGGTTTATATTTAAGAATACTTCCTCTTAAACACACCCAAACTTCCTACCAAGTGGGACTTGGGCACATGCCAGTCATCCTGCTCATCCTCACCGGTGCAAAAAAGAGTGTACACACTTGGCTATATGGAAGCTGCCGTGATCACTGATGGCAGCTCGTGCGAGCTGCGCTCCTCTGGCAGGCATGGGACTTTGGAAAAGGTCTTCACATGGGCATGTATCCTGGTGCTGGGGACTATGTGTTTGCAAAATGCTGGACTCATGATTACAGTAAGAGAACAGCTGGAAGTGCTGAGTCCTGACACATGGAAAGAACTTCACAAACCCCACAAGGTGGCCTTGGGTAGCTCATAGGAATTAAAGGGCCTTGCCTCTGTTCTCCGTAATTCAGTGGTAATTTCTCCACTAACAACATACATTGCAGTCACTGAGGAGCAGGTGTCAGAGAAGATAAATGGGCACCAAAAGTGTGCAGAACTGTGGTGAAATATACACAGCCGTAAGGAATTGTTGTGTAGGGTCTATCTGTCTTCAAAGGATGAATTGTATTGCAGTAGCTTCAAGAAAAGCTGAGTATGATGAATGTAAATGCATAACTTAAACCTAGTTAATTTCTTAATTCATTACAATACTTCTTTCCTATAAGCAGCTTGGAAAATTATCGATTAAACAAACAAACAAAACCTAGGTTTATTTTTGGCTGGCAACTACTCTGGCCCTAAATCAAATGTTGAATCTGAGGCAGCAGTGTGCTTATCAGCCTCAGGTCATGTCCTTAATGCTCAATGAAAGGGAAACCTGTTTCTCATTCAGTGATTGCTCAGCTATAATAAACTGCTAACATTTTTTAATTTGATACTTTACATACTCATTAAACTCTGGTATCATATAACAGGGCAGAAGGTTTGACTTTTTCCCCAGGAGCAATTTTCTCCTGAAACCTGGAACGTTTCATTGCTGTACTGTAATTTAAAGGGTTGTGGAGACTTGGTGGAATAAATTACACTGTTTATGAAAATAACCAAAACCAAAGACAAACTTTCAAGAAAAGCACCCAGCTGTAGTGCATATACTGTTTAGTGTCTTCAAATCACATGCAGGGGGGCAAATTATGAACAGAGAACTTTATAACTAAACTATAAGTCTTTATCTCCACAGGAGGGCAAAAGAAAGCTACAGGATAACTATCTTAAAAACTGATTTATTATGATACTTCCCATACATACAGAAAAAAAACAACCCCACACAGACACATTGAATTTATTCATACACTTAGAGAATGTAGAGAAAATACTGATCAAAGCGCCTAACATAACTGAATGACTAATCCTATATCAGAAAATAAAACAGCTAGTTAGGCATCAAGGCTTAAGCTTTCAGCTTCCCTTCAGACTGTATTTCTACATGAGTCAGAGCAGGTGGGATCAGGCATGAAAGCTGTGTTAAATCAACCATTAAAAAGGGAAAATAATAAAGAATCCAGGTTAATAATTAGAAAGAACTTTAAAATTAATTAAACAGAGCAACAATGTACAAGAGCTTATACTTTATTGAACCAGGAATGCATGTTGTGAAGCATAATGCTATAGGCCAAAGGATATTCAGTCGGCTGAGGTTTATTAATAGACCAGTCAAACACGGGCTGGTATATCTTACTGCTCATACAAGATAGACACTCCATTTCAAACAATTCTTAGCCACAAAAGCCTTTAGGATTTGTTAATGACTTGTGCATACTCATCCATGGCAGCAAGGAGTTTGTGGTGGGAGTATAGTGGGGATATACCACCAAAAATAATTTTGTTTCCCTATTGCCATCTCCTTCTTACCTCAATCCATGCAGTGGCCACTTAAGAGGTTCTAAATGAGGTGATGATATCAGTCCATTCTCCACTATTTTGTGGATTGTTTTTGCAAGATGGTGCCTCTTGACTGTGTCCGTATTGCTATGATGTTCAAGACAGAACATCAGACGAAAGAGACAGAAAGAAACACCAGGGAAAGAAGAATATACTTTTTCTCAAGGCAGGTTTTGCTCTGGAGCCGTGGTTGAGATTCAGGCTGAGAATGACATTCTACTTGTGAAGGGTGGAAGAGATAACACATGCAAATTAGAATTTCACTATGAGATCAGATTTATGATGTCTCTAGTCCAGAACCAGTTCTAACACTGGATATCTATTGTTGATTCAAGAGTGCAAGATTCCTGTAGTAGTCAAACCTTGTATAAACTGCTCCCATACAAGTCCCATATATTTCCTAAAAGTTAGGGATTGTTTCAAGACGGATGCTTATCTTGCTTTTTTCTACACAGAAACTCCAGATACTCATATTGTTCTTATAAAACTCTAATGCTTCTTTGAATCTTTTGAAGTTATTTACATCAAACGATATCAAGTTGTAGCATGCTTTACTGGGCCCTCTACTGATTTCTTCTCTGGAAAGCTCTGTTTCTCTCAGCTGGGAAAAGAGAAGGATTTCTGACAACTACACTTCCAATCTTTTGCTACTTTGGTTGGTGCCCAAAATAAGCTGTGTTGATTCTGGTAATAAATCACCATTTTCTATACATATGCATCTGCATTAGCCTTTAACTCAGAGGAAGAAGACCTTTCGAGCAAATTTTCCAACTGTAACCATGTTGGTTTGCAATGTGGAATCATTTAAGAGTGCATAAACTACATTACTTTTGCATGAAATGAATCAAAATTGTTCCAACTGCTATATGTCAGTAAAAGGCACAAGACTAGAGTTAGTCTGAAGTAAATCTCCAACAAAATTGCGTATAATATGGACATCAAGTTTCAGCAGTAGTTGTTTCACTTAATAGGTATGCTCCTATTGCCTAATAGAAACTGTTAATCTGACCTAACCATCTTTAATCAGTTTTGCAGGAATAAAGTTTTGCACTGAAAACTCCTTTCTGGTCTTGTTTTCGCTTTGTTCACCACACCCCCACCCCCCACCCCCATGTATGTCCTGTTCATAACACACTGGAAGAAAAAAATCAGTAAGTATAGGGGAAGTTAGACACAAGTGTGTGCTCTTTGTGAATTTGTGGGGAGCTAGAACTTGTGGTGGAAGGGAGGTGACAAAATTCAGTAAATGATTGAGAGGGAGCATCAGTAGGTAGAGATGTGGAAAGATTGAATCTCCTTTGAGAAGATGAAAGGACAGGTCAGTAATTGGGAACAGCAAGGACCCATTTGGAGGGCAGAGAGGAAAAGAAGTAGCAGTTAAGATAGTATAGCTGTTTTCAAATCTTCAGTTCAGCTCCAATGCACTGATGTAGTATCTGAAAATTAAAAGAGAATGGAGTGGGGAAAACATTGTTTTGTTTTATTGAAACACACACAGGATTTTATCATAAATGTGCATTTATGGTTGCTAACTTTTGTGTAAAGGGCGTTTATAAAACAATGGTACCTGGTCCTCTGGGTATGCACTAAAAATAACTACTATTTCAACAAAGAATCTGGACTTTTCCTATTCATTTCAGGTATACCCAGACTGCATGCATGATGCAGTAGTAGGATTATACACTGTAGTATTATTCAAATATGCAAAGTCTCATTGACATAATAGTCAGGGGAGAGCATGGTTTAATGTATCAGTAATCCACATGTTAAAGCTCTCTAAGTATGATTTGACATGACAGTTCATAATGCCTCTAAGCTTTAACTTTCTATTGTGTCTGTGACATATACCCCACAAATTACAGTATAGGACTGTCTCATGAAATTCGATTTATGATCCATAATGTTGTTACATTTATTACACACACACATATATATACGTATCTATGCATATATACATGTATATGTCTACACCTTTTAAATCTCTACCCACACAAGATGGGAATTCAGAGATAATTCCTTCTTCCAGTCTTTAGTTCACCCTGCTGTGCCTATGCATTGAAGTTAAGTAACCTTGAAGGGCTGTAGAATATGTCTGTGCCATCAGCAGGGGAGTAAAAAGGGATGTGTATATGGGAGCACTAATACTTAAACTGCAACCTGCCAACTCCACTGATATGTCACAAATGCCCAGTGATCCATTGCAAGCCATAGTCATCCTCCTGCATTCTCCCCAAGCACTCACTAAATATGGTAAGTTCCTATTCCCTAGCCCACAGGTGTGTGGAGGCTCCTGGAGGGTTTCGTAACTGATCCTCTGCCAAGGTTCATGGATATCAGTGCCACAGAGTTAATTGAGCTGGGTCTGGTGCTTGCTGTGCTCTTCTTTGCAAAGACTTCTTGCTTTTAGGAAAAGGGGAGATGGCAGCTGCTGGGGAGGGGCAGCTGCACATTTCTTCGAAGAACTTACAGGTAGCTGGGTGGTAGGGATCATAATAAGATAGACCTGCTGCCAGTAGTATCTATGATGGACTTACATGACTACATTGACAATTAACTCTGAGACAAAAATGCATAATTCAGAGTATCTGGTGTCATCTGTAGGTGCTAAAACCTATCTGCCTGCACATTGGTGCAAGGTACTTAATGGTGTGTGCTTTGGATGTTTAACTAGGCATGTGATGATTTTTCATCAGCCACAGTGTTAGCAAAAAAGCAGTATCTGCCATAGGTAGAAGGCAGCTCCAAAATGAGCCCCTACTAGCTAACATTTGTATTCCCAAGGAATTGTTCTTGGATCTAGAAATGAAATTTCTTACTGTCACAGCAGTAGCATGCATGGAGGAAGAGGAACCCTAAGTAACAAAACCCTTTCTGAATTATATTGAAAATAATCTGACAATCAGTGTTTGTAATATATACTGATACAAACACATAAATACTTATATAAAGAGTATTGTCATTTTTAGAATGACTGCCTTCATGAGTTTTGAGATTTTATAATTGTGTGAGAATGCAGCCCTAATCACTACTTCAGAGTAAGGAGAGGGAAGACTCAGGAGAATGTTATTTTAATAAACTTAGAAGATCAGGCATTTGCATCTCCGAGCCATTCTTGTTCTCACTGCCATCCTATCATTAGCTCAATCTAATGCTCTTAATTTAATATGCTTTGTCTTTTCTATAAAGAATGAGAGCGCCTGCCTAAATGATCAGATCACTATAAAGAAAAGGTCTGTCAGTGTTCTTTCTATCCAGCATATCATGTAGAGAAATATGATAATCCTCATTATGCAGCATTCCTTTCTCTGGGTCTGATGGGTTCCACGAATAGGAAATGTTCAAATTGCCAATATTCATTTGCACAGCTCGCCTGTTTGCCTGCTGCTTTTCCACTGGGACCTGTCCCAGGCTGCTTCAAAACCTTTCAGTGATCACTTATATTAGTCTGTTTTTTCCACTCCTGTACTTGTGAACCGTCTGATATTTTTTATGGTATCTTTTAAACATTTACCTCCCTGTCTGTTTACTGCCGCCTAAGCAACATGTTTCCTGAGTCTTTTCTATAGCAAAATGCACATCAGAGACTCTTCCTTTCAACAACTTCTAATTAGGCTGCTAGGGTTGAGGTCTGAGCAAAGCAATTTTAAGAGTAACTTCCTTGAGCTGGCTCCAGTGCTTCCTGCTTACCAGAGCTCACTGCTTAAGAAGCTTATCAGCTAACTTCCTGCTGGTGAGACACTTGCCAATCATATGACATTACTGTTTCACTGTATCAATGAGCTGGACTGCAGGTTTGAGAATAATAAGAATTAGAAAGAGGAACTGACCTTGTACAAAGGAGTGTTGTGGTTCGCATGCAGAACACAGCCGCTGTTGCAAGTAACGATTCCATTTCTGGGGCACACACAGTATCACTACGTGTAAATATTCCTGCTTCAGCCTGAAATGCATGCAAAGGTGGCCTTTGCACAGCCTGTCTCTTCTGGCTCTTGATGTTGGTTGCCTTGAAATTTTTAAGGCATTTTTCACTTTCTCTATAATAAAGGAACAGTTCACTTGTGCTGTTTTCCTGCCCCTCACTTCCCAGACAGAGGATGTTATTTTAAAGGCAAACAATTTTTCCAGTATGTTGTTCTTAATTCTGCTTTTTCACAAAATGACAGTTCCGTCAGTGCAAACAGCTTTAAACCTAGACAGGTATATAGCATGCAGCGTTAAAGCTGTTTCTGAGAGCTTTGGATTGCATACCGGCCCATTTAACCTACTCATGAAATAAGAAAGTCTCCTTTTTTTTGCAACTTGGAAAACAAATGTAATTTTTTGTTTCCTGTTCTGTTTAAGAAAAACACACATAGTAAACAAATTATTTTTTATTTCTGCTATTTCCTCCCAAACCTTTCTCTCCATGTTAAACTGTAGGACATATTTGCATCATTATTCCTGCTGAACCTAGAGTATTTCATCCATTAGTCAAAAAAGAAATTGGGGAAAAAATCCAGAAATGTCTATTTGATTCTATATTTGGTATACATTCAAAATATTAATCTGTCCAGATTAAAAATTATAATATATACTCTTTCTTAAAAACTCAACAAACATGAGAAATTATGGCTTCATAGTGTTCTTTCATTACAGAGCTGTCCCTGAAATAATGTCTGTATTTTTATGACCTTTGAAGAATTCTATAGGTTTTATATATAATGTTTAACCATTTATTTTTAAAGTGTTCATTTGAAATTACAGTTTGTTGAAAATTTAACCAGTATCAACTTTCTTGTAGTTCCACAACAGTAAAAACCTCTGCTAAATTTAAATAGCTACTATAAATAAAGAGGGGATGTTTACCATTCAATCAGTTTCTCTGTACATTTTCTATGAAGTATTTAAAGCAGTTAGATTCTTACTACAAGCATTAACTGATTTTATGGAACACTCTGTTCCTCAGGATAAGTTAAGTCAAGATGAGTAATTTCTTTTCTGTGGTAAGCACGTAAATATTCAGGCACTCAGAGAAAGAGATGAATAGGACGTATAGTACCTTTATCCTTTGCGTCAGACTTTAAGGCAGGGAATGAGTTTCTTCTGATTTTTCTTCATCCCATATGCTAGGCCATGACACAACTCATTTCTGACCATGTTGCCTTATGCTTTGTTGGCTACTTGCCCATTTCTTGGGGCAATTTCACAACATGTGTCTTGAGCTCTGTTTGATTCACTCCTCTGAGGTTGATTTTGTCCCTTGGTGCCAATGTCTGTAATATAATTGCCTGTGTGCCGGCTGCTTGCAGACAGAATTCTTCTGCTGGGTACATTTTGACACACCCCATGTGGTCCTCATGGTTTGCCAAAGCACTTGCTGCATTACAACCTGTTTTCTTGTCAGCAACAAGTGCCTTCCATGATGTTGTCTTTTCTCTGCTGTCCAGGCATCATTTTTGTAGACACCTGTCTTTTCGGGGGTTCTTCTCTGCAGGAAGGGAGTTAATAGCTAAGGATAATGAAAGCAATTACAGAGTTTGTTGGATCTTTATTGTTACTGAGTCACAATTAAAAAATTAAAGAGAGAGTAGTTCAATAACGTTGATTAGATCCAGAAAAGGATTCAAGGCATAACAGCTCCCCATCTTTTATACAACCAAGTTATTCACCCAGACAGACTACAACTGCCTTCATTTCCCAGTCTGGTATGACTGGCTCCACAATATCCCTTAACTAACCGACACATTATGTTAGGCAACAACACATTTTAACCTTTCTCATTGAAACTGTGACAATGTACAACACAAGGCTGAAGAGCAATGTATTGAAAGTGAAGACAAGAGAAACATCACTCTAACTTAGTGGTTCAGGCATTCACCTGAATGAAAACCCATTTTGTTCAAAACTCTATTCAAACAGCTGTTTATGTATTTTACCTTCAGTGGTCTTTGGACAAATGCATTAGTACTATGGAATAACAGGGAAATCACTACAGTCAGTACCTCTGACTGAGTCAAACAAGGGCAGATTTGGGTTTTTTTCAGGACTGTAGTACTTGCATTTAAACAACTAAATTCCAAGTTTCACTTTACCACACAAGGCTTTGTGATCAAGTCTTGTGGATGTTGCCTTATCTACTTAAGAAAAAATACTTAACTCTTGCTTATACAATTTGGTCAACATTAGCAGGCATTGCTGATCATCTCAGATGGGTTTGCAAGTGCTTTGAGATTCTGAAGATCAAACCCACTTTTTTATTGCAAAACAACTTTGAATTCCTTTGATATTTTTTCAGCTGGGTTGTTCCTCTATCTGGCCAGTTTTCTATCTTTCACCTGTAAATACATTTGAATTCTGAAAGAGGTAATTTTTTTTCTAGAATCAAGTAATTTTTTCTTCTGAGAAGAGTCTAAGTACTTGTCTAACTAAAGTGTACATTTATTTAAGTCTAAAGAGAAGTGTTAAATGAAGTTAATAAGGTAATTAATATAACGCCTTCTACATTGCAGCACTTTCCAAAATATCAAGCTGCAACAAGGTCTTTTACCATCTCATACCAGCATACTCTTCACACCAGTCCCTCTGCTGCCTTCTCCTCATCTCACCTCATCCAGGGCATGTGTCTTCTCTCTGCTTCTTTCTCTTTCACCTTTTCTTCCTCAGCTGCTCTCTTTTCATTACATCTCAACCACTTAACTTAAACAGCCGCACCTTATCTACATTGGCCAACCCACCACCCCTGAAGCCAATCCACAGTTCTATATTATCAATGCTAATTAACGCAGCTTCATTCCTTTACACTTCTACAGAAATGCCTTCATCTTTTTTAACCCAGTTTGGCTCATTTTGATTGGTAAAAAGCCAAAGATGTCCCTCCCTCCACTCTCACACTTCTGTACTTCAAATAAACAAATAAAAATTCTTACATGAAAGGAAAATAGTTCAGATGTATTTTAAAAGAAAACGAAGAGGACTCAGACTTTCATCTTAATGTTGATATTGTAACAGAAATACTGATTAACTGATTAGTGACTGATGCAGTGCACTAAGGGTCAGTTTCTCACATGCTGTGGTCATTATATCTATAGGACAGTACATCCACATCTTACCACTGTGGCCAGCCCGGTGTGCACCAGTTGCCAGGCCCAAGCAAGTGCTGTACATACCTGAAGTGTTGGAGGGTCTTGTGTACATGTTCCAAATTGTGCACTCTCATGTTACCCACATATGCAACTTCAGCCTTTATTCCATCAAATCTGCACCAAAAAGAACCCTTCCTGTACCTTAAAACATAAAAAACTTTATGCACTCATAACACCTGAGGGGTTTTTTTGTCCAGATGGAAAGGACTGTAGTATTTTGTGTGGATGAAACAAGAATCATGACAGGTCCTCCAGTCTTCCTCTCTTTTTATCTCCTTTTGAAAGTTCCTTACTAGAAGTACTTCCTCAAGGTAGAGGTGCCAATATGGGTCTCCTCTTGGTACTGTGGGCAGGGATCAGAGAGAAAGGGGCACTGATAAGTCTGTCTTTAATGCTCTGTTCACATCAAGAAAACAGCTTTCTTTGATAATGACATTATCAAATACAGTTATTTATTTCATGATATGGAGCACACTGCCTGGGGGATCATGAATAATTCATTGCCTGAGATTGAAAAGATATTTTTATGCTTAGGCATTGTATTGGGAAGATGAAAATAATATTTCATTCTTTAAAGAATTTAAGAAGTTCTTAATGATCAACAATTACTTGAATTAAAGCAAGATTAAGGTTTTTTCCTATATAAATGGGGGTGGGCAAAATAATGGGATATAAATATTAGGTTATATATGCTTTGGTATGAAGACGTTGAAGGTTACTCTTTCTCTTTCTTTTTTGCAGTTGGATGAAGAGAATAAATACACTGTGCATGCTGATGCTGTCCCACAAGTTGGCAGCCTGCAGACTTCAGCCAACAACAATGGAGGAAGAGTCTTTGCTTGTAGTTGAATGGTACAAGCTAATTTTCCCCAGAGGCAAGGGAGGAACTGTCTTCCCTTTGACTACATACAGAGGTGATGTTACTAGGACAAGATGCAAAGTCAAATAGCTTTTCCCTTAAGTTGAAAGCTCCTTCTCTGTTTTATTAATCTGCAAATGCCTCATACATTTATAGTGCTGTATAAGTAATAATGTAGGGGACATTAAGTAGATCTTAATAGAAGTTTTCCATTAGCCCTTTCAAGCGTGCAAACGTACATGGAGAGTACATTCCTGAAATAATCAGATTTCATTATTTGGAAACATACTTTAAAGTGGGAGTTTCCAGAAGTTGTATAATACAGGTATGGTTCTTTAAAACTTGGGGGAAGGTAGGAGTGTATCAGCAACACATACTTGCTGATGTAATTGTGAAATATTAATTCTGGTAAATACACCTTACAGTTCTACCTTGACAATGAACTTTTTGTTCTTTCCATTGTGCTTTTTGTGCTTTCCATTGCTGTATAGGTAATTGCATTTGAGATTTCATAACCTTGTCGGAAAAATATAAAGAATGTATAAAGAATATTAGGAATGTGGATCTGAGACAACTGTGCCAATGCAAAAATCATAGTTTTAAATTTGAGTAAAAATCATAGGTTTTAAATTTGAGTAAAAATCATAGGTTTAAATTTAAATAGGTGAAATTATTATGAAGTTACTAAACAGATTGTCTGTTAATGATCATTCATACAAATAAAATAAGCTCACATTGTGGTCTAGAGCAAACTAGTGGCGATTGTTTGTACCAGGGAGTCTCAAGTACAAGGCATGGCATAGCTTTTTGTATTTGAAAATTAACCCATAATGCCATCCTAGATAAACTATTTTCTTTAACTAAAATACTATGCTGCAATATGTTAACTAACTGCCCTTACTGAAGAATATTTTTTCCTTTTGATTTTTTCTTTCTTAATTCTAAGCAGTAGAATGAAAGTGAAACGGTGGAAAAATATAAAAAATAGAGTTTTAAGATTTCTTAAACTGCTGGAGACAAAGCATTCACAAAATGAGGAGTTTCTGACTGAAAAAGAATAACAATACAGAAGTAGAAAAATACTTTAATATGTACAAGATATAACCATAGGATATCTTTTTATTTCAGATTTTTTTCCATCTTAGAGATAGCAGCTTTCAGCTTATCCTGGTTGCTTAGAAGCTCTACTGCATCTATAGGATAGAGTCCTAGCCTATATGCTACCTAGAAATGAACAAACATTTAGAGGTCTCTAGAAAGTCACCTTTACAGGCCCTCAAGCATTTAGGTGGAATCCTATGACAGCTCCTTTCTCACATGTTATTCAACACATTTCTTTAACAGAGCATCATGTCAAACAATTCTCAGGCCCACTTTCTGGGAAGACAGTAATATTCACTTTTATAGATACCATAAGTTGTTATGTCTTTAAAGAATATTTCATATAAGGTAAATTCTGTGCTTCCACAATTTTGCCTTTGGCCCATTTTCACTCTTAGTATTAACGTTATAAACATAAGGTTGATTTTGTAATATCTCCACTATAGTGAGACTCCCCTTCACCTTGGTACATGACTCTGTCCCTAGCAGTTTATGTATTGTGCCATAATCTGTCTCCATTCTCTTCCCTCCCACTCAGTTTACAGTTTCTCACATGTACTGAGAAAGGTATTGTCTCCTAAAGAATTTCCTACAACACAGGGAAGGAAAAGGGAAATTATATACTGCCATGGATAGTTGTAATTGTAATGAGTATTTCAGTGCCACTTATCTACCTCTCATTATTTGTTTGTACCTTTTCATTATCTGCTGTCACACATGTTTAAAAATGTTAATTTAGTATGCTTTTTTATTCCTGTATGGAAGTACCAACTTGAAAGAGTATATGACACTTTCTGGAGGTGACTTTGATAAAGAAAGATCGAGGTATCTGAAGGCATATCCCTGTTTGGTTTGTTGTTGGGTTTTTTTTAGCATTGCTAAGCCTTACTTTTTGGTGCCTCATCCTTGACTACATGTCCCATCTTCAGCTTAGGAGCTTCCCTATGAAGCCTGTAGGAAGAAGTGCTTCATAAAGGGGGTTAACAGTCTTCAGGTTGCCTGAAAGTCATCTGTGTCTTGGTTCAACCACAGGTTCAAGCCTCAGTCTTGCATTACATGCCTTTTCAGCATACAGATGCACAACCCAGGAGGCCTGGGGGAGGATCTTTGTTAGAGTTTTCAGGCCTCAAGCCCCCTCCTAAAGAATCTACTTTGAAGACAGAGCTCTCACTTTTAAAAAATTGTGACTGTGCCCCATTCTTTTTTTACCAAAAATTGGATGCTTGGAAAAGTGCAGATTTAAAGGAAAAAAAACAAAACAAAACACCCTTCAATCATTCCTTCATTATCATTCACAAATACCATTTTCCAAAGGGATGCACTAACCACAAAAGTGGTTAGTGAAGTTCAGGTATTAAAAGCACCTCTTTGTAGCTTTCTGAAAAATAATTCAGTGTTCATCACAGTGGAAAAGATGGACAGATCTTTACTTCAGGTGATGTAGGTCTCCCTGAAAAGGAGATGAATGACTATGCTGGGTTCTGGTTCTAGGACTAGAAGTGTCTCTAGGAAAAAAGAAAAATACTAAGAAGAAAAAAAAAAACCATGCAAACAAAGAAAGCCAACACATTTTAGAAAAGAGATCACCACTGTGTTCTTTTTTAGCTCTCAGACTGAATGTTCTGAGTGTAAGGAAAGTAGTAAACCTTGACGACCTTTCAGGACAAGAGCTATTAGGTGAAGAGAGAGTGCAGAAGTATGATCTCCTTACATTTTTTCTAGATTTTTGTTTGAGGGGTTTTTTTGCCTCTATTCTGAATGAAAATGGATGTATGTGTAGCCAGTGTTTTGTATGGATCATGGCTGGTGTGGCTTATGCGTGTTTTGTGCATGCCTGCCAGGCTAATTCTTCCCTAGGACTTAGGCAAATGAACACCTATACCCATCCAGACTCATCCAGGTGTAGAGGCCAGAATGATAACAGTGCCTGAATGCAAAGCAGTGAATCTCAAAGTGCCTATAACTTGGACAGGTTCTGGGGGATCATACATTTGGATTTGCAATCCTAAATTTACTTCATTCTCATTTTAAAAAGTGTACATTTCTCATAGTGCTGTATGGACATTTTTTTTTTATCAACTACAGAAGAGCTAGCTGTTAGGAAAAAGTTAATTTATCTCTTTATTATCCTATCATTCTGCTGAATCTCTTCTAGCCTTCTCCCAATTATTCTCTGTTTCTGTGTGTCTATCTGGTTTCCTGCTGTCATATGCAATCCAGTGGCTTTTACGAGAAGAGGTTTGGAGAAAATCTGGCACTCTGTAGTATTTCTTTAAATGAAGGATAAAATTTGTCTCAATTGAAAACCTAAACTGTCCTTTATGTTTGTTATCATATAAATTGTGTATGGTGTTTTTTTCTGAGGTATTTTGTCCTGATTGTTGATGCCTCTTTTATTAAGTTACTGCCTCTACAGAGATGGTACCTCACTCAGAAAATCACACATAAATGAGGTTTGCAAGATATTCCTGGACTAAGGCAACAGAATTATAAGATTAGATTCACCCTTGTAATCTCTGTTTCCTGACAGTTTTGGCAGAACTCAGATTTGCTGGATGTGTTGAATTTACATTTCAGCATGCACTAAGGATAAAATTGGTGATAAAGCTGGAACCCAGAAAGGAAAGTACCACTGAGTACAGGCCAATGCACAGGATGTGGAGGAACTAAGATAGTAAGAAATGCCTTCTTTGATGTAAAGACAATTAAAGAACCTCTAACACCAGTTGTGGTGGATTGACCCTGGCCAGCAGCTATGCACCACACAGCTGTCTGCTCATTCCTTGTCCTCAGCAGGATGAGGGAGAGAATAGGAAGAGCAAAAATCAGAAAACTTATGGATCGAGATGAAGACAATTTAATAGGCAAAGGAAAGAGAGGAAGGGGTGTGTGTGTGTGTGTGGGAAGTGATGCAAAGGCACTCACTCACCACCTCCCACAAGTAGATCAAAGCCCATCCAGCCTCTCAGCAATGACTAGTACACCCAAAAACCCCTCTTCTCAGTTTTTATTGCTGACCATGATGCTATATGGCATGGAATATTCCTTTGGTCAGTTTGGGTCAGCTGTCCAGGTTGTGTCCCCTCCCAGGTTCTTGCCCACCCTCAACCTAGTCACTGCAGAGGCACAGAGGGAAAGAGAAAGCCTTGATGCTGTGCAACTCCTGGTCAGCAATTGCCAGATCACTGGTGTGTTATCAACACTGCTTTAGTCACAAATCCAAAACAGCATCATCCAGGCTGCTATGAAGAAAATTAAATCTATCCCTACCAGATCCAGTACACCAGTCCTTGAAAATAAGCTGAGAAATGAAGAAGGAATGAAGTCTGAAAACCACCTATTCAGTCAAAGAAATTAGAAGATTTGGGATTTTTTGGTTGTTTTTGTTTTGGTGGTTGGTTTTTTTTTTTGATTGCTTGCTTTTCAGTATCTTTGTTACAACTTTTTTCAGCATCAAATAAATTACTATTTTTTATGTTGAAGATCATCAGTGGGGAAAAGCAAAACAAAAGCACAAAAATAAGGCATCAAGCATGCTACGTCACTTTCTAGCGTTCCCTTTATTCTCTGTTTCTATCAGAAATAATGTCAGGACTAACTTCTGATGTCTGACCATTGCTTTAGTATCAGAACTACTGAAAAAGTTATTCTGTACGGGTACCACATTTGGATTGCTGATCACCTCAGATGTGCTTATCAGCACTAAGAATCCCATGGCTCGAGGAATATCTGTGAATGTCCTGTTGATTTATATCTCTGCTCCAGAAGTCATTCCTTTTTTTCTTTTTACAGAAAGAATCTATAGTCCACATCTATAACAAGAAAGTCATAGAAATAGGCAAAGGACCATTTTGTTTAGATCTTATTATAATTTGACCTGTTTTAGATAAATTTATTAAAGCATTAACCTGGCCTTAAATTCTCTAAAAAACTGCTGTGTACAATATATTGTGAGGGCTAGGAGAAATCTACAGAAGATGTCTGCATAATCAGCATAGACTTAAATCTAGATGTGTGTAAATTTACCTAACCCTGATGTAATATCTTAAAAATATCCTTAAGATTATTTCTTCTTTTTATTATGTTAATGGTCAAAACCAATGGAATACCTAAAATACATGAAAATTTATGGGGTTTAATGTAACTGCTGTCATATTTGCAAGGCAAAAATACAAGAAACTCTGTGAAGATTTGAATTTAATTTGCAAAGAGAAGAGAACAAAATTTAGTTCATAAATTCAAGGAACGTTTTACTGAAGTAATTTGCATTACCTAAGTTTTTTTCCATTCTTCATGAAATTCAGGAAAGGTAAAAATTCCTGTGGATATTTGGATAAATGTTGAGGAAAAAAATAATATAAAACTCTGACTGAACTAAACTGTAAAATTACAGAAAACTTGACTAACTTCTGTAACTCATTTTGCTTAATAACAAGCAAATTATTGTCTAGACCTTAATGCTTCAACAGTGAAGCTCTGTTGTTTTAAGTCATTATTTTCCCTGACCATCCGTTATGAACTTTTTGATGCAGTATTCTGCCCTCCTAAAGTCAGCAACAGGGAACTTTTGTCTTAATATCAGCATCTGTTAGTGCAAATTTGGCATCTCGAATCAAAACACCAATGAGACTGTCGTGATGGAGGGAAGACACAGTCACTCAATATGAGTGATCAGCAGACTTCGTTTATTGTACCTTACAGTCACCTTTTATGCCTTGTTATAATTAGCTCATACATATTACAAAAGTTAAGCTCATTATTGGTTAGTTGCCTAAATACCAAGCCCGCCCCTAGTTTCTCTTCTGTAGTTATCTTTTCCCACCTGTAACATTCTTTTCCCACCACGATCTTCCTGTTATTGTGTAACAAGAACAGCCAAGGATAGTGTATTTTTGCTTTACTTCAGATAAGCTGAGAGCGATGTGCATTTTTGTCCAGCCAGCTGGACTATGTCTATGTGAACTTTTTCAGCGAGCCAGTTATCCACATGAGACTTCACAGAGAACTGACTGAGATGGAAGCACAGATTTCCTCTATTAACTCTGCTGTGCTGGATGTAACCCCATGAAACAATAGCTGTAAGGTGTCATTGTCTTAAACTGTCTATAGACCATAGGTGTACGTGAGTAGAGCATATTGGTTCCATGAATAAAGACTGACGTTCTAATGCTGAAGATAACAACAGAACCTTTTTGACATCTGTAGGTCAGAATGATAATTTAGGACTTCAGCATGGCTGTTCCACAACTACACGTATCACATAGTTAAAGGTGTCTTTTTATAGACGTGTGCAGAAATAAGCATGTGGGTTCTGCCTGGAAGGCCATAAAAGAAAGGTTTATTGTATTCAGCATCTCCCCTCACCATCTATTGCCCAAGAAGTATTTACAACAGCCACAATATTTCACTTTTAGAAGTATGAGGTAGTAACTTTCTCCATTTACAAAAACAAACCCAAAGATTAAGATGTTTTAGGAATTGATCTAAGGAAAAGAAAAATACAAGACTTATTTTAGACAGATGCACCTTTGCAGGGCTTCTTTCCAGTTGTTAATGAAAACTGGGAAATTCTGTGTGTATACACTTCTCACTGTTCTGTTACTGTTTGTATGTAAACAAACGCCCAACCCTCTTGCAAAACAGAAGTAAAATATTTTCATGACACAGAAGGTGATGATAGGGTTAATTGAAGTAGATAAGTTGCTCTGAAATCTGAGAGCTCTGAGCTTATAGCATAACAACTTTTTTATTCTTTTATTAAATGGATTGAAGATAGGATGTACTGGAAATCACATAAGCACACGCATTCTTTTAAGATTCTCTGGCTGATTTCTTGACCAGACAGGCCTGGATAAACCCCAGATAAGCATCTGGATGCTTATCCATGCTTATCCAAAGTGAAAAGAACACAGTAAGTTTGAACTGTGCTCTTGAGCCTTCACATGAGGTTTTTATGAATAACACACAATACAGAAGGACCTCAATGCTGCTCACTTCAAGCAGGCCAGAGAAAAAACTTGACTGTTTCTTGATACAAATGAAAAAGGAGTTATCTGTCAAAATAATTGAAACTACAATGAATGATATCCCCTGTATTGTAATGCTCTAAATCTAAAAAAATTCTCATAAACTTTGTAAATAATCCAAATCCCTTTATCCAAGTATAGTGATTATGTCCACTGCAGAAACATTGGCACTTTCAAAATGAAGTGAGGCTTCTGCTTGCTACACTAAATTAAATCAAGGAAAATGTTTCAATTTAAAATTTTTATACAAAACAAAAGCAGTAAAATAAAGTCTGGGGAAGGGGAATGAATTCACTGCTGACTGCCTTGGTCATCTGTCCTCTCTTTTGAGTGGTATGGTTTAACACTGTATCATTTGTTTTACCAACTCATTGTGTTTAACTTACTGACTTTGGTGGGACTAATTTTCTGAATAAAGTCCAGCCATGTGTATATAATGTACATATATAGTTTAGCTCTTTTAGTTAAACTATGACATTCTGAGAGTGTAATCTGAAGAGTAAACATCTCAAAGCATGTGTCATGTGTCATTTTATCTCTAAACACAAGTTCAACTGACTGTTTAAACTAGTTTCAATTGCTGGCACTGTTTGTCCCTGGAAAAAATGCTGGAGATAGGTGGATTATTTGATACAGTAATGTATTCAGTGGTGCTGTTTGTTGACTAGGCAAAATTTCTGATAGCATATCAGAATCCAAGGTACTCATTGACAATGTTCTCCTTTGTTAGGGTAAGAACTGATGAGTTTCCAGGGGCCATAACTATGGAAGGAAGAACTGAAGCCATGTTGGAACTACTTTCACAACCATTCCTCAAAATGCATTTCAAAGTCTGGAGAAAAGAAACCAAGAGACAGTGTCCAAGATCTTAGTATAGCTGAGAATGTGGTGCTTAACTTCCTTCATGCTTTCAAGATTTTTTCTTTTGTACTATTTAATGTACGATAGTGGTTAGCTGACAACTTTACTTCCTCTTCAGGATTACTGTGGCTGTTTGTGTACTTCTTTACTGACATTTTCTCCTGAGCTTCCTGTGGTCTTTCTTTTCACTGGGTGAGTGCTACTGTGCAGAAAAGTCCTGAAGGAACAAATCACCTTTGTGCTCATTACCTAATTTCCTTCCAAAGAGGCTGTAAGTACAGTTATCTTACTCTAAATACTGTTGAAAAGGAATGAAGAATTAAATGCTGTATGAAATGAACTTGATTCTCTTTAATGTTCCTCATTAACTGACCATTAAAAAGAAAATGTGAAAATTGCCTGTTCCAACTTTTCCTTTAGTAAAACAAACATGAACTTCAGTTTGTATGCTACTGGTGAAACTATAATTCAGAATTATATTATAGCTAATAGCTGCGACCTCTGAGGACTTGAAACATCCACTACTGGAAAAACCTAGCAAATTTCTGTTCTCATACTGTAAGGTTGTATTCCAGCTAGGACATGGTAGAGATTAGCTCAAAAATGATCTGCTTTCACTCTGTTGATCTCACAGAGTTGATAGAGTGAAATTATGTTTCCCATAAACAGCTGTGTGACCTTGTGCAATTCTGTCTTTCTGCATCAGATATCCTTGGATTTCCATCTATAAAATAAGAATATAAATTTGGGGTTTTTTTTATAACGAGTTTTGACACATTAAGAATGAAAAAGAACATGTAAGTACAAAGTACTGTTGTTTATGATCATGTATGAATATGAAACTCAGTCTAGTACCTTCCCACCCACCCCACCCCCCCCAATGCCACAGTCAAATAATTTTTTTTTGTTAGTTACAATATAAGAATAATATGTTGGGCATAAAACTTTTCCCAATAAAAAACATTATATGCTTCTTCTGGAAATACACGGTATGTACACCCTGAAAAGAAAATGTTTTCCTAGTGACTATCATTTTAGAACAAATGTCTTTGTCTATCGTGTTTGTTTTTCCCTGAGGAAGAGTTGAAGGTCACATTATTAAAAGTGCTAATAAATTATAATATTTGAGTTAGTTAATTAAACCTGTCAGATGAAAACTTATCTGATACATGGGATTCTATCTTTTTCTGTCTCCACTTAGGTAATTCAGGGAGATGGATTTCAAAGTTAAGAGGAAAATAAATCCAGTTTTGTGTTTGGACTGGAAAAAAATTAAATTAGTAGATTTTTTTCCAGTTGTGTATAACATGACAAGTATATTTTTGACCCTAAACCATTGCAACTATGAACTCAATGTAAATTCTACATTTTTCTTTGTAAAAACATTTGATGACATTGTAATTCATTTTTTCCCCCTGACTTTGTGTCAGACCATAATGGCACTGAACAGCCTCACCTGGAACCCTGGCAGACACTCTTTGTCCATGTGCCAAGGAGCACCATTTCAGTTCAGGACTGGGACTTCAGTCACTGCATGAGGTATGGTGTAGGTGTACCTGTCTTAAGCTGTGCCTCCTTTGGATGTACACTATAGATTTGCCCTGAGACCTGCCTCTGGCCCAGTTCCCTTTTGCTTCTGTTCGAACACCTGGTTCTGGTGCATCACTTGTTTTTTCAAGGGCTATCAATGGTCCCTGCTATTACCACCTTTGCTCTGCCCACAGTTCTCAGACCCATTGGGACTGTGTCCCACTGGTAGAGGCACTGCATGTGGTGGGGTTACCCTGGGCTCATCACTCATTCCCCTTCATGGAGCAGCCCCACTTTTTAGGCCCCACAACACCATAAATCTCATTACTGTTTCCTTAGCTAGACAGTGATGTCACAAGTGGTGTCCCAAAGGCGTTCCTAGGTCATATTCAAGTAGGAATTTATCTCTGGTAGAATTGATCCAGCCAAATGTAGTGCCTGGCAAAAGGTGGTACAGTGTAATGCCTGTATCTGAACTTGTCTCACAGGTTCCTTTTGTAGTCCCTTTATTATGGATATGAATAGTTAACTTCAGGCTGTAAATCATCTGACTGGTTTTGGACACTGCTGTAGCTAGAACCCCTACTTCAGTGGACAGAAAGAGACTGATACAGAAGATGATACCTGTAATTTTAAATATACTCCCAGTCTCTCTGATGGTAGTAGTTTCTCTCCAGTTTCTACAGAAGAAAGCCTGATGTCTTGAAATGGGCTGACAGGAACCTCATGAAGTCCAATAAAGGATAGTGCTCTCACTCTGCTCTATGCCTGCAGTTGCACAGGTTTCCCCCCCACCCCCACTTCTTAAATATACGCTATTCCAGAGGCACTACCACCATCACTGATGGGCTCAGCCTTGGCCAGCAGTGGATCTGTCTTGGGCCAGCTGGCACTGACTCTATCAGACACAGGGGAATCTTCTAGCAGCTCCTCACAGAAGCCAACCCTGTAGCCCACCCCCACTCCCCCCAAAAAAACCCCAAAACAACCAACCCAAAACAAAAATACAAACAACAAAAAACCCCAACACCAAAACCTTGCCACATAAACACAATGCAAGGAAAACAACTTCAAAAAACTACCAAAAAGAGCAACTTTTAAGAGGACAAGACAAAAATATCTTTGTTAACAACAGTCATGTGCACCATACAGTGGATACCAATAGAAATAAGACAAAGATTTCCTTTAACTCCAGTACCACTTGGTGAAGACTCATGGATTGATGGGGTCAGATTTACTTGATTCATATGTTACCTGTGTTTATCAATCTACTTGTACTGACTGAAATGAAAATTAACATGAAAAAAAATGGAAATATAATAATGGAAATGGAAATAAATTTTTAAAGACTGAGTGGAAAACTGAAACGCTGAGAGCTGTTGAAGGTGAAAGCTCCACTATCTGCAATAGAAAATTCTAAAGATTTCAGGATGGAGTTAAAATTTTAATCAGAAGTGCAGATACAAATGTGCTTTTAGTTTACTTGTACTAGTGTAATGCAATAAAACTGAGTGTTATTCATTTAAAGAATTACACCTAGCAATAGTTGTTAGGTAGATTCTGTCTCAACTGCATGCTACTCTGAATCCTGTCCTCTTTAGAGACAATAAATTGTCCAGAGCCTTTTAAAATCATAGATCTTTGCCTGATATCCAGGATTGTGAGTTGGCAAAGTGGAATGTACATTTCTTTTCCAAGAGCATGTTCCTTTGGCAGAAACTTTTCCTGGTCTAAGACCTGAGCATACACTGAGTATGGTCTTTGTAAAAATTACTCCTTTAGACTATGCTTGCGTGACAGGATGCAACAATTTAAAAGCTGGATTACCACATCTAATCCTGTCTCTGAAATGGTGTGTTTGCAGGGAAATAAAAAATTTTAGAAGGGTAGCTTGAGTCTATGACATATGTGGCAGTTAATTTTCTCAGTCACTGAAGGCTATGATGAGGTCTTTACCCAAAGAGTCATAGAATCATAGAATCATCTAGGTTGGAAGAGTCCTTTAAGATCAAAGGAAAAGATTCTTTAAGTCCAACTGCTAACCTAGCACTGCAAGGTCCACTACTAAACCATGTCCCCAAGTTCCTCATCTGCACCTCTTTTAAATACCTCCAGGGATGATGACTCAACCACTTCCCTGGGCAGCCTGTTCCAATGCTTGAGCACCCTTTCGGTGAAGAAATGTTTCCTAATATCCATTCTAAACCTCCCCTGATTCATCTTGAGGCCATTTCTTTTCATCCTATGACTTGTTACTTGGGAAATGAGACCTACTTTCTCCTGGGTACAGCCTCCTTTCAGACAGTTGCAGAGAGTGATAAGGTCCGCCCCAGCCTCTTTTTCTCTAGACCAAATAACTCCGGTTACCTCAGCTGCTTCTCAGAAGACTTGTTCTCTAGACCCTTCACCAACTTTGTTGCCCGTCTCTGGACACACTCCAGCACCTCAATGTCTTTCTTGCAGTGAGGGGCCCAAAACTGAACACAGTGTTCGAGGTGCGGCCTCACCGGTGCAGAGTCCAGGGGGACAATCACTTTCCTTGTCCTGCTGACCACACTGTTCCTGGTACAAGTCAGGATGCTGTTGGCCTTCTTGGCCACCTGGGCACGCTGCTGGCTCATGTTCAGCTGGCTGTCAACCAACACCCACAGTTCTTTTCTGCCTGGCTTCACAGGATGTGAGGCAGAATTGTGGTTTTAATGTGCATTAACTCAGGAGTATCGCAAGTCTCAGGACACATACTTGCATAGCCAGTCTTGCATGCAGGAGGCACCAGGTATGACTGTAGTATATTGTCTACAGTATCTGAAGACTCATTGTTATTGTAGTATCTGTAGCCATCTTTTCCATTTCATAGGAAAATTGTCATTTACTCCAATTGAAATGACATTTTAAAATTTTAAAATTTGCTAACTTATTTGTAGTTTGTGAGTCACATAAATGCTGTTATTTCTTCCTGACCTTGTCAAAACCAAAGATCACGTTTGCATAGAAAGCAATAGAGACACTCAGAATGGCTTTTGCAATGCCGACTGCAATAACCAATGGCTATGTAGCGTATCATAATACACTACTATGAACCATATTTCCCATATTAAATTAAGAGCAAGACTAACACTTTCAGAACAGAAATGAGTAATGTATCATCTCCCTCGCCTTTTTACACTCTCAGGATAAAAAATAGAACTGTGCCTCCTCCAGCTGTCATCTTAGTTATGAACCTGCAAAGAGCTATTATAATATGAAGACTCCCTTTTTTTCTGTTGAATGTAATGCCATCAGTTAGTTGGCTTATGTATGGTGGATATGGGAAAGCTCTTAGTTGTGTGTCTTGTTTTATCTGCTCATCTATTTCTATTTGTTGTGTTACATATGAATGTTCACTTTCATCTCTGTGGTAGAGTGACTTTGATGCTTCTCTTAACTTCAGGTGCCAGGGTGGATCAAAGCTTTTTCCAACAAAAATGTTCATATGAAGTAGCAGAGGGTGACTGATTGACATAAAGCTTATATTGCCAAATTCTGATGCCAGGATGTTATAATAGTCCTATTGACTATACATTTTATTTATGTTTGGTTGTTGGTTTTTTTTAATATATATATCTATACCTATATCTATATCTATATCTATATATATATGAACAAGCAAGCTCTCAGTATCTTAATCAGTGGGTGACTGGAGAAAAATGCTTCTCTTTCTGAGAAGAAAGGGCAAAACATCAGTTTAGGGTTTTTTCCCCTTCATTTTGATTTAAAGATAGGTATGGTAGAGATAAATCTTCTTTGCAAATTACAAGTAAATCTGCTTTTTTTGAGGGGATGATGAAGGTAGAATGAGATGATGAAGCTGATTTTTTTCAGCATGCTGGTTCAGGAAAATTCTGTACTTAAACAAGTGCTTTTTCTAGTCTTTTCAGATTACTTAGCAGGAAGGATTCAAAAACATGTAACATCTCCATTTGTGATAATTCAGCTGTGGTGGGTATGCTGGAAGAGCACTGTGGATGATTAGATGTTTGGAATGACAATCACTTTACACCTATAACTTTGTTTTCTCCCAAAGACAATGAAAACGGTGTTACTCTATTTTGTGTTTTGGGGTTTTTGGGTGGTTTTTCAGTTCCAGTTGATATTACATAATTCTGAAGCTCCTGTTTGCCTGGATTCCTCACAGAGAACAAAAAGGCTCTACCCACCCTATTTCACCTTATCTCAGAATTTTAGAAGATGGTTGTTTGCATAGCACTAGGAGCAGAGAAAAAAAATGACCTGTAGCCTTCTGAAGTATACAGGAGTCTATCCATTTATTTCAGTGGGGTTTTGATAAAGCAACATGATATAATCAAGCCAACATTTCCTTTTTTTTTAGGACCCTTTGAAAGTTCATCTTTTAATTTTGTTTTTAAAGTCCCTAATACTAGGAGGATATTATCTGTGTGAGAGTCAAAGACATATGAGCAGTAAGGAGAATCAAAACATAACTAGCCTTCCAGTGCTATGTCTATGATGCAGAGTCATTGCTGCACATGGTTTTAAAAGGAAATCACTGCAGTGTAGTTCAGGGCTTTAGTGAGGTGAAGGCTTTTAATCTTTCTTCCTAAATTGGTGAAATCCAAATTCAATGCAAACTCATTACAGCTCTTGCACACAGTAGAAATGAATGCAGACAAAGCTTAGACACTGATTTTTTGTGTTCTGTAGCCTGATAGAAAAGATGGATGACATTTTTATTCGGGCAAGACTCAAGAAGAGCCCTTGGGGGAAAAAAAAGGATAGAAGTTACCATTCTTGTGTATATCCAGCATTGAGATCTGAGATCAATGGAATTTTCTAAGTGAGCAATACTGTGGGATTAAACACTTACTTCATGTCTTTCAGTGGAATGAAGTAATTTTAAAAGGAGTCGGTAATTTCTTTAGTCCAAATAATTTATGAAAGAGCAATACAGTATGATTCTTCAAGACATAAAATGGTACCTTCTGTGAAACAGAAAATATTATCCTCCTCAACAACCATCCAGGTACTGCATTTTTCATTCTTTTCAGGAATATTACATCTTTTGTGGGGTATTAGTAGCTCAGTTCAGTGTGCAAAATTCTATGTTTGACAATACATAAACAGTTTGATATTGACAATTTGCAACTTCTAACACATTTTATCCATTCCTTTGCTAGTATATCTAAATCATTTATAAGTAGACAATCTACAGTATATATGATGTTCTCAGTGTTCACTCTTTTTGCTGTTTGTTATTCTAGGTGTGAAATTTGTCACCTAAGTCACTGGTTCGATTTCTAGTTTCTGCTGTGTTACTGTTGTTATTACTTTTTTTTCTTCATTTCTGAAGAAGATTGCAGTATGACCTTATTAACTGCGTGGAAGATTTCAGGGTAGGTCATGTAATTAAAAGGATAATCACACCCTTTACAAGTTTATAACTCCTCCTTTTATTTCTTTTTTAATTTGTGCTGACTCCTTTTCATATCTGTTTTACAATGTGCTATATGTCATTCTGAACACTGTCGTATATGATTAGTCAGTATGATCTATAGTTAAGTTTTCATCAAAATGCTTGTCTGATCCAAATAAGTATTTATTCTATTTCTTCTATTTTTTATTTGGGTTTTTTTGTTTGTTTGTTTTTTTTTTAATGGAGTTTATTCTAGCTCCTCCAGACATGGTTTAATTTTCTGGTTTATGGAATCAATTTGTCATGAAGAACAGAAACAGGTGAAAGAGCAGGTCATCAATTGCTGTTGTGTATGGGGCTGGATAACACTGAAATTGCTTTGAATTAGAACTCAGTGTTTACTGGTAGGGAAGAGAGAGACCTATTATATACAGCAATTTTCAGTCATTGAGTTATAGCTGGAGCACATAGAAATACTAGCCTGACTATACTTAGTTATTGATAGACAGTAGTAACTAAAGCTGGAATAACCCAATGATAACCTCAGGCATCCCTCTACCTTTACCCTTTATTTTAGAGCACAACCAGTCTGTACTTCCTTTTTTTCCCTAAAGTCCTTTTTTTTTTTTTTTTTTTTAAGGCCTGGGCTTGAATTTCTGAACTAGTACTTGAGTTTCTGAACTAGTAGATATTGGCAGCACTTGTCCACTGAGGGCAGCACTATAAGGAACTGATTCATATGGTGCAGATAGTAGGTGCAAGCTACAAAATCCTTATGGATTGTACTGCTAGTAAGCTGCTGGGCAGCTGCTGAAGAAAGACAGTCAGATGATTTTCCTGAAAGTGCTATCCAACTCCTACAATTACAGCCCAGGGGAAAAAGAATCATGTTTTAAATGTAACTCAAAGGTTTGGAGTTGGATTTGTTGTAGTTAGACAGTACTTTATTTTCTCTTCATAACACAGTCATGACATTAAAAATTAATAATAGTTAATAACAATTACTTCGTGTATACTTCAGCTTTTGGAGTGAATAACAGTATGTTAAAATAGTGTCTCCCTCTCAGCCCCTTTACAGAAGAGTACAGGAGATGAATAGCTTACAGCTTTCTAACTTCAAGCTGATGCTTTTATTGATTCAGAGGATCACATAGTTCAGAATTAACTCCCTGGAAATAAACAAGCCTGGTTTCATTGTTGGTTTTTTTCTTTTCTTTTTTTCTTCTTTTTTTTTTTTTTTTAGTGGAATTCAGATAGGAGAAAAAAGTACTTTTGTTATGGGAAATAGTCTTTGGCAAATACATGTAGAACTGAGGTTAGTTGTGGCATGAAGTTGCATCTCATGATATTGAAAGAAAAAAATCTTGGTGTCTTCTGAACTTGTGTACTCAAAATGAAAGAAACAATAGTTTGATGCCTCCTGACAGTTTTTTCCCTTGTGGCCACAGAAGGTGGCTGGAAGATAGAAAACAAGAAGGGACAGTGGTCCAGTTTTTACGTTTTCCTATATAATAGTATAGGACCAAAAACAGCTCCATGAGTTTTCTGGATTGCATTAATGATAACCTGATACAGCCCTGGAGAGGAGTCCAGAAGAACTAATTGATATTGAGGGTTTATCTCCTCCAAGGTGAAAAATGGTTAATGCTGTTGAGCAGGTGTCGCGGTTTGACCCCAGCCAGCAACCAAGCACTGCATAGCCGCTCGCTCATTCCCCCCACAGTGGGATGGGGGAAAGGATCAGAAGAGTAAAAGTGAGAAAACTCATGTGTTGAGGTAAAGACAGTTTAACATCAAGGCAAAAGCTGCACACACACACAAGTAAAGCAAAGCAAGGAATTAATTTGCTACTTTGCATCCACAGGCAGGTGCTCAGCCCTGTCCAGGAAAGCAGGGCTCCATCACACATAACAGTTACTTGGGAAGAGAAGCAACATAAAGCAGAATATCCCTCCTCTTCCTTCTTCTTCCTCCAGGTTTATGTGCTGAGCATGACATCCCATGGTATGGAATATCCCTTTGGCTAGTTCAGGTCATCTGTCCTGGCTGTGTCCCCCTGTGTCCCCTCCCAGTTTCCCGTGCCCCTCCAGCCCTCTCAGTGGCAGGGCCTGAGAAACTGAAAAATCCTTCACCCAGCAACAACCAAAACCATCAGTGTGCTGTCAGCATTGTTCTCACATCAAATCCAAGCCACAGCACTGCACCAGCTACTTGGAAGAAGATTAACTCTGTCCCTGCTGAAACCAGGGGAGAAGGACTGGCAGCAGTAGACCTGCATGGATTAGCAAGGAAATGCTAACTAAACTCAGACATGAATAAGAAGCATACAAGAGGTAGAAGCAAGGACAGGTGACCTGTGAAGAACAGAGAGACCCTGTCTAAACATGAAAGAATCAGGCTATGAAAGCCAAAGTTAGGCTTACCTGGAGCTACATTTGGTAAAGGACATAAAGGCCACTAAGAAAAGCTTCTACAGGTACCTCAGCAGCAAAAGGATGACTAAGGGAAATATGAGCCCACTGCTGAATGGGGTAAAGGGCCTGATGACAAAGGGCATGGAAAAGTCTGAGGTACTCAAAGTCTTCTTCATCTTGGTCTTTATTAGTGATGTGCACGGAGTGGTGCACTTTGCTCTTAAGAGAAGCAGCAATCTGTTTATTGGTACAAACCAGGAATTTAACAAACCTTAATAGTAAATCTGACAGTGGTTTAATGAGATTCAATGACAAGGTGCACTTAATTATTTACTGCACAGAGGACAGGGTCAGACAAAACTGTCTGGGAGACCCTCCTGTTGAGTCATGAGGCTCAGAAAGGACCCCCTTGTGCCCTGAACTCCTTCTCAGAGGGGATTTTAGGTGTGGCTGGGTCCAGACTTAGTCTCAGACTTGGTCAATGGTTTATATTTAAAGGGTTAAATGTGCACTAGCAATCCTTTATACCCCTTTGCTAAGATTTCAAAGTTTAGCATGCTATTAATTGCTTACTGAGAACGTGTTGCAGCAAGGAATCTCTCAGCCTCCAGGAGTAAATTTGAGAGGTGTCCCTGCTCAGGGGAGATCCTGTCATGCAGCCCACTGCTGTGCAGGAATGGTCAACAGGCCCCGGGCTGTCCACTATTTATGGAGTAAGGCAATTGACTCACTGTCATATTTGCATACCAAGTACAGAAGTTAGTTTCTTTCAAACTTGGCTTGAGTTGGACCTTGACCAGCACTGTTAGATGGGAGCATTGTCCAAATTAACCCTTGGCTATTGTGGTGTTATGTCTCCACTTTGAGTCAGATACAACCACCATGACCAGATGCATCCATTACGACCTACTGCCACTGGTGGTTTTCACTTAAGCCACGGAAACAAAGGTCAGGATGGGGCTAGGGGTAGCACACTGCCAACTAGTAAAAATGGTCTTCAGGAATCTCAGGTCCCTGAGAGCAGTGTGAAAGTCCAGAGCAAAGATGACTTACCCTCATTGTGGAGACAGGTTAGGGAGCATTTAAACAAATTAGATGCACAGAAGTTCATCGGACTGATGAATGCACTCACAAGTGCTGAGGGAGCTGACTGATGTCAATGCAAGGCCACTCTTGATTGACTTTGTAAGGTCATGAAAATTGGGGAAGGTTCCTGAGGCCTATAAGAAAGCAAAAATTACTCTTGTTCTTAAGAAGAACAAAAAGGAAAGGGAGGTGGTGATCTTTCCCCTCTGACCAGCCCTGATGAGACACATCCTAGAACGCTGGTTCCTGTTCTGGGTTCCTCAGTGCAAGACAAACATAGACTGAAGCAAGTCCAGTAAACAGCGACAAATGTGCTGAAGGGAACTGAACCTCTAATGTACAAGGAGAGGCTGAGCAAGCTGGGATTGCTCAGCCTGGAAAAGAGACGGCTCAGACAGGATCTTATGATTTTTATAACTGCATGATGGGGAAAAGTAAATAAGATAGAGCCAGACTGTTTTCAGTAGTACCTAGTGTGGCTTTAATTTTGTCCTTGTTTCTCACTATCCAAATCCACTTAAATTAGCATTAAATTAAACTGATTTTTCCTAAGTCAAATCTGTTTTGTCCATGATAGTAGCTGTTATGTCATCTCCCTGTCTTTATCTTGACCTTCAATGTGCTTCTTAACCTTATTTTCTCCCTCTGTCCTGTTGAAAGGAATGATTGGATGGGTGTCCAACAGCTGACCAAGTTCAATGCACTACAGGTACAATTATAGAATCAGAATCACAGAATGACCCAGGTTGGAAGGGACCTTGAGACATCATCCGGTACAAACTTCTGTGGGAAGGGGAGCCTAGATGAGATTATCTAGAACCTGGTCAAACTGCATCTTGAAAACCTTTAGTAATGGGGAAGCTATCACATCCCTCAGGAAGTTGTTCCAGTGAGTTATTGTTCTGTGTACATTTCTTTCCCATATCAAGATGAAGATACAGTGGAGCATCTTAAATGGGATTGCCACCTATACTTAGCGACATGACTCCTGCACCCACTGAATGTTTGAGGACAGTAGGTTATACATACTTCTGAGCATTTCTCCAAAAGGAGATTAAAATCTATTCCCAAACCAGATCCTTATTTTTACAGTTTGTTTAGCTGGATGAGTAATATTGTATAACCTTGAGGACATCAGTTTTAAGCTTCACCCCACAGGCTGTGCACACACTGGACTTTCTGTGCATTTGGTAACTGTAATTGTTTGCATAGGTTAGGTAGAAGCATATTTTTTTCATTTTCTTGTTCATGCTTAGGATGCTTCAGCATTGGCTACTGTTAGAGATAAAATACTGGAATAATGTGAGTACTGGACTGCAACATGAATTGTGACTGATGAAAGAAGTTGAGATTGTTTGCCAAGTACTGTTAAGGATTTTTCTTCAAACCTTCCTTCCATGAAACAATGCCATCACTCTGCTTTCATATGGTGCTTCTTTTAGTGTAGTTATGACCATCCAGATGGGAAAATAGAAATATCCACTCTTCCTACCACTGAGTATCAGAAAAATCAGAAGAAAGTTACAAAAAATCAGAGAAAGCAGAGCAATACTATGCAGCTTCCTTTAAAGAACAAAAAGCCAGTTTAACGGAAACAGAAATCACAGCAAATAGAGTCCTCATTATTCATTTAATTGTAATGACATTCTGAAGATTACATATTCAATGTGTGTTAATACACCCTGGAATCTCACCAAGAGTAACGGATGGACATATTTCCCTTGATAAATAAAAATTATTTCTAACAGCATAAAGATGTTAACTTCATATAACAAGATTGATTATAACCAATTGTTCTTGGAAATACTGACAAATTTATTGCATTGAGTTAATTCTTCTTCAACTAACTATAAAAGGTAGGATAATATTTAGTGAAACCTTCTGGTAACTTCAGTAATTTACAATCAGTGAATTAATCATAAAAGTTACATGAAACACTAAGAATATGGCCAGAAAGTCCCAAGCTGAGGGCAAAAGTAATCCTTGATTTTGGAAATGTTTTTGTCAGTGTAGTCAAGGATAATAAATTCCACCTTTCTTCTTATTTTCTCTTCTTTGTTGTTATTTGCTTTTTACTTTTCACTGCTTTTCCTTTTTTTAAAACCTTCTTTGTTTTTAAGATTCTGAAGGCAAACTAGTACTACATATTGCTTTCCAGTATTTAGCCTCTCCAGTATTACTGGGAAGCACCCACTCAGAATTTACCTCCTCCCTCCCCTGCTGTCTAACAACATCCTATTTTGGCCTCTTGTCTTATAAGTTTGATCAGAATCTTTGTGCAGACCAAGCTTATCTTTTTGTTCTGTACTTTTATCACACCTAGCACAATGGCTTCAAAGTGCTATTACAACAAACTTACCATTAACCCTTTCTTCTGTCTCCTGTGCTCCTCAAACACCTTTACAGCTTTTAAAATGCTTCTCTCTTCATTCAGTCTTCTGTTGACTATGTCAATGTGGCTAAATAACAGATAGAGACCAATTCTTGACTCTGAAACCAAGCAATTAAGACTGACTTGCATCCACACTGTTTAGGATTAGCTCCTTTTTAACAGATTTGTCTTCTAGAAAGCCATTTGGAGTGGTGTAATACATAGCCAGGGAGCAAGATAACAATTAAGCAATGTAGATGAGCAGGGATCCAATGTTTAAGGCTACTCTCTAGCAATGTAGTGTCTATTTGTCGGTAATGTGATCTAATGTTCAGATAAGGATAGGACTATTTTTAATGTCCTGCTCCCCTTCTCACTTCAGAAGTGAGCTCCCTCATATGACGCCGAAAGTCCTGAAATGACAAAAGGTAACAGAGTGCAGAAGAAACATGTCTGACAGCTAATCCATTAAGTTCTGTGTGGTCTCTTTAAAGAAATAACAATGAGATTGTGATTAATTTTAATAAAATGTGTGCATAATATAAACTTTCTAAGAGGTACCATCTGCAAAGTAGCATAGCAGTCTGATGGCCTGGAAATATCTCTCCAAAGAGAAGAAAGATCACTTTATTTGCAATTAGTGAGTCCTAAAAGCCCACACTGAAGAATTTGTTTGCATTTAAAGTGAAAAACTTTTAGCTATTGCAGCCATATTTATGAAAGAGATTTCCATTACTCAAACTGTCTTCCTAATGGATTATAAAACACCAAAGAAAGAGTGAAGAAAAAAGCAGAATAAATGGAAAAAAAGAAAAAAAGTGCAGTCTACATTGAACAGAGAGATGATCCGGCCCTATTAAGGTAAAAGCAAGTTACCCAGATGCTAAGTTATGTGAGATACTGAAACAGCTAAAATGACCCTTAGTGTTGAGTTTATCTAAAGGGTTTGGGGGTTTTTGTTTCTTTTTTATTGTTATTAGTTTGTTTTCCATCATGAGAACCTTATTTCTGATTTTGTCACCATGACCTTAACCCTTCTATTTGCTAGATTCAAGCTTTTTTTTTTTTTTTTCCCTTGAACTTTATCTAGTGTTTACACAAAATGCAGGGGAATCTGCTAAGTACAAAGCAGACTGGGTCTCAATGAAAAACAGACTAACAAAACTGCATTGTGCATAACACTAGCCAGAGAAAAATTCTGTGATCTTGCAAATTGAGGTGTGTTTCCTCACAAACTGCAAGGATCAGCTGGTGCCAGACGTTGAGAAAATACATCTGGAAAGTGTAAACCAGTGTGGTTCTGGAAAGGAACAAGGGATGATAGTATATGATAGCACTTTAACCAATATTCCTACACAGCCTGTGTTTTTACCTCTCATTTTAAATCTTGAATGTAATACTTTAGGCATAGTCACTAGCCAGTTTTCTCCCTCCTTTCTTACACTTCCTGTATATTCCCCTAACCTGTTTCCTTTCTGAATGCTTCTGGTAGGCTGTTTGCCTTCCTACATATTTCTGCTGAAAAGCCTTATTTTAAGACTGTCTTCCTCTTGGGTTCTCATCTCACTCTCCTTCCTTTTGTCTTCAAGATCGCAAGTATGCTCCTAGTCCTACAGCCTGGATTTGCCTTTCCATAAATCCCATTCAATCTAGTTTTATTTGCAAATCCTGGAAACCACTCTCACAAGTTTCAATATTGGTATCTTCCTGGTAAACTCTGGGACTTGGGGTGGCAGCTGTAAAATATTGCCTGAGGGGGGAAAAGTAGTTCCTGAATTGTGTCATATAGCCAGAAGCCTTTGGTTTAGGGCAACAAATACAAGAAGAGGAACAATTTTCACCTCAGGGTGGCTATTTTTAATTCAATTTCCTCCCACTAGGCGTAGGGGAATATTTGGTATAGCACATGCCTTTGTTTTATTTTTCATGGAGGCAGGCTGATATCTACTCTTTCATCCCTGCAGAGATTATTGTTATAGAAGGGGGAATAAATTAGGGGTTTTTTCCTTTTTTCCTTTTTTCTTTTCTTTTTTCTTTTCTTTTTGTGTATGTCTGCTTTTATCATATTTTATTTTCCTCTTCTGTTGAAAGATGCACTCCCATCAACAGAACAGTAGTCTGAGGAGAACAGGGGCTACTGGAGGATAACTTGTTCCTTATCATTTATGTTGTAGTCAAGGCAGATGGAATATCTTGAATATCTTTTCTTGTGTGGGGAACTGGTACTTGGAGTAGGAAACACCAAAATATTGTCACTGAATATAGGCAGATGATTGCTAGTACTCTGATATTTTAAAGCATGACAATTTGGGAAAATTTGTCTGTACAACATCAGAATTTGGCATGTGTTTATAACACACTATATATTTCTCACAAGCAGTTAATTCTGTTCTGGAAGTATAGCTTTTTATCTTAATTTTTATCTCATGTTAGGCTGTGATCCCAAAGCGATGACAACACAGACTAAATAATTTTAATGAAAGAAAGATATTCTCTTTTTCAAATGCAATCAATCTTTGCTGACTGAGAAGCTTCAATCAAGACAAGTACTGTCAAGAAAAGAGATTGCTTTTGCAAAAAATAAGTCATGTGACAGACATCAGTGATCATCCACTAGAACTGACCATAGAGTGGCTTGTCAAAGGTGTTCTAAGATTACTAAAGGACAGACTCTAATTTACCCACCTTTTCAAGTAACAGGAGTAGTTTAGGCTTGATGCATCCTTAGGAGTCTAATGTGACTATTTTGCCTTCCTTAGCAAAGACACACCTACAAGGAAAACTTCTGAGGGAGAGGAGCAAGAGTAAAGGGCACTGAACTTTAGAAAATCAGTCTATTGTTCAAGCAATGTTCCATTCCTTCTGCCTACTTTTGTTAAATAAAATTACAATATGCGTGGAAAAACCTACCACGACCAGAAAGTCACTAAATCATTAGTGAGATTCTGAGAAAGACGTTCAGCTAAGCTACTCAGGAGTTTGAGGAGGAAGGTTCATTTATTTGAGATAAACAGAAGCAGCTTTTCAATCGTAAAATGGATTTAGACACAGACTCTATATCCCCAGAGAGTGCCTTGAAAATAGGAGGTATGGTCAGCACTGGTCCTAGTACAAACTTCAAAAAACTCAAAACCATGAGGCATTGCAAAAATTGGATATTCCAGAAACAGTTTGAGAGTTGGAATACTGATATTCTGTTTCTTTGCCTCAGAGAAGCAAGAGTAGATAGATTTGAAGGCTGGTTTGTCACAATAAGCTGGGCAAAAAAGAAGAGAATGTTGATTTCCCTGTCCAGACTTTTTAGATGTTTATGTCTGTTTTCAGGGTATGTAATGTAGGCTAATTTAGTATAAAAAGAGACTACATGTTGCCGCTCTGGGAAGTAGCAAAATATCTTGAATGAAATATGTATAGAATAGTTTTGGGTTTCTTTTAATTCTTTCTAAATATAATTTGAGCACAAATCATTCATTTTAAATGCACATGAAGTAAATTACAAATGCAGTTGTAAACCAGTTTGTAATACATTTGGGTTGGTATTTCTGACTATAAGAAATACACCACCCACTGATAAAACGCTGAAGTGGACTGATGGACTAACATCTGTAATTCCTATGCCATCAAGCAGGAGGAACTGTGCATTGATTCTAACACTATGTGTACTCATTAAGTTCAGGGATTGTACAGTATGTGCAATTGTTTTTAGATCTAATACAACTCAGAGAATAATTATATAATTTACAAACAGAGAAGCATTCCAGTTTCTCTAGAAGTTCATCTGGCTGTGCACAGGCTTAGAATATACGTATGTTATTAGTTACACAAGCATTTTATATGTAATTAGTGTCATAAAATTTGAAGTGTTACAGAACATTTATGACAGCTGTGGAGAAGAGTACAGACGTAGGGTGAAAATACAGATAGCCACCAAACACAAAAGTCTCATGCTCTGTGAAGTAATGTAAGCTTTTTCAAGATATTTTCAAGAAAAAAAAGTAACAAAATATAAATTTTCATTATTTGCCTTTTACTAATTAGCTGAGATAAAACCAATACTTATTTAACTCTCTCTGAAAATTTACACATGTACTGTAAATTACAGTTTGGCAACACTGCAAAATGAACTTAATTGTTTTCAGTGGAAAACTGTGATATATTATGGCATTACCCATTTTATCTGTAGAATTGTATGCCTGCTGACATTTCAGGTATAAAACACTTATTTTCAGTGGTAAATTGTTTCAGAAAAACAATTAATCAGCTGAGCTCAAATCTTATCTTACATCTCAAATCCAAATCCACAAGTTTTTTGGGTATTTGTTGTTTGGAGGGTATTTTTAATTTTGAATAAATTCCTTTATCTTTCACCTAGATTTTCATTCCTAATAGGCACTGTGTCCTTGTCAAAATCAGTCTTTGATTCTGAAGTGTTTTGGCCATATCTCACGGATTGGTACTAAGTAACATAAATTCAGTTTCTTCTCAGAATGATGCAGAAGCGAAGGCAAAGTTCAGAAAAGAAAGTGACAGACTGAAAACCTTTCTCTCATGGGATTCTTTCAAACTGGCTGCCTGGAGATGATGCATTATAGGCAGTGCTGGTGAAGTTCCTTAAGGCATCCATAGGGAGGAATCCATAAGGGAGGAAAACATAGGGATCGGACTGTCAAGGATATGGCCTAGTAACCTCCTTCTGGGGTTACTGGTTGACCCTGAAGGTGCAGACCCTTTGCCTAGGATGCGCCCCTTGAGACTTAGCATTTGGCCACAATATCTTCCAAAATTCAGTCCTGTCTCCAGATACTTTCTCTGCAGATTGATCATGGAATTCCAGAATGTTGCTAATGATCTTGTGTTTTCTGAGCCAGATACAGTATTAATAATTTTATGTTTAGTAAATATTGAAGGCCTCTCCCTCCATTTATTTACTTAATATTTTAAACCCATATCCATCATCCATATAATCCTGTGGCAAGGAGTTTCTCAGTGTGATACGTGGAAAAAGTCGCTTAATTTTGCCTGGAATATGATGCTGCGTAATTTCACCTGGTATCCCTAGTTTTCAGGTGCTGGGAATGATGGTTGTTTTCCATTCACTTTTAGTCACAGGTTGTATAGGTTATGAAGAACAGTTATGTTTGCCTCAATCTTTTTGTGAGGGTTCTATGTGCTCCATTTGGTAACATACCTCACTACACACAGAAATGTGAAATAAATCTATATTAGTTTTTTATTATGGTATTGCATGTACAGTGACAACACTTGAATCTGTTATTGTTCTGCATTTTCACTCTTTGTCACTGAATTTGCTACTGTGAGGTTATTTGATTGCCTGCCTTGTGTCCTCCATTATAGCTTTTCCAAAATAGGCTGTACTCGGTCCTTTCAGACCCATTTACACTATTATCAACATATGCTTAGGTGTGCATTCCCTAATACAGATTTTCAGATCTTTGTTTTATTGCTTGCATTAAAGCAAAAATACATTCCCATGGAAAATGGGGACACATTCTCTGTCTTCATTTTGCTGTTTACACAGAGCAAGCTCCTTTAGGGACATTCTCCTACATACAATGAAGCATAAAAATGCCTAAGCAAGCTGATCAAGGTCCATAATAGGATGCAGAACAGCAGTATCTTTTGGGAAAGGACATTTCTATGATCAAGAAATAATGATACAAGATCCTATCTCCTATGTGCTATCTGTTTTCCAGGTCTAAACTTGTATTTCTGCTAGATGTTGTAGGATGCAGTTGTACCTCCCTCAACCTTTATCAATGTAAATCTTTCTGTGCTGTATTCCATTGCACTGGACAGACAGGTCTTTACTGCTACCATATAAATAATTTTTATACCTCTTGGATCATTTTAATTGTTTTTCTGTGCCATTTTGATTCTATTTTAATTCAACATAGGGAATTTTACATGGAGGTACCTTGAAAATTGGTTCTATAGACTTGGTCATCTCTAGTGGTCCTCTTCCGACATCACAGGGTTGTGCTTCCTATATTGGTGGCTTCAGTTCTATTTAGGCCTCAGAATGCCATTATTTAATACTATCTGGGAAAAAATTTCATATGATCCATTGCTTCTGATCCTCACTTTTTAAATTTTTTTAAACTTTGAGGAGATAAAAAGTAAAAAAATTAATCATGGAACTTGGACAAAAATATAATGAGAAACAGGCAGAAAAAGATACTGGGATGAAAAAAACCCACCCAAACAACAAACAAAAAGAATTCGTATTCCTTAAATCAAGTTCCAATGAAACCATAGGTTAATATTCCTCTGCTTAGACATGGATATCCCTTGAAAACATGATTTTTCCATCCATCGCTGGTTTCAGATTCATAGTTAGGCCAGAATCAGGTTTAATTTGCATTATAGGATCTCTCCTGGAGAAAAAAATCAAAAATTTCCAAATTATCTTTTTTGGTCTATGTAGCTGAAATGTGATAACACTATTAAAGCTCTTTGCATCTTCAAAGTACTTCAAAATGCTTAGCTTTGTGGCATCAAAAAATGTTAGTTCCATTTTACACATAGGCTAGAAAAGTTGGCAAGCCTGTGGAGCAAGGCATTCCCAGAGCTGGCAACAAATCCCAGCAGTCACAGCTGTCACTCCTAGGCTTAGATCACTCTGCCTCTCTTCAGTGTTTAAATAACATGATAGACCTTTACTATTCCTGAATAATTCTGTTTGTCACTAGATAATTTGTCTCATGAGGCCAGGGGAAAAAAAAAAAAAAGAGAACAGTAAAGAAGAAGAAAGCAAAGGTGATTTCATAGTCCCATCACTCAATAAGCTGTTTTAGGGCTGCTGCCAAGGGCAATATAGAGGCATGGGTTAGTCCCATAGGCGGGAATGACTATAAACATATATGATTATACATATTCATTTCAATTAGTTACGGGCTCATAAGAGTTGGAGACTAAAACCCCCTTCTATATTAATACCCTTTAATGTTGTACCTGAAAGCTGGGTTGCATCTAATAAAGACATATTTGTAACTTTAAAACACACTTCAGAGAAATTTGGTAAAACTGTCAGTGTTCGCCCAGCTGGGTTTTTCAGTACATTCAGTGGGAGCTTCATCACCGGCTACTGAGGTAGAACACTTTGACTGAATTTAAACAGCTTGTCCTACAACTGACTGGGACCTTGGCTGTTTGTACAAATGCTGATAAAATGACAATTGCAATTTTAAGGTGCCTTTTGGTTTCAGTATTTGTTAAGAACTCATTTTAACAGCTCATTGTAAAACCTCTAACTTTTGTTGCAAGAAATAAATAAAAAGTTGGTTTTGTACTCCTTCATTTTTTATAATACTTGCTGACATTTACTTGTCTTTCCTTTTACATACAGAGACATCCCTGCATATAGAAATGGCTTCATTAAAATAAAAAATATAGTAACCTATGATGTTTAAAAAATAAAATAACTTTACAAAACCCCAAACCAGCAGTGCCTAATTAGTATCAGAGTAGTAAGAAGGGCTCCTTTCACTAAGAAGTATGTTGAAATGAAATGTTCAGAAATGTGAAATTTTTGTGTTTCAAGCTGAACAAAATGTATGCCTTTTTATACCTAAGTATGTTCACACAGAAGAATTTCTAACTTGTTAAACACACGGTGCTCAGGGATGTATGGGATGGACTGAAGGTGCTTGCTCTGCAGAAGGGTTCACTGTAACTTTGACCAATATATGATGCAAATGTACATAAAATCTCTAAAATACATAGGCACACATACATATTACTTTATGAAGAATTGAAATATAACTACATAATCTATCAAAAACCCTAAAGGCAGCGTATAACCTTAGAAATCACAATATAATGAGAATTTAAAAAGAAAACAACATAGGGCAGTGGGGAATAAAAGAAATTAAAAAATCACTTAATCTAGTATCCATGGGAATTAAAGGCAGTGGAAGAAAGAAAAGTATGCAACATGGAAACTTCACAAAATAAACACTTTAAAGTGCTGAATCAATAAAACCCAAGTATTAATGCAGATAAGACACTAGCATTAATATTTGAAGGAAGTCATAGGCATTTACAGGACTCATTGAATGCAAAGAAATTTATTCAATTTCAGAGACTTTTAGAATTGTTTGCAGAACTGTCTCTAAGATTCCTAGGAACTCTACTGGTTTTTAAGGCTGTTGTACTCTGAACAACCTTTTAATATTAACAACTTGGTGTTTATTTATTTACGCTATTGAGAAACTCAGAAAAATCACATACATTAATTTAAACTTAGCATTTTTTTTCAACATAACTAAATGTCTTCCTTAATGTAGTTGGTTGATCTTACACAGATTTCTCTTTCTTTTCCTCTAATAAAATATTAAACCTGATTGCTTTCTAAGACAAGTTACTGCAGTATTGTAATTGAGGTGTTTATAAACATTTAGAGTTCCTAAGTGTAACATTATCCTCTATAATAATTTGTTGATTGAGCTGGCAGAAGACAATGGCTTTTGATTAGCTGGTGCTGTCTTGTTAATATGTATTGTTCTGTTTCTCCATTTTGTTTCCACTTCTGCCTGTACATTCAGAGTGGGGGCACAATTTATTTTTCATTATTATTGGTTCTGCATGATTTTACATAATTGCAGTCATTCTTAGACTTCTTCCAAAGTTCTCAGCCCATGATTACCAATGACCTATTTACTTCCGTCAGTGTGATCAGCAGTCACCTGAAATCAACAATTCCAACTTAATTAAACATATTTTAGACATGACACTGGAAGTATCTAGATTTCTTGTAAACAATAGAGAACACTAAACCCAATGCCACCTCTTGGCTTCTCAGCAGGGCAGGATTAAATTTAATTTTGGGCTTTGCTGCCCCAAGCATGTAGACAAACAACAGTTCTCATGAGAAGCAGAATGTCTAGAATAGTAAGGTAGGGCAGGGAAGCATTGACTTGCTGCTTCTACCTAGATGAAAGGAGAACAGATATGGAAAGCTCACTTTAGTGGGTGTACTTGTTTTGACTGTTACTGATTGCTTCTCCAGGCACTCCAATATCGTCCTCAGCAGGAAGGAGCAGCTTTGATTTTCCAGGGATTTAATACAGGCAGAATAAGCAGCATCATTACAGCCATATGCAACAGTCTTCTTCTGGGCATCTGCGTGGTTTGGTAATATCAGAAGCCAGCCATAACTGAATCCCTCTCTGGTCTACCCTCAGCTGAAGGACTTGCAGCATTATTTATTTAATTGTTTTCCCAGGATTTTATGCTAATGCTTTAATGTGTTGGGGTTTTGTTTCTTTGGTTGGCTGGGTTTAAACCAACAAAAACTTGCTCTTCAAGCTTGATTGCTTACAGAGCTTTCCCTTTCCCCTGTCCTGGCTGGAGCTCTTTCTGGGTACCTCTTCCATCCCCTTTGTAATGTGAGGTGGAGATAACTGGACACAATACCACCCAGTGGGATTTAGTAATTCTTTTTAAGACACCCAGTTAATCCAATGGTGAAATGACTCTACAGAACATTGTATGTCTGTGTCTAATGTGCCAGGATCCCTAACAGAGATTAAGTATCTGCATTCAAAAAGGATTTGAAAAGCAATTTCTGAAAACTAGGCCGCTGCAATTATTTAATTCAGCTAACACTGTAGACATCATTATTATTATTATTATTATTATTATTATTAATAATAATAATAATAATAATGATAATAATAAACAACGATGAAGTAATTTTAAAGTATTTTTAACCAGGAGGAAGCTACAACTATTAATTTGTTTGGTTTTTTGTTTATCTTAGAGGAAGCATGAGAAGAGTCTAGGCTTAAGAAAGTTTTCTAGCTATGGATTACTGCAGTATTGAGGGAACAATTACTGTTAGAGCCAATACAATATGAATTTATAAGGAGCATAGGATAGCTTTGCTCCATGGAGATCAGTCTGATGGTGTGAGGAGAAATCTGGGGATGAAGATTTGCATTTTGCTGTCTGCCATAGCTTCATACTGTTAGTATTCGGGGAGCACTTGTTTCTTGCTTTTCATTTCTGTCGGGAGCAGGATAGCTGAGCAATGCTCTTGGTTGGATGGAGTAACTAAGTAATGAAAAGCGATTTGAAAGTAAGTGTGTGAGTTTCATCACCATAATGATAAGCAGACTAGTGGTGTGAAACCTATTTCTTACTGCAAAATGATAACTTCCTGACACTTTTGCATTTCCTATCTTCCTAGGGGACCCTTCTGCAAAGCAGGGATAACTTTGCTTGAAATGTTTCAGTGATGTCTAGTATAGCGACCAAGATGGTCAGGAGGGTCATTTGGGTAGTACTTTCTGGCTTATTTATAAGAAAAAAAAAAAAAAAAAAAAGGAAGGGAAAAAAAAAAAGGAAGGGTAAAAAAAAAAAAGAATTTACAGAGGTCCACAGAGTATCCAGAGTATATCTGCCATTCTATAATGGCAGCAAGGATTTTTTTGCAGGGATCTGCAATGTGCAAGTTGGTTGCTTTGATTTTATTCTGAAAAAAAACTTTAAAAATTCCACAGCAATGTTAGCTTGAGGAAAACAAATGCCCCAGACTCAAAGTCACATGGTATTTACTGTAGCAGGCAGTGCTGGGCTATGCTGAAGGACTAGAAAGACATCTTTACAGATCTTTTTTATGTTCCAGTGTTTATTTCTCTACCCCATCTGGAAACAAAACGAAAATAAACTCAAGCAACAGCATCTGTTGCTCCTGCTGCTCTGAATTAAGCTAACTTAGTTTAATCATTTCACAAAACCCAAACACTATTGCTCTACCTTTCCAGGTGTCACCCGGGCTCATAGACTGACACTTTAGCTTGGCTCAGCAATTCTTCTCATACACTATTCAAATCCTGTGAATTACTATGAACTATAGACAACTTTTATTTTCCCTTCTGGCAGAAAGAATTATATAACTTGTTTCTTCTGTACTATTACTTTTTTTAAACAAAGATTTGTAAGAACCCTCTCTTCCTGTCTTACACTGGCTGAACCCACATGAAAAATAGTACTCAGCACATGCAATATGTAGGAGGTAGTTGTTTGGGGATTTTAACAGAGCAGAATTCCAAGGCTTTGGAGGACACTATGGGATGTTTCTTCTTGAGAAGAGATGGAAGGAAAGGAAGAGATTTCAAAATGACTTTGATTTTGTGGAGTATCGTGGGCTGTGTTCCATCTGTATTATGTCTGAGCATGTCACTCATCCATAAATCTGTCCAAATCTTATTGCACTCCAGGGCAATGCATAACCTCCTGCATTCCCATACCATCCAGCAGAAACTCACATGAGAAATAAAGAAATTGGTTCCACAGCAGAAAAATGGTAAATGAGTAACTTTCCTCTGCCAGAAACTGAAGTATCTAGTTTAACTTGTAAATAACTGCTTATGAATCTACCTTAAAAGAGTAGCATAATGATAGTGGTAGAGAATGTGGTTATTTGAAATGATTCACTGCACTACCTTTATAGCAAAAAATCACTGTTTTTATAGATGATCATCAAGCATGGTTTTACTAGGTGAAGGGGTAGTGGTAATCCCTCCTTTAGCAGAGGTTTTTGCTGTGCCCATGCTCCTTCTCATGTGTCACAGAGGAACAGATCTCCCTCCACTGCAACATGCCTTATAAAGATACAGCTTTACATTCAGTTCTGCCATAGTAGATTATGTCTGTATTCTTTGATTACTTTGATATTGTTTGATTACAAACTGTGTTTTAAAAATCTTAGATTAGATAAAGGCATAGAGAATGAGTGTCTAGCTAGAGAGCTGTAATATACATATATGTATGCTAGGAAAGATCATATGGAACTAAAACATGTAATTACATGCATCACTTAGGCTTTGCAAAAAGTGTACTAGATATAGTTTTAAACCCTTAGGTGGTTATCTGCCTCATAATTCCATGACTAAACATGTAAAGAAATTGTACCTTTACCTCGAGTGTCAAGAACTTAACATAATGTTTTGCTAAATAAAAGTAAAGTTTATAATGTTGAAGGTTGGAAACAGAGCTGCTACATTTGCCCATTTTCAGAAGACAAGCAAATTAAATTCTGTAAAGCTGTTTCTTGTTATATGTATAGAGCAGGGGTCCTCACACTTTTTAAACAGGGGGCCGGTGCGCGGATGAAGTGGCAGGCAGTCATCTGTGGCTGCTTGGTTTCCCCCCCCCAACCCCCAGCAGGGGGAGGTCGGGGGGTGTGTGTCTGTAAATACCGGGGGCCAGATTGAGGAACCTGGGGGGCCGTATCCAGCCCGCGGGCCGTAGTTTGAGGACCCCTGGTATAGAGTAACAAACTGTTTTATTAAACAGTTTAAAACATTCTTAAGCTGCTATCTAAACACTGTTTATTATTCCTTCATACTTCTACCAATCAAAAATACACGCCTTTCTCAACACCTTGTAAGAGTCGGTCTAAAGAGAACAATATGGTCTCAGCATTGCCAACAGAGACCTGGAGATGGAATGTGGTCCTCATGGACGCCAAGACAGAAAGACCCTGGGAAAGAGAACTGCACGGTACGAGGAGTACTATGCCGCTCCCTGCAACCTGGGACTGAAAGGAACAACTACAATAAGGCCGCATAACAGCTGTCCAGAAGATGGATCACAACTGTGGTCATAACAACGAACCAGAAAACAATACAAAAACACGCCTCCTGGTCTGAAGCTACCCACCTCTAGCCACGCCTCGGGCACTCTTCTTTGGACATGCATGATAACCTGGCTCAAGAGGGCGGAGACTGGCAACAATCCATGGATCAGAGGAGGAGCAAGGTGTGTTGCTTGGCATAAAAAGATGCCTTCTTAGCAACTAAACTTTGGAGATCTTCTCCACCAAGGATCACGACGAGCGGAAGGACTGGCGGGATGCTGCCTGGACCTGGGACCATAGGGACGCCTTGGACCCATGGTGGTAGTTATAATCCTCTTTCCTTTTCTTTTTACTTTAGCTTTTATTCACTTTCTGTCTTTCTACCTATCGCACGTTGCTTTACGGGCAAACAATAAAATTGTGCTGTTTAATTGAAGCATAACCCCTTGGCATGGTCGCCTTGATTTTTGCGCTTCGAGATCATAGTTAACGAACCATTACGAGTCCACTGAGTGGACCATGACACACCTCTTGCTCAATCTGGTTTTGTTTAGTAATTCTTCCAGAAACTATTTGTAAAACAGCTTACTCATCAGATATTGCACAGCAAAATACATTTGAAAGATAAAAACAAATCTGAAAAAAATTGTGTCAAGGCACTAATTAATTATTTTTTTTAACAAGTTCAAAATTCTAATGACTAGAAAATTCTTTTGTAAACAAGCATTTAAATGAAACCATCTCATTAATGTTTCTGAACTTTCTACTTAATTCTACTTAATCTTGTCTGTTCTTTAGGTTTTATTGTGTGCCCTATTGTAAATAATAATAGTAATATCAGGATTTTATTCTTCCAGTAGCTGAAATAGCTGAAGTTAAGAATAGAAAAGACATCAGCATATGAGAGTTAAAATTCAAGAGAGAATTTGAAGAAAACGCCTGATGAAGCTGGTACAAGTCCTATGGACTTCACCATGCTTTAAACCAGCACAGTAGGTCCTTATTAGAAGAACACTTATATGCAGCTGCAGTTTGGAGTACATCAGTAATTCTAATAGATTCAGTGGGATTAATCTCATTCTCAGCTGACCTGAGAGGCTAATATCAAAATGCCTTTTCCTCAGTACACCAATTTTGTATATAGACAGTCTGTTTGCTTCACCTTGCTTTGTTATGTCTTGAGACCTTCTGTCGTAAATGCACCGCAGACAGATGATTTTCCTTTAAACCTGTCTACAGCAACCTTGAACCTTTTAAAATGTTAATTGTTATTTTAGTGCTTCCTATAATTTTCATCTATTTTGAAACATTAGAAGATAGTAATAAACAGAAGGGCTGAACCCACGACTATTTGCTATTTCCTTCCCATTTATGTAGATTTATGTCTTTTTATCTTTGTTTCCCCCTCTCACCTGATATCTCCTATGGAACCAATACTGCATCACAAAATCACTGGGAGTAGCACTGATTGCAGTGAGTAATTACTGTCCATCCATCCATTTCTGTTACATCCTTAGGGCACTGACCATACCATTTTCTCTGCCTATTGTTTGCTATCCATTTTAATGGCAATACGTTAAAAGGCAATGGATGAACATACGAATAACTAATGATAAGAGGTACAAGTATGATGTGCTTATGGGTAAAAGATAAATCAATGGCAGAAAATGGCTATCATGCCTCTTTAAATGAATCTTTAACTTCTCAGACTTCACTTTAAGGACACTTGCAGCTTTCAGCTAACTACATAGGAAGCATTGGCATTTTTTTTAGAAAAAAAAAATCTAATTTACACGGCTTCAAATGTAAATTAGATCACTGAGATGGATGAGAGTCAGCCCCATGACAATTTTATGGGCATTACTTTATAAAGCATGTAATGGCTTTTTGGACACTAAACATGAGTGTTCAAACCAGATCAGACTACAGATCACTCTGACTTGGGTAGTTATACTAGTTGATAAAGGACATTAAAATCAATAGGAACTTCTATGGTCATACTGAAAGTTTCCTGAGCACCAAAGCAAGCCATCCTTACGATCTAAATTTCTAAAAAAATTATTTGTATCTTAAAATAACTCATTCCCAACTATCAATACTCATTATTAAACATAGATTATTTTATCTTGGGATTTCAAGGCTGCAATTCCCTATAACTGAGAAGTATCTTCATTACTGCAAGTAAAACAGTATTGACAGCAAATGCTACCTTTGTACTGTTTATCTGCTTTTTCAGTCCTGTAATGGATAGGTTCTGGAGCAGGGACTTCAGCATATATCCCTATGGGACTTGACTGTAAAAAATGGTAAAATATTTCTACCTTCCGTTTTCTTTCTTTCAGTCAGTTATTTAAACATGTGAATATCTTCCATTTTGTCACTTAGTTTCTTTATCTAGAGCAAGTTTGAACAATGGCACCAAACTGAGTAGATCAATCAGTACACTAAAAATAGCAAGCACTTCAAGAGAAATCTTGAGAGTCTGGAAAAATGTATGGATAGAAATCTCATGATGTTCATAGGGGGAAATGTGGTGTCCTGCACCCAGGATGCAATAACACATATCACCTGGCAGCCAGCTCTAGCCTCAGGGAAACGGTAGATTTGGGGGGTCTGCTGTAAAGGACCAGGGGTCCTGGAGGACAATAATTTGGAACATGGGTTAGCAGTGTGCCCTAGGGCTGATGGTAGGGTGGGCTGCGTTAGGAAGAACATAGCCAGCAGGTGGAGGGAAGTGGTCATTCCCTTCTGTTTGGCACTTGTGAGACAGCAAGTGGGTGACTGTGCCCGGTGCTGGGCTGCCCAGTACAAGGTAGATTTTGATAAGGCAGAGTGAGTCCAGGGGAGAGTCACCATGGTGGCTGGGGCTGGAGCATGTGATGCAGGTGGCTGAGAGAGCTGGGTTTGTTCAGCCCTAAGAGGAGAGGGCTAAGAGGGACCTAGTTGCCGTGCACAACCACCTAATGGGTGGTCATAGGACTTTTGAGAGACGGGCATAGTGAAAAGCCAGCAGGGGGTGGAAACAAGGTGCAGCAAGGCAAATTCCACCTGGAGTTAAACAGAAAAAGTCCTCAGTGAAGGTGGTTAGTCCCTGGAAGAGGTTGCCCATAGTTTGTGGAATCCCCTGCTAGGAGGTGTTTAAAACTCAGCTGGTCAGTGAGCAAGTAACCCGCTCAAACTGAATTTGTCCTTGCTATGAGCAGGGTTTGAACTAGACGACCCCCAAAGGTTTCTAAGGTTTCTTACAGTCCAAACTGAAATTTGCTTGGATTGAGTTAGAAACAGTTGTTTGGGTTTTTTTTATTATTGGTTGTTTGTGGGGTTTTTTAGTAGGTTTCATTATCGCATGTTTTTTTAATATTTCAGGTTCTCTTTAATTTATGCAAATCCTCTGATGAAGTGGATTATACCCAGACCTATTAAAATTTAGACAGAACAGAGTTTTTAACTTCCAGACAACAATATAGAATAGGTTTCCATGTTAACCAACTAAAGGTGCACCAAAAGCTACCTTAGAGACCTTCATATTCTGTCATTGCGACATTCAAGCTAACTCAACCTTGTCATACATTTAAGTAACTTTTAAAATTATTTTGTCATGTAATATTTAAAAGTTTTTTGCTAATTAGTTTGTCTTTGTAAAATCTGAATGATGACCTTTTGAATTTCCAGGGCATGAAGTTGCAGTTATGCAAAATGGACTTCCCATTAACACCTGTGCTGAATTATTTCCCACTGCTTGAACAGGTGTTGGGTAATGTATAACTCATCATTGCTTTGGAATGGCTGATTTTGCTTCAGGATACTGCTGGCAAGCTAAACCTCCGTAGCTGTTGCTTTATGCACATAAGAATAAAAGAATGGACTTGAAATCACAGTCATCACCGAATGATGAATGCTGCAAACAAAACTGACTTTCAGTATTTACAATCAGCTGATAAAGAATTCACTAGACAAAGAAGAGGCATCTTGTTTTGCTATCACTCTCTTGAATGATGTTGAAAAGAAAGAATTTTATTATCAACGAACATAGAAAATCATGAACTAATGCTGGATGCACTTGTTAGTTACAACAGTTTAAGTCTGTAGCTTGCTTCATTTACAGCTTATCAGATGACAGGTTTATCAGTAGCTTGGAGCTGCAATTCTTGATAAGACTTTTGATAAGTCTTTTTAAACCAAAAAAGCTAGCCTGATGCTTGAAAAACAACAGGTAAAGTTTTTAGTTCATGCATATCACTGGATATGCTCAGTTAGGAGTGTAGGTTTTGCTCAGAGAGAAACTGTCAGTTGTGTTCTTCATGTACAGACTGACAAATAATATCTTAATTTATTTGAATTATTACATTTTTATATAGAGATGGCAACCTATAATATGTTATGTATTTATGAGAACTATTAATAATAGTGTTTCTTTCTTTGCCTTTGTCTTTAACAAAATTAAGTTTCAGGCAACCCTTTCTAATAGGGTTGGTTAAGAATTTTCCATTGAAATGAATTTTGATAAGAATTAGATTATCATCTAACCCTCAATCTCTCTGCTTTTGTGCAGATTTTGTATATTTTCTTTTAATATCTATAATAGTTTGGGTGAAAATAACTATTGTAAAGTGATGTAGAAGTGGATCATGGGAACTTGAGTCCTGAGCCATTGACTTGCTATTCTGTTGTATGAAACCATAATCTCCAGGAGATTATTTCCCAGAAAGCATATCTTGCAGGTGGTTATCATAATCTGGTTAGACATGGAACCATGGAAGTTTTAGTCTAACTGGTGACATCAAAAGACATGTGAAGATAAGAACAATGTGAACTACTGTTCCCCTAACACATGGTAGTCCCATTCCAGGGAAGTTACATTTTATTGTGAGAGTTTTGTTAGAAACTTAAAACAGGAAAAAGAAACAGGACTATAATTTTTATCCAATTTTTCCCAGAAAGAGGCCCCTTTTGACTTGCTTTATGTTTGAATGTATATTTTGTAGATATGGGCATTTCATATTTGCATTAATGACATTACTTCTTCCTTTGGAATTGTCACACTTCTTCCTCTGTGTGAATTGATCTACATCAGTCTTTAATGGTAAGCAGTACAGACCTTAAAGGGAGGGTAGAAGTAACTGCAAATGGAATAAAGGGCTCGGAAAAATGTCTTGTGTGCATAATACAGACAGAAAAATAAATAGTAAATAAAATAAATCACCAACACATGAGGACGAATCTGACATCTACATAAGCTACCTTTGAAGGATATAATTTATTCCAATTGTGATTTTTGTGACACTAGATACCCTGAGATACCCAGAACAAGACTCTTTATTGGAACACAGATCTCGTTTGCTGTGTAAGCAGATGTTGCTATCTAAGACTCACCCAACCAAATCTTTGTTGTTGAATAGGGAGATTTATGATTTGAGTTTCACTGCATAACCAGGTGATGAGCCCTGTCCAAAAATTAAATATGAGAACTTTTCACAGACACAGGCCAGATGCTCCACAGAAGTTCATATGCTGGAACAGAAAACAACTGACCAGAATATTATTGCTGCAGTAATTCACCACCCACACTGTAATTGCTTGTGAGACTATAACCCACATGCTATGTCCTGCAGCAGTTTAATTTTTAAATCTAAAGAAGGAGGAGAACAGTGCAGGAAAGGCACAGATGGATCAGGCTGAGATTTATTATGTCTTAGTGCAAATCAACTATGTAACTAGAAGAAAAGGCACGCTTCAATATTGAGGGCATGTGGGGCTACCTCCTGTGAGTAAATACTCTTGTCCGCATAGGTTGCTCAGGAAACTTTAATGCCCACGCTAAAGCTGCATTCTGGACATTTGAATGAAGACTGTTTTGTGTCTGAATTCCAAAGTCTTCTAACAAAAACTGTAATAGCTTGAAGTGCGGAAAAGAAAACATTCTTTCTTGCTTGTGCTAATGATCTAACAGGGTTAAATTGAGATTGTTAGCTAATGTGTCACCCCATGAAAACCACTGGGAGAAATTCTGCACAGGTCTACTGAGTGGATGTAATTTGCCCTAAAATGCTTACAATATATTAGCTTCTCTATATAGTGTGTGAGTTTTGCTATCTTGGGTCTAGAGAAGTATCAGAGCTGCCTATTCCTTTTCAAAGTGAGTCAGAAGACAACCTTACAAAAGGGGTGTAAACTATTCAGAACTAGTGTCTTGGGGTAGCATCTAATTTCTACACAAATATCTGTGAAGGATTAGTGGGTACCCATGCTACACTGTAGTTTTGGAGTTCATGGAGTTTGTATGTTTTGGAGATCATGAAAGGAAGATGGGAGCTAGCTTCTTATACTCACTTATTTCTCCTTCATGCCACAGTTCATATATTGATGATAACAAATGGAAAAAACTTAGAGGGAACTATGTTTGAAAAGTATGTATATAATATGCTTGGAAAAGAATTAAAATTTCTCTATAGGACATGCTTACAAATAACTGGCAAGGTAAGATTTTTTTTTTTTCTTTCTTTCTTTTTACATTAATGCTGATGGAAATTTAGTGCCAGCCTGCGTGTTCTTCACCTGCTATCACAAAGCAGATGTTGATTTTCCAATTTACAGGTCTGGTAAGAATTCATGAGAAAGCTAAATTATACATGAAAGTAAGATATTTTTTTTACTCCAGGCTCTGTTTATTGTGATATGGTTTTGTATTTTTTAATTGCTAATCATCTGTCAGAAAGAATTTTTTTTTTTCCTTTATCCATCCCTCTTCACCTTATGTTTTGATTTCTCTACACCTAATTGCTGTTTCAATAGGAAACAAAATGTGGACTTAATATGGAAGAAAAAATACTGATGTGCTTTTGGACTGACTTTTTTTTATTTTATTTTATTTATTTTATTTTATTTTATTTTATTTTATTTATTATTTTTTTTAATAAACAAATAAATTTTTATTAAGCAAATAAATAAAATATTTATTTTATTTATTAAGCAAGGAAAGTTGAAGAGTTAAAAAATTGGCTTCTATTAGTATAATCTAGGGTAAATTATGCAATTCAGGTTTAGTATTCAGTTCATTAGAACTCTAAGGTTAAATTATTATATTCATTCCTGCCCACAAATTTCAGATTGTTCTTACCTAAAATTTGTAACATCTATTTTTCAGGTCTAAAATCTCACTAGTACAGCATTAACAGTTACTAACATTTTCTTTATACAACTGTTTTTACATGAAGAAAAATGTATATCTTTGACTATAGAAAATATTATAACTAGGGTACAACTCTTGGCAGCAGACAGTGCTTTACAGTGCCATTAATCTATTTATCATACAGCACAAAGTGAAATTTTGGAGCATGAAAAAACTGTGAGGAGTAAATAGATTTGTTTCAATCACAGTAGGTGAGCAAGTTAAAACATTTTCTGTTGCTGAAGGGAAAGCACTGACATCAGTAACCAGCAAGGTGCCATTTCATGGAAGCAATACCTGGCAGGCTGCATACTATGATTATAGTCCTGGATGGTTTTGTTCTTTCTTGTTGGTGGTTTGTTGAGACTTTTATCATAGGATCTTAACCTGGGATTGTCCAGAGTGGATGAATCCTCCAGTAAACTTTCTGTGCAGATTCCATAATGTAAGTCCTAGGCTTGTGCTGGAAGAAGTTATGATATATAAAATGCTACTATGGGAAGAAGTGCTTCGTCTGATGTTTCAGTGTCAATTCTGGTTAATGTCCTGTAATTCAGGAGTCCTCTGGGTACTCCATGTAGAGAACTGCAAGAGAACTTTGTTCCTCTTGGTATCTTATAAAAATAATTTGTGAAAAAAAGAAGTTATTGTAGGTCTTGATTGATAATATTCTTGAAAGGTCTATTACTGTCGAGGGAATCTAGAAAAGTTTAGGAGCTCTAAATATGTTATTTTTAGCAAACTCTACTATACACTCTTCCAATACCTAGGAGGACTGTATAATTATACAGCAGGTACATAAAGTACATTTGACATTTGATTGTGAATGAATGTCAAATTACTGTGCTGCAAAACACAAAAATTGAGTGAGTTGCATTTAGAAAAGCTAAAAAGGGCTGGAAAATAGACTTTTGTAAAGACAATAAAAAGTGTTTCATTCCGCCCTTTGCATTGTCATTGTTTGAGTAGCAGTTACACGACAAATAACATGTAATGCAGCAAGAACAATGAAGAAAGCAATTACTTGCTGGTTTACTGGTGTCCTAGCTGAAGTGTGTGATTTATATTTGCTGGTACAAATATATACACCAGAGTGTACAGTAGCGTGGGGCAAAGAAGAATAATTTGTGACGAACAGTTGCTTCTTTCTCTTTGAGTAAGAGAATGACAGCTGTATATTATCCTATTCTGTCAATGAAGTACCAGTCTTCAGAGACCCTTACAAACTTAAGACTAATGTGATTCCCTTGATCTGTGGAGAAAAATCCCACCAATTTCAGTGACAATTTTACATGGCAGATCAGGTCAACCTTGGCACATATTCCATAGGAAAGCATAGACAATATCAAGTATAAGGAGAAAGAAAGTCCTATGGGGAAAACCGGAGTGAAATAACAATATATAAACAACAGGACCGATATGTTAAAGCAAGCATATTTGTAGGAAGTGGCGTATAGCTGATGTTGAGCTTTTGCATGTTCACTGTCTTTTTAAACTACAAGAGAAAAGGTACTGAGAGCTCTGTTAATCTCTGTTTTTAGGTAAATCATTGTAATATAGGGGACAAGTTTTGATAAGTCATGATTTTATTTTTGCTCTCGCTAAGAGGCAAAGCCTTTGGGCTGTTGTAGGCCAAGAAAGGTGGTTATGAATGCTCATCAAATACATGGATCAACTGCATCTTAGCTGAAAGAGGTTCTACTGCATCCATGTACATGTCTATGCAAAACCATGTATCTGATACAGTTTTTGTTGTTGTTGCTGTGTATTTTGTCTTGTTTGTGGGTTGTTGGTTTTTTTGGATTGGTTTTTTTTTTTTTTTAATTTAGTGTGTCTCTTGAAATTTTGTGATTATTTCTATCTGGGGCATAAATTACAAATACAAAATACAAAGGGTTAAGTTGCGGAGTTGTTCTAAAACAAAAACAAAGAAAAAAAAAAAGCCAGTGTTTGTAAAGAGACTCAGATCTGTTCTTTTTCTATTTGCAAAATGTTTTCATGAATGAAAGCAGTGACAAGTTCTTAATTTCAGCACACAGATGCTGTTTGTGTACAATATTTTCTTTCTGTCCACAGAAGTCATCAAATGCAAAAACAATTTGCATGCAGACTTTTTTGTATGTGCCTGCATAAAGTTGTGCATATGCAAAAGGAGTATTAATAAATAAACCTGTAGGCTGCTTTAGAACCGAGTTAATGTAAAATTTCTACTTAAAAAAGTTCTGGTGGCTTTTATCAGAAAAAAAAAAAAGCTTAAAGCTGAGTCATACAGTCCCTCTCAAGGAATATTTAGCAGAAATATCATTTAACTTTCTAGAAGGGAAGCTATATAATTGATTCCAGTTTAAAAGCTAGGGGCCACATCTCAGCTTAACACCAGGAAGTCAGCCCCAGCAGAGATGGTGTTTACTGAAAATTCACTGCTAGATGTGTTCAGTAATAAAGAACCCCTAAAAGACTCAGGGCACAGTCCCCATGCTCCAGGCCATTTGGGAGTGGGGCATGCTTCAGCCGACTCTTGATTTACCATTGCATGGGGCTCCCCCGGCATGAAGCTGCAGTAATGTGGTAGTGAATCAGGCTCAAAACACTTAGCATTAATAAAGCTGTCATGTACTCTCTGCAGGTGACATAAAGTCTTAGAAGATTCTTGGCCAGTCACAGGTTTCTTTTGGAAAATCTTGGATTCCCAGACATGCACCGCCTCATCGTCAGTCCACCCGCATGCTGGGGCAGGGCTTCTGTCTGCCTGCCTGCCCACGCCGCAGGCACTGCTGCTCCAGCGCTGCTGTTGCCAGGCCAATTTTTCTCCCCCAACATGAGTTATTCAGCTTTATGATACAGGCAGGATTTATTGCTAAATGAGGGAGGGATTTCAGACGGGTTTTATTAACTCGGAAAAGCTGGAGGCAGTGCTCAGTTACATATTATTACATAAGGTGATGCAGGGGTCTAATATCTGTCACAATCAAAGGCTAATGCAAATTCCATGGACACCATAATATCAGCACTAATAATCAATGTTAAATTAAGATGTATTATCTAAATAGCATCCATAAAGAAATGAGGAGTCCTGAAATGTCATGTCACAGTCATTTTAATTAGAGCAGTGTTGGAGCTGGGGAGGAAGGTTTGTCGCTGTAAAAAGAAACTATGGTAAAATTCTGCTCAGCTTTTGCTGGAAAACACACTGTTAATTACACTGACAGATGCTGAAATGAGACTGTATAGTTGCTCTCCTTGATGAAATGATCTCTGTGTTTCTTATGAGGCTAGATTTGAAATAAACTACATAAATAAAGTGGTAAAAACTCCTTTAGTACTTCCTGTCTATGCTCCCCCATATATTTCCCTTGTAGTTATTTTCAATCTACAAATTAATTAAAAGTACAGCAGGCACAGTATATCTTTGAAAGACATCTCTCTCCCACACCTTGCACGTTTTTAGAACATAGAGTTTGTGGAAATAAGCAAAAGTATTTAATATAAAATTGTTTACATGTGTGTGTGCAGAGATTACCGCACACCAGAGAGGGCAATGGTGCCCAGTGTAGTGTTACACACCATCAGAGTTAAAACGCAGGGCTGTGGGGTGTGATTTTTTTAATATGGGTTTTATATATTACATACATACATACATACGTACGTACGTACTTATATATATTACTTTGTTGTTTGGCTTGTTACATGCTCTGGCCCACTTGCTCTCATATTTTCAATATCACAATACAACATGCTATATACATTATGGAGTATCACGCATCATCCTTGTTATGCATAGTATGTTATCCATGCTAAATTAGAAAACAGGAAGCAACAGGGCAGCTGGTGCTTGCCCTTTACTATAATCTCCTAATAATCTGTTTCATCTAGTCTGTTCTTGAATTCCAGTAGTAATGATGATTCAACTATTTCTCCCCTGACAAATTATTCCATTGTCTAACCTTTTGGACATTTCTGCCTAATGTGTGGTTTTAATATTTAAGTTTTGAATTTCAGACCATTATTTCAGCTATAATGGTAAATGTGAAAGCCATCTTCTATCAATTAACAACCATCTGGGAGACATGAAACTCAGAAATGAAGCAAAGTATGGTACAATAGTGAATGATGAAAGGAAAAAAAAAACTAACAAGCAAAGGAAATGTGCTTTTTGTAAGTGCTTTCTGGCACAGAAAGGTGGTGACCTCTTTAACTCTTTTAAAAAATTGGCTTTTTTTCCCCTCAGTAATGTATGGAATTCATAATTGACAGTCTTAAGTACATCAAAATCATTAGTCAGTTTCATGTCCTTTGGTTTGTTTTAAAAAGTAGAGAAGAAAGCGATAAACATTTGGAATTGTAGCGGTGGTTGCCACCTGGATTTTTTGAGACTCTCGGTGGGTATTTTGGTTATTTTCTAGGTTTTCTCCAGAACACAAATTACTTAAAACATTACCACTTAAAAGAAAAAAAAAAAAAGAAAACAACCCACCATATTATTGTATTATCAAAAAGTTCAAGGGACTCGAGCATTAGGAATTCATCATAACATTGTAAAACTGTTGGTAACTGAAGAATGGTGCCGACAGGCCCTCAGTAGTGCTTTAGGTCTAGCCAAGTTTCAGCACATTATCCCAGAATTTAGCAAAACTCTGTGTTACAATGCTGGTAAAACTTACCTCTGACTTTCCTGACCAGTTGATATGGGACACTTCAGGTTTATATAATTTCCCCTTTTACATAATCCTCAGAGAACCTAAATAATGGTAAATAACGAGCACTGTAAATCATTACAGCAGCGGTAACTTACTCTTCCCACCATGTGAGAAAAAGAAGGAATGCTGGAACTTTGCTATTACCATCAACTTCATAGGTGGAAGTCTGCTCCTTTCTGCAGGGACCAAGCAGAGCTTCAGATTTCATGGTCAGAGGAGACCGATGCAGTGCTCTGTGCAGTGTCCTCCGCATAGCTGGAAAATCCTGTACTCAGCCCCTTTCTCTCCCTTGAGGAGTAATGAAACACAAGAAACCTCACCTAACAGTATGACCAGGATCTAGCCTTTACCTGGCTGCAAAGCGGAGTGCTTTTCCATACGACACATGCTGCCAGGAAAAGTCTAGCCCTAAAACGACCTAAAAATTTAGGCCTTTGCATATGAATGACTGTATTTGTGCCCTGCAATCAACCCCAAACCCTACAAAAGAAAACACTAGAAGTGCAGACACATCAAAACAACACAGTGTTATTCTGTCCCTGAACGGACAGAATAATAATAAAAAAGAAGAAACTTCCAGCTCGCAGGAACCTATTTTTTCATTACGAAAGTATTGTAATTCATTTCAGCTGTAAGGAAATCCTCCTCCAATTTCATGCTACAGTAGTGTCCATAACAAAAATAAATGTATGTTACCAACATAGATTAAACAGCTGCTGACTGAATATTACACCAAGGAGAGAGCTGACTAGATAGTTCTGGCCTAAATTCTGACTTTTTTGCCTTCAGTCAATGTTGCTCTCCCCACCCCCCAACCCCCTTTTAATATTCTCACCAAAAATTAAAAAAAAAAAAAAAAAGAGCTGCAATATTCTTGAGATGTCAAAATCAGTACATATTGTCACAATTGTGACCCGTTACTTTAGAGAAGGTATTCTGTGAACTTTTAATGCAACTTTAAATTTCTTTTTAAATATTCACATAAAAAGACAAAGGAAAGTTTTAATATATTTTAAATAATATGTACCTTTGAGGAGGTTAAATTCCTTCATGTCAGTGTATGCCAGTAATGTCTCTTAATCTGTGTATTGCTGACATAACAGACCATAAAGGATTTTGGAAAGTAATCAGAGAAGTCATGAATCCAAATGAACTGGGAGGATTTACCAGCACAGTGGACCTTGACATTTCATTTGATGAATATAGCTCCCTTTGCATGTCCCACTCTTGTAACTCTTTCTCATCTTGGGCAATGAATAGTTCCACATACAAATACGGTTACTGCCTCTTTGCATGTATGAATGAGAATTCAAATAATGTACAATTATTTGAGTTCATTATTGAAGTTAATTTATAGTCAACTCTACATTTGATTGAAAATATAATTTATTAGACATCAGTTAGTGTAATGTACTGACCATACTGTTTTCTTCACACGCCCCACCCCCCCCACCCCCCAGGTGAGAATTTCTATCTAAACTAATGTTTTAGGAAATCTGAGAAACTCTATATCTCTAAATAAGCATTTTTCTTATACTGTTGAAGAAATCACCCTTGTTTTCTAGTGAAATGGTCTAACCCTCTATATTATAAATCAGTAAGAACTGTGTTCTTTTGACGGCTGCTTCTTTCCTCAGACAGTCTTTTCCATTAACTTTGGGGAATTCACTTGTTTACATGTTATTAAAACTAGAGATTTACATGGATTTAAATAAATTGCATTAAAGCATTGAGAAAAAAAATATTATCACAGAGCACTTTGGGTTAATAGCCAGACAGTATTATCAGCCAGTTTTTGGTTAGGACCACTGAAGGTAGCCTTTCCTCAGTAATTGCTCCTTGCAAGTAATTACTTCCTGCAGAAGTTTACATCGTCAATACACTCAATACACTTCTTCCTTGAGACATTGCTAGGGAAAGCTTTTTCCCAGGGGGATCAGCAGTAGCACAAAGTTAAAGTCATTAAAAAAAAACCAAAAAAACCTAACACCCCCCCCCCCCAACAAATCAACCAAAAAAACCCAACAAAAAAACCCCCACATTAGCCAAATTTCTTGGTGTTCCTAGAAGACAGTAAACAAACTTTCTCCTGCCCAGTTTAGAAGTGAGTAAAGTCTGTTTGCTCACACTTAGCTTCAGCTGCACTGCTGGGAGGAAGGGAAAGCATTCAGCTCATGCACACTCAATTTTACCTTGCACTCATCATCTTACTTTTTATTATCTGCCCTGACTCTATCATTCCACATCACAAGAATATATTGTAAACCTACCCACACATGTAGAAAAAACTTAAGCAGTAGTGCTAGCAATCCTCTTATTTTCTTCTTGTTTGGACAATTATGCTTTTACTCCTTAGAAAGGCAACTTATTGTATTTATATTTTCCTAGACTGCTTTTTGCCTTTCAACCTTGTTTAGTAAGTAAGATGGATTTCATTTTGTTTAATGAGTTTCCCTTTCAACAACTTGTCTTGATGTTGGATTTTATTTTATCATCTCATGCATAATCCCAATATATCAGCTTCTGTCAAAATAAATGTAATGCACAGTGCCAGACACAAAGACAAAACCTACTGTTTTTAATGGGAAAATTGTCAACTTTTCAACAGGTATCTGTCTACTGCTCAAGACTATAGTCTCCTTTTATTTAAATGAGGCCCTGTTCTCATATTGACAGTTGTTTTACTTTTACCTTTTCTTCTGTCATGTTGCTACTTCTACCTAGGTACAGCTTACTTTAGCCTTACATAGACTAGATTAAATTTACCAAATTTTGCCTTTGCAGTATTTTGGCTGAAGAGTATGTTACTCAGGACAGTATTTACCTAAGCTGATTTTAAAGTTAGAGTTCACCAATGCACATGCAGGTAGGTGCCTACGGTGTCGATGTCAGTATCTGAGACCTCTAAGCCAGGTCAGGGGGATGGTGTTTCATGTCCTTGCAGCCTCCCTGCAAGACTACCGCCATGATAAGCAATGATGGCTCTGAAAACTGAGATACTGTAACAATTACAGATACTGTTTTGGTATTTCTTCTGATTATCAACCTGTGTTGCGCTCTGTTGCTTCAGAAACTATTACCCTGTGCCTCTGTCTGCTACCTTTCTCCTTAATTCTGCTGAATCCTACTTCTGTCTTCCAGCTGCAGTTCCACCAGCTCCTCTGTCTGCCAGTGACCAAGCTGTCCATCCTTTCCACTGTGCTTTGCCAATGTACCTTACTTTCTTTTTGGGTAAACCATCCAGGTAGCAAGAAGGCAAAAAGAGGACACCCTGCCTTACCTAGCATGCAGGACTGAAATGTTCCTTTACCTTTTCACTCTTGTTGTTTGCCCTTGTCTGAGCAGATTGCTATGCAGAGGGTCACAGTCACATTTGAAGTGACAGATTTATGTCTATAATACCTAACAGAGAGTGTCAGGAACCAAACCTGGACCTTGATTCTATATGGCATATATAGATGGCTTCCATCAGCTCCGCATAGAGCAAGCCCCTCTTGCAGCAGGTCTGTCTTCAACGTTGATGTTTGAACTGTCCAAAGAAAGAGTCAGGGGAAGACCTGACCCTTAAACAGTGCCCAAGGTTCAGACTCACTAGCTGGGTCTCTTTATTGACCCATAGTGTGCCAAACCTTGGTCCAATGTTGCAAAATGTGCCTCCAAAAGCCATCCAGCCATGTGCTCAGTCTGATCCCAATTTTTCAATGCATGCAGTATACACATGCTATGCATAGATGCATGCAAAGTTAAGTATATCCTGGATTAGTAAATCCACATGGGAATAGCAGATAGCTGCTCTTGCTTTGTAAGCAGTCCTGGTTGACTGCTAAAGATCTAGGCAATAGGAGAGGTGACCTTGCTTTTGTCAGAGCTAAAATTCCCCAGCAGCTTCCAGCAGCATGAAAACAGCAGTTGTAGATCTGTTCAGGGACCCTCAACTACAGACACGCTCAGGAGAGCTCTTGCCCCTCACTCTAGCAAGGGATCCTCATTTTGCTATGAGGAGGCTTCATTGTTGCCAGAATACAAGGACCTAGTGCACCTGTGGTCATTCCAGTCCAGAAACACTGCCTTCTTGCCAGTACTATGTCTTGCCATATGCAAAAGTTTGTCTAGCACCTTGGCTTGTTTTTGAAGATGGCTAATCGCTCCGTTACATTTGCAGTGTGGCTACTTCAGGCACATAGCCCACAGCTGTAGCATGTACCTGTTTCAATAATAATCTTATTCACTGATCTTTGTGTAATTTCAGGTTGTTGTGTTGTTGTGTGTTTTTTAATTATTCAATTCCAAATTTCCTCAGGCTTAGTAACTGTTGAACAGTCTCAGAGTTTTAAACTATGATTCACCATAGATCATTACAAAATAAAAAGTGATAACACATTTATCTCCAAGGGTTTATCATGATCCATAAACCACACTGATAAATGTGAAAAAGAATGCATGAAAGCATTAAGAGATGCAAATGTGTTTAAACTGATTAAAATGTCAGATGAAAAAAAAAATGAGAAAGGGAAAAAATTGATTGGCAGTTGACAAAGTGTGGAGAAGCAGAAGCATCGACATAATCTTCCTCCCTGCATAGTTTAACAGCTGACTTTTGGATAACACATCTACTATGCAACGAACTAACAGTTCAGTTACATGCAGTGGGATTCATTTCACCTAGCTTCAGATGTCCAAGCCTGAGAAAGCTGTCCTAGATTGTCTTCAAAAACAATAAACATCCTCAGACTGTGTTTCATTACATTCTCAAATAAGCATGTAAAACAGACCAGCTGAATTACTCTCAGGTTGCTTAAAAAATAAATTATTGGAGGAACCAGGCAAGAGATCATGGTTTTCCTATTTTCTGGACTGCAAAATAAACCTGTAGGCAAAGCATCTAAAAAGAAGGCTGTAGAAATCTCCGCACTTAGGGTAGGAGAGAGTGACTGATCCCAGGAACTAAGGAAAAATTACTATTAAGGACCACCACAGGAAATACAGAGATGGAAATATTTTAAGAAAAGTGATGTCCCAACTATAGGAGGAATAGAAGGTTTTGAGAGAATATGGTTTACATTTTTATGCCTGCACAGAGAAGTGGTCACTCAATCCCAACTAATAGATGGGAAATGTACTACTGGCAGAAAGCACCTTGGGGCAGCAGATGAGCTTGACAATATACTAACTTGACTGATTTGTTTGTTGGGGGTTTTTTGGCCACTGCTTATGGAATGTGCATGTGTCCATTTATTCAGATTTTTTAAAAAACTGTTCTTGAGCAGCGGGAAGAAATACTGCATGTTTGTTTTATCTTGTCTGGGTTCAAGTGGAAGACCACAGGAGAAAAAGACTATGCCAGCCCTAACAGTACATAAACTTATTACCCTAGTAGCACTATATTAATTTGAAGTCAGATTTAACCTCACTTTAGTTATTCATAGTCCTTTTTATGCTTTCAGTATGCTTACTTTAAGAAAAAGATACAGGTGGATTCACTTCAAAGTTCTAGCCAAAGCCGGTCACAAACTGCTACAATGATTTAATTTGTCTGGGTCAAAAAAAAAAGTATCTGAAGACTGTATCTTATCATTAAATAAGTATCATATTAGAAACAGACAGTTTTGTATACTTTTATTTTGAATACTTTCCACTACTATGTGGAAATTAACACTAGAAATGACACACTACTGGAATGGAGATGGATACATGTAATAATTTTACAGATTAACGCTTGTGAGTACAGCTAGTTCTTTGTGCTTAAGTGCCTACAGGAGGAAAGCAAAGTAGATCCTCGAGAATAATTTCACCTGCTCTAGAATAGTGTCATATATATATAAATTCTGGAGTGGAACTTTTAAAAATGTGTTGTACTGGGAGTTCACTTGATTTATTTACAATTACTCTCGGCATGCTCCTAAATCTCTTCCTTTATGACTTAGTACAGAAGCTTTCTTGTTTATATTTGTGCTGAGTATTATCTTGGTCTTCATTAAATCTCATCTCACTAAATTACTACAGACAAAGTGCCAGATTATCTAGATGCATCTTCATTTGCTTGTGCTTAAATGCCCCACTTGCCAGAAGGTTAGGCTTGGAACATTTTAGGACACAGTCAATTCTGGGTGTGTTTATTAATTTAGCACTGAGCCTTATCAGACCACAATTATGCTGGGTCTTGGACCTCTTCAAATAAATTTCAAATGTGAGTTGGTTTAAAGAAAAAGCAAATAACACTTTCAGAAGTGTTTGTTGATAGATCTCCTACAAAATCAGCAAGACCATAAGAAGGCTTCAAACCATGAAGTGTGTCCTGTTAGTAAAATCTTGCAGACATACTATAATTTTAGGTAATACATGTATACCGTATTGAAATTTTCAGTATTTTACAAAAATCATTGTGTAATGGAGACACTGGTTTCTTTTCCATATAAACCACTATAATTTAACCAAAGGTAAATATAAACCCTCTTCCCCAGCTCCTGTTTGCAAATACAGGGAAAGATATCTTATTAAAGGCAATGCTGCTAGTATACTATGTGTTTTAGGTGAACTGGTAATATGGGTTTCTTGCTTCTGATAGGAGGGGACATATTTTGTAAGTGATGACAAGTAGAGATTTACATGCGTAACCTAGAGCATAACTGGTACAGACATTAGTCTAAGAAAAAGCTGTCTTCTTGTTCCATGGTTTGTCCTCACTGTGAAATGGGAAGACATGCCATTCACTGTGAAGACCCAGGCTGCTAAGTTCTGATGTGCATCACTAGGCGATGTGCATTGCAAAATTCATCTCCAGCTTCAGCCTAGACCGAGTAACACTAGGGCTGAACAGACGTGACACAGAGTCAAGATGCAGTTTGGCATTGTTAATATGGCATGTTTCCTTTTGACAGAGTCGGCCTTTTTTTGGCTGCTGTGCCACATGTCAAACTAGTGGGTTTCATGCCGAGCTCGGTACTACCCTATACAGAACAACTACCAAAAATCTCTGCTAGATCATCATTTGCCATACTTCATTTTAGACACATAGCATATGTTACTTGAGTCTAAGACTTATCTTCACAACATGTGCTAGTTCTAAATTTTTGTCCCTGAGGCCTGTTTTGAATAGCACCTACTACTGAACAACTATCTTTTTCTCCTGTGACTGGTAAAGAGTGGTTTTCTTTCTTTTTTTTTTTGGCAGTGCTGATGCATCCACTGTGGGCCAACACAAGTATGGAAAAAGGTCAGTGAAATAATTTAGCAAATGTAATTGCAACCTCCTGAATTAAATATTTTGTTCATAAGCTCTGGAGTGCTATAGAAACATGAATTTTTCTGCCAATACATTATATTTCTATACATATATATGTATATACCCACATATGCTGAGTAATTGCAGTGCATAAACATGAATTAAATTTATTTTTCATATAGCTATATGCTCTTTGAAAGCTGGTTTTCTTGGGGTATTTTGGTGGGGTTTTTTTTAGTTTCATCAAGTTTTTACTTTACTTTCTTGCCATCTTTGAAAACTTTTTGTCTCTTTTGGAAGCCCAAGATTAATTAGTTGATTCTCCCTTCTTTTCTAATTCCATCTACAGTTCAGAGGCACGTAAAACCACAAAGCAAGATAATAACCAATAAATGGAATAATTAATTCAATGCACTGAAACTAATTTTAATTTATATTTCTCAAAGATTCTCACTAGGGAATGGAGAACCTAGAGTTCTAGGGACTGAAGTGCTTCAGTTCTGGTTGTTTTGAATATGTTGTGGGTAAAAACTGTTCCTGTAAAATTGAAACATGCAACAGCTAAAATCAGAGGGGAAATTAATAACCAAAAACATTTCAAAATGACTAAGAAGGAGGAAAAAATCTGAAAATTATTTCAATTATAACCTATCTTTTTTAATCAAGCCTATTTTGTTTACCTCACAAGGTACACCAAACACAACTAAGTATCTAAATCTCTTGAACTGGTGAAGTCAGAAGCTGGACTATCTTAGGCATCATGTCTTTCAAAGAGATTAAGCATTTTGGATGGGCAGCAACACGAATATTGACTTTTCAGCAAAGATAACAGGAAGGTATTAAGGGACATGGGTTCTTGGTTTGCTCTTTTTGAAAACATCAGAGATATCTTAGTTCTTTTAAATCGGATTCACAGAATCACAAAATGGTTGAGGTTGGAAGGCATCTCTGGAGAACAGCTACTTCAACTCTTTACTCATAGCAGGGTCAGCTAGAACAAGTTGCCCAGAATCTTGACAAGCCAGGTTTTGAATGTGTCCAAGCATGGAGACCCCACACCACCTCTGTGATATTGGGGTCTGCAGCAGGTCTGCAGACAAGTTAGTTGACTTCAAAGACTTAGCCATGTACCTTTAAGATGGCCACAAATTGTCAGGTATGTAAACAGGATGTGAAGAATCGGAACTTAGAACTGCAGCATACGGGCACCTATGGCAACAGCAAATAGCAAGCAAGAAGGAGGACACAAAAACCTATCAGGGTCTGACACCTGCACTGTCCAATATATATAAATAGTTTGTATAAACAATAAAGGCCATTTTGTCAGAACCCAGCCACGCAGACATAGTGTTTCTTTTAAGTCCGCCTTGACTTGCGTCACCACATTTGGTGACCCCGATGTGCCTATATGATCCCAGTAAAGGGTATCAAAAAGAGATTCTGAGACTGTGCCGATCTGACCCTGGTAAGGGGTGTCAGAAGCGATCCTGGAACTGTGACCAGTGGGTTGCTGGGGAGGTGGAGCCTGGTGAAGCAGAGTAGCGCAAGTGGCTGGAAGATCCCGGGAGAACGTGACACCGGTAAGGTGAGCCACCAGGGACAACATGGGGAGTAAGTTATCTAAAGAAGATACCATGGTGCTTTCTATGTGGAAATTAGTATTAGAGAAGCGTGGAATTACTTTACATGGGCTTCGGTTAAAAGATATGTTATTGTAGGCCAAAACACCTGGAGTGGAAATGTCTCCCGCGACTGCTCTTAGTGTGTGGACCTGGGACAATTTAGGATCAACACTGTCAGAAGGTCTGGAAAAAGGGGACAAAGAGCTGTCTGGGTTTTTGCCTACATGGGGACTGCTTAGACATGTTGTAGGGGCTTCAAAAATCTGCAAGACACAAATGGGGGCTTGCAAAATCAGCAAAATGCTAGTGGAGATTTGCAGAGTCCACAAGACACGAGTAGGATCTTAAAAAGTCAGCAAAATGTGAGTGGAGACTTGCAAAGTCCGCAAGACGCAATTGGGGACTTAAAAAGTCAGCAACATGTGAATGAGGGTACATCGTTCAGACCTCCCCTGTATCCCCCTCCGAAATACAGACAAGAGGATGAGGGGGTGGGGGAGGGGAAGAGTCTGTGTCCCTTACCAGACGCCACTCCCCAATGCCCCAGATCCCCTAAACCTCTCCAACTGCATCGACTTATACTTGATACCGATTCCAATTCCAAGGACAACAAGCAGAAGCCTCGTTGGACCGATCCCAGCTCCCCTGACTCCCCCCAGCCCACACTCCTTCCCCCCTCGGCTCTGGCCCCCCTGCCCGCGCCCTCGGTTCCAGCCCTGCCTGCGCAGGATGGAAATGCCGAAAACCCGGATTCGGGTCCAGCTACGACAACGCTGTCAGTCACAGGCAATGAAGAAGGTGGAGGTGGTAAAAATCCAATTTCCAGTGGTACAGAAATGACGCACGACCCTCACCAATTTTGGCAGGCTGTAAGAGATGGGGTATTAAGAGACGGGAACTGGGATTTAGTAGAACTGATAGGCAGACCACTCCTTGATCTTCCTACGCCTTCCACCGATGCACCACACACATGTCCTATTGTATTGGGAGATGCGGCTGCTGGTAATCCTCACGTTCATACACCATTTGCTTGGAAAGTAGTACAGGACTTGCAAAAACCTGTTTTGCAGTACAGGGTGACTGCGTTCTGTCACGCGGAAAAGCTGTCTATAATCTACTGTATTACAGTGGTTGAAATGTATTTTGCTGTATATAAAAAAAAAAAAAAAGGAATAAGGAATTGTAGAATTGTACGGAACAGAGACAGTGGGTTGTTTTGACATTGATAATGTGCAGTTTTGGCCTTGCTTTGAACGATGTGCAGCTGAGATCCTGCAGCAAAGAGTTAAATAACTTTAAGGGAGTATGAGTAGAAACTAGGATGAGATAGAGGCATGTGAACGAGTAGTTTTAACCTATCACCTTTTAAATAACAAAGTCTGCATAGCATGTGTATTTTTAGCTGGGGGTATAAATTGGTGTGAGTCTATTAATAAAGTGGCACTAACTTTTTTTTTAAAAAAAAGGGGGAATGAAGGGAATGACCCCAGAGGCACGATTACAGAAAGCATGAAGGTGTCTTAGTACGCATGAAAGACCCTCATACCAGGCATTGGTCGGGACCACATGAATTGTTAACCTGGGGGAGAGGTTATGCTTGTGTTTCCACAGATGAAGGTCCGCGATGGATACCTGCTCGCTGTGTGCAGCCTGAGCTTAGCGTGCCAGACCATGGGAGCACTGCTGCCACCAGTCAACCCAACAACTAATGTGTGGCCTCCTTACTGAACCAGTCCTTGTTTGGTGTGCCCTTCCTTGAAACTGACTTGCAAACATTGTTGCAAAAAAAGTGAATGTATGCGGGGAATGAAGAATCTTACTGAAAGTCTTGGTATTTTCGATAATTGATTACCTCCGTATAATGTTAACCCAAAAGAAGTCAATATTGTTTGCACTTTGAATGTCGATACCTTGTTTGTTAGTCAGTTAAGAATGTGAGTCAAATTTGCCACTATTACATGCAAAACAGAGCAACTGTTGTTTTTTGTTGCTGGCTCAAGAACATGGCTGTAAGGATTTTGATGGTATGTGCTGCAAGGATTTTAGGCACCCCATTGCAGCAGCATGTTACCAAAATCTGAGAAAATGTCAGCCATTTTGGCATCAATTCACTCAATTGGCAGTATTAGTTTTTTGCTATTACCTTGGTTGCTGTCATGTTTGCAAGGGCCCTGCAGAACATGACAAACCTGGTACTAGCTGTTCAAAAAACAAAAAGGGGGAATTGTTGGGGTCTGCAGTGGGTCTGCAGACAAGTTAGTTGACTTCAAAGCCTTAGCCGTGTACCTTTAAGATGGCCACAAATTGTCAGGTATGTAAACCGGATGTGAAGAATCGGAACTTAGAACCGCAGCATACGGGCACCTACAGCAACAGCAAATAGCAAGCAAGAAGAAGGACACAAAAACCTATCAGGGTCTGACACCTGCACTGTCTAAGATATATAAATAGTTGGGTTTTTTTGTCTGAACCCAGCCACGCAGACATAGTGTATAAGTCAGCCTCGACTTGCGTCACCACACTGTGAAACCTGTTGCAGTGTTTAATCACCTTCACAGTAGAGATTGGTTTTCTTATATTTAAACTGAATGTCCTGTATTTTAATTTGCGCTTATTGCCTCGTCTTTCATCTTGTTTACACACACACACACACACACACACACACACACATATAATGTAAGTGTCTTGTCCTTTAATCATCTTCATGACCCTTTGCTGCACTCACCCCAGTATGTCACTGTCTCTCTTGTACTAGGGAGCCTAGAACTTGACACAGTACTTCAGGTGTGGCCTCACCAGTGCTGAGGGGAAGGATCACCTCCATCAACCAGCTGGGCATGTTATTCCTTAAACCAGGGGTCCTCAAACTTTTTAAACAGCAGGCCGGCGGGCGGATGAAGTGGCAGGCAGTCATCTGCGGCTGCTTGGTTTCCCCCCCCCAACCCCCGGGCGGGGGGCGGGGGGGGGGGGGGGGGGGCGGGGCTGGGGCGGGGGGGGCGGGGGGGTTCTGTAAATACCGGGGGCAGAGTTGAGGACCCTGGGGGGCTGTATCCAGTTTGAGGACCCCTGCCTTAAACAGTTCTGGAGGTTGTTGTCCTCCTTTGCTGCAAGGACACATTGGTGGATCATGCTGAACTCCTCTACCAGGATCCCCAGGGCCTTTTCTGTATAGCTACTTTCCAGTCAGTCAGCCCCCAGTCTGTACTGGTGCACGGGACTATTCCTCAGGACTTGTTACTTCTCTTTGTTAAACCATTTCTCCAGTCTGTAGAGTTGCCTCTAAATGGCAGCACAACTGTTTGGCATATCAACCACTCCCACACAGTTTTCTATCACCTATAAAAATGTTGATGGTGCAATCTGTCCCATAGTGCAAGTCATTAATGGAGATGTTAAAGAGTATTAGACTCAGTATCCATGCCTACTGTTTAAGTGACTGGCCTTAATCTGTAGTTGCAGATCTTTAGGTGCAGCAGGAGTTGTCCTCCTGTTGACAGAAGTCATGAGTTCCCAGTCTTTTCCATCCTGGAAGCCTCTATTTCCCAACTCAATAAGCACAGGCTCTGCACTTCTCTCCGGTGCAGCTGGGGCTAAGACTCTTTTGTCCTGTAGGGTCTCAGAGAATATACAGTCAATTTCTTTCTCATCATCTCCACATCATCATCTCAACATCCCTTGCTGTACAGCCTGCTGATGTCTTCCCGCAGCTCCTTTATTCAGTGCCACAGACACTTGACAGTGCTCATGTCCTGCAAGCGAGGAGCACATCATCCCTGGCCCTGAGATCAGGAGAAGCACCAGGCATCCCTGCTGTACCAGGCATGCAGATCTGCATCTGCCTTCAGGTGCTCCTAGTGGATTATGTCCTTGATCCACAGAGATAGTGGCTCCAAGGGGGTGCTGGGGACTTTGCCTGCAGTGCATCAGCACAGTTGCTGCATATGTGTCCATTGTCGTCAGCAGACTTTCTGGCCTGCTGTCATGTGCCCTTGTGCTGCCAGAGCTAGCCAGAAGTCACCTCCTCCACAGTTTTCCGTTCCCAGAAGTGGCAGGCATGCTGAAGTTCCCTGAAAAGTTCTCTTGATTCCAGAAGATTTGTATTTGCATTTGGGACCCCATTGCCTTTTTGCTGAGACCAGAGCCCCCTCATGAGTATTGTCCTACTGTTCCTGCTGTCCCACTGCTCCCGCTCATGGCTAAACAAAACCCAATTCCTTGGAACAGTTCATTGAGGAGACTGATCTGCTCATTAACCTGTAAGAAATTAGGACCAAAGAAATAATCATCTTTACAGCAAACCTGAGATGTGTATTTTCTGAAAAATGAGCTCTCTCACTTCCATCTTTAGTCTACATTTTGCTTCCTAGCCTCCAAAAATCCAACAAACGGTGAGCACAGTCTTAATTTTTAGGCTGAGCTTTAATCATCTAATTTTCTTCCTGGAACCTGAGTTAATATATATTCATTCTTCTCTTTCTGAATCAGCTTAAAGAAAAAATATCTGGTTTAATATGTAATAGTTTCTTAAATATAGGACAAGTGCTATCTTTCTTCATGTAATATTTTCTTAAATATAGGACAAGTGCTATCTTTCTTCACTCTTTCCTGTGATACACATCTATATCCATGTCATATTATAAGTGCTTTGAGATGATTGCAAGGAAAGCCCACTAGATACTTCTTTTTTGCCCAGTACTTTATTTCATTAAGTGGATTTAAATATACACATCCTTTAAGCACAAATCAAACAAATAAGCACTCTGTAAAGATTCCCACTTACATGCTAGCAAGGGAAAAATCTTTAATGACTGGAATCACCAAAACTTCCTTTAATGGTTGTCTGGTCTAATTTCCAGTTAAATCACAGTACATTATGAATGCCGTGGAAGTGACAGCAAAGAAAGCAAAAAAAACATATGTTGAAAATGGGGCTCCACATCTAATAAACAACCATGGCAAAAGCACTACAATACAAAACCTCACAGTAATTATTCCACTGCACGTAACAAAGTAACTTGTGGAGCATAAAACTAACAAATATTGTGTGTCGATAGTTCAAGCACAGTATGCTTTTAAAATGCTATCAAGCAGTGGCAAGCTATGCCAGAAAGCACAGCCTCATCCAATAGCTTTATGCAAAATACAGACACTTACCAAGTCTTAAATTCTACTACAAAGTACTATAACGTGTTCCTATGCTTCATATTATGCCGTAAAATGCAACAAAAAAATCCCCAACAAACAAGCAAAAAAGAAAATTCCTTGTTTGTCTGCTAAGTGCTTCTGAGACATTTTTTAGAGCTTTTAAAATAATACTATTCAATGTGATTCCTTTTTTGCTTAAGCTTTTCAGTGTTCATGTGGGTCCTTTATGTTTGTTCTTTGTTGACAAGAACACCCTGCCAAATCAAGGTTTTCCCATTTATCTCTTCAACAATACTAGCATATTTTCGGTGCCCTTTGACACAGAAATCTAGTTAGTATACATAGCAGTTGTGTTTGTTGGAGTTAAAAAGTGAAATAAAGCAGGTTATTCTCTGGAAGAAAAACAATTTGGATCTGGGTCTAAGAAAAAAAAAAAAGAAAGGTGGGTAAAGAGTGAGGGCTTCACTTCAAAATGAGTAATCGTTTTGCGCTTTGCAGAATCCTGAAGGATTGTTTTGACAATAGCTGTTTACTGTTCCTTTTGCTGCTGGGTTAAAATAGTGAAGTACCTTCTCCAGACACTGAATTTGGCTTCAAGTCTCATATTCATGCCTTTCAGAATGGTAAGGAAAAAAAAGAAAAAGAGAGAGAGAGAAAAAGAAAAGGTGCTATAATACAGACAGCTCTTCCCTTCACTGAATGTATTCATTTCATATGATATATATTGGTTGTGTAACATGTATAATTTTGCAAGTGCAGTATACTCACCTTTTAGTTGGGTCTGCTCTTTGTAACTTACAGAGCTGTTAGTTTATGGCTTAGCAAGGACAAATGGGATGTTTGAATCACGTTAACATGTTTAAAAGCATTTAATTCTCTATGTAAACAGTCAGATCAACTCCTGTGGAATTGTTCAAGAAGCATGGGAGATTTCATACAATGATTGGCCAGTAAGTTTTAGATTAAAAATGGCAGTAAGACACCAAATTTCTATATTGCATTTCAGATTTACAGCTAGTTTGGAATTCCAATTGGAGATTTCCAGTGAAAACTAATAAAATATTTCATATTCATATCTGCTCGTGATGTGAAAACTACAAAAGCTCAGGGCACGGAGGTCAGCTTCTGATTTTGTTTCATCCTTTGCTTTCTGTATGTCCAGCATGTGGCTAACAACCCTGTTTGCCCATCAGTATTTTCTGGCTTTGCTAGGCGGTTATGGATGCAAGCATGAACAGAGCATTTGTCTCTCTGCCCTGCCATGGTGTCCCAAACCTCTACTCAAAATTACAGGAGTATTTATCTCTCTCAGATAACTGCTACCACCACTATTAATAATTAGCAGTCTGTAGAGAACCATGCATTTTAATGAGAAATGGAGTTTCCAGTATTGTTGTATACCTATGAGAGGCTTGGGAGTACAGCGATATTTTGGCAGAGGCAGAGTGGAGAAACTTGTACTATAAGCTGTTCATACTGTAGCTGTCCTGTGAATATATAGAGGTTGTCACCCACCAAGGTTGCTGTGTTTTTCAGCAGTCACTCAGTGCCAAGCAGCATGATATAGGGTTGCTGCATTCAGCATCTGAGTCCTGGGCAATCCATACTATATAACAGGAGTCCCTGAATAATATAACAAGACAGCAGATGACAGTGACTGCTTCAGTTTGGCTCATCTTAGCCTCTTAAAGGTTCAGTTTCCCACATCCTTCTTTCTTTGCCATACATAACTATAATAACAACATAAACATAATGTAAAATTTCCAACTTTATAAGCAGCCCAATAATTAAGCTACCTAATTATGCCCCTCTAGTTTTAGAGTCGCTAGGTGCTGCTGCATAGCCTACTGGATCTCTCTGAGGTATCAGCGTCACTGTTACCAGAAGGCAATAAATCTTTCCTTTCTGTCTGAGACTCTGAGCCCAGTCTCTGAGGGCTCAGCTGCTCAGCCTGCTGCGGCTGTAGCTTGTCTGAGACATTTTGGGGAAACACTGCCAATTCAGTGCCATTTATCTCCCTCCTTTCTGGGATCTGGAGAACGTGTTGCTTTTTAGTGCGCAGTATATGTCAGTGGGAGTAACAGCCTCATAAGACCCAGGAGGATACCTCTTGTGGTATCCTCTGTCTGTGACCATTGTTTCTCATTGTGGTGTATACAGCTTTGTTTTTGTGAAGATTCAGCAAGTGTTGGAAGCCCAACTGCTATTGATGCTCATTTGGTTTTTTGTTTGTTTTTTTTTAACATCCCCCCCCCCCCCCCCCCCCATCTGCAAATTCCCGGTGACTCTGACATCAATGGGCTTGGTTTTCTGTTGAGCAAATGTAAGGAGGTGTCAGCCCATGCCTCATCAGTGTTATTCAGGAGGCTGGATCAGATTTGATAGCCATTTTTCTGAGTTGTTTAATTACTATGAGACTGTCACTAAACCATTAGACTGGGGATCATGTAAAAGTAGCAGCTAGATGTCCTAGACCCATATTTCACTGCAGAATGCCTAGACTCAAGCCCACTGAGCTGTGGCCAAGTGTCAGATGCTGGTTCACACGGTCACCTGTTTAGCTGTAGTATCCTTACAGGATCGTAATTTTTTAGGACAGGTGCATTTTTTTTTCTAGCCAATATAAACAAATTTATGTCTACTTTGAGAGAAAAAAAAAGCAGAAGCAGGGTTTTCCCTGCCATTGGACTGCTCCCTTTCTACTGACTGGTAAATGTAACAGACCTTGATAGTTTCTTCAGTGTCACTGTACCTTTTGGGCAGTTTCAAGTATTACTGACCTTTCCCTAATTGAGCAACACTTAAAACTTATTTCTAAGCAGTCTCCCAAATGTGTCAGAAGCACTTCTACTTGTTGAGAACTGCAAGCTGGTGCCTTGAAGAACCTGGGGAGTTTTGAGCACCATAAGTTGACAAGTATGTTAACATGTCATCAAAGAGAAGGCAAAAGAAGTAGCACATTTTTGAACATGCAAATCCTAAGCAGTCAAATGGTGCTGTGTCAGACTGTTCCAAAATGCCTTCTTTGGGCTGAGAATAATTTTATGAGCAGATAATTTATAGAAAGTTATAAGCCTCTGAAAACATGGGATTATAATGAAGTGCATCCTTAAATGCAACTTAACTGTTACTACAGTGGTGATGTTATGAATTCAAATGAAGAACAGCAATTAGCAGATAATCTCCTAAGTAACTAAGATCCAGGATCCACCCTGCAAGACATATTATATCTCAGCAGTATTGTTCTAAATACCATTAATCACAGTTTTAGACAAGGCATCGACAGCAAATTTTTTTTGATAGTGAAGGAGCTATTTTAATTTTTCAGATAAATTATATACTGTTTATGTACTTTTAAAACACTTCATTTCTAAGCCACTTAGAATAGAGAAGTTTATAGATTTTATATATGAAGCATAGGACTTTTTTACTTTCTTGCAACAGTTAGTTCGTATTCCTCCTTTAATTGATGTAAATTCGTTGGGAGTTGACTTGTGGTACCATCTGTCCCGGTAAAATGTTAATCTAGACACTATAAACATAAACCAGGGAAGCCTGTGGGGTTTTTTTTTGTGTGTGAGGTTGACCCATCAAGTAAAGATTAAATCTTCCTATACTACAAAGAAGATTTGAAGACAGAGCAAACCTTGGAAACTGTTGGCTAACTTAACTGATGATGATTGACTGTTTCATGTTAGTTTTGGTTGGTTTATTTTATAATACCCCCTCTTTGTCACAGTACTCATTCATACCTGGTACATGTATGCCCAGTCCCATTTTGCTGTCCAACCTTTCCCAATTTCAAATTGTAATAAAAGTATTAGAGTATGTAATTGGTGATAAGGTGGCAATATAGGCAAGACCAGAATTGGTTACTTTACTGGGTTACACTATTTTATTTTTCCTGCTGAAGTCACTTAAAGCGGTGTGTATACCAAACCTACAATTTATGAAGCTATGGCTGGGGTTGTCTTCTGCCACAGGTCTCGCTTACCCTGGAGGACATAGACCTGTGTCCCCTTGGAGCACTAGAAGGACTGATATGAGTGGAGTCCTCTAATCCATAATTCGTTGGGTTTTTGTGTTTTACTGCTGGGGCAAGCAGGAGCATGTGGTGTGTATATAGGCAATAAGTACTTTGAGGTAACACTACATTTCTCTGTCTTTACATAAAAACAAAATCTTTGCAGCTCAAACATACAAATGAATTATAGCCAGAGATGAATTGTCATGCGTAAGCTGAGTTGTAACTGTGGCTGAATTTGTCTTGTGCAAATTTGGTTAGATGTCTTCATCTAAACTGGTAGGGTCCCTAGTAAAAAAGAAATAGGTACTTTTAAGGCATATTTCTTCTGATATATTTTAGCTGTCTACTTTAGAATGAGATGAATCACTCCACACAGCTGCCATTTCTCCCTGTGCTATATAAAAGGCATCTAGATGACTAAATCGGATGTAGGTAATTACTTTGTACTTTGACTGTGTAACTGACAGGAAATGTAATATGAAATGCATTTGCTTAAGTCTTAACAAGAAAGGACATAAGCTGGAGCATTTTTCTTCATATTTGCAGTGGGGTAACAACATCCATATTGTCAGTTATTGAAGTTCAGCTGACACAAAATAACTTGTGAAGCCATAACACAATTTCACCTACATTTACTGTGGTATTGAAAATAGTTGAAACTATTCAGGCTCTTAGCACTGGAAAACCCCATATTAAGTATGCTCAAATGTTTCAGATTTAATTCAGCTCCTCTGTTATTTTGAGTCAATTATGTGTATCACTTGGAGATTGATCAATAATAATAATAATAAAAAATTAGATCTCTGCTACTGTATTTCCTGGCTAGCTGCCTGAAGAAAAACCTTTCTCCTTTGGCTCCCCTTTTGTGTGTACTTAATCAAATTAGCTCAAAATAGAAAAAGCGATTTACAGATCAAAGGAAAATGTTTAACTATAAATTACCTGCTTGTCTCTTGGGTTTACTCACCTCTCTTCAAATAGGAAAGGAAGCATGAGAATGTTTTTAGCTTTTCAGCTGTTTCCAGTCCATTAAGGAAATTTTACATAGTCTGAGACCAAGAGGACATAGGGCAATCCAAATTCTTAATTAAATAAGACTTAAATAGTTATTGTCACACATAGTGTAAGCTAGGAGTGATGAAAAATCATGGCAATATAGTTATTAGGCAGCATTGTTCTTACATTTTGTTGTATTAAAATTAGTATCTGTGTTTTTCTGTTTGTGCTGGTGTAACCGACTTCTTAAAACAATCAGCATAGGAGTTATAAGAAACTTTCTGAAAGTCTGGCAATTCAGAGTTGAGAACTTCAATTTTTTGCAGTGAAATTTCATTTTATTTATGAAATAAATTCATGATCAGACCATGTGAAATGGATTGTGAGATGTGTCAATGACTTAGCAGACTGAAATCCCTAACACTTTCCTAAACACCTGTCCAATGGAATAGACCTAAAGTGCAGGAGATTATCCTAGCTTAGCATGACTTCTTGGGTAGATAAAAACAATTTAGTCTCAAGTAGTATTTGCCCAAGTCCTCATGCAAGTATTGAAGTTACTACACATTTTTCTAAAAGAAGAAAGAACTTATCATATACCAGCCTACTTCTGTTCTTTTTGAACTCACCTTATCATATGGTATGTCTTTAAAAAAATAATTTAGAAATTAAATTAGGTTTGTGTTGATGTACTTCTCCCCCTTCTCTGGGCTGTTCTACAACCCCAGGAATTGCTGACTAGTAATAAGCTGGGCAGTTCAGCATTCCTTGTCCATACCAGTAACTCTTGACTCAGGCAGAGAATGGTACTGTCTGTACTGCAACTCCCAGTGACTGATCAAAGCAGGGAACAAGAATGGAGAAAATAAGTTGTTCCCAGACAAACCTGGAATGCTCCTACGTGGATCATAGCCTGTGTGGAACAATACTATTTTTCTTGGATTTTTTTTAAAAATTACTGATTCAGGTTGCGGGTAGGATGGAAATTTACAGATGACTAATGCCAATCATCTCACAGCCATATAAACGGTCCTAAAGTAAGACACTTTTGAGCAATCCTGGACCACAGCAGGCTGCAACCAGCATCTCCCTCTGAGCAGGATGCCGCTCGAGGCTTGTGAAATACCAAGTTTGCAATACCAGGGGGACTGTCGTTGAAAGCCAATGACACAGCCTGGGCTGATACCCCACCTCCCTGAGTCTCAACCCTCTGCCCACTGAAGAATGCAAAAGACTCCAGATGTGAGTACTTCACTGAAGTCAAGGGGAACTTTCAACAGGTATACCTTTGTTATAGTAAGCATTACAAGCTTGAAGAGCTTAGGTTATTTGGATGATTTGAACAAATTTTATTGATTTGCTTTGCTGTTAAAATCCTATGGATTATCTTGAATTGTGCAAAAATTCTCTCTCTCTCTCCTTCACCCTTTTAAATACATACAGCTCTCCAAGTCTGAGGCTAAGATTGGACCTAGCTGCACCTAAACTCTATGGGAGTTTAGAAAGCAATGGGTTGTACTTTGAAACTTCAGCAGAAGGATTCCCTTTATTCTTTACCTCACTTGCTGTATGTCTCCCATTAGACAGAATCCATTGACCAAGACTGAGACGAAGACTGGATCCAGCTGCACCTAAACGCCATGAGAGTTTAGAAAGCAAGGGGGTCCACTCTAAACCGTCAGATTCAACGGGAAGATCTTTACCCTCTTAGGCAGGGGTCCTCACACTTTTTAAACAGGGGGCCGGCATGCAGATGAAGTGGCAGGCAGTCATCTGCGGCTGCTTGGTTTCCCCCCGCAACCCCTGGCGGGGGGGTGGGGGGGGTGGGTTCTGTAAATACCGGGGGCCGGATTGAGGACCCTGGGGGGCCGTATCCAGCCCACGGGCCGTAGTTTGAGGACCCCTGCTCTTAGGTCTTTGATCTTCATAAACTATTTCCAGCTCCACTCTGACATGATTTCAGTTTGATTAATGTTTGTGCATTTCATCCATGTAATAAGTAGTACAGTGAACCTTGCCATCGAATCTTGTGCAGTCGCATTTCCACAAATTCATATTAAACCTACTTCACTCAAACTCCTTGGTGGTGATTCCTTCAGCGGCCTGACCTAAAACACTTATTTTGTGACAAGGTTATACGTAGTATAATAGTCATCAGAATAATTTTGGATTTCCAGAGACAGATTAAAATCAAACAATTCTGAGATATCTAAAATGCAGTCTTTTGTATTTTACCTAGGCTGGGATACACAATTATCTTAGTTTTTGTTTATTATCACTGGAAAAAAGGAGTCACTTTCAAAGATGTCATTCATCTGATCTGATGACAAATGAATTGTACCCAAGAAATGTCCACTGCTTTGTATTGATTCAAGGTGCAGTGTTGGATGACTCTCAGACATGGACATCTCTGCTGCCCAATATTATCGTCTGGTCCAAGGAGTTTCCTCCTACCACAAAGAAATAAAACGGCCCTGATATAAATTTCCTTGTCATTTCCAAGATAACTTAAGTGAGATAATTTAAATTTGAACTGGGAGTTAATGTAAGAACTGAAATCTAGTTTTTTTCTGACCCCACATAATGTTTTCAGAATATGAATAAATGTTGCAGTCAGTTGTTATGTGTTACCCACAAAATGATGAAATATTTAGAAAGCTGCTCTTGTCTATCTTTATATTTGTTCAGAATTCAGTAGTGGAAAGTGTCACACTCTTTGCAGTGTTCCAATTGTTCGTAACTTAGCTATAGAAATGACCAGTGAGCTAAAATTTGGTGTCTGAAATGGAGAACATTTAAAAAAAAAAAAATTGTTTGCCTTTTTTTAAAAGGTCTTTGAAGGCAAAAGGTTTTTTAAAAGTGCATTGCTGGCTGCAGAGTTTTTCAGTACTTCTATAACTCCAGCTGCAGTTATACAACATAGAATGGTTGAGCAACCATGAATATGGATATTGACATTATACTACTTGGTTTTAACATTTCAAACCAAACAACTGCAGATGAACAGTACCTTTTTAAAAGTACTTATATTAGGAATGATAGTGTTCTGTAGCTCTACAATAATCTTAATTCTGTGAGAGTCTGTTTGGTCCTGTAGAAAAAAACCATAAAAACACTTGAAAATACTGGATGTTAGACTTGAAGACCATTTTTACTAAGACTTTTGGGTACAGTTCAAAATGAGCCTTAAGGTTGTGTCAAATAAAGAGACTAGCTCTTACAATTCAGAACAATTTCCAGAGTTCGCAGGCACTTCAGATCCCAGCAATGAATATGGTGAGACAGGAGCAATTTAGACCTACCCACTGAGAAACACTAGAATGTGCCTTCACTGTGTTCTTAGCAAAGCTCAGATGTATAACACAGAATTGCATAGAAGAACCTATGTCCGCCTGGGATCAAAAGTCTTGCATATTTTCAGAGGAGAGAGCTGCCTCTCCTCTTCAAAAGGAATAAGAAAAACTCACTGGTTTCTTTAGGCAGGTTCACCAGGAAATTATCTCTTCCCATAGATTAAATAATGGAGAAAGGTTTAGCTTTTGAACTGTTTAAGACTGTCTGTCTCTTGAATATATGGGCCAAATCCAGACTGCCTATCACCTGTCACTGGTCTCCCTGGGGATTTGTGTGTGGACTAAGATATAGTGGCCTGCAGTCCACTAGAACACAATTTTCAGCATAGGTCTGAGAATGTGTTGCGTACTTTGTAGCATTGTACAAAGATTTGCAGAGATATTTGTGGGAAGATATGTTAGGAATTTGTTAGAGGATTAGATAGGCCAGAAGGAGTCCAAATCTATGTGGTTTCTATATTGCTACAGGAGGTAGTAAACTATTTCCCCCAGTTTTCCCTGAGTTTAATCTTGGAATGAAAGGGTTTGCTGGAGAGCAAAACCAGAAATACCCAGCAGCGTCCAGTCAAAGGGCCAGGACTAGAAAGGACCTTTAAAAGTGGAAAGAAGATACTTGCTATTTTTTAAACCAAATGGGGCCCCAGTGTTTAAAGTAGTCCCTTTATGGAAAAGATGATCTAAATTCAGTGCTCTCTTAATACCACCTTTCTGTATGTACTGGAAAAACAATTCACTTACCAGGCTATAGAGTATGCTAGGTAAGTACCTACCTTACGGATGCTGTTTCATGAGGAGGGGAGTGCAAGATGCACCAGAAGAAGATGAAAGTCACTGGTCACTGGTCTCTGTCTAGGCACTGAACCACTGACCATTACCCTCTACCACTGCCTTAGGCTGAAGCAAGAGAGAGGTACCTTGATACACAGATATGAACCATTCCAAACATGCTTAGAAATACAGTCCTAAGAAGACAGCTTACTATCATATTGCAGTGGGAGTTATATGGATAAAATAATTTAGCTCAATACTTTGTCCTAGGACATCTACAGAAAATTCACCCCATCTGACTGAGGCACAGAAGTCAAGAACCCATTGCTGTAAACTTAGTACTCCATGAAGAAGGGCAGCATAAGACAGCATGATACAGATACATATACTGATTTTAATGAGTTAAATTATCTTCTTGGTGTGCTTTTTCTCTCCACAGAAGAAATCTAAGGTAATATTGCTTAAGTATCTCAATGAAGTACTAAGGTTACACAGGTGATATCACTTGCTTTGAATTCTACCTATAAATTCTCACTTAGGTATCCAATCATTTAAATCTGTCCCAAAGACACCAGGGTCCCTAGCTTTTAGCTTCTTGGTCCCACAGTAGAATTCATAGGTCTGCACTCATACTGCCTGGGAATGAGGTTGCAGAAAGATGTAAGGGCACCTTTGCACTCCAAGGAGAGGAGGAAAGGCTTGAACTAACTGCTCAATAGAGAAATGCTAGAACATATATCTTCAGTCTTGCCACGCTTAGGGTTCAGGGACCTCCCTCAATTAGGGAGATGTATATAAAGTCTTCATTTTTCCTTTCAGTAGTGGCTTTCAGATTTTAAGCTATTCAGTCTTTTGCAGATGCATCTACTGACATTCAAAATGTATCAATTTGTTTTTCTTAGTTTTGTTTGTTAGGATTTATTTAGAGAAATCAAATATTTTTCTCTGCCATATTAATGCAGTGACATGCATACAAGACTTGACAACCAGACGTGTTCCGTTGGTCTCATTGCATTGGTTGTGGAGATGTATAAAAGCATTTTCTTATAACATGCAGGTGCAGTTTGGTGCCAGAAATAATTTTCCCAGTATGTTAGCAAATGACATTCTGGCTCTTGATTCATGTACCACTGAGCTGTCAGCAATCAGCCAATTGATGAAGGGTTGGCTAGCCAACTCACAACACTTCTTTTTATATTTTGGCAAAGATCTGATTCTAAAGAGATGATATTCATTTAATTAAAGGTAATTGACATATTGATATATCTCTATATATATCTCTTTGAGGTAATTGTGCATTACAGCAGACAGCATAACGCTGTGTTACAATACCTGTTTTGGGTATAAAGAGTTTCATTATAAACCCAGCAAAACATAGAATCCAGCTAGGCCAGTCTTTGAAAGGACCTTTGAATTAATAGGAATGACATTCAGAGTTGTGCTTAGGGACAGGATGTATTATACAGATCAATCTTTGAACACAGTGCCAGATTTTAAGGCAGTATCTCTAAAACTGTGTATGTTTTGCTTTGTTCTGATAGCCACTGCACAGAATGCTGAAATCTCTGTTGCAACAAATTGGCTTTGTCATGAGCACTGCAGCAAGGCAAATACTTCAAAACACCTTTAGTGGCCTGATGGAAGAGTCAACAGCCAAAAATCTAAGAATCAATTAGAAAAGAGAAAAAGGTATTGCAAAGTTAGAGCTAGGAAAACAGTATCTTCAATAGGTTTTTAGCATCTTTTTCTATTTATTTCTTTTTTAAAAATAAATCAAACTTTTAAGGCAAGCATAATATAAATAATAATTATTTCATTAATGAAGGAACTACCAACAGTATAACTAAGTTAAATGGACTTATGTGATGTCCCTTTGCCAGTCCGTGTACACTAAATTCTTTTTTGCAGAGAACATGGAAGCAATAGAGGAACCTAAGCTATCCTTCAAACTGGTTATCAGAAGACAAAGCATTGTGCTTGGCTCTTGCTCCAGATGATCTAGATTCTGCTCTTCTCCTTGGTAGATGCGTTCTCATTTTCTCAATGCTTTCAGATGGAATAGTGTGATTTTAAAATCTGTGTACTGTTGCCTTGCAAAAAAGTAGATAACTGGTGCTGAAAGGTGCAAGGCAGTGGAAAAAGGTATGTCAAATCTTTGCACATTAGCAAGATACAATCATTGATCATCCTAAAGCTTTGTAGACTTCAAGGTGCATTGCAGCAACAAATGCTCATTGTGCTGTAATAAAAACCTGTTTTAAAAAAATAGATATGTGGTAATATAGCTTTTCTGGATTTTTTTTGTAATGTTTGTTTTACTAATACATAATTTACTAACATACAACTAAAGTACTATAACTTTGTATTATTATTAATATATCAATATGAGTATATATACATTTTATTTGCCTAAATTTCATTTTAAAGGCAACTATAATATTAGATACTAATCTATTGCTATAAATGCATGAGACAAAACACTATGGGTAATAAACAAGATTTTTCTTTTTTTCTGTACATTGTCTTAGCATACCTGTTTTTCTCATACAGTTAGTCAATGTTTATGTCTTATTTCAGTGGGTTAAATCACTTTTTTCCTGATTTTTTTTTTTACTCTTTTCATTAAGAAACCATGTGATATTGCAGCAGATATAGATATTTTGTCTTCTATTGTTGTCTATGCTTCTTATGGACTTAAATCTTGCTTTTTATTTTCTCGTAATGTTACGTAGCATTACTTACGGTCTTCATTTCAAATATGTATGAACACGATAAATGTACAATGAACATGAAGATCATTGCTTCATACATGAACAGAAAAATATTTAGTATCAGTTGCATTTTTGAAGATCTGCCATGTTGTTCCACTTTTTTTTATTACAGATTTCTTGAACAGTTTTCTGTATTTCAATATTAAAAGAGCTTTCAAAGATACTATTTAGAGTTAAATTATATGATGACTGCCATCTTTGTAGAGATGAAACTTTTAGAATATGGCAACTTTGTGTAGCCAGATGTCATTTTTTCAATAATCATCCCCACTTATTACTTTCTGCCAAACCTTTTTCAAAATTCTTACTCCAACCAAGTGTTGATTTATAAGCTATTGAGTAATCTTTAGCTGATTTTTTTTTTTAATAGCATTAAGCCTATTTTGTTATGATGGCCAAGCTGTGCAATGATGGATGTGCAAATCACTATCATACTCTTGCACTTTTGCAATAGTTTAAAATACTAAGGGTAATTGTATTGGTAATAGGTAATTGTAAAGGTAATATTAGTATCCCCCTTCTGCATAAGAAGTACTTTCCTAGAACCTTAACGAAGTAATCTGTAGTTTTTCTTCTGTTTGTAAAACATAGTCACCACTAATGTTTGTTTGTTTGTTGCATTTTGGGATGCAATGTTTGTGACAGAAGTTGTTCTGAAAAGGCTAGATTTGTTGATGACTGGGAAGCTAACAGTCATTCAGGATGACAGCTTCTAGCAAGCTTAGGAATGAATGCCATAAAAAATATTTATAAGATTTGGATGCAAGTATGGATTAGACTGCCATTAAACAAAAGGAAAAAAAAAATTAGAGAGACCCTCCAGTGCTGAAACAAAAATGGAGTTATCAGATTATTACTGACATATCTTTGAGGGGCAGAAAGAGTAAACTGTCCAAAGGTGTGCAGGTCAGCACACTGCTGCTTCTCCTTCCCTTCTTCCTACTGGGTAACACTGTGCATCACACCTCACTTGCATGTTGACCTTTACATGCTATCTGAAGCAATTTTGGAAACACAATGGCAGTACTTATTGCTACACAGAAGTGAGCGCCTTATAAATGTTTGATCAAAAATCACCAGTTTAACTTGTATCTTCATTTTTAAAACTGAATCTATTTAATACTCTCCTCGTGAAATTTTCTACCCAATTAGGCTGTGCTGAGCATCAAAGCTTCTCTAATCTGTCTTCAGTTCTGTGACATATATTTCTATATACTGTCTATGTTTCCCAAAAACTGTTACTTCTAACATGATACAAGCACTTTTATCTGATTACCTTGGGACACTGAATAATTTGGATAATTGAAGTCGAACTGTACAGTGAATTCCTTGCCCTTGCATTCCTAACATGAGAGCAGCTTCAAATCATGGGTAGTTTCCGTTAAATTTAATTACTCTCCCTTGTGACTTCCATAGCATAAGTATGGGCTACTAAATGAGGGCAGTTACTCTTATTCTCTCTACTCTTTACTGTGGTTCTTTTTATGGGTCTTTTTCCAATTCAACATGAAATTATTTTCATTATATGATGAATATGGACATAGGTTATGCCTTCATTGAAGTGGTTAGCGTTCTCTCCATCTGACCTGCACCTTCATACGCTAAAATTACTCAGTAAGGAAGAAAATACTCTTCATTAAAGACCTAGTGATCCAACTTCATCATGTAGTGTTTTGTTATCACTTTTCAGTGAATTCAGTCCTCTAATGTTTACATTTGCTATGTAATTGCATAGATTGCTCTTTTAGGAAAGGCAGTTACACTTTTGAGCACTTAAGGTGAGAAAGTCGTATTGGATCAGTCTATTAACCATGAAGTCTCATGTCTTTTCTGAGAATGATTAGATGATGGTGTGGACTACCTAATCACTTGACTACACGAGGGGAAGAGTAAATTTTAGGGAATGATCGAAGTGCTTCCTTGTCTCATAGAGTAAATTTTTGCTGAATATTTGTTATTATAATTTATGAGATTTTTATACCCATATGCATCATAGTAAGTGGTTTATTTATAGCAGTGTCTAGCAAAGTGATGTGTTAGAGTGGTCTGTCAATGAAATCACAACAGCCAGGCTGTTGTAGCTGGGTTGGGCTGAGTACTGTTATGGTGAATCCTACCTGCTAAGAAATTGGCTCTGGATCTTAAATTTAAGAGGATGAGAACAATGGAAGTGAAACTGTATAATTCTTCTTGATGTATCAAAAATGTTTTATTATACTCCTAGACTTCTCTCATATTCTTATTATCCAAAACCTAATGGTGTAAGATGCCATTTCAATCAGCAAAGTAGGTCATTCCTTTCAAAAGTTCCTGATTATGTAAGAACTGTTTAGTCGTAACTCAAATACAAGTTACAATCCAAATGTATGTTTTGCATATACTCATACTCCTAAATACTTGTATACTTTTTAAGAAGCTAATCTACATTGTCATACACATTTACTGTTGTGGTTGGTTTTAAGTACTTGATTTATTGTGCCAGTGTTCTCTTAAGCAACTTCCACGAACATCAGCAAAGTCTCACAGTGATGTGAGTGAGCCTTGTGTTTAAGCCTGTTCTAGTGACATGAATCAAAATACTTATTTCAAATGTTCATGGAGAATATACAGCTATAGTTATTTGGAGACCATGCTTACCACTTCTGTGGCTTGGTGTCATTTACAAACAGTGGTCAGTACAACACAAACCCCACTGGACTTGCAATTTCTGTCTTCTATCTGGAGTGGAAACTGGTTTAGTTAGGACAAGGGGTTGAGAGGAGAGGTTGGTTTGAAGGCAGGAAATTATGTAGGACTTTTTAAAGAGGTTTCTATAAGAATTCATGTGGTAAACATCATTCATTACTCTCTTGTAATTTATCTATTAATTTTGAACTGTATTTGATAAATATCATATCTTCCTCAGTTTGTGAAAAAATAATCTGTGATTTTCTTCTATAAATATCCTCACTGAATACTGATTCTAAATTGTTCTTTAGTTTATTTTCAAGTAGAATGGTTGATCTATGCAGTTCTGTTTGGTCGTATAGATTGAGCTACAAGTACGCAGTCAGGGAAAGAAATACATCTTTTGTTTTCATATGAACTTGCACTCAAAAGCTGCTGGGTATATTTCTGGCCTACTGAACATTGTTCCAGTAAATATTCTTTTCAATGAAGTGTGTTTATTCTAGAAAAGAAACTAAAATCACGAAGATATATGAAGGCCACACATTTTGAAAGCTGATAAGAAATAGAAAAAATTATTATTATTCATTTATCATTAGTTCTCAGAATACCAACATGCATAAAATTAAAGTACATTTTCAATTTCTTTTTGTCTTTCAAGTTCACTTGCTCCCAGTGGAGAATTTTACATTTATCGATGTATGACAATGCAAGAAATGTTATGTAAGAATTTAAAGGGTAAATTTCTCAACTAAATGTCAGTTTATTAAAAATATCTTATTATAAAATCTTCATGTCAGGGACCAAAGTACCTGTGATAGTGTAGACACCTTATTCCATTGATGGAACTATGAGCTAGAAATAAGATTATTAATTTCAGTAGAATTTTGTGAAAATGCTGTTGTTTGTCCATGCATCCTAAATAGCAGTTTTGTAAAGTTTTCCCTTAACTTTCAGTCTTCCTTTACAGTATTATGTGGTAATAACTGCAATTATTTATATTGTGTAAATGTTTGATGTTTTGAACATTACAATTTTTGAGTGAGCCCACAGATAACAATTCTGCAAAGCAAAAGGAAACTTGATCCTTATTTGTTAAAAAATACAAATTGAAAAGGCCAGGGGGCAACTCTGGATTTGTTTAAAGTAATATACAAAATAAATGGTATCAGATCCACATCCAGATCCCAAGTTTCTCTTTTTAGCATTCTTTTTTTTGGTTTGTTTGTTGTTTGTTCCCACAGAGATTTAAAATAAGCCTGCTAAGTAACTACAGATACATAATCAAAACCTGCCAGCCTCAAGTCTTTGTCCTCTAATGGCTGTGACAGATGTTAAGGTAGAATGATATTTCAGGCAGATTTCCTTAACAGAGAAACTGAGGCTCAGAAAGGGTATCTGTTGAAGTACTTGTGCATGTTTGGATGTCTTGCCAAAATGAGACTGAAACTGTGCTGGACACTTAATGAGATTTTGAATTGATGCTGTGATTTCTTAGTCTGAGTATAATCTGTGATACCAGTTTTAGCGGAATAAAAATGGCTGGCCAAACCTGGCTCTTACATATGTACTAATGCAGCAACTGCCATATACAGGGAAAGATCAGTGAAAAAATAAATCTTTTTCATTGGGTGTTCCCATATTCTGAAGAGAAAATGGCAGGAAATATCACTCACTGTTCTTGAAATCCTCTAGATTATTTCTGACTGCTTGTACCTGATAGAAGCAAGAAGCAACTCTAGTTTTTGTGTGTCATGATCTCCTCATGTGAGCTTCTCCATATTTTGTCCCAATACTCTTTTCCTGTGATGAAATATCTACTGGAAAGCATGTTAGAGTCATTAACGTGAAGTGTTCTTTCCTGAGTGCAAAGCTGGTAATAAGGCTTGCTTTGTTTTATGGAGAATGTTTCATGTAATCACCATTTCTTCAGATGGCATTCCAAAAAGAGCTACCTCCATTGGCCTTTCATGGAAGTGGCACACGCAGAAGGCAGAAGTGGTACAGTCCTAGTGATAGACTGACATGCCATCCATAAATGCTGATTATAAGGTAGAAAAAGGCCAGTACTTCATGAAGACAAAGCACTCAGAGAGGCTATTAAGAATAACTTTGTTAAATCTCACTGGTGGTGAGCTGCTTATGCATATACACTGTACCACTTAAAGTATAAGAGCTCTGCCATGCACTTTAGAGTTTCCTATTTCAATGCCTATTGAATATCAAAAAGGAAATATGTTTAATACTGTAATTCTGTCATTGTATTTAAATATTTTCAGGGCAGGAAATCACCAAAAGAGTATGTATGCTTGGATTTCATCTATCAAAATTGGATTATTGTAATGGGCTCTACATGGGGTGGCTTCTTAAAACCACTCAAACTTGATCTGGTGCAGTACACAGCTGATCTCTCAGTAAGTAGTGTTTCTTAAAAAATAATAAAAAGAGCTCTACGGTATTTTTAGATGCAAGTTTAAACTATCTTCTGCTTATAAAATGTCATGGCTTTTTGCAGCCTTTGTAGATGTCAAGCAAAGTGTTTCTGTAGCCTTCAGTGCTGCAGAATCAAACCTTAAATGCAATGAAAATAGCAAATGTCCAAGGCACTCTGACTCTGTGATAGTGTATGAGCTTTAATTAGATTATATGCTCAGGACCAGATCCTGGGGGTTAAATGCAAAGGAGCTAGAGGAAGCATATTTGAATCCTTGGATTTGGAAGTTGCTTCTTCTCTAATTTATCATCTTGTTTTTACTAAGAGAAAAATACGTGTATCACCGCAGATGGTGAAGGACTTAGATTTTGGAAAATGTGGTGCATTTTTAACATTAGGCACCTTTTCAATAACATAGTTAGGAAGAATCCTGAACCTTTGAAATAAAAGCTAGATGTCTGAAAGGTTAAATATAAAAGGGGTTTTCAAAATATTATAGTCAACTATTCTGTTTATTAATGTAGTGAATAATCTGTACTGAGCAGACTACATATAATGAATCATTTATCAACAAAGCATGACCTTTTCCTAGTTGTAAATTACCCACAAGTAGACTTTGATTTTTAGAAATCTGGTTGTTGAGAATTGTTTGATCAACTTATGTCAACAGACTTCAGTGTGTTTGCCTTGAGTAAGATTTCACTACCAGTAGTTTATGATTACATAAATTGCATGGAGTTATCTCTATTCCTTATTTGGATGCCTGAAAATCTTATAAAGAATGACTTACAAATAGAATGTGCACATTTGTGCAAATATCTTTCTGCAGAATATGTAGGACTCTTCAACTCTTTATGACCATGCTTACTGACAGCAATCCTTGTACTCCCTAAACCGTCAGCTTAAGAAAAACGAATTAAAATTGTTGTGGCTGATCGTCTTCACATTTATTATCCTGTATTTCTTTGGGTGATGTGTTGTCCAGTTTCATTGGTAATTCCATAAATGACTCAAGCATAGTTTTCTCTGAGTCACCATCAGGCTGATGCCCCAGGAAAACATGGGAGAACACTTGCATGAAGATACTGAGTAAAACCATTTTTTATACCACTTTTGCTCATTAGAAATTCCACTGCTTTTTCCAGAACAGCAGTGGTGCCAGCCCTGGTGTTCTGATGAAAGTCCAGTTTGGATAATTACATTCTGCCTTCCTAAATTTCCCATCTGGATTCTTTTTCAGATTCTGCCCTAGAACTGTACTCTATTAATATTTTTCACTACGTTATATTCCTGGTACTTCAGTTCAGCAGGTGAGGGGGTATTTTGTGGTTGGTTGGTTGGTTTCTTCCTTACCTATTGACACAAATTCATGGAAAAACTTTGCAGGTGAGCAGGCAATAAGTCTTACAAGTCTTACAAGATCTCCCTGTGTCTAATTTTCTCATAGGTAAACAGAGGTAGAGCTGCAGGATCTAGGTCTACAATTCCTACGAATAAAACACCTTTTTAAGTCATTACAATGGAGTATTTCAAGATCACTTTAAATAGCATTTAGCAAATGCTTGAGAAAAAAACATTCTGTTTGAAGCTTTGAAGAGTAATAGCTATTGTAGGACTGAAGTACAATCTCAAGTCTCTGTTTACTCCCTCTAGTAGATAGAAGTATACTGTAATTGTCAGGCCTGACTAGTATTAGTAAAAGGAAGACTCGGTGTTTTTGAGATGGTGAGTTGCAACTGTAGTATAGGCTCACAGGATAAATCAAGTTGGAAGGGACTCAGGTCACAAAGTCCAACCTCTGGCGAGTTTCAGCAGGAGGGCTTGCCAGCACAAGCACTGCTCTACAACCCTCAATGACCCTTCAGCTCAGACCCTTCTAAACAACACACTTCATTAAGGGCTGGAATATTTTTATATAATTGCTGCAGTCCAGAACTGCCTGCTAGACCTGCTGCATGCAAAGTTTTTCTCAAACATCTGTCCTGAGGTGCTGAGTGGTTCTGGCTGTACAAACCCTAGTAACAGAGCCATGGCACACTGTAGCTTTTATGCAATTTTGAAGTTCCTCAGCCAAGAAAACCAAGTGTCTTGAGAATGGATGATGGTATGGATAGTTATGAAACATGAACAGTTCAGACATTTACAGATGGTTCTCTTCATCACCTTATTATTTATTTTTTTTTAAAAAAAAAGGGATTAGATTAAACTGACAACTTAGGTAGTCTTTTCCTGTAGTTAATAAGGAACATTTTCTTAATCTTTCGCTTTAAATCTTTCATGATACAAATCAAGCTAATTTACTTGTCTTATAAGGGTAAACATGAAGAACAATTAATCTTCCCCTTCTGTAACAATTTTTAATGTCATAAAGAGAGTTATTAAACATTCTATGATGAGGTATATAGGCAGACTTCTGTCTATTGGAAGAGTCTACATTGTTTTATTGCACCAGGTAGCATCTGGGTTTATATTTGTGGAGAAAGGATTAAGAGGAAGGGAGTAAATTTTAGCTGGAGAGACCAAAGTGAAGCTGAGTATAGACACCATAAAAGGTAGAACAGTTACATTGGTCTCCGGATAAACGAATGAGATCATCGATCCAAAGCCAACAAAAGTCATGAAGAAATTTGTTCTGTTCTTTTGAGATATGACTATTAAACTCTGCTGAAATGTATCCACATCCTTAGTTGTCTTTAACTTTCTCAAATACTCTTTTAGGGTAAAAGGTGTTGTCTTAACTCTCTGGGAGTATGTAACATTTCAAGTTTTCTCCAGCTTTTAAGTTAATAACATTAATCTTTTTTCTTCCTTGGGGATACTTTTACCCACTTACAACTGTTTTGTCAGTTTTTCCTAGTCATTATGAGCCCGCAGTGTCCCCATTCAAAACATCTAGTATAATTTTTTCATGAAAGCTAGAATCACAAATTTATCGTTTTTGAATTGTAGAGACTTCATGTGGCTCAAAGGGTGGTGGGTCAATGTACAAAGTGTAGCAATGACAAGTTATAAGTGACATACCTGAGGGACCAATACTGGGGCTGAAATTACATATTGTCTTTCTTAAGGAAATAGGCAGTAGGGTGGGGTGCACTCTCAGAAACTGTAATGGGAAATAGCTGATAATAAATTGGAAGGCAAGGCTGAAATTCACAGAGCTCTTGGGAGTCTGGAAAAATGTACGGATAGAAACCTCATGATGTTCATAGGGGGAAATGTGGTGTCCTGCACCCAGGATGCAATAACACATATCGCCTGGCAGCCAGCTCTAGCCTCAGGGAAATGGTAGATTTGGGGGGTCTGCTGTAAAGGACCAGGGGTCCTGGAGGACAATAATTTGGAACATGGGTTAGCAGTGTGCCCTAGGGCTGATGGTAGGGTGGGCTGCGTTAGGAAGAACATAGCCAGCAGGTGGAGGGAAGTGGTCATTCCCTTCTGTTTGGCACTTGTGAGACAGCAAGTGGGTGACTGTGCCCGGTGCTGGGCTGCCCAGTACAAGGTAGATTTTGATAAGGCAGAGTGAGTCCAGGGGAGAGTCACCATGGTGGCTGGGGCTGGAGCATGTGATGCAGGTGGCTGAGAGAGCTGGGTTTGTTCAGCCCTAAGAGGAGAGGGCTAAGAGGGACCTAGTTGCCGTGCACAACCACCTAATGGGTGGTCATAGGACTTTTGAGAGACGGGCATAGTGAAAAGCCAGCAGGGGGTGGAAACAAGGTGCAGCAAGGCAAATTCCACCTGGAGTTAAACAGAAAAAGTCCTCAGTGAAGGTGGTTAGTCCCTGGAAGAGGTTGCCCATAGTTTGTGGAATCCCCTGCTAGGAGGTGTTTAAAACTCAGCTGGTCAGTGAGCAAGTAACCCGCTCAAACTGAATTTGTCCTTGCTATGAGCAGGGTTTGAACTAGATGACCCTCAAAGGTCTTTTGCAGCCTAAATTATCCTGTGTGTCTATAAATATGGATACTTGGATCAAGGTGCTCCTAGGGTTTTTTTCGAAGTAGGTTTCCTCAATGTTAGTTCTTCAAATTGTTCATTGTAGCCTGATTGTATATAATTGTGAATTGTACATCAGAATGTGCTGCAGCTACTATAGTCTCTTGAATGTGCTATGTGACTGCAAAATTTTTAATGGAAATAGATATTTTTCTTATATTGCCTTTTATATGAGTAACATTCAAGGGCAGAAGGCAAGCATATGGGCTCAAAATGAGCTTTGATAATAACAGTATTAAATCCCTAAATATCAGCAGGGACAATTAACGGTTGAATCTGGTTTGCTGGATTCAATTATCACTCTAAGAAAAAGCTACTATAAACTTACATACCATCTTTCATATATTCCAGGGCATCTTGTGTCTTTTCAATGAAAAGATGAGATTTCACTCAGTGATTACATTAGCTGAAAATATAATTTTCCCATAACTTTTGTACTTTCAGTGAACCATGTTTCAGACAGAGCTTGTTTGGGGGAGTTCAGAGAAAAAGAACTTCCCCACAAAGAGACACAATATACCAGCACATGAAGATTTTTTTTTGCTTCATGTTATTAGACATCTGCATTTTGGCATACTTTACTTTGTTTTCTGCACTTATATCGATTTGATAATGTGTTTAATCATATCAAAACATTTTTTTTTGAGGATAGTTATAAATTAGCAAAAAACTATTATTGTTATATCATTCCAAGTGGTCTGGATTTTCAGAATATTCAGTTAAAATGTCTCTCCTATTAAGACTTGTTTACACTTTTATGGGCTTTGTGTAGTAAAGTAATGAAACATAAGGAATGGATAGACAATCCCTACTTTGCAGATGTTACAAAGAGCATTGATTACAACTCATGTATCAGGTGCCACATTTGGCTTGTCAAAATGTAAGAAATTATTTCTCTGTGTGCCAAATGGCTGTCAAAGTCCCTCTAAAGCCAAATGAGGACAGTTATGCCATGATTCTCATTATCTCTTACTGTCTAACTACTTGCTTACTTGGTTGGTTTTTCCCCCCTTTTTTTCTGTCTGTTAACTTCCTTTTTCTATGGCCTGGCATGATCCCACATGCAGCAGGAGTAGCAGCAACAGGACTATGTAGTGACAATTTCACAGTCCCAACTTTGTATACCTGTGATACAAAGAAAATAGGCAGAAATGGGCAAGGAAGGCTTTTGTAACACCTCTATAGCTGTGTTTCTTTAACAGTAGTAGTGCTTCTTCATTTCTCTTCTTACACTCTGCCTTTCTGACTCAGATACCCCTGTTGCTATCAGCCTTCAGCATCCTAACTCTGATAATCATTTATGACCTCAGAGCATTTTCTATTTCCTCTTCTTTCACTCATCCTGATCTGCTGTATTTATTACAGATAACATACACTATATAATATAGTCTTGTTTCCACATATCTGAGCTGGAGATTGACATTCTCATGCACCTAAAAATGTAGTTGCTTTGGCAGTTCATTTGTCTAAAATAAGCCCTTTTGCATAAGCAGTGTACTACTTTTGCATTTTAGTAGTCAACCTAAGTGATGCTCTTAGCCTTTCTCAATTTATCAGTTACATTTATTGCATCTCATATGCCTCTAATTTCTACAGTCTTTTCTTGTCTTTTATGCTATCTATTTCAGTATATATCCTCTCAGTTCAATAGTACATTCTAATCCATACCCCCACCCCAGTTCTCATTAGGACACAGCTTCCACAACTGGTCTCTCTCATTGTTCTGTGAAATCACTTATAAACACATCACATAGAGCCAATGAATTATGGAAGTCAAGCAGAAGGACAGAGGGTTCACAAATGCAAAGGTTTTTCTTGCATTAATTGTACAGACTGATATTCAAGGTGCCTAACCAAAGAACGTAATTTGTCTTTTGGAAAATCCCATCCTGCTCATCAGTGTGACTCTTTCTCCACAAGAGGGATACCAAATCTGCTTGCTTGACCCTAAGTATCATTTCAGTGACTTAGATCAGGGTGGGCAGGCATCTGTATGCAGCTGGAAGGATCAAGCAGATGAGAAGAGGTGACATAGTATAAACTAGGTGGAAAAGATGAGAAGAATTATTACGAAGGACTCAAGTTGGAGTATAAGCATGTATTTCTGGCAAAGGCAACAGAGGACATTTTCCATTTTGAAATGTAGATTCAGATCTCTAATTGTTGTGGAGATACTGCAGGGGCCTCTGAACATGTGTCAGCTGTTCTCAGACTGATTTCTGAAACTGTCAGAGTTTATTTAACACCCTTATACTTGGATTTGTTAGAAAAACTGCTAGACTGTTTCATTACTGCTGTTTGCAGTATTAAAGCTAGGGGAGTACCTCTAATTTTGTTCTGGTCCTGTGCAAAATATTTTGAGAAAAATCATTCTTCCTTGTAACAGGAAATCTTCTTTCAGTGCTTCCATGAGGCTGTTTTCTTTGTACAGCAGAATTAGTCTAATCTTCTCATACCTATGTGCAAAGGCAGAACATTAATATATTTAGACCATTTGATTGGTTGCTTACTATTTACAATGGCATAAAAAATTAATACCATCACTGGAGCATGAAAATTCCAAATTAACAGAAACTAATGCTACTACTGAGCCAGCTTTAGCACTGCTGAGAGAAACTGAGGCAATTCTGTAAAACATAGCAGAGCATACTATAACTGCTTCTCATTTAAACCTGATTTTTCATACAAGGTAACCCAGTGTATTAATCTGTTTGTCTTTGCTGCTGCCTGCCTACCATGCATACGATTGTAGCATTCCTTTTTGCATTAAAGGGGCTTTAGAACAGAATTACTAGAAAAGTGGTGTGTTAAAACTAATCTGTATTAATGTCGCCATCCTGCAAAATATACAGATAGTACCTAGAGAAATGCTACCTTTGTGCAACTTGCTTTTTTTCTGCCAGCTCAGCAGATGATAATATCAAAAAAAAAAAACAAGGATAGGAGGGGAAAAGATAAACTACATTGGTCTTGATTTATAGACACTTTTATCTTTTAAATCCGTCCACCTGGGGTTTTTTTGCTGGTCTTTCTTCTTCTCTTCAGATTACCCTACTGAAAAAACAAAATAAACAAAAAACTTTCCAAACAACTGAATTGCAAGTGAACTGAATTTCCCCAAGCCCAGTTTACAGTGATAAGGTTATCTGTGAGAAAGACCCTAGTTCTTGATGAACGAAGGCACTAACGAAAATTAACATTCTAAAAGGATCTTCTGCAGCTGTCTTCATAAAAAGAAACTGATTAGTGGTTTGGACGGTGCTAACTCTGTAAATTATCAAACAAAATACAGCAGAAGCATCCATTTACGTATATGAAAATTACAATTTGAACATCACACTTAGAGCACATTAATCAACTTCATTCTTTGTTTTTATGCCTAATGAGGCTTTTCAGAAAGGTAAACAGCTCTCTAAATGAAGTTGCCTTGGCAAAAATGGATTAAATGCATCCCTATTTGAGATTTATTTATTTATTTACATTCTTTTTTTATTATTTGCCTATTTATTTATTTATTTAAGTGGACATAATTTGGTAAGATCTGGATGAACTTTTGAAATGACCAGGCTTCTGCATTACACGAACAAAGGCAGAAATAAATGCAGTTTATTCTTGTTCCCTTCCTTTTCACTTTATTGATTTAATCTCTTTCACAACAATATTACCTTGTAATTGTACAATTGTGACTTTTTTGCAGGCTTTCTAATAGCCACATCTCACTAGCTTTTGTCTGTACCTTCTTCCTATTAGAGTTTTTATTGTCAAAAAGACATCCTCCATCTGCTTTCCTCTGTGGGGTTGTAGTGGGGGAGGGCTGAAGCTGCTGTTTTTCCCCAAAGGATTACGTTTAAGTATTGCTGATGCTCTGTACTCAGACCCTGAAAAACAGTTGCTTTAGCTGTTAGGGAAAAAAAACCACCATCAAACAAAACTAAACAGCACAGACTTTTGAACTGTGTCTACTTTTCTAGGCATCTGTACTGATTATTCTGATTGTTAGACATTTAAATAACATCCTGTTGCAGAAGGGTTCCAGAATTAATGTACTGATTCAACTCCACAAAACCCCCTAGTTTCTTAAAATAAAACGGTATGCTGGAAATGACATCAATTAATCTGATTTCAGCCTCCACACCATGGAAATGTGATGCTTCACTTGGTTACACCAATATGCTTTGGATTTACTCCATTGAAGTCAGTATATCAGGGCCATAGCAACTCTGTGCAAGCTGTTGTCTGCATATGGATGCTGCATCAAGCCACACAAACAAACTTGATGTAAACTATTTCATTTGTCATCAAATGCCAGAACACAGCCTGCCATGTCCCTGTGCTCTGCTCCAGGTGAGGGAACAACTCAATTCTGTGCCCTTCAGTGAGCAGCGTGGGGATGGCATGACTTCCTCCCTACTACCATCTGGATGGGACAAGAATGATGACTTACTATACTACCAGTAATAGAAATCATTACCTCATCCTGTTCTGCCTTATTGCGGTTTGGTGACCCTGGATGGTGCTTCTGGGGGTAAAGCCAGGTCTCTGATGCTTTGTGTGACTCATGGAGTAAGCAAAGCAGAAGTGTAGTTGGCAGGTACTCTGGTGGGCTGTTAGATGCTCAAGAAAGATATTTTGTATTCCAATAATGATCAACTGTGTGTATCACAGGATCCTGACGGAAGTTTTTAGCAGAATAAAAATTAGTCTGTGTTTAGTCTAGAAGAAACCTTGCCATTTCAAGCCAAGGTTCGTTTTCTCCTCCATCAATAGCATTATGTAGAAGTGTGAGGATTAAAAGACCTCACAGATGGGTGGAAATTGCATGTCATAAGCAGATGACGGACTTAGGATCATGTTACTTTTTTCACCAGTGCCTTTGCAGATATGGTAGTTCACATGAATGCGAAAGGTAGTCAAAGCACTTGGGAAACAAAACTGTTTCCAGTATTACCTTAACGTTTTTCTTGCCAGGGAGCAGCTGACATGTGAGGAGAAAAGGCGGATCCCAGGAGTTGGATGTATAGAAATAACAAATGAGAAAGGGAAGAAAGCTAGAAATGTAGAATGTCTATCTCCCAAAGTTTTGCATACCAAAAATCTCCATGTATTTGACTTTGAGGTCATCCCATTTGAAGAAAATATTTCTATCAACTTGCAGAGCAGCTGTTTTGTAGTCTTTCCTTAGTGACCTTAAACCTCCTTTTTCTCACCAAGAAAAGTTGGGAAGCAGATATCCTGACTAAGGTCTGGCCCAAAGCATCTCAACAGAGTTCCCTTGGAGGCAATGGAGGTATGCCAGTGTACACCACCCTTGTTTTTATTCATAATAGGTAGGACATGAATTAGATAATATCATGTTACTGGGAGCTAGAATGAATGTCTGGGAATTGAATTGTCTATTGATCACTGGAATAACATATGGAAGCTAGTTAATGCTCCTTTAGGAAGCAAGTGCCCTGAGCCATTTCATATCTCTGCTACAGAATATGCTGATCTAATATCATGCACTTAACCCTCCTCCATTTTATTTATTATACTATATTAGCAAGGTTTTACAACATATTAAAGTACATCTTTGCAAAGGCTGATCGATATATTTGCTCAGCATGAGGGTGCACAGAGTTACCATTGCACTGGATTTCATTATGTTTGCTTTTAATGTTTAAAGTAAATTAAACTGTTACCTTAAATAGCACCAGTGCCTTCCAAACTTTTGACCTCATGATGGTAGGTGAACCTATGGATCCAGGCTTATAACAAGACCAGGGGCAGACCCCTGGCACTGAGCCTTGAGCGGTGATCTGCCAAAAAACTATTTACAACATGCAGCCGCCTTTACAAGAGGCCTAAATAGCAGGCAGTACTCAATGGTAGAAAGCCTGCCAGAGTGCTCTGACTTTTTACTGATTTGTTTCATCAGTAGTTGGAATATCTCTTGGTTATCTCCTAGGCTAAACAAAGGCTGCCTTCTACTGGAAGAACATCTAGAGGTGGCTGCAGAAATGCTGCTTGCCACCTCTCCTGGGTCTAGGTCTCCTGTGCAGATGTGAAGATCCAGACAGCTTCCAACTAATACGCAAGAAGAAATGCATATGAAAGGAAATATGCTTCAAACTTAATTGCTTATCATCAATGATAATTACAACTGAAACATTATACACATCTATAATCTACTGTCTTTGAGAAAGGATGGTACAAAATTTTTATACAGGTCTACCAATGAAAGTCCATAACAAGCTTGCCTGGTACAACATGGTCTTTCTCCCTTTTCTTGTCTTTTTCTTCAATCACTTCAAGGCTATTTCTGCCTAGCTCTGGGGTGCCTTAGTCAATCCACTTCACAAGGTTCTGGTAGCAGTAAAGTTAAGTCTTCTTCCTTTTCAAAAGATCTCAGAGTTAAGTGTTGTTCAGATGATTTAACAAATAGCTCCTACTGATAGAGTACCCACACCCTTCAGATTTGTCTTGTGTTCAATGTCTGATCACATCATGAGTAGACTGAGAAATGCAAAAGGTCTCCTCTTCCTACTCCACCCAAAATAAAAAGGGGAAAAAACCCCAAACAAACTCAAACAAATATTTTTCTGCTGGTTTAGGTCTTTTCTGTGTCTCACTTGAAGAGCTGATGAGCAACCATATGGGTGCAAAAGAGGGGTCATAGTTACATGATCAGAAAAAGGGCTGTGCTGGGAGATGGGTCTGCTCCCTCATTGCCAGGGAGCTATTACATTGACATAACTATAATGTGAAGCCTTAGATTTCCTTGTTTGTTTTGGGTTTTTTTTTGTTGTTTGTGGTTTCCCCCCCACCCCCTTCCCCACCCCAGTGTATCTGCTCATGTTTCCAAAATATTCCCCCTGCAGGTTTGCATTCTGTGCCCTTTTTGTTTTCCTGGTGAGCGCAGAACCTCTGAGCAAGTTTGATAGGCTTCCCAGATTTCAAGTGGTATCATTAAATTTATCCAGATGTCTTGTGTTTTATATACTTGCGTGTGTATGTGTATGTAACAACAATATAGAGTGATCTGAAGATGATCTGATGGGCTGCTTTCCATCTGCTGTAGAAATATTTGTAACATCTTCAAACTTAAAAACAATACCCAGATTTTTCTTCCACTTACTGTGCAATGATCAGACAACAGGGTATAACCCTGTCTGAAGCTGACACACATATTTCTCTAAGAAATTTGGCACTTTAGAGATAATTTACTTGGTATGGTGCCATGAAACCTCCCATGTACCTTACTTTTCAGTATTCAGCTGCATTGGGGAATATTTTGCTGCTCTGGTTTGTTTCTTTGTACCTCATTCATTGATCCCATCTTTGTAACTTTTTTCACCTACTCACTTATTGGCATTCTAACTCACTTGATAAATGGACTGCCATTTCTACAAATGCAATAACTACAGTTTGTTTGGTAACAGAAAGGTCTGATCACCCCAGCTGTGATCCTCACATATTGTTATCAACACTCATGGGCGCAGAAGACATTAAAACAGGCTTACTGAAAGCATTTTTAACAGATCTAGTGTTTCATATGAAATTCTGCACAGATAATTCCTGAATTAGAAATCTTAGTCTGCGGTGAGGGACTCACTCCAAGCACTCCCTGTTTGATGTTCATTGTTTAAAACAAGCACATAATGTGCATGTTTGAATAAAATTATACCTTTCACTAATGATTTAAGAGATTTTCAGAATGAAACTTCACATCTTAACGAATGCTCAGCAACATTCCTTTAACTCCCTGTTTTGTGCCTCCCATGTACCTTCCAATATTCCCAATATTGGGAATATTGTTTCCCAAAATATAAGTAGATGTCAAGCTCTTTGTCCACATTCATAGTTGTTACCTGGAGACCTGGTACTACAAGAAATATGAGTTCAAGGCAGGTATAAACCTTGCTTCACCAGCTGGTTAAATTCCTTTTACTGCTGTCTTACACCCATAGACCAAGCCAGTACAGCCAGAAAGTATTAATACATATGGCCCAATATATGCACAAACATAATGGAAGATGGTTTAAAACTTTTGTAAGTGTATATGGATTTATTTTTTTTTTCCCCAGCTTTTGGGCAGTTCTTGTTACCCACCAAATCCTGACTTAATTATTAAGATCTACTCTGCAAATATAACTGATTGAATTATCTTTCTTAAAGGCTGTTTTGAAAGTTTTATTTGTAAGTTGAAGTCAAAAGATTTGAGTTTCTGAACATCTTTTGTATAAAATTATATCACCTTTAACTGCTATGTTATCAAACGATGACCGTTTCACAGAAATTGTTTCATATTTTAGCTGTGGAGCTTGGAATACAAAGAAAAAACAGCATGTTCTGGTGAGCAATTTTATGAATTTCTTTGTCAGCTCCTCTGGAGCAGCTTATTATAGAATCTTTTCTAGTAGTCACAGTGGATGACTGCATGTATACTTAAGACTTAATGGACATGGGCCTCATTCCTAAGAAATGGAGCCACATATAAAAAAGGTACAACTTCTTAAAGAGCTGAATGCATGTGTTTGGCATTATGACATCTTCTTTCTGTAGATCAAGATCGGTGCAAACAATTGTCTTGGCAGAGATCATTTAATGCAGAGGTTTTGGACTATAATTGTCCTGTAATACTTTCAAATAAATAGGTGCCTAAAGTAGGCAGAGAACATCTCACTCTACTTGTGTCTGATGGCTGTGGAGGAAACATGCACACCTATTTTAAAGCAGATACAGCTTTCTAGATAGCCAAAGTTAGATAAAGAGAATCTTGCACCTACTCTGTGGAAATTTGGGCAGAGCCACAGCTGAGAGATGCTGATTTCAAATGTCCAAGCTTGAGCCAAACTCAGGTCTTTATTTTGCAATGGATTCCTGATGGCTGAAGACCCAGCACTATCTTCCTGTAAATTTTTAGATTCAGAGTTAGGTTTCTGCAAGAACCATTTCTGCTCATAGGTAGGCTGGTTGAGTAAGATAATGAAGCATATGTGTATCTTCCAACACATTTCTTATTTTTGTTGAATTAAGGTTCAGACCAAAAAGTAACATCCATCTTAAGAACCAGATTGCATTCAGTAGCACTTTTTTAGCTATTGAACAGCTGCAAGAAAAAGGAAATCAGGGCATTTGGTGGAAGGAAGCAAGCAATGTTTGGCTGGACGTATGTGATTATAGTGACCCAGAAGTAACATCCAGCAGTAAAGAAATGGGCCTGGAAATTAGTAGGCAAAAGTGACATGAGGAAGTTGCTAGTACATGAAAGGAATAATGACTGGATGAAATCCCCAGAAGGAATTGATTTCATGATCCATCGGACCAAGAGAGCAGTGACATAAGCCCTGCATGGTGAAGAAAACTTTGGGGAAGTGAAGACCCCCAAGAACCACTCACAGGTAGACTTGACTGCTGTGTGGAAGGCTGTACCATGGCTGGAATGACCCATCCTTGCCTGTGACTGAGCCATTGTGCATGCCTTCTTCCAGCTTCTTTGGGGTAGGTGTGAGGAAGCATGCCTTTCCGGGGGAAGCTGTGGCCTTGCTGTAAATAACTGCAAAGGATCACGTGTGAGACACATGCATGTTGTGCTTTTTTTGCTGGTTTTCTGCTTTATTAAATCATTATTGTTGTATTCATTTTAATTAACAAGTATTTGAATGCCTTGGTAAAACCACACTCACATAAATCAATCAGTTGTCACAGCATATTATAATGAAATTTTGTGATTTTGTGTATGGTGTATAGACAGAAGGCATTGAGTGCCATGAGTCCATCCTTGCATTCCAGCACCATGGTTGCATGCTGACAAATTGATGGGGGATGTGGGCAGCATGAAGGTGTGACAGATGAGGTTTGGAAAGCAATACAAATAATCTTCATTTCAATATTCAAACCAGCAAATGGCACATTAAATTATTTCAGTCTTCTTTTCACCTGAAAAATACTAAGTGATGACTATTTGAAGCATTCATTCATGATGACATCCAATTAATACATTTAATACATATTTGAGATAAAAAAGTTTCCTCAAGTCTTTATCTTTTAAAAACTGAGATTATGCTTAAAAGAAAGGAGCATTGCAGTTTTGGTTTTGGTTTTGGTTTGGTTTTTTTAAGAAAAAGGGACTACAGATGACAACAATTCAGAAATACCACTCACAAAGAGAACATTATTATTCCTATTTTTTTTAATTTTTTCCTTTAGGTCAAGAGGCTAAAAGGAAATCAGGCAAGCCATTGTCTTAAAACTAATAAAACCCAGTTCTGTTAAATAGCCAACGGGGGGTGAGAAATCTCTTATTTCTGTGTAAACCAGATTTTGATAATAGCAGATCTCTGTGTAGCCTCTGACTATTACTGATTTAAAGATTTGTTGTTCCTGAAGGCAGAATTTTTGAATAAGTTAATGCCACTTGTATAGTTTGTTCAAATTACTTCCCCACCCCTTTTAAGGCTTTTATACCAAGCAAAAGAAACTTGAGACTTATTAAAATAATGATACTTTCCCCAAATAAGTTTTGCCTTCCATTGCATCTTTTTGGAACCACAAATGAAGGAATTATCAGTGTGAAGAATGAATATTTGATCTCACAAAAAAGAATACTTAGAAAAAAACCTAACATTTAGAGAGGCAACTGCACTTTTAGGAGGATGGTGGCGTTTTTAGTTTTTTTGGAAAAACTCTGGAGTGGTTAAAATGATTAAGTGTCACCATGAGAAGTTTTTGTTTTGCCCCTGACAAAGGACTCTACATTAAAAACTACCTATGGGGAGACAGGGAAGAAGGTCGTCTTCTGATTTGTCAACCTAGGAGGCATATTTTGAATTCAAAAGGAATGTGTCATCTTACTAAAAGAGATTAACGTTAAGCCCACAGCATAAACAGCTTGGGTGGAAAAAAGGAAGCTGATTAGCAATTCAAGCTTTATATTTACTGAAAAGCGACTGATGCCCAGAGAGTTCTGGTATTCTTCACCTTTTGTTGGCCATCTGTATCTATGAGCTCCCCAACAGAGATGCAGCTCACTTGGGGACAGAAGAGCAGAAAGGCATAGCCTCCTCTACAAAAGACAGAAACCAAAAGCCACGCTAAGCACCATCAATTAAAATTCATTAGTCCTGTAGGAGCTGCCCATTAGAGTGTTGAGTGTGCACAGATGCCGCTATTACAAGCATGACACCAGTAATTAAGCACCAAAAGTAGGAGGACTTCACAGCCTATTTAGCAAAGATATGATCTCTCTGTTCTTGCATAAACTTTGCCATAACTTTAATTGCAGTAGATTTCACCTACATTGGTCAAAAGAAATATTGCCTTTCTCCTTATAACTGCCAGGACTGTTGCTTTCTAATTAGGTTTAAGACACATAACAAAATAGATGAGATTACTTCATGGAAAAAATGCTGTGCTATTAGAAGTGCATTAGTTATGATAGATGTCTATACTTAGTCAAGAAAAATTAAAGCCCAATTTATTTTTATACATTTTCATGTTGGCTGTCACTGTTGACTGATGACTTGTCTTCTGAATGCGTCTGTAATGCTTTAAAATAAATAAGAGATAGCTATCTGTATGCAATTTGGTGGCACATGCTTTTCAGTTCCATTTAAAGCTTGGCTTTCCAAGATCCTCAGAAGTGTATAAAGTGATTATTTTTATTTTAGTTTTTCACATTTTTTTCACCAAAGAATGAGGATAGCATGGAATTTGTCTGACAAAGAGCAAATGACTATCTTATTCTATCACCTACTTAAAAATGAGTATCTGTTCTTCAGTTATTCTATTTACTTCTTACCTAAATTGTATCTATGACACAAGACCATTGTTTAGAGCTGTTGTAGGAAGTGAAGAAGTGTGTCAGACAAGTTCGGAGAAAGTCACAGCTTAATTTGTCCTCCATTCCCCTTTCCTCTTTTCCCTGGTTTAAGAGCAATTCATAGTTTTTTCTTTCTTAGAATTCAGTTTCAATGTCTTATTTCATTTATTGAAGCCTTATGAACTCATCTCTGGAAAAAGAATCCACCTTAATTCCAGAGGGTATGAGAAATGGTAAACAATGGGGTAGATGCAGATCCCAGCTGTATGTATTCTTTTGTTGTTCCACAGGGGACAAAATGGAAAAAATCTGCAAGCTGGACATGCAAGTTCCACTCTCTGCCTACACCTTCTGTCTCCCAGGAGCTGGACAATAAAAGATAAATAGGTCATTTCACAACATTGTTATTGTGGTACAGAGAAAGGAAAATAACCTCTCTTAAAACAGAAAACATGTCAACAGCCAGCTCTTTCCCTCTAAACTGTCTAATACTGTGAGATTAGCTTTGGAGTTTTGTACTGTGGATGTATGGAGAAACAGAACTGATGTGCCTTTCATAAAATTTCTAGTGTATAGTCATTAGAATAACTATCTCAATGCCAAATGTTATCCTACTCAACATGGGAAATATGATCACAATTAAAAAAAGAAAAAGACAGTTTTGAAGGAAGAAGGCCTAAAACCCTAAAGATCCACCTAAGAAAAGTCTCAAGTAAAGGTTCTGTCTTGCCTTACAAGATTGCTCAACTTGGTTACTGAGGAACCATAGCATGTAGTGCTGAATCGCCCTGTTCTTGCTCACTGTACCCAGGCCTAAGGCATTGTTGGAAATTGCTGTACCAGGTACTAGAAATCATAAATTAGGTAGTGTTAGACACATCAATAAAAGAAAACAATAACAAGCCAAGATTCATGTACAAAATCCTGGCAGGGTCACTTATGAAAGAAAGTTGAAAAGTACAACTTTGAGGAAGACCACCTGAGTGAGGCCAAAGGCCGGAACGACCTTCTAAAAAGTAATGCCAAAAGAAAACTCTGCCTGAACTCCACCCAGGCCCCACCTAGACTCTGCCCATCATTAATATGCAACGAGATGTTCTAACTACATGAATAATGTATGAGAAGACTTTGCAATCATGTATGTCAAATGTATAAATTAGCCTGTTTCACACCTGTACTTCGAGTTTATGTGGTGCAAACCACCTCATCCCCTGCACAGAAAATAATTACCTTGCTGCTAAAAGTACAAAAATCTCTTAGCGGTTTTCTTCATTCCGGGGTGTTTTGGCATCACACTCAATCAATGGAAAAGATAGAATATAGTTCCAGATGTAACAATAACATAGCAAACAGCAGCTATATATAGAATAGAAAAACTGTAGAACATAGTATGAGTCTAATAATACTTTAGGATTGTTTAAATGTATTAACTTCATCAAACCCAGAAATAACTGTGTGAATACGAGTCTTTCAGTTACTCTTTTCACTTTATATTGTGAGAAAATTAACTGACATTTTTGCTGTGATGAGCAGGTGCCCTCACTTGAGCAATAACAACAGCAGCCCGTTGGTGTTTTGTCTCTGTTGGTTGTCCTGCTGTTATGTCAATGGTGGCAGCAAGAAGAGCAAAAGTTTAAGGGGCAGGAGAACCATATACAGACACCAAGTCTTTGAGTATTACTTGCAACTGCTGCTTTTGTTACACAAGGCGTAATCACTTCCAGGCAACGTATATACATATATGTGTACCTTTGGTTATTTTTGATATGTATTTTGATCCATGTGTGATAATAAGGCCTTCTCTGCTGATATCTTTTGTCCTGCAAGTTAGTATTACCCTGAAGATTAGATTTAAATAGCAAGATGATGGTCTTTTCTGACACTGGAAATATGTCAAAACTGTAGTCTAGCGGTATGAGGGAAAATGCACATTAAAAGCAAACTTTTAAAAGGGAAATCTTGAACCGATTGTACAACTATGATTCTTATTTAGATTCAAGTAGCTCTTATGTTTTCTTTAGGGTAAATATGACAGTGTTTTACATTTAATTAAGTATTTTTGACAATAAATATAGTGATATAATTTATCTGTCTTTGAAGCTGCCATGTATGACCTGTATGCAGCCTGTAAAAAAAATAGCTCTGCAGTCACTGTCTCAGTTGATGAAGGAACTAATGTGGGTGTAGTTGAACTTCCTTCAAATCTGTCCAGCCAGCTTCCCTCCTCACCAAAACTAGGCTGCAAGGAGAGCTGGAGTGTACTTTAACCCTGTCACAAGCAGGTGCACAAGTAGGACACATCCAGATGGCACAGATCAGACCTGAAAAGGGCTGTCTATATGGCAAACCCCCATCCCCCTTTTATTTCTTTTTTTATCACATGGACACTTGAAGTACCATGGCATTACCTCTTTTTTATTATTTTTTTTTTAAATAGAAAGCATTAAAGTGTCTGTATTCAGTAGTACAGCAAGACACAATGAATGTAATCTTTTTAATGTTGACCATGGTACCACATGAACAATAAAACCACGCAGGAAAACCAGAAAATAGAGGAAAAATCTCAACTATTAATATTGCAATGTACGAGTCAGCTCCCAACACAGTAACTAAGATTCCCATTAATTTCAATGTTTTGAGCTTAGTTTAATTCAGGTGGAATCTTAAACAGTATTTATATACATATGGTCATTATGCAGAAAGGCTCTTGTCAGGGTTTCTAGAGGAACTCATCAGCTAGATGCCAAATATGGCAATGACTCCCCCAGACTCATTATCAGCGACTGCAGTCTGCCTACAGATAACACATGCTCCAAATGCTATCTCTGTGGAAAACGGCTCATTTCTGATATCATGCATACAAGAATGCAGGAATGGTCTTGACTTACAACACAGAACAGCAGAGATAACACTTAATCAGATTATCACTTCATCTACATCTAGCCAAAGATTGTTCTTTACCTTTAATCTATGCAAAAGAAAAAAAAGAAAAAAAAGAAAGAAAGAAAAAAAAAAAGGTTTCAAAGCTTAATGATGTCTTAGTTTCCTGCAGAAAGCAAAACCATAAGAATATGCAAGACTGGGACGTTATTCCTGCGGTGCAATACTGCACTACACCTCTACCTCCCTTTATAACCCAGTAGGTCAGCAATGGTTTTCTTGGGCATCTGCATACTGAAATGAGGTAACAGCACTGTGAGTTCTTACATGATCACCCTAGCAGGAGTAAATAATCTTTTGCACTACCATCACAGCTGAGAAGCCATCACTAGGTATACTGCTGTTCTAATGCAGTCAACAGCCTAAATGGCCTTTGGACAATGCAGTAGTCTATCAAGAGTTCTCATTCTCATGACCTAAATGAATAGTGAGCTAGAAAACCCACAAAGCCCTAAAACAATCTAGCCTATATAAATTGTTTTCTTATCCTTACCAGCATCTGGATACCTTATATGTACCAAGGATCAAGAAGCTCTGAGAAGTATTAGTGCCAGAACACATTATGTATTCCTATGCATCCTGGTCTGGACAGGGTAGTAACTCGTAACTGTAAATAATACTGATGGAGAAAAAAATAATCAGTATATGTTTTAGAAGTGTACCCATTTATGTTCCCACAGATAGGCCCAATCCTCAGAAAGTCAGAATTCAGGAGACGTGACTTGTCTGCAGTTTTCCATTTGCAGGCAAAATCAATGTTCAAATAGAGCTGACCAGGCAACAGCATACTATCACCTTTGCCAAGATTCTGAATTCTGAACAATGGCATTTTGGACTGGCACACAGTAACATCATTCCTAATAATAATAAAAAAGCCACCATGTGCTTCTTCAAGCAGTAGAAAGTATTTAAATTTTAACACTGGTTCGGCTTCATATTTCTGTTTCTTTGACTCTCATCAACCTGACATGTCATTGGCAAAACTTTATGACATTGTGGGAGTGGTTTGTATAGTGGTATCATGATTACAAGCACTTTTTTTCTGTATCTGTAGGAACTATGGATTATCCATATAATCTATTTGAGTTTCATTGTCTTCAGGGATCATGCATGTCTTTTAACCTTAAAACAATATTTTACTATTTTGGTAAGAAGACATATCTCATTGCCAGCAGTATCCACTGCTGTATATTCAGCCTCTCTTGACACTACTGGAACTTTGCCTGCAGAAAAGTGGTATTTTGATATTACAAAATACCACATGCAGAGCTTTCAACTACTTCTACAGAAGAACTGCTTTGAAGAATATTTACGTACTTATGTAGTTTCAGATATAGCAAGAGGTGCAATCTTTTGGCAACTGGCTTATGTATCAGCAGGATGTTTAGGAAAATATGATTACTTTTCTCCTTTCCTTTTCACCTAAACAATGTAACTATCTCTGTAGTATGGTTTCAAAGTGGGAAAGTAAAATCATTTGTCTTCTTCGTTTTCTTGCCTCATCCAAATAATGAAGGGGGAAAGAAGGTGTGGCTGTAGGAGTGTCCAAAAGATATATTCTCACCCTTAATCCAAGCTAAAGCACTGTGTCTTGAATATATTATGAATATATACATACTTGATATGACACGTAAAAAAGAACAGTAAAAGGGAAGATGAGAAGTTTATTTGTACTTCTTTGTTAAGTACTACTACCAACACCAGTGATCTTCTCAACCTTCATAATAATCACATACTCTTAAAGAAGTGTATATTTGCACAGTCAAATAAATCTGAATGTTTCAAACAACATTTATTAAAAGAATCTTTTTTATAAAATTTACTATAAAAGGGGCAAAGTATGATCTCAACCAAGTACACTGAATGCTTTTTGTTAGCTAAAGTAGCTAACAGGCATTTGATTTATTATACATTCCAAAACTTTAAAAATCCTAGCTTTATCCTCTACTTTGCTGTTCTTTGAAAATGACATTCCATACACGGACTGAAAATTTCCAAAAACTTCAGTGAGCATTTTGAGAATCCCATACACAAAGGCTCAATTCCAAAAACTTAGAGCAAAGAGGTACTGAAAGAAAATGTGAATCTCAAACACTGAAGTTCCTCTTAAAAATGTGCCTTTCTGTTTTGAAAATCCGTATGACATGAATTTTCCATGGATTTTTAAATCCTCACTTACATTAATGTTTATTTTGCTTGTCTGTTTTTAATACATATATTTTATTTGTCTGTGCTATGATTAAAAAACCATACTTTTTGTTAATTGGTGGTATGGGAGTATAGGTGCTTTATGATTCCATTCCATACATGCTATATACTTGAATTCCAGGGCTGCTGTGACAAGCATGGGTATACTGTGAAAGGCTAAAAACAAGGAGAGAACCACATGAAGAATACCAATGAAGTATAAAACAATTCAAAAGCATTTAAAAGCCTCACTTTTTTAACAACGAGAATATTTGAGTTCCCCTGAATTATACACAATCATCATCATATGGGTTCAGTTGTGGTTTGGTTTTTTTTATTATTGTTGTTGTTTATAATTGTGTTGTCATTTTTAAAACAATTTTGTTTACTGTGTTCTTTATTACATTCAAGATGCCCTTGTCTAATGCAAAATATCATGTTCCTTAATAGGTTTTAGTTATGGTTGCTGTTAGGGGAAAAAAGAACCATGACAGAATTAGGCAACAAACTGGGTAGATAATGTACCATGTAGGTGACTTAGCACATACAACATGCGATTTAAATTTTGAATTTAGAGCCTGCTATAAAAAAGAAACAATGTACAAAAATAATTTTTTCCTGTAATAATTTTGTCCATCACTCACTCAAATGGAAGAAAAATCAATTAGTAAATGTGTCATATTACCCCTTTCCTGGGATAGAGATTCACATTGATAATTGGTTAGTTCATTTCTAAGGGATGCTGCAGCAGATTTTCTGGATTTTTTTTCCCCCTTGTGTTATTAGTTCAGCAATTCTTTGCAAAGTTCAATGAGGTTCATTAGCTTATCTGAAGAAAATGGATCTGGTACTTTCGAGAGAGTCTCTTTCTGTGACTTCTGTAATTAAATCTCTTCCATCAGACAAAAAGCTGCCCTTTTTACTTGACAAACATTTGTTCTAATTTGGCCTTCAATGTTTTTTTTGGTACTTGTATTCTCTTGTCTCTCCCCCTCTGTCTCCACCAACAGCAGCAGCAGCTGTTAGTCACAGGATCACAGGGTCTGACATTTACTGTGACTGTGCTTGCTTATTAAAGTATTTCACTCTTAGACAAGCTTATCAACTGAAAAATACAATTAAGAAGTTCCAGTATATTGGGTGAGTACCTTTCTAATAAAATGTATTTCTAGTATTTCAGTGCACAACTATCAATGTATGTATTTGTAGATATAAAATTAAGTTAACCTTCCCTGGAAAGCTATTTTGACAGCTAAGTAATCAAGCATTTGTCAGGTGAGAAGTCCCCATCCACAACAAAGAATTATATTGTTTGTATAAGAGGCTGAAGTTTTATAGGGACAGCATCTTTGTCTACTCTTCTATCAGCATCCTCCAAACAATCGTCACCTTCAAAAGCTCTGCCTCAGAGTGGATTATCCTATGGGGAGGGGGAAGAAGGTTTAAGAAAAGTTTAATCAAAGCTTTTTTCACCATGCTCAGAAAACCTTGGTGAAAGCTTTCTGTGAACAGGCAGGTCACTGATTAATTCTTCAGGTATGCACTTTTCTCCTGTGTGAAATAATGTGATATGAGGTTAAGAGCTCACTGAGGAACCCAGAGTTTGGGCTTTTAGTTTTGACATTGGACTATGGGAAGATGTGTAAGAAGCATTGCTGTAAACAGTTTATGCTGCTATTCTGTAACACTGTCCTGCGTCATTAGCTTGCCAGCCATGTAGTCTGTAAGTAATAGGTTGCAATAGCAGCTGAAATTGACAAGTGCTTAGCCCAGAGCATGGATTGAATGTAATTCATAGGGTTCCTGAGTTAATTTCCAATACCTGTTTCATCAAGGCAGACTGATAGATGGCTGCCAGCATCTTCCGGCTTTATCTGTAAATCCTTGTGTCTTTTACTGCCATCATTCTGGAGTTGCTGGGTTCCCCCCACACCCACCCACCCACCCACCCACCCCCTTTCTCTTTTCTTCCCTTTTTCCAGCTCTCCTATTATTTCCAGTCTTTTTTTCTCCTTTTTTTCCTTCTCTCTCTCCCTCTTTTTTTTTAGCATTCTTACCATTGCATTTGCTCCTCCCTGTTTCCATAACTCTAAATGGAGCTTACTCTATAGGCACATCATTCATTTGGATTAGAGTCCCTTGCAGCTAAACACAAGACCTTCAGATGTTATTGAAGTGCATTTTTCCATGTGGCCCTGTTTAAAGTGATGTTTCTTTAGGGACTGCAGGGTAAAATATGAAGTTATCTGGGAGAGTAAATCTGAGATGTTAGACAGATAGTGAAGTGTCAGTGCATCCACAGAAATGCATTTCATTTTTATATAGGAGATACTTTCAGTCAGTTTCAGCCTGAGAAAACAGTTGCTCCTATTGCAATACTGGCATTTCATGTGGTTTGGTTTTTGATTTGTTTTGTTTTGGGTTTTTGTTCATTTGCTTGTTTTGGTTTTGGTTGGTTGGTTGGTTTTGTTTTTTAGATCAATAGTTACATCAATAAAACCATAAGACATTTTAAATATATTTATGAATGATTTGGATGTGCAGGGGAAAAGAAGCACAATTCAGGATCTTGAAATTGACAGGAAAAAGCAATAAAAATACAGAAAAGAAAGAAATATTGCCCAATGAGGTCACAAAAAACTAATGAAAAATACACCCATTTACTGTGGATTATGCAAATTCATTTCTCACAGAAATATAAACTGATACAAAATTTGTTATTTAAACCGTGTAGAATAATATTTATTCCCACAGATCTCATGGGTGTACTACCAATTTTAAAAGTGCTTTTGGAGTTTATCTTCCTGTAATAGAGGAACTGGGTTTTTTTGAACATTTGAGAATCTTTTTACAGAATGGCTTCAAATATGCAAGGGCACCATGTGAAATCTCATTCTATCTAGCCATGCTTCCTTCTTCTGTGTGGCCAGCTAAGGTTTTGTGTTGTTTAGGAATGGAAGGACCCAACTTGCATAGGTATATGTTTCATAATTTTATTTTATTTTTTATTAGCCTTTAATGAAACTATAGACAGTTCTCTCTGCTGCTTACTTTGTGCAGCTACAAAATCACCTGGATGAATCTTCTAAACTACTTTTGAAAAAAATTGACAGTGAAGAGTATACAGTTTTTTGCTTTCCATTATGTTTCAGGCTAGCTGATATAAATCTGTGTTATCAATAGTGCATAGCCATTTCCTGGGGTTTTTTTTGTTTGTTTGCTGGTTTTTTGTTTGTTGGTTGGTTTGGGAGTCTATTGTTGCTGTAGTGTGGGGTTTTTGTTGGTTTGCTTTATTTTGTTTGGTTGGTTTTAAATGAAAAGGATGGAGGTATACCATCAAGTTTCCCTGCTGTTTCCCCAACTACAGCATCTGATACTTTTGGTGTATGTTATTGCAAATCTGAGTGATCTACCAGATTTCTCTACTCTCCGGGAGAAATCAATACTTACAGGATGCTTTTGACAGCTGTGTCAATAAAAAGTTGTAAGAAGGATTAAAAAAAAAAAAATAAGGTCAGCAGAAATAGTAATGCAAAAGGCACAAACACCCAGAATGCCAGCTTCTGGGGGTGGCCACTATTGCTGAACTGGTAGCTGCTAGCAGTAGTGTGATAAATGTGTCATTTAAAATATTTTTACTAACAATACAAGTCTATAGACATTGGGGGTTTCTTGAAATAGAAATCCATTTTAGGGTTTTTTTTTTATTTTGCAGTTTCCACAAGTCTGCCTGATTTTTAGCGAAATCCTTCCTTGTGGAACATGTTAGGTTTTATTCAGTTTTTCTAAAAAATAGCAGCATGTCTTATGATTAGTTTGCCACTAGCTCTTAACCTGTATTTTTTCTACAAGAAAAAAGTTTTTCTTTTCATTCATTTTTTGGGGAATATGACCTGTTTCAGGACATGGTACATCATAGAAGTGGAATAAACTTAGCTTGCTAACCTATTTAGAACATTTTATTCTGAGCTTAAAGAATTTTGATTACATTTTATGATAGCTAACCCAAGGTCAAGGAATTCAGTTTCTTTCCATCAAGTGAACAGTGATGAGAAAAACACAGCCTGAAAGCTTTCCAATTGCTTATCTGGGTTGAATCTTCTCATTCATTTTGTACTTTCTTCCAGCTGATGTGTTCAAAACAATTAAGTAAACAAATAGTATTGCTATTTCAATTGTTTATAAATAATAAAGAAAGGGAAACACACTTGAATAAGTGCATATATGGGGTGCACCTGGGGGATATTGGCTAAGAGAAAGCTCCTTGAATAAGTTCTTGTTCTTTCTAGCTGTCATCAGTTTGAAGAACAGAAGTGTTCGTAAGTCTGAATGGCGACATACAATTATTTAATGAAAAACATTGAATCAATGAACCCAAAGTAATTTTGGCTGCAAATGCTTAATAAATTTGCCCTTGCCAGTTTTGTAACTTGCCCCAAATATAAAATTTTCATCCAAAGTCTTTGAATTACATATATGCATAATGACACATATGCATGCATAATGGTAAAATTCAAACACAGAGTCTAGTCTAGAATTTTGGTTTAATTTAATTCTAGGGATGTTTGCAGACCTGCATGGGTCAGCAGTGGCTATTGTAAGCAGTACAGAGATATAATATAGTTTGGGGTGCTATAAAAGTCAGTGCATATCAATTCCAGCTTGCAACCTGACAAACCAACCTGTGAACAGCAGGTGGTGGGTAGCTATTTCATGCCCTGGGAGGCAGGAAAAATGATGGAACTTAGTATTTGAAGGATGGATGTTCATATAGCTTCATTTCACTGGATGTAACCTGACATCAAATGGTGAAAAAAGTAGAATGTCAGGAAACAACAGTTTTATAAAATGTTTTATATAAGCTATTTACAAGGTCACCTTAAGTTTCACTGCATATACACTGATATTTCCTGCTTTGTCAAGATATTAAAACTTGTAGCTTCTGAACTATTTTAGCAATGCAGTCTTTCCAAGTAATGTTTATATCAGACATTATTGTTTTTAATAAAGCTATCTGGATAAACTTCAAGGTACCATTTTATTGGCTTATGTGATATTTAATTTGTAATCAGTCTTTGTCAAGATAAGCAGTTTGATCTAACTTAGCAGGGTAGCAAAATCAGTTGAAAGAGATAAAACTAATTTTATTTGTAAACTAAGGTGTAGATACTTTTTCTATTAGCATCAATTCTGCTTTTGTTCAATAGCTTCCCAGGTGTCCTCAAATCACTTGTGGAAAGACCGCTTTGCTTGAAGGCCTTTAGTGTTGTTATACCAGATTGCTGCACCCTGTATGCTGCCTGTTGTATTGCATGTTGATATGAAGCAGTGTTTGGGTGAAGCAATATATGTCATCTGAAGAAGCAGCTCTCCTATTGAGTAAAGCAATTGCACTTTTACTAAAGATTTGTGATGATTTGTGATTATAAATTGACATCCTTAATTTTTCTGAAAAAAACCCCATGTGGGTAGATTTTTAAATTTCTATGAAACCTTCTGCCAAATGAACGTTTCAGTACCAGTATTAGAAGATATTTAAGGCTGATGTAAGTTTAGGACAGGGTGGTTGGTTTAGGACAGAGATGAACAGAGGTCACCATGTTATGGCCTTTACTGCTGAGTTAGGAAGAGGGCAAAGACCAAGACTGCACTAAAAGTTAAATCCGAGTAAAGAAATTCTGATAACTAGGCTACATGGCTGTGTTTGGAGTTGGTTAGGACTGGAGACTTGCTTTTTAGGAGGATGTGACAGTTTGCAGCTGGAAATGAGTCTACTGTAAACTATCAGAGCATGGTAAGGGGCAGCAGAAGCAACTGGGTGTGAATGGATCTAATGACTGATGAGATTACAATTAAGATTTGGATTTTGGCCTCTGGGGACCAGTGAGTGTTAATTTTAAGTATGAGAGGGATACAGGGCCTTAGCTTTGTCCCTGTCTTCTAGGTATAAGGTGACAGGGATCATGTATCTAGGATTAGTGCCTGGTATGGATCTGGGGCCAGCCTGGGACCTTACTGTTTGGTGAATCATAAGTAGCAGAACTTCATTTATAGATTTGGTTAGCAGGGTCTACTCATTCAGCACTAGTTTCTGAGTACTGTTAGAGTTTGGCAAGGGGTTGATGGATTAAGGGTAGTCTATGTGGATAAATAGAAAACAACCAAACTTATGAACCAGTTTATGAATCACATCGCTGGTTGTCCACAGTAATGGTGGCTCTCATGCTCTTTTGCTGTTGGGGATCTCAATGTGAAATTTTGTCATATCATGTGTGAATGAATCTGTCTGTACAAACAAGTATGTAATGCAAAAGAAGTTTAAGAAGTTATACAAAGCAAGCACAGCGCATATAATTGATTTTCAAGAAAATGCTAACAAGATGAGAATATTTAGTTGCTGTGTGTTGGATAACAGAAAAAAATGCCATTACCTTGCAGGTTTTTTTATTACTGTCTTTTACACACCACCTCTTGCACTTGGCCTGAGTTGCCATATGCCCATTTCCAAGACCTTGGGAATAACCAGAAAAATCTTCACTCAGGGATTCTGCATGTGTCTACTTTTCCCAAATCAAATTATGAAATTCACTAGCTCAGAAGCATGGATTTAAGACAATCAGTGCCACTTGGCCTTGGGGTCAAACAACAATGCTTTCCCTTTGATTTACCACATGTCCAACATAACCTAAGGTACTGTTTGGCCAAGGTCAGGCTGGCACCTTGGAGCATCTCTTCCTCCTCCCTCTCCTCTCCCTGTAAGGTTTAGATCTGAAGCATCCAGGGTCTGAATAGGTTGGAGTGAGGGCCATGGTCAGATTTTGGAAAGGGTTGCATTTATTGTAGCTCTGTCAGGGGTCATTTGATTAAGTCTTGGGCTGGCAGGGGTCATGCAGGTCATACATAGGTTTGGATTGGTATCCATGTCAGCAGGCCTAATAATTAGCAGCTCAAATCAGCAAAGGCTGTTTTGCTTTAAACTATATATACTACCCACAGTTGTCCAGTCAGTTTTCCCTCCTAGCCAGTTTTCCTGCATACCCATGCAACCTCACACAATTTTATACTGTGAGATCCCATCCCTTTCTCTTACCTTTCAGTGTAACATCAATGGTAGGATTTAAGGTCATTTCCTGCTCCACTGTCTGAAAACAATGTGAAAGAGGAGAGTTCCTCCAAATGAAATACCTGTTTTTGAAAAGTTTCTGTTGATGGGTGGCTCAATGTTTATAGAAAGGAATTCACATTCTAAAAGAAGTATTGATATTTGGAAAATCAAAAGTCTTTGTACCTGCCAGTAAACTGACATAAAGATATTGGGATGAAGATCTATGCATACAACTGAAAAAAATCAATAACATACAGTATCATAGGAAAAATGAATATGTAAAAAACAGAAATTCTGATCGACAGAGATGTATTTCAACAAACAGCACCACAGACTGGTGCTGACAAAGCGCTTCCTCAGTGTTGTGGTTTAACCCCAGCTGGCAACCAAGCACCATGCAGCCGCTCACTTGCTCTCCCCTACCCGGAGGGGTGGGGAGGAGAATCAGAAAGGAATGTAAAACTCAAGGGTTGAGATAAGAACAATTAATAATATAAATGGAAAAAAACCAATAACAACAACAACAACAATAATGATGATGATGATAATAATAAATAATAATAATAATAATAATAATAATAACAACAACAACAGGTATAATGGGAAGGTGGGGAAAAGGATAAAAACCAAAGGAAAAAGGGGAAAGGAAAACACGTGCTGCACAGTACAACTGCTCACCCCCCACTGACCGATGCCCAGCCAGTCCCAGATCAACGATTCCCAGGCCCCAGCTAACCCCCCAAGTTTATATACCAAGCATGACGCCCCATGGTATGGAATACCTCTTTGGCTAGTTCAGGTCACCTGTCCTGGCTGTGTCCCCTCCCAATTTCCCATGCCCCTCCAGCCCTCTCGCTGGCAAGGTTTGAGAAACCGGAAAGTCCTTGACTTAGTATAAACATGACCCAGCAACAACTAAAAGCATCAGTGCGTTATCAACGTTGTTCTCACATCAAAGCCAAAACACAGCACTGTATTAGCTACTAAGAAGAAAGTTAAATCCATCTCAGCCAAAACCAGGACACTCAGATACCCCAGTGTACCTTTTCTGAACTGATTAATTGTTCCACTACAAAAGAAAGGAATTTGTTTTAAAATATGCAACAACTCTAATCTTCTGACTTGAAGACTCATTGAAGATGTCATGGTTTAACCGCAGCTGGCAACTAAGCAGCACACAGCCACTCGCTTACACCCCCCACAGTGGGATGGGAGAGAGTATCGGAAGAGTAGAAAATGAGATAACTCATGGGCTGTGATAAAGGCAGTTTAATAGGTAAAGCAAAAGCCATGAGTGCAAGCAAAGCAAAACAAGGAATTCATTCACTACTTCCCATTAGCAGGCAGGTGTTCAGCCATCTTCTGGAAAGCAGGGCTCCATCATGTCTAAGGGTTACTTCAGAAGACAAACACCACTACTGAACATCACCCCTTCCTTCTTCTTCCCCCAGATCTATATGTTGAGCATGATGACATAAGGTATGGAATATCCCTTTGGTCAGGTTGGGTCAGCTGTCCCAGCTGTGTTCCCTCCCAACTTCTTGTGCACCCCCAGCCTCCTTACTGGTGGGGTGGGGTAAGGAGCAGAAAAGGCCTTGGCTCTGTGTGAGACCTGATAGGCAACAATGAAAACATCCTTGTATTATCAGCACTGTTTCCAGCACAAATCAAAGCATAGCCCCACACCAGCTACTAAGAAGAAAATTAACTCTATTCCAGCCAAAGCCAGCACAGTAGGAACAACAGTAATACTCCTTCTCCTGTACGGTGTTATATCCCAGATATTGCTCTGTGCAAGTATTTCTCCTGTCCCAACAACATTAGGCAATTATTAAGGAGAACTATGTCATTTTTCCAATTCAATGACATTTCTACTGTTAATAGTGGAAAGAAAGTAGTATTGCATACAAATTAATATGGACGTTGAGAAGTCTTTATTACTTCTCCTCCAGTCCATGAAAACATTTTTTTTTTTGTTTATTTCTTATAGAGGGCTTCTTCTTTCTTGTTTCTTCTTTCATCTTTGTCAGTGTTTGAGATTCAGTTCTTTCTACCGCTCTATGCACTGCTTGCATAGTGCCTGTTACCTGCAGTTTTCCAGTTGTCTTCTCCATGGAAAGCCAGACATAGCAATGTAAGTGGAACTGCTGCCCTGATCAGATACAGTTGTAGATACTCTATAGCAGTGGGGATGTTCATGAATTCTGAGTCTTATGAACCAGGTTGACTGGAAAGAGCTCTGACTAGGGGTCCTAGGCAGAGGTACATGAAATCTGTAAGAACTTACCTTGTTACAAAAGTGAGTGGTACACTGAAACTAAGTACAATTTGTTGTTGTGATGGTGGTGACCTTCTGGTGGCCTTTGTTTTTCATAAGAACTTTGATTATTCCTTCAGAATCAGGGAGATGGTTTTCAGTTCTGGGTCAATAATGTATTTAAGAACTCTAAACAACAAAAAATCTGATCGAATATATGCTATTTCAGTTTAAAACATCTGAGATATATATATACATACATATATATATAATATTGGTAGGGTTTATTTTACCTAAAAAGAGTGATTTGAAACTTTAATAGCCACTTGAAGCTAACTAAATGCCTTCTGACATAGATAGACCCTATCAGAAGATGATTCACCCAGTTTTAGAGAACCAACTTAGGCTAGAATGAGATGCCTACTGGAAGTGTCTATCTCTGTCCATTTACTTTGGAGAAAGTGTAGATGACTAATTTAATCACTCAAAATCACTTTTCTACAAGCTTGACTGAAGTTCAATAAAATGAACCTTGCCCTCAGTTCTGTTACAGGATTTGCACAGCAAACTAATGAAATATGTAACATCTTTGCAATATACAGTTTTAAACTATGGATTGGTGCTAATCAAACTCCTACACCTAAATAACCTAGATACCTGAAAAACTTCAGGGAAGATTTAAAGCTTTGTAGTGCAGGTTTGTGTCTTTAAGAAAATTCTGAAGACTGTTCTTTCACTACTGGGGGTTGTACCTCATGATTCTTGTATTTCATTACTTTCACTGTCAGTTTCCCCCAGTAAAAGTAATTCAGCAACCACCTTTTCATGTGACTACTCTTTTTTGATACATTCAAATGATTTAATTTAGTGTGTTTTTTTATATATATATATACTGGATTTCAGCACGATACTTTCTCAGAAATCCAGCTGTTTCTCAGAAATCCAGCCTGAAAATTAATATGCCTTTTTCAAACATCTACCTTTGTCAAGATAAAAATATCCCACTTTCTATCCTGGATGTCACATCTCCTTATGAGGCTTCTAAATGGTGGCTGTATTCCTTTATTGCTGCTTTCAGAAGTTTAATGAAACTCTCTTGCAGTAGTCATAACAGAAATCCTTGACAGTAACCTTCCTTCACAAGTGTGCGCTTCCTGTTTTGTGTAGCATTCTGAAAACACGATCGTCTGCCTCCCATTTTTAATTGTTAGCTGCTGCCTAATTTCTCTGTATACTTTATCTAGCAAGTGCTTATGTATGTATGGTACAGAAAATCAAAGCCCTGTTCTGGAAGTATTTCTTACAGGCAGATATTAAACTTCATAGATGAAAGCCAGTGCTCAAAGCCTCTGCATTTTTTTTTGTACTTCTCCTCCCACCTCCTCCAGCAAGCTGGAGTCCTGTGCATCTGTTCTAAGATCCACCCAACTGGGCTGCTTTTTTGTGTTATTACTGCAGACAGAGGCCTAAGAGGACAAAAGTTCTGATATATGGTGTGATTTCACTTGATTAGAAAAGCCTTACTCTTGAGCACTATGAGAACCATGGGTGTATGGCAGAGAGCCAAACTAGCTGCAGTCCTTTGAATGTGGAGGACTCAAACATCAATAGAAAGAATAAATGACAAGAAAATTACTTGCTTGGCATGCAGTGTTTTCAAAAGTAGGTCCCATGCTCATGTTCATGCTTCTTCTTTGTAGGCAAACTCTTTGTCTTGCCTTCCCTGAACATTAAAATTATGTTTCTTCCCTCACTGGGTTGTTTGTTTTTTTCCTATTATATATCAGGATATTATAATATTACCAGAAAACATAAGAGCACGTAATGTTCTATCCCATGTTAAGCATGGAGCAAAGAAAAGCCCTGTTCTAAAGACCTTACAGCCCAAGCTTAAGGTAAGAGATGAGATTCACTAGGAATCTTTGTGGACATGCTGGCATGTAATATGGGCAGCTTGATAATTTATAGACTTCCCACCCCCACCCCCACCCCCACCCCCAGCAAAAGAGGGAGGACTGTTAAAAAGAGTTCAGGAGCAAATGGCTTTTAAGCCTGCCTCCTTAAACTAAGGCAGGTGCATAGTTGCATATTCCATCACATTTCATATATTTAATTTTAGATGTATAAAGCTTTGATGTTGACATCTCAGCTGGTCATACTATAGTCACTGAGATACCAATTCATGGCATAATTCTCCTGATCTATTTTTATATCTAGATTAAAGTAATATGAAGACTTTACTTATTTTATTTGACTTTCAAGAGTCACTAAGTTGATTAATACCGATGTACACATCTGAAGTTGTCTGAGACCAATCCTATTTCAAATATCTGCATAAGGTGGTACACATTCTAGTTTTCCAGTTTTTCCTAAATCTGTGGATTTTTAGAAGTTATTGTAAAATAAAAAATATTAATAAGGAACCACCTTTTTCAATTTTACATTTTCATTTAACAGCTTATTTAAATACCATCACTTCCATGGTCTTTCTTGTAGCTCAGCATTTGAATTTACAGAAAACACAGGGACAGCAAAATCAGTCATGTCTGAGAACCATGATGAAAAGAACCACATCTATAAATGATGTAGGCCCGTGACAGAAGTGATCTGGATAGCTGAAGAAGTTAACACCTTTGGCTGTGTTATACCTGCTAAGATGCAGGAATTGTCCATGTGGACACTCCTCACCTATCCAGCGTGAAGTAAAACAGGTAGAATGGAGGTGCTGGACTGAGCATTTTTAATTTGTTCATGCCCAGTTCTTTTTGTTTGGGGGCCTATTACTCTGGGAATCCACACTAATTCTGCTGGTCCTTTCCCTGTTGTTTAGTGTGTCCTGTCCTGAAATCTGGCTCAGTCAGTGGTTCTTTCAATATAACCATGATGTAAAAATAAAATGGATATGAAATGTTAATACTTGAAAAGTTGAAAACTGATCAGATCAAACAGTAAAAGGAATCCAGTATGATGTCTTTCTATGTATCCCTGTCTTTAGCACTCTGTTTTGTTTGAATGGTTGTATTCTATTAATCCATTTTAGCTGTGTTTTGAAAACGGTTGTCTGTAAATTCTTTACTTATGTATAAAAGAACATACCCTCCTGTGGTGTTTATAACATCTTTTTCTAACTGCATTTTAATGTATTTTGATGGATCCAAAATAAACTGACTCTACCTATTCATTTTGTTGTTGCTGCTGCTTTTTTTTCCTGTTTATTACTCAGTTTAATGGAAATGTGAATGTACATAAAATAGTAAGGAGATATTTTAGTTCTCTCAGGAAATTTTGCCCCCTCCATTGTTGTCTGGTAGAAACAGAGGTTATCAAATATGTGTAGGTTGTACAGTACTGGAGAACTTTAAAATTCACTGTGGAGATTTCAAGGTGCATAACTTGCCACCCCTCCAACCCCTATTTATGGCAGATACATATTCATATGAAAAATACTTTAAAAGGCTAAACCCATATATATAATTTCATTAGGAAATACAGAATTCACCTGATGTTATCTAGGTTTTTTTCTAATGTTTGGCAAATTAATCCAGTAGGATCCTGAGTGGTTCTAAATTCTAATATTTGACATGCAGATTTCTTCTTTCTTGAAATTTATGCAAATTTTCTAGTACAGTGTTATTCGTAATTACTGAAATCTCAAGAAATGCCAGCTATGATCAGAGCTCGGCTCATAAAGATGTTAAATAGGTTTCAGATGTTACAACTTGCTCAGACATTTACTGTTATGTGTTACATACCAAGGGCCATTTCTCTGAATGTAAACATACTACTACAGTATATTAAAAGAGGGTTGATTATGCATCTGAATTAGTTCTGGAGTTACAAAGACTTGGTCATATTATAAAGCAGAGTATATGTTGGTTTTGCCTGAGATGATGCAGGCCAGAACCAATTAATCTGGTTGTCTGTTACAGTCATGCGTTTCTAGGAAAAGATTTAATTTCTTCAAGGTAAAATAGGGTTTTGTCATTAATTTGATGGAGCATGAATAGTCCACTAAACTTGAATAAGATTTGCTTTGCTTTACCTAGCAAATTTGAAACCATTCTGACATCATTTATCCAATGTCTCTTTAATGTCAATATGCAAACGCTCCTGAGAGCAGGAATCAGATTGCAAGTTTTCCATCGTCCACCTGAATGACCAAGCTATTGGGCCAGAAAGTCACGTTTACTCTAAAAATCTTGTTTGATTATGGAAGCAGAAGGACTACTGTGAGGGTGGCAAGACACAGGACCAGGTTTCCCAGAGAAGTTGTGGATGCCCCATCCCTGCAGTGTTCAAGGTCAGGTTGGATGGGGCTTTGAGCAACCTGGTCTAGTGGAAGGTGTCCCTGCCCATGGCAGGGGGGCTGGAACTAGATGGTCTTTAAAGGTCCCTTCCAACCCAAACCATTCTATGATTCTAGAATTCTATAAGCTGCTTGGTCTAAGATGAAGCTATATATTTAATTTCATTTCAAGTCTCCTATTAACATTTTCATAGAGAAGTTGTTGAAGTGCAGTCTGGGTGAGGAGATAGTGAAGTCAATTGAAAACCAGCTGAATGGCTGAGCCCAAAGTGATAATTGGTGGAACAAAGTCTAGTTTGAGGCCGGTAATTAGCAGCACTCAGGGTCAATACTGGGTCCAATATTGTTCAAAAACTTCATTAGTGATCCAGATGATAGTTCAGGGTGTACCCTCCAGCAACTTTGCTGATGACACCAAAGTGGGGGTTGTGTTGCCATCCAGAGGGACCTTGACTGTATGAAGAAATGGGCTGACAAGAATCTCATGAAGTTCAACAAGGGTAAATGCAAAGTGCTGCACCTGGGGAGGAATAACCCCATGTATGAATATATGCTGGGATCTCAGTGTTATGAGGTAATACTGTACAAGAGATTTGAAAGAGTCCCCATATCTTGAAGAATCAGAGACATGAAACGCTGCTGTGTTGTTACAATAGGTGTTTTGAAAATAAGAAAACAAAAATTTTCTAGGTCATGAGTATAGGAGTTATTTAACTTCTGTTGTGGCATGCAAGCTTAGACAGTCTCCTGAAGCATTTGGGCAAATTTTAAAGGAGGGCAGAAGGGGACTGAAATTAGTCTATACGTTTAATATAAGAAAAAGGACTCATTTTATTTTTCTAGGAAAAGAAAGTGTCTAACAAAGCCTTTCATAAAGCTGACTACAAAATAGGATGAAGTGCAAGAGTAACTACAACTGAGTTGCTAAATATCAGTGATCATATCTACATACTTACAATTGGAACAGAATTTAAACTTAATGCTTAAGGTCATTGTTCTGATTTTAGTAACAGATGTTTTAAATATGGCAAAGAAGTGAAGAACCCCAGTGAAAAAGGATTTAGACTATCATATATTAATGGACAATAGGAGGGAAATGAGAAAGTGGATTTTCAGATAGCAGGAACTATCTAGTCCCAATAATGTAATAAGAAGTTAATGTTTCTAGTCATACTCAGCCTAAATCTGACTAATATATAAGTAAATATCTAAGTAAATATCTAAGTAAAAAAATAGGAATGTGTACAGGAATCATGTTTTTTAATACCCCATCTTTTTTTTTCTTTTTTTTTTTTTTTTTTGAAGCAGCAAAAATGCAATGATAAAAATACTTAGATTATTTGAAGTAATTTAATAAAATGTTTCAATATAGTTAACTTGTAGCATTGCTCCGGGAAAGAGTAGAGATTTACTCATCCAAATATTATGTTGCTACAAATCACATCTGAGAACATGCATTAAATGCAAACAAAAAAAGGAAGAAAGACCTGTGTTAGAATACCTTCTTTCAGTCTCATCCAGTATCTTGTCTGAATTTTTGTTTTGTCTTGACATAAGCCTTTCAAAAAAATGTAACTGGGATTAAAATTTTCTCTAGAACTAGTTGCAGAATAGGGATGTTTTCAGAAAGTAGTAAATCCAAACAGAATATGCCTTAACTGTGTGGTAACTGGAGAACAAGCCACAAATAACAGATTACGTATTTTTCTTTCTAATACTTGTGTTTCTCTTTAAAAGAGCAAAATATAATCCTTTTTGTTTGAACTGTTGGACTTGACCCTGGTGTTAATTGAGAAGGGAAGAGAGAAGAGGAAATAAGACACTGTTGTTGATAACTCTGCTTTTCTTCCTCATATGGAGTGCATATTGATAGGATGACCCACTGTCTCCTTCAGTGCTTGTTAGCAAAAGATGGAGCAGCTTTATGTTATCCATGAAAACCATGAGCCTGTGTGACACTGCTGATTGATCTGCAGAAAGATCACATAAGAAAAAGTTAAAGGAGTTCAACAAAAAAAATGTAATAAATTCTCAGAACCGAACCCAAAGATCTTAGAAGCCTTAAACTAGGATGCATCTCAGGCACACTATGGCTATCTGCAAGTTAGATGCCCTATTCAAAATAGTTGGTTAGGCTTTCTGAGGTATCTCCAGCCCACAGTTCATCAAGATAGGTGGCAAAGATATTCAGAAAGATTTGTGATTCGCAAAACCTGTCTCTCTCCATTGGTCATATAGGAAGCCTAAGAATTTGGCTTAGATTAAGACTCCAACTTTTCAATGAGTAAAGTTGGGTAGGATGTATCCTACTGTTTGGATCTGGAGTTATTAGAACTCTGTGTCTTAGGAATGAAATATTTTTGAAACCTATGAAAGTCCACAGATATTATTTTTAAATTAGAGAATTTTAAAAGAAGATTATATTGAATTTAGAACTATGCTATAAAATTGTTATCCTCAGATATTGTTCAATTTCCAATATTTCCCAATATTTTCCAGTTTTCTTTTAATTTCTCTTATGTTTTTAATATGAATCTAAACAGTTTTCAAAGATTATGTGTTCATTTGACTATATTTTTAAAATATTGTATGTCTCCTGGTTACTTGATTTTTAGTATTGTATGGGATCGTCAGGCAAATTAGGCATTTTTCTTCCTTTGTCACTCAAACAGGTGTTTTTAGTGGGATCTGTTGGTCTCTCTTTTTCTTGGGATGTCTGTTATAATTTCTTAATGCTGCACTGCACCAATATTAGTCAGCTCAAAATGCTCTCTATGAAACTCAAGGCAGATATTCAGCTTCTTGGCTGCTCAGACTGCTTTTTTCAATGTGCTAATTTGCAGAAATGGGTTAACGGTTTCACTGCTAATGATGACATAAGAATAAGCTGTTGCTGCTCTCACTGCATTGAGTGACACATACCCCCCTGCAAAGAACAAGTTTGCATGGTATTTTTTTCTGAAGAATGAAGCTGTTAGCTTTGCTGCTAATTGCCTATACAGCAAAGAACTTTCAAAAACCAGAGACTGGGTTATGTCTTTAATCCCTAGAATAAACTACTTCCATCTATCAACAAGAGAAATAAATTGTGTAAAACCTAGAGGTATCACTGAAAGAACAAGAGATGCGGCTGCAGTTATTACTCTTGAACAAGTTTCAGATGTTTCTATATTAAGAATAGTTAAAGGTATCAAAGAACTCTAGGAAACTTAAAAGGTTGACTTAGGAAAATATTTGTGGGGACAATGTTCTCTTTCAGGTTAGCTGAAATGGCAAGAGAAAGCCATTTACATTGAATTGACCTATAACAGCACAGGTACTAAAAATATAGCAAGCGGTTTGTTATCAGCCAAGTTATCAAATAAAATCAGTAATATGTTTTTCTGAGGATCTCAGGATCTCAGAAGGATTGTTTACTTATTCCAGAGCATCTACAATGATGCTGTGATATTGTTAGCCTTCACTGTCAGGTCACTTCTTTTATGAAGCCTAGAAATTTAAAGATGGCTGTTTATATTTAATGTACCATGTAAGGAAACTGCTTCACCATTCATACTGAAATTGGCTGAAAGAGGAGACAATAGACAAGAGGACAATAGAATAATGAGGCAATAGAAGGAGGACAATAGACAAAGGAATAAGGACATGTAACATGGAGGAAAACTATCTCAGAGCAATAACCATGACATCTCATGGGCTATAGTCCCAAAAGCTGTCACTGAATAAGCTGCATTAATCATGGTCATTTACTGGTTGTTGAGCTCTGAAATTTTGCATGATTCTGTAGATGACACAGTTCATAATCACTCTACAAAACATAGGGAACAATCTGTAAAACCACCTATTGTGAATGAACAGCGTTTCAGGACACAGACAATCATATTAAATTATCCCAGTGACACCAGAGTGATGATTTTTCATTCTTACATACCACAGAACCAAATCTGTACCTCATTATTTAAAAAAAAAAAAGCAAAACAACACCCCCCCACCCCCCCCAAATCACCACCACCACCAAAAAAGGACCCAACACCCCCAAAAAAAATCCCAACGGAAAGAAAAGAAACTCTGTTAAATCATTGTAACTCACAGCAACTTTAATACTACTGGCGGGTTTGTCTACAAATAGGTATTTCCCAGCATATCTATAATCTGTGCTGCTATAGCTGTATTGGGTTTAGATCAGTATGGGAATTCTGTTTAAAATAATAGTAAATTTACTTGGAATAATTACTTTAGATACTTTTGAGTAATTATTTATTTAGGGAATAGAAATTATTTAGAGAATAAAAGAAAAAATACTCTAAATACTTGAGAGTAATTATTCTGGGACAATACAACAGTTTTGGTATACAAGATGTCCACATGGGAGCTAAATGATAGAAGTACGGCAGAATGATTAGTTCAGTATATCTATGCCAGGAAATACCTGTATGTATATAAGCCAGCATTGTCAGTAGTTATATTGTTTTTACTAACATCCCCTAGCTATTTTCTACCTGATGTTTGTGTTGCACATAGTCTATCTAGTTCTTCTTGTGTAGTGGACTATTTTACAATATTTTACAATAGTCCACTATTACAAAACAGTCTACTGAAAGATTTACAGCTGTACAACAGTGTCAGTGCCCTGGTAGCAGGTGAGGTGTTGGGAGCTATGTCCAGTGAAGCACTCAGGCAGGCTGAGCTTGACCCACACCACCACACCAGGAGGAAGGGGTAAGTGACAGCGGTGGGAGGCTGCAGCTGCGAGAGACAAAGGACACACCCTGCAGGGCTTCCTGCTTGCCCAGGTGCTTGGGTTCAGGATGTTGTGCAGGGGCTGCTGAGGCTTGTCCCTCTCTTGGATTGTCACCTCTTGCTGTTTTTTCTCACAAGCACCAATGATATTGTCAGGGAGTTCTGGAGCGTATCTCAGGTATGAATGTTGGAGCACATCTCAAGTGTGAAGTGAATGCCTGACTCTGTGGGTGAGGATGAAGGGCATGGAGGCTGGAGTCCCAGATATTTTGCCCCCTGTTTAAAAAGTTTGAGGACCCCTGGCTTAAGGAATGGATGGATCCAGTGGATTAACAGCTGTTTGAGCTGCTGGTGTCACCAACAGGGATTTGACTTTTATGGCCATTGGACCCTTTCTCAGGATCAAGAACTAATAGGAAGAGATGGGATACACCTGACCAAATGTGGCAAAACCACCTTCACCAACAGGCTGGCTAATCTGTTGAGGAGAACATTAAACTAAAAATGATGGGAAGGGACATGACCCCAAATCAAGTAAGAAAATGGTAGATGGGAATGGCAAGCAAAGGGTACAGGATGGTTATCACAGAAGTGTGGTCATATGGTTGACCCAGCTGGAGTTCTACAGTAGATAGATACAGGCTCTTTAGAAAGGACAGGTGTTGATGGTGAGGAAGAGGAGCAGCCCTTTATGTGAAAGAGCAGTGGGAATGCATCAAGCTCTGTCTAGGGGTGGATGATGAGTCAGCTGAGAGCTGAGGGTAGGGATTAGAGGGCATACCAACATGGGTGACATTGTAGTGGGTGTCTGCTACAGATCACTTGATCAGAAAGAAGATCAGGCCTTCTTCAGACAACTTGAAGAAACTTTGCAGGTCCTGGTCTTAATGTGTGACTTTAACTCCCAGTATCTTCTGAAGGGGCAATACAACAGGAAAGAGGCAATCCAGAACAATTTCCTGACATAGGTGATCAAGAAGCTGACAAGCCAAGATGCTCTGCTGGACCTCATTCTTACAAACAAGGAAAGACTGGAAGTGGATGTGAAGGTTGAGGGTAGGCCTGCATGGATGAACAAGGAGCTCTTGACTAAACTGAGACATAAAATCAAAATGTACAAGAGGTGAAAGAAGGTACAGGACCCAAGAGGAATATAGACACACCATCTGAGTGTGAAGGGATCACATTAGGAAAGCTAAACCCCACCTTAATTTGAATCTTGGGAATAATGTGAAGGGCAACAAGAACAGTCTGATGCTGAATGGGACAGGGGACCTGGTAACAAACGACAGAGAAGTCTGTGGTATTCAATGTTTTCTTCAACTTAGCCCTTAATGGTAAGACTGGCCTTCAGAAATCCCAAGTCACAGAGACCCATGGAAAACTCCAGAAGAAAGAAGGCTTTCCCTTGGTGGAGAAGGATCAGTTAAACAAACTGGACATAGAGAAGTGTATGGGGCCTGGTGGGATGTGCCCACAACTGTTGAGGAAGCTGACCAATGTCATTGCAAGGCTAATGTTTATTAATGCTGAAATTAGTGATTTTGCGAATGACTTTATTATCTTTATGATCTTTGAACAGGTCAGCAGCGGTATGGCTTGTCCAGTCTTAAGTAAGAGTTGCAACAATGTCTGATAACAGATAACATTGACATAGGCAAACTGATGAGTTACTAGATAATCAAAGAGTGAGTCAGATTGAACATTGGCTGGACTGGTGCTCTTACAGGGATGTAACTAGGTGGTTGTATCACCATTCATAGAGATTTCAAAAGGCTGGAGAAATGGGAAGGCAGGAGGCTCATGAGGTTCAACAGAAGGGAATGCCAAGTCCAGACCCTGGGGAAAAGTAACCCTGTCTGCCAGCACAGGCTGGGGGCCAACTGTCTGGAAATCTGTTATGCAGAGAAGGACTTAGGATCATGGTGGACAACAAGTTGACCATATGCCAGCAATGCACCCTTGTGGCAAAGAAAGCAAACAGCCTCCTGGGTGCATTAGGCAAACCATTGCTAGCAGATTGAGGGAAGTGGTCTTTCCCCTCTGGTGAGAAAGCACTCATGAGACACGTCTGGGGTGCTGGGTCCAGTTCTGTGCTCACCAGGACAAAATGGACATAGTGAAGCAACAGACCACAAAGATGTTGAAGGAACTTCAGCCGCTAACATATGGTGAGAGACTGAGAGAGCTGTGACTGTTTAGCATGGAAAAGAAAAGGCTCAGAGGGACCTTTTCCCTGTGTGCAAATACCTGATAGAGGTGGTAAAGAAGACAGAGCCAGACCTTTCTCAGTAATGTCCATTGAAAAGACAAGAAGTAATGGGCACAAACTGAAATACAAGAAATTGCATTTAAACATAGAGAAAAATGGTTGAAGACTTGCACCTGGTTGTCCAGTGACATTGTGAAGTCTCCACCCCTGCAGGCGTTCAAAACCTAACCAGGAGTGGCCCTGAGCAATCTGCTCCAGCTCACCCTGCCTTGAGAATGGAGGTTGGACTACATTGTGATGAAGTTCCTTCCAGTGTCAAATGTTCCATGATCCTTTGATTCTGCAAAATACATATGTTACAGCACTGTTCTTATGTGGTTATCAGAATTAGCATTTCCTTCTTGCTTAGTTTTGATGAGCTCCAGTACTCAAGAGCATTTTTCAGTATTTTTCCTTATAGTGATATAGTTATTCTGGGAAACAGAAATTACGACACAGTAAAATATTCAGCATCACTCAGTGATTTTAATTTGGTATCCTAGATGTTATAACCATTTTTCATATTTGTTTTAAAGATTTTAGAAATAGTACACACAATGTAAGATTTTCTATTTGATAGTCTAATACCTGTTCATGCAGAGAACACCCACATCATCTGGGCATCACAAATGGATAATTTTTAATTTAATCCAACTGTTGGTATAGATAAGCAAAATATATACTGTGGGGCCTAAAATTTGATAATTGTAACTCTAAATTACTTTCATTTCTATAAATGACAGATGTAGCAAACTGTAGTGCCAAAAAATGAATGTAAACTTGAAATTTAGTGACGGTTTGACTCCTTACTCCCAACAGGTTTCGTAAAACCTCCCTCTTGTTAACTGTTACCCTCTAGTACAAAGATTTGACAATGGTTGCAGCTAATAAAAGGGGCCAGTGACCTTTTAGGAACCTGCAATGGAAAAGTCAAAATTCAATTGGGAGATATTTTCTTCAGCATCTCAAAAAGAACGAATGTACTAAATGTCAAGATTTTAGCTCAATAGGAATTTAAAATTCAATGCCAGTCATTCAAAGAATGACCTGTGAATAGCATCAGACTAGACTAGGCTATAGGAAAGGAAACCACAGGTGCCCCTTGTCCTCACCTTATCTATGGCAAATACCACTGAACAATTTAGTGAAGTGTTTTAGAGTCACATTTGCAGACCACAGTGTGTGGGCTTCCTTCTCTGTTCTTATTTTAAAGGGGTTTTTTTGGTGGAAAGAGAAGTGGTGGTCTATCTCAAATTTTTGTTCCTGTATCTTGCTGAAAGATAAAACTTTTGTTCTTCTAAAACAAGTCCCAGTGACTGTATCACTCTGGAAATCAAGAAGCAAAATAATGCTGCCAAGACAAATCCCTATCACACATGCTGATCATATAGTTTTGGAGGATGAAAGCATGATGTTGGCTGGAAACTCTTAATTTTGAAGCTTTAGCAATTTTCTGTGCTTTTATAATTTCCCCTTCTGACATTCATCTTTCCAAACATCATGAGGCAATGTTACAGCATTAATTAATATATCATTAATACCTGGCTTTTTAGCTTGTTGCAGATGTGCATCCCTAGCAAAGGATGGATTCTGCCACAGAAGAGAATTGTTTCTGGCTGAAAGGATAGACTTTCAGCTCCAGTTCTTACTGGCAAAACATGAATCCATGAAAGACTCACAGCATTTTACACTGAGATTCTTACTTTGTACCTATTGGTATACAGAAATACAGGCTGTACGGCCTATTGAATTTAGGTCTTTGGCCAGATATCCTGTTTTTTACCTTGGGCAAATTACCTTAACTTTTAGTACTTATAACACCAAGTGACCAGGATGATTAATTAATGAATGGGCTGCATAATTAATGGCATAATTCCATTTACTCCAAGGAATTATACCAGGGATTAATTTGGTCCAGTGTTTCTACAATACTTTGAAAGTATTTCACTAAGTGTTAAGTATTAATTGTGAAGTAACTACTAATAGCTATGATTTGATATTTATTTGAATAATAAAGCCATCCATCGTCTGTAGATTTTCATTTGTAAGTTATTTTTAGTTTTATTTTTTAGTTTTACTGTGAAAAATAGGTTAAGATTAGGAAAGAGGATGAGTTGTTAAAAGAAGATGCCAGCTACAAAGACAAAATGACAACTGGTAGAAAACTGGAGATATATGGTAAGATAGTAAATGCAGGAAGAATGGTACTCAAAAGGGGTTGTCTGTCACATATAACAGAGACAAAACATCAGAGAAAGAACATTTATAAAACCAATTAAGAGATCAAAGTGTAAGTAGCCAAGTACAGAAACGAAAGGATGATAATGTAAGTGATGCTGATGAAAACAGGTAGCTAGGAAAAGTAGTATGAGAATTAAGACAGTTCTTCTAGTTGATAACAAGATTCTGTAAGGAAGGAAGTTGTACATTTAATTGGAAAGAAAATGTGTGTGTGTAGGTATATAACAGCAAGAGACATTTAACACCAGAATAAATGTTAGATGATGATCTACCTCTACAAGGATTCAGGATAGTTTTCTTCTCTTCTCTCAAACTTTTTGAAGTTGCCAAAGCAAGACAGTTTCTGAAGAAACATGGACAATGTAAGCCACTCACTGCTAAAAATCAATTTACTAAAGGGGATGCTGGAACAAATCCAAAGCTGATTTGAAAATTAAAGGGGATATGATTGTGGTAACAGTTGTACCCTACAAAACTGAAGTGTTTGAAGAGGAACACTATTGCTGCATTGATTGTTTGACCTGTATTGAAAAGGAAACATGAAAGTCATAACTCTGCTAGGTACAAACACTGACAACTGGAGAGGAATCCTTGTAGCTGAAGTAAAAGCATGCCAGGGAAATATGTGTGCAACTCCACCTCCGGCTACTTCTCTTTGAACAGGTCAATAATGATAATACAGATACCTTAGGAAATAGGACCTAAATTTTTCTACTTTTTCCCCTGCTGCTTGGCCTTTTCAAAGTCAGAGCTTAAATCAGTGAAACAAGTCACTTAAAATAACTGCAGCACTGAAGAGACGCCACAAAATCATTACGTATATCTTGTGTTGTGCAACTTTCAACTGCCAGGAAAAAAAATAAATCCCTCTTATACAGGCTTAACAGCATTACTATCAGCTTGAACTGTTACAGTTCACTCCAAATTCTATTCTTGATGGTAAGTGCCTGGTGGAGGTATTAATGAGTAATTCCTTAGATAATATCTGTCTTCATAGTCATGGTTTATACTCATTTCCCAAATTGTATATGACAAGGTGTATGCACTGTAGATCTATTTCACTGCTGTGCCATACTCCATGTACAAGACTTGTACAGAATTCTTTGATTATATAAAAAGTCTCTTAGTATATTTCCTGATCAGGATGCATTGTTTTAAGGATGCAATGCCAGCATCCACCTGGGTAAACTATTGCACGATTTCTCTGACAACTTGTATCAGCACCGTGCTTCTTAGTCTGTTGATTTTAGGAAATAATTTCAAGCAAGCAAAGGCTTGAGACCAGCAGGACAACCCTTCCTGAGGATCTGAATAATAATACAGTCGGGGGAGCTTGTCTCCACGATGAAAAACACCAAAGTCTATCCTCAGGTGTTGCAGAGGCTCACTGAGCTGGGATTTGAATTCACTGCAAAGCAGATAAAACAGTGGTGCTTGAGGCAGCATGAAACAAGGTCTAAGAAAATAATCAGACCCCCAAAGCAAACAGACTTAGATGACATTTTCTGAACTGAACAAGGTTCTCCATTAAGTGATCATTCACAGTCATATTTATTGACAGGATAAAAGTAGGAGGAAGCAGTCTGAGGACAGGTTTTTTCTGGACCACGTCATCCTGCTAACAAGAAGCCATAAGGAATACAGACAGAACTGAGATGATATGGAGAAAAGGAAACAGAATTCCATTCTTTTGTGCTGTGATTGTGCCATGTCCCCCCACATATGACTGAACGATATTGCACTGGATCCCTAGTCCTGGCATTAAAAATAATTCTCACTTTTCTTTCTTTAAGACATAGCTACCATTTAGGACAAAAGTGTCTTAGCTTCTAATGGTAGACAAGATACTTTACCCATTCATCAGGGAAAGTCTTGTATTTTCCAGTCCCTAACTGGCTGTTTCTGCATCTACCTTTTGACCTTTTCTGCATGTCAGGATTCCAGCTGCCAATGCAGCTGTCCATGTAAAAAATGCTAGTCTTCAAGCATGGCAGGTCTGAAAATGCCTGTGACAATGTGGGTGTATTTGGAACCATAAATTCTTCCTCCACTGGTGGATCCCTCCCAGATGGATACTGGCTTACTACCCCCAGGACAGATTTCTCCTCCCATCATGGAATATGATCATACCAGCCAAAATACTTTGTCAGCTTTTAATGTTCCTAGTGTTGTGCCTCTCCCACTGTGTCAACATTCCCAGTTGTATTAAGGCTGCATAGAGCCTAGAGTTCTTAAAATCTACATTGTCCAGAAAGGGCTGCCTTGATAGTGTCTTTACTGAGTCAAGTTTGTTAGTTCTTTCCAACTTTTGCCCCAATTTCCAGATTAGAAGTCTCTTTTCCCTTTATTTTTCTTTCTCTCTGAGTCTTCTGTCTGTCTGTGACTAATCTCAGTTACACAGTTTCTGCAGTGCACAGAAGTGCCTCTACTCATATGCACTGGTTTTGGCTGGGATAGAGTTAGTTTCTTCATATCAGCTAGTGTGGGGCTGTGTTTTGGATTTGTGTTGATAACACAGGGATGTTTTCATTATTGCTGAGCAGGGCTCACACAGACCAAGGCCTTTTCTGCTTCTCACCTCACCCCACTAGCGAGGATGCTGGGGGGGCACAAGAAGCTTGGAAGGGACACAGGTGGGACAGCTGACCCCAACTGACCCAAGGGATAACCCATCCCAAATTACATCATGTTCAGCAATAAACTAGGGGGGAGGCTGGCGGGGGGGGGGGGGGGGGGGGGAGGGCGGCACTGCTCAGGGTATTGGTTGGTTGGTGGTGAGAAATTGTTTTTATTTGCATCACTTGTCTTGGGTTTAATTTATCTTTATCATTTTCCTTTTCATACAATTTTAATTTTTATCATATTTTATTGCACTTCAATTATTAAACTATTATTATCTCAACTCATGAGTTTTCTCACTTTTACTCTTCCGATTCTCTCCCCCATCCTGCTGGAGGGGAGTGAGCGAGCAGCTGTGTGGTGCTTAGTTTCCGGCTGATGTTAAACCATGGCATCATACTCCAATGCGATTAGATGTGAGCCATCTATAAGCTGATGCCAAAGGGCTGCATAAACATGGTATCAAGCTTGCACATACCTTTCAGTTGCATACTTTAGGACACACCACTGCTCTTTTGCACCTATGCAGCTCCAGAGCTGATGTAACATTTATCTGGCCAGCTAGAAATACCTGCACAAAGACCTTGCATCTATCTATCCTCCTCTTCAGTAAAATTTTCTAAACCAGGAGAAAAAGCCAGGCAATTCAAAGAATTGCTAAGCTGCTGGAGACTCAGGAAAGAGTGAGAAAAGCATGCCTTTCTGTCTTATCATGATAAACAGAGATTACTTGGTATAGGCATTTCCTTGGTACTACAGTCCTAGTTTATCCAATAAAAATATCTGTAAATAGGTTAAGAATTTCCCAGTTTCTTCATTCTTTGGTGGATATCAATAGCTTTGTTACAGTCATTGTGAAGCAACAAACTCATTCAAAGTAACAAACTCTTCCAAAGTCTTTTGACACATACCTTGATGATATGCATATCTGTCTCTACAGAACTTCAGTTGTGCATTGCCGAAGTTGAACAATACAATTGTAAAACAACTTTAATATGTTTACATAATACATACTAAAAAAGAAATTTCATCCCAGAAATTTTTGGATGTGAGAAACAACCTCTTGCGGGTAGAGCAGCAAAAATTGTGACAACATTGAGTCTTTTATCTTTCCTTACTCTCTTTCCTTTTTGAGGGGACTTCCTTCTTAATATTAAGGGAAGCTTGTTAAATAAAATTGCAAAAAATAGCTTGTCTTAAAAGCCCAAGGTCCCCTGACACTACCAGCACAGTCTCCCTTTATCTTCAATGAGCTGAAAGGAAGAAAGAAAAAAGTCAAGAATCAACATATTGTCTTGGACAACTAATACCAAGCATTGGAACAGGGCTTGTGCATCATCCTTGGACAGCCTTAGGGGAGAACATTACAAAAATATAAAACATTAAAACAGTCAGCAAACTGACTAGCAGAGATGTGGCCTACCCCTGTTACTGTGGAAAATACTACTTAAAACTGCAGAGATGAAAGACCTTTTAATCTATTGAGGGAAGAATAAGATTCAAGTGAAATTTTATAGAGAAACTTGCTATAATTCTGCAGATACTTAGTTCTGCTTATGGAGTTAATACCATCAAAAGAACCCTCGGAAACTAAAGTGGAGATGGTAAGAAACTGACTTTAACAAAATAAATATTTAACTTGTAGGGCGGCCAAATTATTACTTGTAGGTAGAATGTGATCCACATTCAGCGGCTCTGCTATGCAGCCTGCAGCAGTTTTATTACTTATTGGAAACATACAGCTTATAGACAACCACAAATCCCAGGATACGCCACTCCAGATACTCTTCTCATCCCTTCCCTGGCCCAGAACCAGATTGATCCAGCTTGAGGCACAGCATGCTGAAAGCCTCAGGCCCCTCACATTGTCATGGCTCCCCTCTTTCTAAAGTAGCTGTAAGCTACCCTGAATAAGTTGTAACTCCCTTACAGATACGCAGTGCCAGGCCTTACTGGGATGATGTTGCTACACTCATGACATAGCAAGCTATTTTCTTCAAGGTTTTGCCTTAGTGATGTTCTGGTTACATTCTAAGAGGCGGGGGGGGTGGGGGGGGGTGGGGGGGTGGGGGTGGGGGGTGTGTGGAGCAGGGCAACAACCAAACACCTCAAACCCCAAAATCCAAACCCCAACCTCCTACCTTATTTCCACTTGCATAGTAATATTACCCTCCAAGACCAGTAAAACACATTGGTTAGTAGCTGTTGGTGACTAGGAATCATCTCTGTGGTAAAAGTGACCCCTAATCAAAATACAGGCAACGGCATGACCATGGACTTTTGACTCCATGGACTTTTGACTGATGACAGTAGGCATTAGATTATTTTTTGCCAATTCATTTCTGCTAAGGAAAATGCAAAGAAAAGCAAAGACACCCCCTTCTTAGCCCTAGCCTTGGTTACCTGAGGGTTCACTTCACCTGAGCAAGTGGAATGTTAGATCTAGACATATAAGCAGCAAGGTGATCCCTAATTCAACCTCCTATTTTATTTTATTTTTTTAAATTTCAATTAATAATTCTGGGATTTTCTAAACTTAAGGTTACTTTCCATGGCAGAAATAGTCCTTTGGTACAAAAAAAGACATCAATTTACATTTTAAGATGCAAGGCAACCTTTAATTATTGGGTGGCAGTATAAAGTTTTTGCTGGTGACAAGCTACTTCAGAACTTTCTGGTGCACCTGGCACAAGCCTCTGTCAAAGAAGGGACCCCAGGGCTACGTACCTGAGCAGGCCTGTGGGACTGTGATGACTGAGCCAGTAATCTGACATCTGCTCAGCCTCAGCAGCTGTAAAATTTATAGGTATTTCCATTCAAATACTTTAACCCCAAAAGCTATATCCTTTGTAAAATCAATTTTTGAGGAGATTTTATATACTGCAGTGGGCTTGGGTAGAATGTGGTCAGTAGAGGAATTTATAGTTGTGGGCTGCTTAAATACTTTAATCTTGCTTATGTAATCTCGCTCTGGTAAAAGAAAATTATGCTTCTAAAATCCATCCAGATAGTGAAAAAGCATGCAAAGAAGATGCAAAGAAACCCCCCAAACTTCCTGTTATTTTACCAGTTTTATCTCCTCCAGTCTTAATCTCTTCAGTTTTCTGATGCTTACCTCTATTTCTACATTTTTTTTTTATCCTTATATTCCTTCTCTATGGTTTCTCAGTGTGTGAATATTTGAAATGCCCTCAAGGTACATATCCAGCCTCGTATATTCAATTCAATTTCATTATGTTTGTAGATTTCACTTCTGAAATAATAAACTCTGCAGCATGTGGTGAAACAATAAACCGTGCAAGCTTGTGGTGCATTCTGAAAACTCTAATGGTATTGTTACTGATGTACCTGTCTCAAACAGCTGAGGATTTTAAAATCACTCTACTTTTGTTCTGTCCACCTTTTTTTTTTTTTCTTCCTTTTGTATGATATATATTTACATGATATATAGCAAAGGCTCTTGGTTCTGCATTTATAGACTTAAGACAATGTTTAGCATTTGTTTATAATAACACTACTAAATCGTAATAGTATTAGTCATTCTGTATTTACACTATGAAAACATCTTTTAAAAAAGGACTAGGAAAGTTATTGCTACTGCTGTTATTTCTAGACTTCAGAAGCTCCCACTGTGCATGATACAGTTTTCAAACAGAAAATAAAAAGTCTTTATACTTATGTGGTCCCCATTATCATGGAGTTTGATCACCTCACAAACAATGCATTTATTCTCACAATAGAGATGCCTTTGAGGTAGGCAAGTGCTATTATTTCCATTCTGTTTTTCAGGATAAAGATGCTAATGTGAAGGTCAAGAAAACAAGACAAAGCAGTTAGGCACCTAGCAATTCAGATGGGAATTTCTAGAGAATTTATATGCCTAAATCTCAAAGACACCCAGAAGACTCATCTTTAACTACCTTAACACCTTTCTATATGAGTGAGGTTTGTGTCGCACATGAACAACTTATATAAATTAAGTTAGTTGTGTAGGTACCTTCTATTACCAACTGAGAGAGAGATCTTCCAAAAATATTGGGGGCTAGATATATCTTTTGTTATGAACACCTGTTTCACAAGTGGATGAATTAGTCCTTCAGGGTGCCTGGTTCTCTCTCTTGCAAAAGGAGGCTGGCTGATCAGTTTGAAATTAGGTGATGAAAGTTAGATGAGGTGAATTCAACTCTAGATGGCCTGAGACGATCCTTTCTGAAGCCTCAAATCATTTAGTTATGTGCTTGTACAGTGGCCCACCATCTTCAAAACTGAGTGATTTGAGGTGATGTCTGCGTGTGACACCATGTGTCATATGAAGATATACAGTCTTTGTAAGTGAATCTATCTGAGGATTTGAAAACTGAAATAAAACATAAATTAACAAGTATGATGATTTTGGGGGGATTTACTTTTCTTGAAGTATATCTTGTTGGTCTTGTGTTTCTCTCCAGCACCATTTTAGGCACCTAGACTTTGTCTGTTATGAACTCAGATTGTTTTAATCTTTAAAAAAACTTTACAGCCTATTTCAGGACAGCATGGATAGAATGATGTTTGTATTACTGACACACTGAAATACCACTGAAAAAAAACCCAAGCTTGGGGTGAACTACTGCCCCAAAGAAAAAACTGACAAAGTAGCTAGGCAAAATTTCATTCATTTTTTAACTCCTTGTTAATCTTTCAAGTTCATTATAATTTATTTATTGCTATTGATTTTACGTGGATGGGAATCAAATACAATAGTTATAGGCAGCATAAAAAACAACAAGCAAACAAAAGATATACATGCAATTTAATTCCATGTAGGACTTCCAAGATTAACAATTGAAAATTCTTCCCAATTCTCAAGCACTCTATACTTTTATTCTTTGATTTCTCTTCTGATTTTTACTAGAGACTTAGAGAAATTAATGGTCTAATGCACAATCTTCAAAATAAAGGAAAATCTTTGTTAGTAATTTTACCATTTTTAGTCCAAAGCACATGATGACTGCAATTATTTTTCTTAAGTTTTCTTTCTAAAATTACCCATACTTTCAATGCAGTGCCCTGTACTCTAATACTATATGTAACCCAGCTGTTTTTTTCTCAATGCCTACTTAATTAATTTTAAAATTACAGTACTTCATCACCTTTCCTTGCTTTTACTACTCTTTATATTCAGTCTGCAATGCAGGATGGTGTTACAAGGCAATTGGTGTCTAGACTTCAGTCCAAGATCATTAATCCTATAATACTTTCTTAAGAACTTTAATATGCATTGCAGCTTAACTGGCTGAGAGTGCTGGCCAGGTTAGTATTTACTCACTAGTAATAATGTACTGAAGTAGGCATGGTTTGTTTTACATAAATATTGATTAGGCATAAGTTCTATCAACATGGAAAGCTGAAATACTGTAATCTGTGTGACTGCAAGAAAGTAAATGAGTAAAAATATGGTCAGAACTTTGGTTTTCTTCAGGAAAGAAAATAACAAAGAAAAATTAAGTAAATGTTTAAGGAAAAACAGTGGGAGAAAGAGACTTTAGGAACTTAGACCTGAGTACATCCAACATAGCCTTAAGCTGTTATATGAAAGATGTCTAAACAGGATTGCAGCCAATCCAAGTTCCCTACGTAGGAGGTAGGGAAGCACCTCCGAGTGATGCAGTGGACTGGAAACCCTTTTTGAGACACTTATTTCTAACCATTGATTACAAAGAAAGTTTAGACTGACAGTTACCTGATCATCTCAGCAAAGCTCTCAAATTTAGGCAGGAGGAACTGAGGCTGTAGGGGATGTTTCATCATTTGCAATGAATAACTGAAGAAGAACTGAATGAGGGAAAGCATTCATTGAAATGGAGGAAAGCCCGACCTTCAGTCAACAGGTGTTCACTGGATAATTAATCCAAAGAACCAATAAAAAAAAGTTAATTTCATTCTTTCTAGATATTTCCATAATGAAAGCTTATCACCAGAAGCATTATTCCTGTGCTGACTACATTGTTTCAGATTTGTGCTGGAATTTGGAAAGTGGCTGCATTAGATAAATCTGAAGGTTTTTAGGGAACATTTACTCCTTCTGAGCTGATCTTGGTTCAATTTCTCTGGATCAGGGATTTTTAAAGGAAGAGAGACAGACAGTTATCTTTAAACCTGTAAAACGGTTGTAACTCATTTTCTGTATTTGCAGTTTTGAGATATGTTTTTCTTCTGTCTTGCTGACAGAATTATTTTTACAAGTGGTTTTATTTCTAGAAGTAGCATTTCAGAAACAAAGAGACAAAAATATTTTGTGAACAAATTGATTTTATTAAATAAAATGCTTGTTCTTGGATTGAAATATTTGATAAAGTCACATCACAGATTATTTTTAATGCCTGCTTTCATTTTTTGACTAGCTCTCTGTAAAACAGCACATTGACAATAAACTGCTACTGTTGGGCTTTAGGATAGTTATTATGGTATAACTAAGACCTGAGACTCACCTTCATGAGCTCCTACTGCCAAACAATTTCCATAGTTTACAAATAATAACTTTTTAATGACCAAGTACTCTGCCTTTGCTCAAAGCACAAATTATTACCATTTTAATTATTTACCGTTGCTATTACAGTTCCATATCAGGGCTATAATTTCACTGTGGAAAACATGTTGAGTGCTCATCTATATATATACATATACATAAACCAAAGGTATAGTCCCTTCACAACCTAAATGCAATATAGAATTACTTTGACATATAATAATTGCTGTGTCTTTAAACAAAATATAAAATGTATTCTGTCCTAGCTCTACATCAGAATATTTAAAAATAAACAATAATTATTTCATCAGATGTTACCCTTTTCTACCATTCATCTTTTTCTCACTTATGTGCTATCTGCTACTTCCTCTGTGTTAGTTTATCTGAAGTGACAAACAGTTTAATGAGTATTTATAAATTATGGCTAGTGATGTGTACTTATATTTTTCTGTTGTCTAAATGATGATTGTTCTATGTTGATCTGTAAGTGTATTTTGGCTTTTGCCTGTCAGACAGAGGATGTATGGATTTTTTTTGTTTATTTTTCATATTAGTCACATATAATATGCTTTAACAGATCATTTAAATAATTGTTGCTTTTCTGTTATTTCTGATACATGCAGATATAGATACAAATATAGATATAGAGATATAATGCACACACATGTATATATAATATTTTAATATATATTATAAAGAATTTTTTTCAAGCCAAAGGGTCAAACTTACAAATGTCTTAATATTTTCAAGTTGGAACATATATTCATCATTGTTAAATTGTGGTGTGCAACTTTTAGGAACAGAATCACAGAATGAGAGAACAGTTGAGGTTGGAAGGGACGTCTGGAGGTCATTTGGTCCAAACCCTCTGCTCAGGCAGGGCCACCTAGAGCTGGTTGTCCAGGACCATGTCCAGGCAGCTTTTGAGTATGTCCAAGGAGAAAGGAAGAAAAAGTGTTTTCCTGATGTTCAGATAGCTCTTCCTATGTTTCAGTCAATGCCCATTGCCTCTGGTCCTGTGACTGAGCACCATGGAAAAGAGCCTGTCTCTCTCTTTGTACCCTCCCTTCAGGTATTTATGTACATTGGAAAGATCCCCCTGAGCCTCCTTTCTCCAGGCTAAGCAGTCGAAGTTCTCTCAACCTTTTCTTATAGGACAGATGATCCATGTGCCTTAATCATATAGGTAACCCTTTTCTGAGTCCTTCCAGTATGTCCATGTCACTCTTTTACTGGGGAGTCCAGAGCTGGACAGAGAACTCCAGGTGTGGCGTCACTAGTCCTGAGTAGACAGCAATGATCCCTTCTCTGGACCTGCTGGCAACGCTCCTCTGAATGCAGCCCAAGATGCCATCAGTCTTCTCTACTGCATGGGTACATTTTTTGCTCATATTCATGGTGATGTCCAGCAAGACACACACATCCTTTGCTGCAGATCTGAAAAGAACCTTGTTCTCTAAAATTTGAATAATTTCTTGTAGGTATCTATCTGCCTTGTTCTATTAGTCATAGTGAAAAATAACACAACTAGCATGTGAAGTAATGTGGGATTTGCCCAACTCTACATGCATAATCTAGAAATCATCAGAAAATGTTAATCTATACTGGAATAGGTACTCTACAACAGCTCACTGGCAGTTCACATTAAAGAGTACCTTTTCCTTATTTATAATGTAATACTTCCTTAGGTCTGAAATAAGAATGCATTTATAAGCTAGTCATGCATTTCTGAGCTGCTGCTGAGTAATTATTTCTCAATAGCTGCACATGTAGACAAGCTCTAAATGCAAGAAGTACTTACATTTCTTTTTTGGAGCAATATAGTTGAAACAATATAGCCATGACCCAATGTAATAAGCTATAAAGAAGGGCCTGAGAATCCAAAAACTTTCCCTGCAGATTCATAGATGGAGGCACTGATTGGAGCTGTTTGTGTCTGAGGTAGAAATAGATGTGGAAAGCCAGCAGGCAGCACGTTCCTCAGAGAGAGGAATCCTGGCTGTGTCAGAAAGCTCAGCACAGAAATTGTGAAGCAAGGAAACTGTCAGTTCCTGTTTGCTTTGACTTCATTTAGGAAAACAAGGCTTTTTGCCCATTCCATGGAGGTAAATTGGATGGCACTAAGAAAAGCACCTGTCTAGTATTTGTTTCGCTTCATAACAGAAACTTAACAGTAAAACCTGAGTGCTACCTGTCCAGGATCAACAGTACGTAAGTACATAAACTAACCTGGTACATTGGTTTAGTTCAATGTTGCAGAGAGTTGAAAAGACCCTTGAGAAGGACAAAGACAGAACAGGGTATATTGTTACTGAGCTTTTCATGGAAAGAAAATAGTCAGAGACAAGGACAGAAGTCTCAACGTAATGGTGTCTTCCCCAGATGACACCTTAGGGAAAGATAGATTGTGGACAGTTATGAAGAGTTTTTCCTGTGAAATTCTTTGGTTTTAAGGAAACATTTGTTTACTGGGTTCTTGAATGCCTTATACTGAGACTGTAGGACATCAGTGCTAGTGACGTCAGTCTGTTACGAGTATATATAAAAAATCCATCCTTAGAGAAGAAGCTGCTTTAGCTTGAATACTTCAGGGGTAACTCAAAGGCACCATCTAGACAGGTTTCCACTGCTGTACATCTGTTGTTTCTGGTCCTCTGACTGCTCAAGTCAGGGATCTGGTGGTAATGCACCCGTTTGCCTGCATTTCCCATATGTGAAACTCCAAGTGTAGTGCTGGAGGGGACAAAAGAAGGGGAAAAGGAAAATTAAATGTGGTTCAAAACTAGAGATGAGGCTGAAAACCAGCCAGATTTCACACTCAGATTTCAAAGTGTCATAGTCTTTATGCATGAATTCAAATGTAACAAAAAATATCAGGAGGTTTCTAAGCTTAACCTTCATCAGTGGCAAAAGACCTTAACTTTCTCTGTGATAGTCTCACTGAGACTTCTGATACCATTAGCTGGCAACATGTGAACTCACTGATTCCTGACACACAGGTTTTTATTGGCTGTACTGTCAGGACTGGGCTTCAGGACAAGCCTTCTGTCTGACTTCATAGACCTGCTGCGGAAATCTACTTCAGCAGATCTCTCAGATCATCTGTGGGTTCATTTCGCTTCTGGACAGTGTTTAACAAACCTTGGAGAGGAAGAAAGGACAGAAATAGAATACAATATCTCTTCCATTTTTATCTCTAAAAGGTTTATTTGTACAGCTGAACCCAGCTTTGATTCTGATTTAGGGATAACAATTAGCACCCAATTTTGTCAAGATGCAGTGGAAACTGCACGATCTGTTATGTCTTCAGGGGAGCAAATGCATTGAACAGTATTTAAAAGAGGCATGGCCAGGATTCCTACAATATAAAGACAAACGCATTTCAAAGTAGCTTGTGACTACTGACACTTGCTTCCATTTAATTTTTATTAACTGTTGCTTATTACCTGAGTCAAGAAAAATCTGTGCATTATTATATCAAAATGTGGACAGGTATTTTTCTAAACTCCTTCTCAAAACCCTTTAACCATCTTCTGCCATTGTTAAAGTACTCAAGGAAGTTATTAATGAGTACTGCAATACTGTACAGATGCCATCGTACAACGTGACCAGAAGGAAAGAGACAACAGTAAGTGGAATTCATTGGAGTAGATGGTAGGTGAGGGAAGAGAAACAGTCAAGGACAATTTTACTTAGACAAATGAGTAGGATAAGATCTACAGCCAAGAAAACAAATGAGGAGGCTGAGGAAGAAACAAATGAGCAATAAAACAAAGCCCCACAGGGCAAAGCCATGCCTGTGATGAAGGGACCCAGCATTATATTTTAAAGGCACAGCAGAAAAATTTTGTATATACTTTCACCTATAAGGTGTCTGTCATAAGGGAGTCTAGAAGTTTGTCTGCTGTTACACAGGCATAGCACCTATCCTCCAAACAATATTATGTCATAAAATCATCACTGAACTTCTCATGAATTAACAACTTAGAACTGCGAAAATTAGTTTTCCAGTGATGTATGTCTTAAATAACTCAGGAGTAGTCTGATGTCTCCCTTTAAGCCAACACCAGTTACACAAGTGATAAGATTACTGAGTCCTACTGCAGATAGAGAACAAAAAGATGATGTGGAGCCCTTGGAAAAGATAGTTTGTGCTGGAGTGATGGAAGGAAGGTATGGGGTGTATTATGAGGGTGGTAAAACAAGGGACAACAGACAGAATTTGTAGCTTGGAAGGTTCAGACTGAAAGCTTGAAAGAAGTGTCATCCTAGGCAAGCTGGGCTGCACAGGGAAAGATTATCCAGTGAAGCTGTGCTACCACCATCCTTGGGGTTGTGAAAGACTTGGCCAGTCTAGCCAAACACTGAACTGCTTTATTCTATTATTCTAGACCAGGGGTCCTCAAACTTTTTAAACAGAGGGTCGGCGTGTGGATGAAGTGGCAGGCAGTCATCTGCAGCTGCTTGGTTTCCCCCCCCAACCCCCAGCAGGGGGGAGTCGGGGGGGTTCTGTAAATACCGGGGGCCGGATTGAGGACCATGGGGGGCCGTATCCGGCCTGCGGGCCGTAGTTTGAGGACCCTGTTCTAGGCTATTATTCTAGACTATTGTCTACTTCTACAAACCCTTTTCCTTTGAGATTGCTGCTGCTGCTGCTGCTGTGATGCAACAATCAGTCTCTCCAGGTAAAAAACAGCAGTGAATCAAAGAAATGGTGGAACACAGAAAAGATGAACAGCAGAATTTAGGGATATTTACCTAAATCCCTGGGTTTTTCACTATATCATATGCATCTGAAAAGTGGACATTTCAGGACCCCAAATAGCTTCTCTATCCATAATATATATTCTGTAAATACAGTAAGCCATTAGCAGAGCACATACCTGTTATGTGCCTATCTCATTTCCCCAGGCAAAAGTGAAGAATTCAGTTCTTGTATCCTATTCATCTCTCCTGTCTCTTCTCTGTGGTTAGAATATACTTCTCTGATTTCTTGCTGTGCTTCTTGCTGAGGATCCTGATTCTTTATGCCTAACATGCTGTCCTCCAAATACACTACAGCAGCAGCATTAGTCACTCCAGGACAAAGTGCTCTTGGATACAGCACATTGTTTTTTCTTCAACAGACAAATGAAATGGATGATATAGCTGAAACTGCTTCTACTGCGGCTTTTAATGTGTCTGACCTCCTCCAGTGCAATCCAAAAGCAGCACATAGGTAGTGCCTGACTGACCCTTTGTACAGACACTGGAAATTGTTTACTGTGAGTGCAAAACAGCACTGGTCTGATGTTAGGGTGTGGGGATGGTGTAATTTTTATGTATACTTTCTAAATATATGATATAAGACATTATTCCCCTCAAAACTTCATATCAGAAAGGATATTTTTCCATGTTTTCTTTGTAGTGTTTCAGAAACAGTTTGAGATTGGGCTACTGAAAGTTTGTGGGAGATTTTGACAAATATTGTTCATACTGGATTCTGTAGCAGATTATACAATGTATGAGAAATTTCTTTAGGCAATTTCACCATTACATGCAAAACTAGAATATTCCATGGAACTTTTCTGTCTTTAGTGAGATACTCTAGATAATTCTGGCTTCTTACTTTTGGCTGGTCTTAGCATGCAAAATCATGGCTTTTCTAAAATATTCTTCATTACCACAGATTGCTCTCTCTTTGTCCCTGTGAAACCCCTAGAAAAATCTTTCTCTTCACAGTGAAGGCAAGATTCATCTCACCTAACTATGGATGCTTTAAAAGTGAGGCACCAAGTCTAAGCTAGTCAATAAGGCTGTAGTATACAGCTGAGAAAGAGTGAACAAGAGAGGGAGTGATTCATCCTGCAAGTCTTGGACAGCTATTTCAGGATGGCATGAAATTTCCTCTGGGAGTGTCTGCTTATTTCCTCCACTGACTACATATGGTGCTGCTCACTCAGCTTCACAGAAGGTAATGTTAGGTGCAGAGGGTCCTTTCTTTGCATGCCTTTTTGAGGCTAGTTAAGATTTCACACCACCAGTTCATGGAATGAATCCTGAGTCATGTGTCACTGACGATATTTAAATTAAGGCGTTTGAGTCTCTGGTGATGTAAGGATGTAAAATAGTTTTTAGTATTCACATTACAGCAGTATTTGGAGAACATCTTGCGTTTGCTGTGAAAAATTAGGGTAGCTGTAGTTAGTGCCTCGTTCAGCTTAAAGTCTTAGACACAAATCTGAAAAGAATAGTTGTTTGCAGTCTTTAAACTATTATGTAAATTCTTTTTCAGTTAAACACTGTGGCAGAGCCACTTTTCAAGATGCTGTCTGCTAGATTTTTGTATAAAAAATATTCAGTGGAACAGCATAGAATTTGTATTTTATGGTGATATTCTGCCAAACTGAGTAAACAGGGCAGGGTCTATCTTTGTTTGGTGTTTGATTTGTGTCTGATGTACCGTTTGTTGTGTCTGACCTTTGCCTGGGACTCATAGGTGCTGCCTCAGTGCGTGCCTCCCTGAAACTAACTGTTGTCAGCTCTTCTGGTCAATGACTCATAAAAATGACATTACATTAACATATATTTGGAAATATACTCCCACAAAAAGCCACAGCCTCTTCTATCCCATCTGTAAGAAAAGTTTCAGCTCTGAAGAAACCCTGTATCCTAAAGACACTCTGAATATTGGCAACAGTGTGGGGTTTACGGGTTGTATTAAATGGTTTTGTTAGTGGGTTTTTGGTAGGTTTTGTTCAAGGTTAATTTTCAAGCCTATGTAAAAGATTTGCAAGTGTTAAAGCAGTTCCATGCAAAGACTTAATAGTAGTAAAAGAAATTTAGAAACATGGTTGTTTAGGTACCATTAATAATCATATTTAGGAGGACCTGAGCTAACATAGCCAGTGACAGCACCTCGTCTTTGCCTTATAGTCCCTGTTTCTAAGTTGGGAAGATGAAAGTTGGGGTTTTTTTAGTGTTTTTCTTCAAAAAAATTCAGAATAATAATCTTTAAAATAATATTTCTTTATTTTCATTTGACTGGGCTGTTTATTTCCAAATCAAGTTTAAAAATATGAACATGCAAAATGTTGATTGATTGCTTCTAAATAGTGTTCTCTCTTGAATTGTAATTCAGTTATTAAAATAATGCTGGACAAGGTTATGAATGGGATAAAAAAGTGGATCTTAAGGGAATAAAATAGTTATTTCAGCCCCAAACACTTCCTTTCTTTGCAATCTGCTTTTAAATTTTGGGGCTTGGCCTAATTAAATTACATTGAATATTTGATATTTGATATTCCCAAACTTTGTAAAACTATTTAAGGTAAAAATATGCCCATGATTCAGTTAGAACCACTTATTATGAAACCTGAAGTGGAGGGAAATCAGGCAGTGTCAAGCTAGTATCCTTGTTGTGAGGTGTGACTCATAAAGTGTTTGCCAAGGGATGCAAAAGAAATGTTTCTCTTGCCCTTACCAATCCCTGGACCAAATTAATTTTACCTAAAACATTCTTGTACAAGTTTCATTAGTATACCTTGAATGCATAGTTTTGTAGGGAGCTATACCAAGTGAGGTACTGGGCACTAACTCACACGTATAAGCTGATTTTTTTATTTCTTATGAAGTCCATCTTTCTCCCTAGACACAATATACATCCTTTCATAGACTGGTTATCCTTCCTTCTGAAATCTGGGTATGGATTAATGCATTTAGTTCTGTCATACAAGATGCGTCATTTACTGTGCTGTTAAATATTGAGTAAGATCTCCTGGTTAAATATGACAAAGAATATTTCTTCTCCTTTGTTGTCATGCTAACAAGGAAATAATTTAATTAAATGTAAAATATAAATTACAAGATGTCACAGTTTCTCCTTTCTATGATGATGACTATTGATTTTCCCATCATTATTTTGTATCACAGTGATACTGAGATAACATAAGAAATTCACAAACTGAGAGTCCACAAAAACTGTGGTTGGGGGCTAGACAGGTCACTGTCCTTGACATTATTATTCTATAGGCCTAAACAATGCAGGAAGGCAGGTGGCTTTGTCCCAATATAGAAGAGAAATAAATATCTTGTTTTCTGTAATTGTTACCATTGTTTTATATTATGTACAAATTCCCAGAGGTTGAGTAGCAATGAAACTAGAAACTAGAAGTGAAAAAAGCTTAATCCCATCTGAGCAATGTTCTCTGTGACAGGCAAAAAAGAAATACAGGTGAAAAAATTGGAAGCCATTTTTGATCTGTTTGGTAGAGGAAGAACCAAACTATATCTACAGAGCTGGAGTACAAGCCAAGTCATAGATGACAAATAGCTGTTTCTCCTAATAGTTTCTTTATAGCTGTAAAGAAGCTATTTTCTTCTATGTTGTGGCAAACAACAAGGGCATCAGATATTTTATATTTATCATGGAATGTCTGTTCAAGGCAAAAAAGTCTTGTTTAATTTACTTTTCAGCTGGGAAAAAAAGAGGAAAATGTGTATGGCTAGTAGTGTTACAAAATGCAATTAAATTTATCAGTTGAACTACCTAGCAAAAACAGAATTTGAGATCCCCTTGAACAAAAAGTACTGCAGAAACATTAGTGTCTTGGTAGCATTGTAATGTACAAGTCGTTATAGCTAGGTTTATACCTATCTAAGCGTTCTGACAAATCCTTGAACATTGCTGTCAGGAGAGTCTCTCTGTTGCTGGTTTACCCTGTGCAGAAGTATTGTCTGTTTTGAAAATAGATATTTGTGTTCTGGAGACATCTATATATCAGATTTAGTGTTCTGGAGTTCCCAAGAATTCTTGAAATTTTCAAATGAAAAGGGCTGCAAGGTTGAGAGCGTGCACTTTGGACAGCTGTGTACTTGGCATGCAGGCTGTGTTATGTTTCCTGTCATATTTTGGGCCTTTTGAAGCATTCCCTCCGTAGTAGTTTATATCATCTGATGGCAATTTACGTACAAGTCTTGCCTGTCAAATTGCTTCCCTTGACTATAGACTTGAATCTGAGTAACGAATAATAGATATAATGCCATTCAAAATCTGTCATGACGTACTGATGATCTCACTTAAATCCTGCTGATCCTGGTGCCTCTCCCTGACTCACAGCTTCTGTTTTGCTGCAAAAATACATTTTTACATAGGGGGAGGCAGGGAACAGGAAGTGTCTTACATAATTCCTTGCTTCATCCCTTTTGGTTGTTTACTAAGGCAAAGTTCTGCTGTAAAAATTATCATTTTGTTGGTTACTAAAATACTGCATTATCTTTCCAGAGGCACAGTGCTCCCTATCGTATTTCCGCAGATTTCTGTGCTATTCTGCGACATGTCCACATTATGGAAGCACTTAGCTTCTGCTAAGGGCTTCAGAACGTAAAAGCTGTATTACGTGACCTCCAGTGTGCGTATGTAAAGATGCAGGAGCTTTAGCACGAATGAGTGCTGCGTGGGGAGATAAGTGAGCCACTTTCACAGGGGATGCTCGGTGCAGCAGGCTCTCATAACAAAGCATGCTGTGGCAGCTAGTGCAATGTGAGAGGACAGGCACAAGGCCTTCCTATACCCTTTTTCCACCCACCTGTTTTGACCAGCTAGTCCTAAGAACCAAGAATGGTTTGTGCTTATTTAACAGGAAGAAACTAAAACAAACAAGCAAACAAACAAAAATCAAAACAAAAAGACTTCTTTCTGTTTCTTCCCTTACTTTCTACCTACACCAAGCGAGTAATCAAGCTTGTCTTTTTTGCTGTTTCTCTAGTATGTGTCCATCCCTGTGTCATCATCCCCCCCACACTCCCTTCATTGAAACTGTCTGTAATAATCTTACTGTTCTGGCCCTACAGCATTAACATTTCACTAAGTTTCAATAAGTGTCAAACCCCCAATTTTGCATATGTCAGCAAAAACTAAAAATATGTCTTCCCTGTCTGCTTGAGACACAGGAAAGATAATAGAATCAGGTTGCACACTATATCTTCTATAGTTCATGCTGAAAAGGATTCCCTAGCCTTCTTTAATGCTATAGATGTAGTTCTGCTACATCACTAAATTTTTACTGAACCTAGGTTTTCCAGGTATAAACTGAAGTAAGTAATGCAATCAGGTAGGTTTTTTTGTCCTTTCTTTTTCTTGTGGCATCTCCTTTGATTTCTTAATGTGTTTGTTTGTGATCTCCTTCTCCTTATGTCCTTTTTCTTCCAGGCTTTCCTCACTGACCCACCGCCTGCCATCCTGACCCATCCCTTCACCACCTACAGTCTATCACCTAGAGCATAACAGTGGCTTTGCAATCTCCTCAAAGATAAAAATATTAACCAGAAATTAACATCTTCTTGTTCTTCCATTATAAATCCAGCACCACTTAAAATAACATTCATCATTATTTATCCCCTGATATTTATCCCTTCATCCCTTTCATCCAGTTTGGAGCCTGTCCTTGTGATGGTGTATTTTTGATCACAGGGAAAATTTTGATTGAAATCATGCACTTCAGGAAGCTTAGCTGAAGTTTGTTTAAAACCCAAGATGTTCAGAATCCCTTCTGGGAAGCCCAGGACCTCACTGGATTCTGACAACCTTGATTTGTGGTCCTGCCCTCTGTACTGTGGCATACAGATTTGCCCACAAAAGCTAACTGCGGAAGTCATGCTGGCAGAGAAATAAACTTCTCAGTTTTGCCTTCATCGTTCTAAATGAAAGCTCTGTTTTCCTTAGCCTGAAGTGTCTTTGGCTTCTCATTCTAGCTCGGAGACTCAAAACTATGCTTGAATAGCAGCACCTTTAGCACAGGCTGCTTTGGGAACCAATAAACCAATTTCCCCTGCCCTTGATTGGTCTCTTGAGGAGCACAGCATGTTCCCAGCCATTTTCAGATGCCAAAACTGTCATGACAAAGGCAATTAACATGGTAACAAGAGAGTTAGCATCCAAAACACAGTTTCCTGAGGGGCTTGTCACATAAGCTGCGGAAAACATTAGAAACAGTTACAATCTGCATTTCTTTCCCCAAATGCAAATTTGTACGAACCCCTGTAATTGCCACATCTTGTATACTTGCAGTCAGGCAAAGATCAAAAGCCTGATTGAATTGAATGCAGAATATATCACTCTTCATAGTAACTCAGACCGTAAAGGCTGCCTTGGTGAAGGAATAAAGGCAATGAACAAACCGGTCTGGTGATGGAAAAAATGTGTACCTCCCAAATGAGTATCTTATCTGGATGTTACTGGGACATGTGTAGCCTAACTGGATATTCACACAGAGTTCAGACATATTCAAGGAGTGTCTGATTATTGTATCACAGTGACTGTTGGCTTTTTTTATTAGACTGTGGTGTAAATAAGTTGTTAAATACATTGGTTCAGCTTCTCAGCTGCGCCCATATACACTGGACACAGGTGGTAACAGATAAAGGACCTGTTATTGTATAGCAGTCCTGGGGCTGATTCCAGACCTAATTTTAGGATTCTAATTCCAAAGGGCCATTATGTTCAAAGGGTTCACTGTAACACAGCAGCATTCTGAACCATGCCGCTATAATCCAATCAGTATTGTAAAGGAAATGGCATATTTCCATTTCATATTCCCTCTCCTCAAGAGAATCTTCATCTGCTTTGTTAAATTGACTTTATAGCCCATTTATGCTACTAAAGCAGCACAAAGAGTGAGATCAAGAATCTGGCTCATTTCTGTGTCTAACTTAATTGCATGCCTTAATGAAAACATAATAATATAAGCAATATTTATTTTCATTGTGTGGGATAAAATAGATTTACCTATGAATCCACATAGGTCTCCAAGGCTTTAACAATTAGATAATTAAAAAAAATTATATATATATAAATATGTATTTGTAACTCCTTTTTTGGGCTAAAGTGGAGCTATTCTGGCCCCTTGGGTAAGTCTGTAATTATACAGCCTTAGAAGAGTGGTATGTGAAGCTCTTCCAGCCTACCATTAAATCCTTCTATGAAAAAAATTGGATTATGTATATAATAGACTAATAATTCCTGACTCTCTGCACCAAAAAAAGTGGAAACCTGATATTAATTCAAATTATCTAGCTTATTTGTGATGCTGAACATTATGGAAAACTCCACACCCTCCCTCAAAAGCTGCTAAGCTCCTGTGTAGGTTACTGCCCAGGTTTCACATTTTCAAAAGAAGGACATGTTTATGACCAATCAGAGAATGAAGGAGATATTTCTCAAAAGCAGGCAAAGAGATGATAACAGAAAAATGGACTGAAAACAAAATTGTGCCTCTCAAAAAGTGGCATTCTTAATACCAGTGCTTGCAGTGAAAGACCAAAAATAGCACAGTAAATTGTTGATGTAAATTTTTGGGCCAGTGAAACACTGAGAGTACCATTCTGAAATTGGTAATGTCAGTCCTCTTCTTCCAAAAGCAGTTTGAGATTCTCCCTGATCAAAACATGTTAGTTTCTTAGAGGCTATGAGGTAGCAACCACTTCTTCCATCTGGCCATCGCTGATGCTTGCTTAGCTCTGAATGGCGCTATGAACTCGTGTAACCTTTCTGACTAGTGCTGCCAGGTTCAAAGCCTAGCGTTCCTTCCTGATAGACAAGATGGGCCTCTGGCCCCCATTAGAAGAACTTGAAACCAAAGGCACCCCCTGTAGACTGCAGTCGCAAGCTACAAACTTTGGATTCATCTCACTTAATTGAAACATTTATTTGATGAAAGTGGAAGTTGTAGACTCTCTAATGGGTCATTAGGAAAAGAATATTCTATATCTCCATTATGAAACTTGGGTGTGAGATCTTGTGCTGTAGGCATATGCTGTTTTTTCCTTTGTACCTTTGGTCATGTATAGGTTTCATGGAGAGAAACCTTTCTAGTCAATGGTGAAAAGAAGACAGCCTGAAAGGGTGATTAATTATATCCTAAAGTAGCTATCTGGAATAGGGCAGATGAATTGCGTCCTAAAACTGCTTATTTCTCTCCATTGACTCTAAAGGGAGTATGTAGTGATTAACTCGGATGTAGATGTGTGGAGTTAAGTGAGATGAATACCATCCTAAGTGACTTGTAGAGTTTTCCTCACCAATCTTTCTGTCGTGAGAGGATCTGTGCTTGGTTTATGTCATCAGTCCAGAGCAGAATCAAAACTAAACACATCAGAGATAGATGAATAGCAGGACCCATGTCACAAACAAGCAACAACAAGTGCGCCTTCATTTTCTTAGCGGATGATGGTATTTCAGTATGCTTCTCTAGTATGAAAGATCTTCAGTCTCTAAATATTCAGTACAAAATAATAACAGCTTCTAGAACAGCATCATTCCAGTGAAAAAGTCTCTTGAGTAACTGGTACTTTAATTGTTCTTTATACTAGAAAGCAAGCTTTGAATTACACAATTATATTAAATTGTTATCCATCAAAAAGATTAAAGTGTGCACAGTAAAATGCATTATTTCTAATACAAACTGTTACTTGCATTCAATGGCTTGTCAGGTATTAAATTCAGGCAGAGTCAGGAGGAAATAAAGGAAGAGCAATACTTCTTCTAAGACACCACATATTTTCATCATAATATGATTAGGACTGAAATGCAGGTCTTCATATATCTGTTCAACTTCTAAAACTCAGGTCTCACAAAAAAAACCCCACCAAAACCAGCAACTGAATATTAGTACATATTCCCCAGGTATGTTTTCCTTTGTTGCTTGTAGGCAGTCAGAAAATATCAAATACTTCTGTTTTTGGTAGTGAATTGGTGTTTGGTAACGACAGTAAATATATTTACCTTGTGAAAGGCTGATGAGAGAAGGAATTTCCTAAGTTAACATGAGCTGAGTTACATACTAGGGTATTACCAAGGTATTCTTGGTTTATGGTCACAAGTAAAGCCCTGACCAAAAAATAAACAAACCACTATTTTTATTTTTTTTTTAAGTTGCTAGTTCTTAATATTAACAGATTGCAGCATTTGGGGTTTTGCATCCTTTTGGAAGCTGCTATGACTGGTGATAGCAAACATAGTCTAAAATTGTGATAGAATGTAGATTTACCATAGAGTACTGAACCTTACGTTCTTGCTCTAAATACTGAAATTCTTCTATCAACCTTTACAATGAAGCATGACTATTAGAAATTTAGAATTAAAAAGCTACACATGCAGAGTCAGGCATAGTGGCTCAGAAGTGAGGGAGAAAGAATTGAGAATCAGACATAATAAATCATGCACTATATTTACTTTGCAGAATGCATGTACAGGATTGATAGTTCTCCAATGCTGCTGCATACGCTGCTGACACATTAACTGATGCTGTGACTTTGCATGCTCATATTAAGAAGAAATGACTGGCTGCCAGTAGCTAAGGAAAAACCTATAAAAAAGTACTTGTGCATATTAAATTGCTGCAACTTTATACACAATGCAAAGGACTCTTACCCTTGACAAATAGCAAAGACATAGATGGTGTGCTGGTGAGATGTCAAAGACCACTTTTGCACATGATGTGGTACAATCTGTAGGCAGAGCATGTGCACAGCAAGGTGCTGGGATTGCTGGTACTCCTAGACATCCTCACAGTGTAACAAAAGCAGAAACATAGCAGCTGTTTGAAGAAGCTGGAACTCAGGAAAGGCTCTGTGAACCTTAAACCAATGTTTGATTTATTGCTACACCTCAGACAGGCGGGTACTGAAAATCCAAAGCTCCAGTTCCTGTGTCATAAAATGATCAAGCTGCTCTAGAAGCATACCTAACACTCACCAGACTTTCTTTTTCAAGAGAAAAAGAATTACATTTTACAAGGGATTTTTTATTTAATGAAAAAAAGGTTATTTTACCAGGAAATATGCAAGAAAATATACTTTGGAGACTTCAGTAGGTTTTTTTTGAGGAGTAGTGCATGTCATATGAATGTTTGTCCAGCAACAGAGAAAAACATGACTATTATTATGGTCAGTATGTGTTTCATCAGGGAACTGAGTTTTTAGAAAAATATTATTACTTACATACCAGAACAGCTCGAGAAAATTGAGCAGGTGAGGACAACTAAGCGGCAAAGGCAGAAGTATTAGGATAACATTGACTAGTTTCAAATATATATTTTCCTGACTTTTCTAGTTTGAGCTATTACATGTGGGATATATATTCATGGCTGAAAAAAATCAGATGAACTTTTCATAGCCAGTAGCCTACAATTTGTCATTTCATGGCTCTTAGGACAATTACACCTTCCAAAATACTAGCTGCCAAAACTGTCCTTAAGATAATGGTGAAGGGTGGTAAGCTATGTGCACGGTGTATCTTTGGACAAGAGGGTAAATTTCTAACTTTGCTCCATAATACATGTACAGATCAATGCTGTCAAACATTATGCAGCACAGTTGATTTTGGTGAGAGAGCAGAAATCCTAAATTCAGTGATAAAGGATAAACTCTAGATTAGTAATCTGAAGTCAGTCTTTCTGAAAACGAAACAAAAATAATTGAGTAAAGGCAAGAAAACTGTATGGTGTAAAGTATGGACATTATTCTAACAAAGCCAAAATGCAGAATTATTTAGTCTCTCCTTGTTAAGTGAAAGATGTTCAGAACAGTTGTATCTCAAGTTAGAAAGCAGAGAATGGTACTCAACAACTCAGTCCTTCTGATTTTGTTTCTCACAGGAGCAATCAATTCAAGAAAGCAGTGTTTTCAAGTCATCAAGATCCACAGTGTTAACATAGCTTATTCTTATTCAAGCCTTTTGATGAAAATCTTGGAAGATGTCATCGTAAGTGCTGGAGTACACTTGAGAAATCTGATTATTCTAGAGACTGATAGTTACATTATATATATCCAACACAAACAATGCTGCATAACCTCCAATTTGTTCCTGAGATAATGGATGGTTTACCGTAGCCAGCTCCAATGCAAGGTGCCACTGCAAGTGTTGTGGCTTATGAGTCACTTCTGTTTAATAGCCTGCTCTGTGAACTCAAAGGCGAATATATATGTCCTCTTGATGTCTACTCTCTACCTCCTATCTTCTCATTACTTGTTTTCACACTTTCAGAACAAAGAAAAAATACCCCATGTTTGTGTTTGGCTGGGGGGTGTTGGTACAAATTTAGCTGTAGCAGCAAATATGCAGTAATTGCTAAGAATTGCTTCTTTCATTAATCCCATCTAATAGGATGTATGTGATTGCATCATCACAAATTGTGTGGCTTCCAGGTACTTGTGTTTACCTCCTGTCCTTATTCTTTTCTTGGACAGTGGGTAGATATTGGCCTGCAAAGCCCTCTAGCTGAATTTTTGTCCATTGCTGCTTTTAGTCTTCAGTGGGGTATGTTTTTTCACATGATGGTGTTCCTTGTTGGTGTGTTATCTTAGTCATTATCTAACAGGACACCTGAAGGCAGAAATGTGAAAGCTGCCTAATGACTTAAAGGTGATATAGCTGCACATTAAAATAAATTACTGATTTTTTTTCTTGTAAATTCATCCATATGGTTAAAAAAGGAGGCTTATGTATTTTATTACACATTCATCTGTCAGAATAGCTAAACTTGTATCAAAGATAATGATCCTAAAAGTACCCAGCACAGTTAGAGAAAACAAAGTTTAGGGACCACTCCTGAAGATTTTAGTCCATGTTAGAAATAGAAAAAGTAGTTATTATTATTTTCCAAATGGAATAAATTCTCCTTGCCTTCAAGAAGGGCTTTAGCAGATTAATAATTGAAAAAAGATTCACTATGGACTTATCAGTGTCCTGGTGAGGAATGGCTAGGTCAAACTTTTTTAACTCTTTATATTTCTTTATTATCTGGGGCTTGCTGCCTTTTGTAACATTCCCATAGGCGATGTAAGGAATACAGTCTGTATGAAACTTCTGTAATGTGACTGTAAAATGGCTAGAAAATCTAACTGAATGAGAAGTTGTTGCTGTCCTGAGTTCAGTAGTGAACCAAAACATCTCTGCTAAGCTCTGCAGGGCTTTATGCCACGTTCATTAATAGCTTAGTTCTATAAAGGTAAGACCCAGAGGGTCCATGATGTTAATGTTCAATTCTGTAAAAGGCTTCTGCAGAATAGAAAGATGAGAAGCAACAGTTCTGAAGGTGGTTCAAAGAAGCAATACAAGCCTATGGACAATACAACAAGTAATCATCTCACATTTCAAAGGGCATTTATGATAAGCATGATATGTATTAGGAAGAGCATTTTAATGACGATGATACAGATGTAGTAGCATATTTTGCCCAGGAAATTCTTTGTCAGAAGAATTAAGGACCAGGTTACTCTGTCAAGAATGATATGGGTATAATGAATCCTATGTCGGAACAGATGGATAGATTGGTTGAATCTTCAAGGTCCATTACAGCCAAATTTTCTTGGATTCTGTAATTCCCCTATTTCTTGTGACAGCTTCTCCATCCCAAAGTAAGTATAAAGACTTTAGGATAGCAAAGGTGCTTCAGGACAACAGGTGGAATCCAAATTGATCAGCTGATGAAAATCATCTCATCTGCAGATGGAAGGCAAGGAAAAAGCTCTTTGCCTTAGAAAGTGCCCATGATATTTGACCCTATATCTTAGAGCCATCTACAAGTTAGGGGACTTTTATGATCCAAAAGTGTTGTCTCTGCAAGGTAAACCAACCATAATCTAATGCTGGACTTGATCTGTCCAATGAATCATTGAGCTTTAGCTTTGCTCAAAAGGAAACAAACTGGTTAAATACAATCAAAAAGTAAAGAAAAGTTTATTTTGTAAGAAATTATCATGAGTGAGAGAGATGCACAGTGTTAGAATATGAATTATCTTCTACACAAGCTATTTGCTGTCACTGAAAAGGTCATAATTTGAAAGACAGGTAAACATTTTGTTTATGTTGCTGTTGCCTTTGAAGCACACAGTAGTGTAAAGCAAGTTCCCAGCTGAGGTTAATTGCTACAAATGGGATTTGTTCATGCACAGCCTTCTGTGATTTTTACAAGTGGTTCTTCCAAAGCCCCAGTGTCACAAAGGCATGGGTCTCATGAAGGGTTGTGCTTTTTACCCCATATGTTGCTATAAGCCGGTATTCTGTACTGCTGAGACACAGGAGATATAGCACAGAAGTACAGTGTCATCATAAATTTGAAATAGATCTCTATTTAATTAATACAGCACAGCAATTCTCTGTTTTAAATTTTTTTGGGTGTATTTCTTCTGAATTATCAGCGTCCTAAATTCTTTGAACCAGTTATGTATACCAGGGAAGGAGAATATAGTACAGGACAGCACAGAGAGAAAATGTGTGGGGTTTAGCATGTGTAGGAGGCAAAAATAAATAGGACCTGTGGTCAAGTTTGTGTCAGTTCCTCCAAACAAAGGAGCCAGACCACGCACAAGGTGCTTCCTAGTGGAGGAAGTCACCTGTCCTTGTTGTCTCACATTCTTCCACAGCCAAGACCTGTGTTTCAGTGCATCCTTAGTTCTTGTGGCACCTGCTGCCATTCTCCTCATATGACCCTGGCATGGGAGGTGCTGTTGGTCTGCACAGAGCCACAGCTGCTGGTTCATGCATTGTGCTAAAATCAGAAAGATCCAAATGTGCTCCTTGCTACTTTCTTCTCCAGATTTGAATGTAATTAGATTATATGATCCTTATTCCTTCAAGGGATTTTTTTTTCATTTTCATATTTTTTTTATCCTGAATGTGAGCCATATAAAGTATAATCTTTTGAAATCAATCAGTTGTCTTTCATCATCAAAAACAAGTCACAGTGTCCTGCCAAGGGTCAACACACAATACCGATGTGATACTGTAGAGTAAAGGGTTTCTTAAACTGCACATTGTTTCCAGCTGACTTTTCTGTGTCATTTTAAGATATAAAAAAATCCCAATCTTCTATCCTTTTTATCTCAACAGGAGCTTTGCTACACATCCTTAGAAATGAAGGTTCCAGCACAAGGCTGCTATTCAGATCAGTTCTCCTTTGACCATTCTCACATCTCTCCAGTACTTTATCATTCCTTGTTTTTTTGCTTCCTTATATCCTGGCCATATTGAATGACTGACTTTAGACCATGCCCTCTAACTTTACTGATTGTTACAAGACTGGGGTCAAGTGAAAAACGCATTGTTTTGCTGGCAGTATTTTACAAGCAGCTGGTACAAGAAAAAATAGACCCAAAATAATTTAGAGATTGTGTCTGTGTCTGAGTTTGAAATTGGTTAATTCATGCAATTGTAAACAATATATATTAGTATCAGCCTCCATGTTTTTTTAAAAAATCCATAAAATAGAAATAGCATAAGAGAAAAAGGAAAAAGGAAAAAGGAAGAAGGAGAAGGCAAAGGTAAAAGGGAATAGAAAGGAGAAATTAAAAATTAAAGGGGAAAATGAAACAAAAAACAGGAAAAGAGTTAAAAGAGAAAGGGAAAGAAAAAAGGAAAAAGAAAAGAAAAAGGAAAAAGAAAAAAATAAAAGAAAGGGGGAAAGAAAAAGGAAAGAAAAATAAAGAGAAAAGGAAGCAGAAACAGAAAAAGAAAAGATAAAGATAAAGGGAAAAAAAGGAAAAGAGAAAGAAAAAGACGTGTAATTAAAAAACCACACAGTTTCTTCTGAGGAGGGATTACAGACCTGTTGCGGGATATTGCTCCCTTAGATCATTTTCAAGCTTGTTTTATAATGAACAAAGCCAAAAAGAGAACTGTATCATAAAACCAATTCCTCTCTAATTCTTGGACAGTAGGATATAAGAGTAGACCAGATTGTTTTGTTTATTGCTTTCTTTGTCCCATTTTTTGAACCAGCTTGTATGCCTGCAACAATCTTAGAAAATTGTACTATTTATCTGAATTTTCTTTCCAGAGCAGGGGAAAGCAGACTGTACATACAGGTGTGCGACTGCATGCAGTTAGATTACTACCTGTCAGGTGCACCATCACAGACTGTTCCATTGTGACACAGAATAACTTCAATTAAATCGCAGGTAAATTGGTTATCTTTCTATTAATTCTTCATCTATGTGCCTCTTCTTGCTGTCTGGCTTTCTAAGGCTGCAAGTGATTTACATTTCCTGATTGAAATCCTGCCAGCCCACCACTAGGTAGATACTGGTTCCATATTGACTCTAGATTTTTCTGTCTGAAACAACAACAAAAGTTGGTTGGAGAGTAACAGGTCCAGAGAGTCTGAAGTGACTTATCAAAGATGAGCAGGTTAACAACAGAGCTGAGAATGGGGTCAAATGCACACGACTTGCCCAGCAGAACCCAGTCCATCCCAGCCTCTTGCTCTCCCCCTTGCATTAAGGGATGACTTCAGAGGTACAGATGTATCTAGTCTGAGGTGTTGATACAGTCTCTGATCCCTATGTGGCGATGAGGTACTCTTTGTGACTTTGGGCTTTCCAGGAATTTTCCTGCAAATTCCAAATTTCCTGCAGAAATTTCCAGTCTAACTCTGGTTGAAACTATTTTGGATATTGCATCTTAACACCAATAAATTAGAACTGATAAAGAGAATTTAGTCTTTAGTCAGACAAAGTGAAGCTATGGAATCCTTTACCTCTGGCTGTCAAGGTAGTTAGAGAAGCTGAACTTTAAAAGCTCTGCATAGTTTTATGGCATCTGAAGCATTTGTAGTTGCGCAAGTTAATATGTCAAATCAACTTCATTTCCTGTCATGGGACTTCAACAGATCACCTTATGCGTCAGGAAGGATTTTCTATTTGCATATCCTGCTTTACTTAACTGGGTAGCTGTATCATAGGACATTTTCATTATTTTCAGCCTACACTGATACATAAAACCTTGCTCAACTTCATAGGTGGAAGCTCAGGGTTTTTTCCCAATTTACTCTTTTGCTATTTGAAATCAAGTTCTTCTGTATTGCAATCACCAACACAAAAAATGACTGCAGAGAGTTCAGTAAAATAAGCAAGTTTCATTCACAAAGGACCATCATTAAGCCAGCGTTGGTCTCTTACCATTTTTTTTTTAACTGCTTATTTCATAAGTCCTTTAGCACAGGGGTCCTCAAACTATGGTCAGCGGGCTGGATACGGCCCCCCAGGGTCCTCAATCCGGCCCCCAGTATTTACAGACCCCCCCCCCCGCCCCCCTCCGCTGGGGGTTGGGGGGGGAAACCAAGCAGCCGCAGATGACTGCCTGCCACTTCATCCGCACGCCGGCCCCCTGGTCAAAAAGTTTGAGGACCCCTGGTTTAGCAAGTACTGTAGAAGCATGGTACCTGGAATATAATAGGTGTTATGCACAGACGGTCTGCTCTTGTGGGTGAAATTGTTGAACACACATATGCCAAGTGCAGGGAACACACTACTGAAGTAGCTCTTACATAGTAGATTCAAAGAGCTGCCAAGCATGCTAGTTTACCTTCATACCACTATTTTGTTATGAAGTGGGGAGCTTAGCTTTACCTCTTTTCAACATACCAACATACTTCTTTTGGCACTAAATGGAATGATGGTTAAAGAGAGAGTTAGAAAAACTTGAGCTCTTTGGCTGTGAAAATGGAAGCTGCAAAATCTTTTTAAAAGGTGTCATGGTTATTATCTTTAAGGACAAAAGAATTTGAATGCCGGACAGTTTCATAGTGGTGCCTGATTTTCTGAGTTCAACTTCTTAATTGCCTGCTTGAGATAATTAAAGCATTTGTGCTCAAAATAATTGGTGTCACTGAAAATAAAGTATTTAACCTTGGCAGTAGATTCAATCTGTCTGCTCCAATTCATTCCTGCAAAGACAAGAGGAATCATGTGTTTTTTTCTCTCTCTTAAGATTGCTAATTATTAGTTTAAACGTTCAACAGATCAGCTGGGTAATGAATGCATACAGTCCCTCAACATTCAACTTTATATGGCAGGACTAGAAGTGATGCTTTCTTTGAGGCTAGGGGTGGTCATGGTACTGCATTGGAAGAGAATGACAATAAGAGATGCACTATATCATCTGATCGCATTTTAGCTGAACTTAGATAGTACATATTTGAGAATTCAGCTAAGTTGTGTATTTTTAGATTTCAGTTCCATGGGATAGAAAGGCAATAAAGGAAAATGGACAGTGATCTGAACTTCAGTCTGTGGTATTTTGGACGAATGACCTATAGGTTTTGAAGGGACTTCCAGAAGTGATCTAAGTCCAACTGATCAGATGTATCAACTGTGATACAGAACAGCTGATAAAGAATTAGATGTCATACGAGAGAGTTTACTGCCAGATGTCCAAGCTCTGTAATGTCTACTCTGGCTCATAGGTGCAAGTCCTGACCCTATGTTAAGCATTTACAGTCCCTGAGGGAAGATTTAACCCTCAGAAGAGTTAAAATCTAGTATCTGAATATGAATTTGTCTAGCATTAACAGGTGGGAGAATTTAAGGGAAGGAAAATTTTTAGATATCACAGCCATCTTGTCTGAGAATGCCAACCGGATGACCATTCCTTTTTCCTTTTTCTTTTTTAGTCCCCTTCTTTTTATTTTCTGAAGGAACATTGAAGTCCATCCTTTCCAAAATTTAGACAGTATCTAATCTTATCTAACAGAGGAGGATGTGCAGTAATGGAAAAAAATATCATTTCTGTATATGGGGGAGGGAGGGATTAGAGCTATTTATGTAAGGTTTTGTGACTTGAATATTTGTCCAGGAGAAGGAAGACTCAGTTTCAATTCTTTTAATGCCTGAAGGTGATTCAAATATCTCTAAAACTGATAGTGCTTTTGCAGAAAGAATTGTCCAGAATCCAAAAATAGAAGAATCTTTTCGCCTCCTTCTGAAACTCTGTCACTGTGACAAAAAAACAGTTTAAAATTCATTAGGCATTCATTAGAAGTTCCTTAGAAGGATAGTCAGTGGAATTAATGCCTCTGAAATTCTTGATCTCTTATCTGGGGGTTCTGGTCTCCACACACTGTCCTACAGATTGCTTATGCCTTTTGTATGGAGTAGAAATTCAAAATAGGTATGGAGTAGAAATTCAAAATAGCTGATGATCTTACCTTAGCTTTGCTCTTTTGCTATAACTACATGCTTGCATTTTGCTTTTGCAAAATTCATATCACTTAGGAGTTGGAAATAAGATGTCAATGGTCAGTAGTCCAGATAATTTTTCCTTCATAAACATAAAGCTTCTGTTTACATGGCCTGTATATAAGCAAAACCACCTTCAGTGCAGAGCATATCCTTATCTTTTCACAGTGACGTGCACCTCCCATATCCTTTTATTTTATAATGAATAATCATGCAGTAGCACTGGAAGTCTTTAGGGAATACTGTATTGCCATTGCTTTTTCTATAAGTACTGATTACCTTCACACCAAAACTATAATACACCGCAATTGGTCCAGCCTGTGGAGCTCATCTCTGTGAATAGACCTAGAAGTGCCCTGATGGACACATAAATTTTCTACCTTTGCTTACTGACAAAGAGGAAGGGCTTTTACCTCCTTGGGTGGTACAGACTATTTTTGATCCCTCAAGCTTCCTGGTATCATAAGAGCAACTCAGCCGAGATGCTCCTTCTGCCAGTCTCCACCACTATTCTTAACAGTGACTGCAGCTGAATGCTAGCAGGTAATTTCCAGTGCCTGTTTCATAATGCTAAGAAGTCAGAATAAAAGTTGCATTGGCAACATTGAAAGAAATAAAAAAAGGAAAAGAGGGAAAAGGTCGGGGGGTGGGGGGTGGGGAGTGGGAGAAAGGGAAGGGGAAGAGAGAGGCAGATGGAGAGAGAAAGAAAAGGACATTTCTCAGAGTAGAATAATATGAAGATAAATGCTTGTATGATTTCCTACACAATGGGTTAGAAATCTCAGCCATGAGAGTTCATTAAGTTGAACTGCATTATCTGTCTCCATATGTAGGCACATGCATGTTCTATTTAGATCCCAGGACAATAGTCAATTTTCTAGAAAAACTACTGTAAGTGGAAACATACATAGGAAAGGGAATAAATGGATTTAAATTACATTGGGGTTTGTAAGGGGAAAGGTCACAAACTTAACCTAGTCTTGCAAATGCAAAAAACCCTCACCACCCCTAACTTTTCAGAACTTCATTTATCCTCAGAATTCATGAGATTTGCCCAGTTTCCTTAGAGTGAAGCAATAGAACAGGATCTTTCTACAAGAAGATGGCACAAGCTAAGTAAAGGAGGTAGAAATACATTATTTAAAGTGATGGAATTATCCCCTTTGCCTATTGCTTAGCGTAATATAGATTGAAAAAAAATCTCTTAAACTTACATGTCTGTAAAGCCAGTTCTCACTAATCTCTATCAATGTCAGCTCCCACTCAAAAAAATTATATAGTTTGTAGTCAAATTCACATACATATGCATATACACATATTTATGCATATATATATATATGTATGCATACACAAAATTATACAGCGACCCATGCTACCCATCTGCATCTTTCTTTGAGAAGTATTTGGGTTTGTAAAATTTGTATTATTGTAAAGGACATTTTTTAATGTAGGTTTATAAAAATATAATATGTAAAGATCCATTTATTCATCTTTGCTAAAGGTTTTCAATTTCACTTCTCAGCAGCATCTTTAAGTGCCTAAAATGATAAAATAAGGGTGAAAAAAATATACGTTCTTTTTTCTGTTTTCAGGGGTGAATTCATGCCCATGGGATGTGCCAGATTTTAATGCTAGAAAACTAAGTCCTCTTATGCACTACATGTGCACTACAGTTGCAGTCTTAGCAATGAGCGTGTGAAGTGCTCTGCCTGAGATGCTTAACTGTGCACAAGAATGACCAGCATTAGGGATAAGAAAGTACTTGAGCTTCAATGAGCTTCTTGGAAACAAATTTTGGCATCATCAAAAATTCTCTCACTTCATGAAAAAGAGCTGTTGATTTCAAATCAGAAGAAATGGATTGATTTTCTGCATTTCCCCACAAAACTGAAATTCTTAGGTGTTCCTTGCTACTCTGACCTCATTTGAGCATTTGACATCCTCTAATAATTGATTTATTTGATATTATAGTGTATAAAATGTCCTCCTGATTATCTGAATAATTTATGAAGTCAGTTTTGTATACTACTACTGTTTTGGTTCATTCCAAAATAACAATAAAATGAATTTATTCTTTTTTCATTTTTTTCTTGCTGAAAATATACTCAATATTGAGATGTCCTTTACTGTAATAAGTGAATAATATGTAAAACTGAAATTTATTTTTTTTTTTATGAAAACATTTTCCTTTAATCCTTTTTTGGCCAGCCACACAACTGAGGTGACTGCATAGCAGCAACTGAATTGTGAAGGAGTTAAGAATAACCTAAAGCAGGGGTCCTTAAACTATGGCCCACGGGCTGGATACAGCCCCCAGGGTCCTCAATCCGGCCCCCGGTATTTACAGACCCCCCGCCCCCACCCCCCTCCGCTGGGGATTGGCGGGGGAAACCAAGCAGCCGCAGATGACTGCCTGCCACTGCATCCATGCGCCGGCCCCCTGGTTAAAAAGTTTGAGGACCCCTGACCTAAGGTATCACTCCACAGAAGTCACTTAGCAGTTGTTAAGCATGGATCTGAAACAATTAATACTGGCGGTAGTTTCAAACCAAGTAGTCAATTGGACTTCTATGCTCAGTTTCATGGAAGTGCTGATCTGTCGCAGGGCATGGTGGCTGACGCCTGTGGCATTCCTACAGCATCTGAAAAACAAACATCCTGGATAGAAGCTTCTGCTTATACTGCAAGAGCAAAAGGCCTGTGACCATCTCAATATTTCATTAAGTCCTGGCTAATGAACAGTGCTGAACATACAGAGATCAACTCCACAACCCAAATTGCATGGGTAACCTCCTTCTCAGACAAAGTAGACCATATGCAAAGAAATCTTATATCAGACCAAGCCTGAATTCAAACTGGAAAGCAATGACATTCATAAAAATTGAAATTAACACAAGATTTCTTGATTTTTTCACTTTTGCATTCTGGGTTGAATTAAGATTAAAATTTAGAAGCAAAAGAATGCATTACAAATTTATGGTGTTGTCCCGGACTGTCATAATACTCTGCTTTCAATCTGTAAACATCCCTCCATATAACTTGTAGTTGATAGAGGAAAAAATAATTGTTTTTTCTCAGCCTGCAATGTGTTTTTGTCATCTAAGGTACTGTTAGACTTAAAATATTAACATCAGAAAATGATAGTTATGAACACCTGTGGTATTTTCGTTCATGTCTATTGACTATCGTGATGCTTGGAATGAGAGAATCAAGCAAACATACTCAGAAGAAAGTATTAAAGTACATGTATACATGAGTTTGCACTGCCCATAGTATACACAGCACAAGTCCCTAACAGCCAAAATAGATATATACGAGAAGAATGAGCAAAAATTCAGTGGTACAGAAAAGACTATTGCTGTTTGCTGTGATAAAAACTCCATCTACATCTCAATATAGCTTCATATTTCAGCGTGATGAATATTAGGAAAAGTTTGTTTAAAAGAACATTTTCAGGAAAAAGTTAAGCATGGCTTTTTCTAAAACTGCCAAACTATTTCTAGACAGCTGTATAGAAGGATATGTTAATAACCTACATACAGCTGGTTCAGACAGTTAAAGTGTTTAGAAGTTGTTATCATTGGAGACATAGTATCAATGCAAATTTCTTGCTTTTTTGTCTTTGCATATGAATAAGGCTTTTTATAATTCAGGCATAAAACACTGTTACTGTAGGAACAGAAAGTGGGACTATAAAGGTGGACAACACAAACCCTAAGTAAAGAAAACAAAGTGAGCCTGGAGGAGCTCAGCAGCTTCCAGCATTCATTTTAACAACTAGATGGAGTATTGTTCCTAAATAAAAGGAGGCATAGCTGAGATTTTGGTCCAGAGAGAAAGCAATGACTGTCATCCTCCTTACTCTAATTCAGCTCTTCTGGCTATTCTCAGGATGGTATGGCATTCTGTTCCTTCTGTCCTTTCCCTTCCTGTCACTGGGATTTACGTGTGATTTTAGTGTCTCCCCAGTGCCCTGTCTCCATGAAGAGCAGACTGGCAATTAATCTATATCAGAAGCAAGTAGAAAACTATAGATCAAGACTGGTACAAAGGACTTCCTGAAAAATACTGAAACTCATATCCTTGCCCAAAGCCTAGGTAAGACAAGGTACTGTTCTTTGAAATGTTAGACATGAGTAGCTATCTCTACAGACAGGGGCAAAATGCAGAGCCATGATTTTGGGCTTTAGAACATTAACTCTACCAGTTCCATATGTATATTACTGATTATGCATATTACTGTATATATGTGCCAATTATGTGCTTGGAGAAAGTCCTCTCACAGGCTCTAGAAATAATTTTCTTTCAGATGGGATCATGCACTGCTCTGATCACTGCACTGTTGGGGGCATCCACAATTCCTGTTCTAGCCATCTGGAAATTAGTTTGCTGATATGGCTATGTCTGCAAAAGTACTGATCTTGTTACCCCACCCACATCCATTTTTCATGCATACCTACATGCGACAGATAGGAACCCTTGCCAGGCTGTGCAGGCATGTGACAAATCCTGAACAGACATGCCATTAGTGTCTTCTGTCACTGTTCTAACACGAGTATTAACTGGTGCAGAAAGGGTTCTGCCAGCCTACCTCAGCTGAATTTCATTCAGTAAACTTAATTATTGTATTTATATCTTTCTACAATTACGCATTTTCATGTGCATAACCTGTAGAAAATCAAACAAAACAAAACCCAGGAATATCTAACCAAGATCCAAAAAAGCCTCATTCGTCAGAAGTGTTAATTATACACTTAAGCAGATGACACAATGAGGGATTTAATTCAGGAGCCTCTTTCTTCCTCCCTGGCTCTGCTTCTGTGTAGTTCATTTCTGGTGTAGGTTATCAGAAGATGATTTTCAAAGGACAATACTTCAAAACTGTAGCAGCAGTGTGTATTGTTGTGTGTCATACAAAAGGAATTATACATTTATTCTCTGTGACATACCTTTTAAAAAGCTGAGACCTGTCTTTTCACTCCTCTAAATTTGTACTTGTATTTTTGTGCTTCCAAATACATTGGTGGTGCAAGTCAGGGAATTTGCAACTCATATGATCTGATTTATAGTTGCCATCAAGCACCTTGAAGTGTAGATTTTTTGTGACCACTGAAATGGAGGAACAAAGGAAGATCAGTCTTTCAAAAAATCATTCCTTATATGTGCTGTCAAGAAATACCAGGTACAGTGGAAAAGATGATGACTACAAAATAAAATATAATGAAAGGTGCAGTACAAATCTGTAAAACTACATCAACATATTATGAACGTTTTGGTGGTGCCTTTTATCTTACTCCTTTGCACTTCTGCTTTTCCTTTTTATGAAAAGGAATCTCAAGGCCCCAGCACTAAACTCTGAAAGGCAGTCCTTTATCAGGGTCTCTGATAAGGTTCTGTACAAGCTTTTAAGGGGTCTTGGTCTCAATATATTGTGGCAAATGACAATGTTCAATTAAATTACAGCTTGAAATAAGAACTTGTATCCCCACTATAATATATTGCTTAATAATCAGTTACAGGATTACATTGCCAAAAAATTGTATGTTTGAGAAAATTTTCAACTTATTATAATATTTTTCAGAAATAAAACAAATTAGGACTTGATTTAAATAAGCCAAAAAAAAAGAGTTATGGCTCAGAATATATACATATATATCTATATCTACATCTACATCTACATCTAGATCTGTATCTGTATCTATATCTATATCTGTATCTGTATCTATATATCTATATTACAGATCTTGCTGAAAGCTCTGGAAATTCCTTTCAGCACATAGTATTTGCATGAATGATGGGGTATTTTGTCCTTTCTGCTGCTTATTTTTCCTTTTTTTTTTTTTTTTTTTTTTTTTTTTTTCCCTTGGCTTTCATTCTGAGGACAGCACGCTCTTTTCTTCTTGCTAGAGATATGGCTCTGCATAAATCTCTCAGTAGATCTCACTCTACCCAAGCAATTTTATGGTAAAAAAAGGAATGCTTCCTTATGTCTCTATAATTTTGGTTGTGCAAATCAGTGCATTGACCTCAAAGACAACCTGACTTTATTGTGGATCTCCCTTGTTCACAAAGTTTGGCTTGTGAATTATAGCAGCTGTTACATCTTCTGCCTCCATGTTATGCAGCAGTAGATTGCAATTTTTCAGAAAGTGTTTGCATGTAAGCTTATATTTTCCTTGTACAAAGCAGTTTTAGAGAGAAAAAAAGAACAAAGAAGAAAGAAAAAAAAAGTTGTGAGGAAGAGTGAAAACTGAAACTTGTTGGCAAATGTTTTCTTGATTACTTGATTGAAGAAAATGTGATCTGGTTTGGAAGTATCAAACGGCTTAGCTAATAAGCTGAGAAGAAGCTAGCTAAAGAATAAAATATGGCTATAAGGGTTCATGTAAATTACAGAAATGACAAAATAAAATGTCTCTATATGCTAATTACATGATGTAGACCTAATTATGCTTTTCCATAAATCCTTCTCTTGAATTGTTATATTGGCTAGTAATTAAGAGACTTATGGCAAATTATTTGATTCATATTCTCAGCCAGGTCTGGACCCTACTAGGTACTGAATTCAGTGAAGTTTTAAGATGCACACAGGCGTATGCCATACTTTCTTGAATGAACCTGCAATGGTTTTTGTGCTGTCAGATTTTTCTGGAGTGTCCATGGAATTTAGGAGGACATATGAACCTTTCAGTTGCAGGAGATTTCTCTTTAATACATGGGCTCACAAACTTAGCAAGAGAGCAAGACTATTGCATCAGATACCTAGCTATATCTAGAATACATTAAAGGTATTGCATCTTTTTTAATCTCAAATTAAATCATGTGGAGTATATATAAAATTCAAATTTCATTAGATCTCCAAGAAGAAATCACTTCCTATGAATTTAGTGTTTGAATCTAATTTCTTTTTAGCCAATTACACAACATCAAATAAATGCATGAAATTTTTTGTAGACAGTCTGTTTTGCATAAACTTTATTTGATCATGGCAGAGAAGATCTAGGATCACCATTCCTAACAAGACATAAAAAGGCTGAAAATTTGATTTAGAAACTGTTACAAAAAATGTTTTCCAAACAAAGAGAAGAAAAACATCCTCCTTCTTTTCATCAGTCAATGTTTTGGGGATTTTTTGAGTGTGTTTTGGCTTGTTGGTGTTTGTTTGTTCTTTAAAGTGGGCTGATTAATTTTGGCTACACCAGTGTTTATTTTGTAATCTTTCTATATACAAAGTATACAGTTTTTAATAGGCCAGCAGCGGTTTGGAAATACTTCTCTTTTAGCTTGGTATTAGTATGGTAATCCATTTTCTAGATTTTATTCAAACCTAAGCAGAACAGCTATCCTAAAATGTTTAGAAGTGAGTTAGTCATAAATAAGAATGAAAACCCTTAAACAACTGATAATTTTACTTCATGCCCAGGATCCCATGAAAAGTAAAGAGTGTATTCTTCACTCTGAGCTATATGAGACATTTTTGCAAGGAACCCAGAACTTAGATGTTGTTACTTACCAGAGGATTTGCAAGACATGTAAGTATGACACATAGTGGTACCTGCTACAAAGAGAATACTATCCAAACAGTACAAAAATAAGTATTGTATTCACAGATAAGGAGAGTTTTAATTCCATTTTAAGAGTCATAGAAGTATGTGTCAGCCATTGCAATTATTGCCACAGGTTGGAAGGTTGCAAGATACCAAAAACATGTTTATGGATTAGTAATCTCTTGCGGCCACAGGTGTCCAAAAGTGTTTCTTCTCTTCAGAAACAAAAAGAAGAAGAAAAAAAAAAAAAAAAAGTGGAGAGGGAGAGAGGCCTGACAGGTTAAATATCAGCAATTCATGCTTCATTGTGGAGCTTCTAGCAAGGAACTGAGGGTGAGCCCCTGAAAAACTCCCGTCTGGCTACTGTAAATACTGCTTTGCAGCAGTGAAATCTTAATTAATGTTTTTCTTTCATTTAACTGTTCCAGTGGGCAAGAGATGCCTTGTACCAATTTTTTATCTTTTCACTCCCCATCTCCCTCCCCTGCCCTTTTTAAAAAATTCTTGTACCTAAGATTTCCAGGGGGAACAGTGTCTATAAATTAAACTAAATGGCCACAGTGTTATATGATTATTGTCTAAGTGAAACAGATTTATCATCTTCAGTTTTTCATTTCCTGTTCTAAGATTTCTGTTAAATACATATTACTCATGAATGACAAAAGGACTAACAACACCAAAGGCTATTTCCCAGGGGGAGCAGGTATATTCAGAGTGTGTTTATTACTGAGCTAATGCTCTTCACCAATAACTGATTGCACATTCTATTAGATTTTGTGCTCTGCTTTCTAAAAACTGTATATATTATCGGATGGGTTACATGTGTTAAACCACTGAGACCAATGAAAGCTTCTGCCTCTCTTAACACCTCAGGGCACTGTCGTTTTTCACCCTAGTCTCTCATCATCTCTCCCATCCTGGTCCCATGCTTTGGGTGAGAATGCCAAGTAGAACCGTCGAGAAGTACAATTCCCTCTGCTGCAAATGCGAATTAGAGATCCATGGAGAATTTAAGCTCTCATAAAATCTCACTTTAAGGCACCCTGGGTTGAATTAATTGTTATTAGTGCATTGCAGTCTGCTTTAATTAATATAGTCCATTAACATATAATAAAAATTCAGAAACATAATTGAAAATTGTCAAAAGAATCTGACTGATAATAAAAGATCTATGAATGGCTGATATTTTCTGTTTTAAGCACATAGCAACAACATTAACTATCATCTATGCTGGGTACATATGTTTTCATCTGGAAGAGATCCCAGGTGAGCACTGCACACATTTACCAATAAGCTTTCTTGTCCCAGCCGCCTTCCTCTGGGGTGTAGAAGGTGCTGTATAATTTTGGAACTGAGCATGAGAAGCTTTCTATCCTTGGATATCTAATGTTACTTTTTTTTTCTTACAGTTTTCCTCTTTATAAAATACAAAAAAACATAGTTTGACAGTGACTGCAACACCATGGGAACACTCAGTGTGCAAACAGCATGTTTGGCTATTTGCAGTGTCCTCTGATTACAGTCACTCGTAAATGAAAATGATGTGCTCTTTTTCACCTGTCATGAAGCTGTATCGCAGGAAATGCATACCATCTACAAAGGGGCAGGCAGGCTGGGGGTTTCTGCATTCCATTCTTGTCTCTTCTATTTGGCTGAATTCTGTGAATTTCACTTGCTGCTTGCATAAAACAGAGTACTGAAATTTAAGGTGCGTCACTGCTGCTGCTGCAGCTGTGGGGACATCCTTACTCTAAATTTAAACTGACTTTGGTAAAACAGACCTGAATGTGCTCAAGCACTTGCCTTGTTTCCAGTCTGAAGTCTACTGCTGTGCTGTACTCAACATTAGTTGTACTGTATGTAATATCTCGGTTAAAATTTAACATTCAGATGCCTTCAGGAGCTGCGGTCATATCTGGCCTGGGTGTTACCAATATCACCAACTTTAGATGCTGAACTAAGATGATAAGTTAGAAACCTGTTTCTCAGGCTCCCTGGACTCTCAACTGAGATGGACAGAGAGGTATAAAAGGGATTCAGAAAAAGTGACTTCCAAATCTGACAGCAGTTAAACTATTAAATACTCTGAGTTTTAGTCCTTGTGCTGAATAAAACAGAGCCAGGGGCTGGCCACTGGCTCTGAGGCCAGTGAGCACCAGCTGACTCATGATCCATGTGGTAATGCTGGTCCACTCCGGCTAGTTGGAAGAAGCTAGTTGGAGCAGTCCAAACCAGATCAAGCGGTGGGTGTTAGATCCATCCACAGTGAAGCTGTGTGGCTCCAGCACTCAGCCTGGCTCGCTTTCCTTTCACAGTACTTTCTTCATGAAATTATGAATGCATCAAGGTCTAATCATCCCACCTACTCTAAGACAGCTGACTGAAGGACCAAAGTTGCCTTGTTTCACTATACTACCTTCATAATCAGTGAGAGAAACACACATGTGCAAAAGACAATCCCACCTAAGAACTTAATGAAGGGGGTGTCATGAGTCTAAAGTTAGGTAAAATGAATCTATTTTCTATTGCTCTCCACAGTCTCTGGAGGAGCCAAAAATGCCTCTGTCTTTCACTAATGTGGCAGGATTTAGGCACCTAAATCCTTTCTTACTGACCTAAACTTTATACAGTGTGACCACCTATCTTCCTTTCCCTTAAATGGGCATTTTAACCAAATAGATAAAAAAATTATGCATCAAATAAAAGCACTTTTTTCAGTACTTGTTTTGAAATCTGCATTATCAGAAGTCTTTTGCCAAATCTACCACAATTTATCACTCACATTTTATTATTACTTTGAACATTATGTTTAAAAAGAGGTCCGTCTGAACATCCCCCAGTATCTGGCTATAACACTTTTTGCAAGGTTGGATCAAAGTCTATTAATAGGCATTACGGAACTATAGGGAATAATATGACATTGAGAAGGGAGGACAGATGTAACACCAATGAAGTTTCCTACAGCTCAATAAATGGGGAAGTTTTACTTGCTGGTTTGTCTGGTTTTGCTTGCTTTTTTTTTTTTTTAATAATTTACAGGAAAAAGTAGCTATTTCTTTGCAGTGGAAATAAGATCCCAGAAAATAAGGACCAAATTACTCTTATTAGTAATGTATTACAATGTCCCTGCTTTCTATAATCTTATCTCTTTAACCACTTAAACAGTAATTATTAGACAAAAGAGGGACACTCTTCTCTAGTTGGTGGCTGTGATCCTGCAGGATTACAACAATTAAAGAATCATCAGGCAGAAGAAGTGCAAAGTCTTTGTTGCTCATTTTTCAAGCGCCTTTATTAAGGTTTCTCTTTTTTCATTTACTTGTAGCACACAATTTCTACAGTAACGATGTGCTGGTACTTGATTTTCTTTCTGCTTGACAACAGGCTCGATTAATTTTTTTTAAATGCCTTTTGGATTTAATTTCCTTCTCTTGGATTAGCAAATCAGACTGAGCAGAGTTGGAGAATAGCTGTCTCTTCTTTTTCTACAATATTAATGTATTTAAATTCTTGATTATAAAGACTGGACATTTCTAGCATGTGAAGCTATGGACAAATGAAGTATTTTTAGTATTTGGGCTTGAGTCAAGATAATGTTGGATACTTTAAAAATAAAGAAGCTTCAAGTAAAAATTCTGATCTCAAGCTGAAGAATTCTCTTCAGTGTGTTAGTTTCCAGATTCTTTGAGCTTTTATCAGATGTTTATATCAACAAGCAAATATCATTGTCCATGTCTCATGAAACCCATTCTTAACTGGACATTGCAAACATGTCCATTTTCTCATGAAACACATTCTTAAATGCACCTAACTTAAAGCTGACTTCATCTGCTTGTATAGATTTTGAGTATTTTTTTTTAATTGCTATCTTAATAAATAAACAAACATTAGGGTTGTAGTGTACCTCCCTTGTTTTTTAATCACCCGGAGAGTAAAAGACCTGCATATTAGGTCCTGTTCATCTAGGGAGAGCCTAAGGTCTTTTCTCACATACATCGAAAGAATGCTAATATGTGTAACTGGCATATTAAAAGAGTTGGTGAGGAAAGGGGCCTGAACACTTTGATTCATGAACCCTTCCAGCTGCAGCAAACTGTACCTTATACTGAGATGTAAGTACTAGAATTGGAAAAAGAGCAGGGAGGGATATTACTATACAGGACAGACCTAATGACCCAGAATGTATGTCCATTTCACACTAGTCTGTTCCTAGATTTAAGGGGGGGTGGGGGAGTGGGGAAGAAGGAAAGAAAGAAAGAAAGAAGGAAAGGAAGAAAGAAAGAAAGAAAGAAGGAAGGAAGGAAGGAAGGAAGGAAGGAAGGAAGGAAGGAAGGAAGGAAGGAAGGAAGGAAGGAAGGAAGGAAGGAAGGGAGGAAGGAAGGAAGGAAGACAAATAAATAAATAAAGAAAGAAAGAAAGAAAGAAAGAGAAAGAAAGAAAGAAAGAAAGAAAGAAAGAAAGAAAGAAAGAAAGAAAGAAAAAGAAAGAAAGGAAAGAAAGGAAAGAAAGAAAGAAAGAAAGAAAGAAAGAAAGAAAGAAAGAAAGAAAGAAAGAAAGAAAGAAAGAAAGAAAGAAAGAAAGAAAGAAAGAAAGAAAGAAAAAGAAAGAAAGAAAGAAAGAAAGAGAGAGAAAGAGAAAGGGAGAAAGAGAGAAAGAGAGAAAGAAAGAAAGAAAAAGAAAACAGGCTTGGAAGTAATATCTGGAGCTCTAAAACTTTCCTCCTTCCACTTACTCTAACTCCCAAGTGAGTATTAAGCCCCTTCTTGACTACTTAGAGCCATGTCCTGTGAGGTTTACTTTCCTGGTGGTCATGCCTATTTTTGGTTGAAGAAATGGCATATGCAGCCCTAAAGCATCCCAATGTTTGCAGCAGTTCTGAGCCCAGAGGGGTCTGGGAGCCAAAGGTGAGCTGCTACTTGATGTGATCTTCAGGTAAGATTAGATCAGCAACAGGTTAGAAGCCACGCTGCTCTCTGTTGGGACAACCATGGAGATGAAATCTTGCCACCCTACTAATTGCTCTCTCAAGTCTGTAAGAGGTGGCAACTCAAGACAGAGTCTACTTCAGATTTCTTGCAGCAACACAGTATGAAAAGATACAGACTTCCCTCCAAAAAGGTGATTTTTGTAATTCTCCACTTGATCCCAAGGACTGATCGCACCCCACAGCTGTAGGTTTAGAAGAAGCGACTGTTAGGTTGAAGAAGGATTAGTACAATTATCATACAGAAGCTATCTGCCCATCAATGCTATTTGATGGGGAGTGTGGGTGGCTAGCTGTACACTAATGTACGGCAGCATGAGGTTATTCTTCCCCAGGTGCAGGACTTGGCACTCCCCTTTGCTGAACTTCATGAGGTTCCTGTTTGCCATTTCTCCAGCCTCTTGAGGTGTCTTTGAAAGACAGCAAAACTGCCTCCTGTATCAACCACTCCTTCCAAACCTCTGCTGCCTGTAAACTTGCCGAATGTGCACTTGTTCCCATCATTCAGTGTATCACTTACTCTGCGAGGTATCTGTGTTTTCCTGGGAGCTGGACAAAAAGAACTTCTGTTATGTGGAAATAAACAACTGCTTGAATGACCTGTTATGAAGCTGAGCTATAAGCAGTATGCACAGTCCAGTTTCTAACCGCAAAAATCTCATCGGTGGTTTTCATAAAACTCATTAAAGCTGGGGAAGTACAGACTGAACTATAGCACTCCCATCGACTTAGTTAAAACTCTCGGTGGAGTGAATTTTCATGCTCTAGACCCTAATACTGCAATTAGACTTGTCTGTACAGAGAGGAGTGACATTCACCTTCATTTTGCTTGAGGGGACAATGGAGGATTGCACAGTTCATTGTCATTTTTTATTAAAACAGATAAGAATGGACTCTAGGTTGTGACTCTTGTATTCAGTGAGACCTCCAAAAATCACTCAGCTGCAGAGATAACATTCAAGAACACCCTCGAGGCTGTGTATGCTCTATAGCAAGAGAACCAAGAGCCCAGTCAAAATGCTAAACGAATATTTTTCCTGGCTTTGTCCAAGTGTTATTGCTTTATGTACCTGTCTTGTAAGATCACCTCTGAAAGTTTTGCAAGTGAAGTGCAATCTGGACATCTTGTTTAAATGCTGGTAACAATAATAAATAATAGAAATGTAGTAGTACTAGGTTGTGAACTTTCATCCAGTTATCTACTGTACAGACATATCAAAGAGCAACTACTGAAAAATACTGAAAATATTCATTATTAAGTAGGAATAATCACATTATTTGTCATCTAGTTCCCATGGTAACACAAGGCAAATTGTTCTATTTAATTATCTTTGGGGAAATGTCTACTACCTCTACCTTAAGACGTTAGCTACATTTTAATCTGAGCAGTCCATTCTGGGCAGAGTCAATATTTGGGTGGTTGTCTATAATGACACATGTGAGCAATAAATGTCCATGAGGTCAAGCAATACTACAAGGCATTTGTAGGTGCAGCAGTTACAGAATGAAGAACCTAAGTATACCTAAATTCAGGGTGTCAATGGACTGCCATGCAAAAATCTTGTACTCTGGAAACGACTTTGAGACAGTGAATAGCAAATGGTGGTGAAATAATTACTTTTCTTGTTCCTTCAGATGATCAAAAAAATTGAGAGATTCCTCCTTCTACTAGGGAATGACCATTCCCTGCTTTAAAACAAACAAGCAAAAATCTGTGGGTTTTGGTTTTGTGGGGGTTTTTTCCCTCAAATTGCCTTTTTTTTTTAATAGCTGTTTCTCAGTTCTCTTTCTGGTCATCTTTTCAAATGCTGACTTTGCTCATTCTTCCTTATTCTCTCTGTGCTTTGGCTTGCACCTGGGAAACGCATGCTCCGTGAAGTCCTTAGTAGCTCCTCTGTAGTGAAGGGAAGTTCTAGCTGACCAGCTGCATCAAACCTCTCCTTTCTCTTGTGTCTCCCCGTTTCCTTCCTTTCCCCTCCTCTCAAACCCTTATACCCACTCTGGTGTCCTACTCTCTGCATTTAGCACTGCAACACCTTCAGGATTCACATTTCTCCCTTTTGCCCTTCACTTGTTTTTCTCCCTGCAGCCCATCAGGGCTTCAGGGGGACAGGGTTTCAGTGTGGCAGTGAGCTCCTTCAGCCTGTTTGGGCCAGCAGTGAGATGGAAGGGGCCAGAGTGCTGACTCAGCACCGCAAAGCAGGGGCTGCTCTGCACAAGCATTTAAACAACAGTGTTGACAGCAGCTGAAAAAAAAAAATCTGCATGAAAATTGCACAATCCATGAAATTTATTACACCTGCAGTTTGCTAGTTGACTTCCTCATTTGCATATGCTATTTTGGCTTCAAGTGACATAATATTTTAACACATGTACTTCTACATATAAAAATCCATTCTGATCTAATTGAGATAATGTTCCATTACCTATACTAAATGCCTGTATGTCAAACTTTAGTACTTCTAAACTTCATTTGCTCTTTTAAATCATTTGCAACACCTCCAATACGTTGTTCTTAAGAACAGCTGCATTAGAAAATTCTTCAGAATCTTTACTCCCTGAATCTTTCCTCTTTGTTGCTTTGATTTACAGCTTCTAAATAATTTGCAGAATGTAATTTTTAATTAAGTGCATTCTTACTCACATATGCAAATTCTAATTCATACTTGTCATGATTATTCTATTTTTAATAACAATACTATAATGTTGAAAATTCTTGAATATCAGACCAATTTTTAATAGGTCAGTGTTCTTTTTGTAATTACCTGACTAATTTATTTTGTTTGCTTTTGCATGAATATTACTTGTTTGCTTCATTCTAAACCAAATGATTCTGTGATTCTGTGATTTGATGGTGCTAGCAACAGAGGAAGTAAAGAAGGTTTGCTGCAAAAAATAATTGAAAAAAATCGAAAAAAAAGATGTGAATACTTCTTTCTTTTCAGTGGGCAGGAACATTTTACAGAACAACAAACAAAAAACCCAGTTATGCTTCTTACTTTTTCTATGCCTGTAAATGCCAGTAGCAAAAATGTTGGGTTAGAAATAGCAAAACCTTTCAAACATTGATTGCATGGTTTAGATATAGTCATCTTCATATTGGGTCTTAATCCAAGGCCTCAGTTTGTTTATGGGGGAAAAAAAAATCCCAGCTGTTTTTAACTCAGTCCCAAACCACAAGTGAATCACATCTGATCAAAATAATATAAATTGATCCAGAATGAGCACCATTAAGTCATCTAGTCCATTGTACTACCTCACAGCTGGGGTCAACTGTCTCTACAACTTTTGCTTAATCTGCTAATGAAAAATCTTTGGTGATGGAGATCCTACAACTTCCTAGGCAGTGTATTGCACTGATCGACTATCCTGGCATTTAGAAAACTTTTCCTACAGTCTAATCTATATTTCCCGAGGTACAATTTAAACTCATTGTTTTTTGGCCTGTTCTCATATTTGAAGGCTGTTATCGGGTCTTCCACAGTATTCTTTTTGCAGAAACAATCAGTCTCAATCTTCCACTACAGATAATATGGTTTTAGCTGTCTAATCATTCCTGCTGCCCCTTACTCCCTCCTCTCCAGTTGCTTTTCAAGTGCTTCATATCCTTCCTGAATTCCAGTGTGCCCCAGTAAACCTAAGTTCTCCATTCAGAGCCTGGACTCTTGTAAAACTGAAGGCTACTTCACATACTTTTCATACTGCACTCCTCATCATACATCCCAGTATGCTGTCTGGGTTTCTCTGTAGGAGCATGATACTGCTCCAAAACACTACAGCCACTTACTTCCCCCTGCCTTGAAACTGTGGCGTCATGTGGGAGAAGATTTAAGATTTAATACTGGAAGCTGCTAACTAGAGGCCACTTTGCCTTTGATGTCAGAACTGAGTGAGACTGAGAAAACTATTGATTGCACTGATAACACTTTCTGTACATTTTGCCTAATTATCCTATAGTGCAGTCATAAAAAGTCCTTGGAGTGGAAGCCAGAATGTGGATTTCTTTCCAGCCCTGTTGATTGCCCACTTTAATAGGCTAAATAATATTGTTCCCTTCTCCGTCTCATGTTCTGTCCCTTCTGTGCTTCTCTGGCCACGTAGAATTCGTATTCCTGACATGAAGTACACTCTCCTGAGGCAGCAGAAGCAGAGAAGATGTACCACCACTTCAATCTAGCTTCTTCAAATAGCTATGTCCTTTATTCTAGGCTGGATAGCATAGATTTGAATTCTTTTTGGCTAAAAAGGGCTGAAATACTTGTCTTTCCTTGTGAAAGTGGTACAATCTCTAAGCATTTAACTGAAAGTTTGGCTGTTCCCTGGCTGTATAAAACTGCCTGGATGAAGCTGATCAATGCTGTTGCTATGTTAAGAAGCTCTGAGTATGTCTAACAAATTAAGTGATGCCAGAAGGACTTAGGCACAAAAGTGAACAATAAGGTACTTGGATAGAAAAAGTATCTTTCAAATAGTGGGGGAAAAAATTAGACATGGTGATAGAAAAACATTGAACATTTGAATAATCAATCTCAAAAAAATACAAACATCTACAAGATTAACTGGCTGCTTATTATATTTTATTAATCTTGATTATGCCTTAGTTTTACATAAAGTTCCCAAACTCCATATCTGCATCTGGACCTGTAATAAAAACGCCATATGACTGTTTCAAGGAAACACACTGAAACCTAAGAGGAGCAGATCAAGTCTGGAAGCTTATTTACAAGGAAAGAAACTTGGAATTCAAATTGCACAGACAGGTAGTTTTTTCCTTAAGAGTTTTATTTTCAAGTCTAAAGAAATGAAGTATTTGCTAGAAGTGTCTACAGTGGGCCTGCCTCAGTATGGTGAATTAAATTTTCTTACACGAGAGAAAGCTTTACCACATCATAGAGATGAGTGTAAGAATAAAGTTTTTTAATAAGAAATTTAAGATTCCTATCCCAGCTACACTCCAAAATATACAGAAACATGGACAGATATTAAAACTAGCCTTGATGGGTCTTAATTGGTTTTAGTAAAAAGAGCTTTGCTATCCACAGCTGCATGAGTGATTATCAAATAACTACCAACAGCTGCATTTGTCTGCAGTTATGCTGCATTAGTAAAACATAGGACTCAAAACAGTTTACTCAAGTAGTAAGAGTAAATTCCTTCCATCTTTAGTTCAGGTCACTAACTTCCTCCTTTTGGATATAATTGGATTACTCAATGAAGAAGATATTATTCAACAGAAAAAGGAGCAACAGTATCAAGTATTTGATTAATAATTGGGTAAATGCCTTGGACACAGGAGTACTACCTTTAAATAACTTTTTCTCATTTGTAGATGTAGACTGAAATAGTGGAATCAGAAATCAACTGAAATGAATCATCATTCCAAATTTGCCTGCATGATTGTATCTGCAATACAATGTGGTTGTACTTCAAGCTTTATTTGACCTTGATTTTGATTTAACATATAAGGAATAGCTGGAATCTGTAGCAGAGTGTGTCTTTTTTATTTTGGAGGTTTTTTTAGGAATAGGAAATTATGCCTTCAATACAGTGAATATGGAGGGTCAAAGCCTTAGCTGATGAGAATTAGATGCAATCAATGAGCTTTTATCCATATTCATCAGCTGAAGATCTAGACTATAAATTTAAATTCTTGTTTCCCAGAATGTATTCATGCAAGTCAATTTATTTTGGCAGTGTAATCAATACCTCCGCAAATAAAAGATATTTACCATAGCATAACCAACATACTTTAGAGGTCATTATACTGGTTTCATTCTTGTTTTCTTCCATTATTGTGGGGTAATAGTACAAGTTTCAAAATTATTTCATTCAGTCATTTTTAGAAAATTCAATTATTGCAGTGTGCTACAGTTAGGATGATCATTGGAGACTAGACCCATAAATTCCATCACTGACCTGGAATCTGGTGAGATATTAATCTGCAATGTACTCCTACAAGACTTTCTTCCTGTTTTTTCACAAATTACTTATTCATTTTTGAATTAACCCAAAATTCTGGATGTAAATAATCGTGTACTTTTGCATTTTTGATCCTATCAAGCCTAATCTTTCTGAAACTGGTAACACTGACATTTTATTTTAAGTTGGTAACTTAAGAAACTTTTTAAATACTGTCAAAGTTCAATGTCTGAATTTTAAGTGTTTAAAATAAACCTGGGTAAATTTTATGTAAAGGTGATCTGCCATGTAACACTGCACATGGCAATGCTGAATATTTCATTGGAAATGTCAGAGATGAGATTTTATTTATTTTGATCCTGTGTTGTAAAGGAAAATTAATTCTGTTACAGGTGATGGTCACTGAAATACAGTATCATTGTACAAGAGGAAACGGATACCAAAGTTTAATGTGACTAGCTTGAACATTTAAGTTCTAAAGTTCATTGAACTAGTCATAGTATAGTTCTGTCTATAGGGTGGCCATGAAATCTATATTCCATTTTCAGCTGTTACAAAAGGTAGTGATTCACCGTTTGAGGGGCAGACCTCTGAAAAAAAAGTCAGTCAAGATTCTTCTACTCCATCCATGTAGTTCCAGAAATTACTCTGCAAACACATTCAGCTCTATTAACTCTGTTACTGCATCTGTGCATTCATGGGGCACCTCTGGTCGGTCAGGACCTATGGCTGAGAGATCCTTGCGTATACTTTGTAGGAAATGAAACAGCATACCATCAAGGCATCAGCTAGTGATAGCGAAACATTCAGTCATCCATTTAATAGCATGAAAATCTCACTATGACTAGTGAATTTTAAGAGGGATGACTCAAGCCATTTTTCTCTGAAAGCAGTTGTGATTTATTTTTTTTTTTAGAACTTCTGAAAACACTACATAAAAAGGCAGATTATTTATGCGTATTTTTTTAATTCTGTAAATTTGCAACAGAATATTGTATATGGGTGAGAGAATCATGTTTGTTGACACTTTAAGTTGAATGAAACGCGATATATTTCTCATGTGAATGTCACCAGGAATATTCCACTTTATATACTCTTGAAAGCACTATCAGTACTGTCAGCTAATACGTAATCTGACTTTTGGCCTTAAAATGTTTCACACAGAGGTCAGCAGCGGTTGCCTTATTTCTATTTCAATGTGAAGCTCTTCTCTGTTATTCATTCTTTAAGGCAATAGTTATTTTCAATTGAAGTATGTTTTGCATTACAGGCAGTGAGGCAGACAGTTCCAGTGAAATAGGTTTCCTGGTCCAGGGCCAGTGCCTTCCAGTAGCCCAGGTGACTCTGCACTGTACTCCTGGAATCAGAGTCAGGACATCCAAGATACCCAACCACACTGTACAAGGAAGTAGATCTAAAATGGTATTTTCAGTAAAAGAAAGACATTAATGAGCTGGCGAGATTGCAACAGAGGACCACTAAAATGCAGGGGTGGTTAAGGAGCTGAAGCATATGATGCAGCAGGTGAAGCTGAGGGAGCTAGGTTTGTCCAGGATTAGGAAGAAGAATGTAAGTGTGTGAGTCTAATTGCTGTTTCCAAGGGTGAAAATATGTATATCTGTATACCTATATATGTCTATATATCTAGATCTCGATCGAGATCTCGATTGAGTTCTCAATCGAGGTAGAGATATAGTGTGACCTTTCATCACTGTAGCCATGCTCTTCATAGAAATGCCTAATAAAAGGACAAGTTGCAACAGACAAAAGCTGCTTCTAAGTTTCCCTGAGTGTAAAGAAAAAGCTTTTCACAGTAAGGGCAATCAGAGACTAGAACAGGATTCCCAGAGGGCCTAAGGAATCTCTGGTCTTGCAGATACTCAAAACTCAGCTGCACATGGCCCTGATCTGGCATTATATTACCCATTTTGGGAAGAATTTTTGTACCAGAAAATTCCAAATATCCATTCCAACCTAAAGCATTCTGCAGTTCTATGGTTCTTGCTATCTCAGGTCAACAGTGCTGTAACTGGGAAAAGAGCCTTTCACAGTCACCCTATAGACTGTCAGGTCCAAGGTAGAAAAGGTTGGGGAAGAGACAGCACAAAGGCAGGAAAAAAAGCTCTGAGAAAGAGCTGTCCCCCCTTGGCAAAACAGAAAGCATTCCAACTTCTCACGAAAGGCCTGGGTGGAAAGGTTGGTAAAACTGACAGGTGTCATGATGGACATGGTGCTGCGTGTGAACTGAATGATTTCCAGATTTGCAGAGCAAGATCTCAGAGATTTTGTCTTTGTCTGCAAGATCTTGTTTTTGTCTGCAGAGTGCTTTGTAATATATTAACCTCTCAAGTAACAATTCTTCCAACTGGACCAGCACCAGTGGTTCCCTTGTTCCAGCAGGGAGGAAGTGGTCCTTCCTTTTTTCACTTCCTTCCAGTAGTGGAAGAAGTGAGAAGAGGATAGTGCTAAGGAACACTAGCAAAATCAGAAAACATGATCCCTGTAGATCTGAGTGCAGTCTGAGAGCAGGTTTGAGATGGGGAACCACAAGAGAAAAAAACCACATACACAATTCAAAAGTCCACATGAAAGTGATGCTCAGTAATGTGCACAAGTGCAGGTAAGGTAGTCTCTCTACCTACCATTGCATCACAGTTGGATCTACTAAATCACTTGCAGTGAAAGAACCAATGCTGATTTTTAACATGAGGTACCAGTAGCTTGATTTTTTTTAATAATAATTTTTTGTTCCTGTGCACTTCTAAAGAGGAAATATTTCTATCCAGATCTGCCCTTCCTCTGGGAATGTGCTCAGACTTACAGATTTGTGGTTTCTTTCAAGGGGGATAGCTCTCTTAAGTGGAGAAGCTACATTCACCATTATCTCCTTTTTTTTAAGTTACTTATATGTCACCTGAAGCATTCAACATCAGTTGAACCAGTTTGTTTTCACTGTAGAAATGTGTCTATTACTGTGTCAGTCTTCCCTGAATAGTCCTAAATGGAAGTATTTTCAGCAATAGGTAATTTGAAATAGATGTTCAGTATGGTTTATAACAGAATACACAAACCAAAGATGATACTGGTACTGTTTCAGAGAATACATTTCAAGACCCTGTTGAGCTGAAGATGATGGCAAGGGAATTTGGGTCATGGGACTATAAGCATTCAGAATAGTAGCAACAGGTGAGGGGGTCATGTTTTGGCAATAGCAGTGAAAAGCGACAAGTTTAGCAGTGGTGGAAAGCACACCAATGCACTTCAGAAGGGCTGAAGGAAAATTTAATAGATTTAACATCTACTTTTTTTTTTCCTTTTCTTTTCAGAGGAAGATGAGAAAAGATTGGGTATGGAAAAAAAAAAGAAGAAAGGCAGAAAAGTTCAGGTGTAAGACACAGGTTTGTTCACCTGAAATATTTTGGTCTTCTCAAGTTAGATGTTCTCTTTGTCAGAAGGATAATTATCAAATGTTAACGTAGGTTAACATCTAATATGTTGTACTTCTTCCCATGTCTGTATTATAAAGATGTTATTCTGCAACAAGAAACCCTCTTCCAGCTGTGTGGCTCTGAAAGCATAATTTTCAAATGTTTTTCAGAGTTTATGCCTGGTGAGCCAGGATCTTTACCTTGTGAACTTTCACATTATTGTACCGAGTGAAATGGATGTTCTTGTCCTTTCAGGACAGAGTTTCAGCCATAACACTTAATTTCTGACCTTTGTAGGTTTAACTTATACTTCATTCCGACCTTCAGAATACTGGCATTAATATATGCATTTGCATATTATGGATCCACAGCCTGAAACATCTACTGAAAATTAGAATAAGTAGCTGTTAGGCATGCACATTGTTTGTGTTTCTTCTTCTTTTCTTTTTTTTTTTTTTTTCCAGCAGCGAGATTTTTATTTTTACTGAGGAATACATGTATCTATTGGTAGATGTGTATGTGCTGTAGAATGCCAGAACTATTGGTATTGAAAGGAATACAATGTGTAACACAAAAGCTGAATAAGATGACGGCAAATATGAGAATTTTCATTTTTTATTAGTTCAAAATTGGACTAATGATTTTATATATTTTTAGAATGCATTAAAAAAATCTTTTTCAGACTAAAATCTTATTTCAAGTTTCAGCATGCTGTGAATTTCTATGACCAAATTACAAGCCTCTGAATATAGGGGGTTATATAATGAAAATGCTGACAGCCCCTCAACTATAATAGCACGAACAGACACTGCTATAACATAAAAGGAACTCTTATTCAGTAGAAGGGCGAATATATAAACCATTGTATGAAAAATACCTTTTTCTTTAGTTATATTCAATCTGCAAATCATAAACTCGGGTTTTTTGCTAGCAAAAATAGACTGGATTGGATTTTAATGTTTTTTTTCCTTGCTTCTCATCATTCTGCATCTGTACTCACTCTTCCTTTCAATCATTTCCTTTGTGATTGCTCAGCTTCATGTTTCCTATATTTTGTTAGGCTAAAATGTAATATGCTTGAAGTTTATACTGGGAGTCCCATGCAGCTAGTCAGCTCAGAACCTGACTTTCATCTTAAATGGGCAAAGCAAAAAGCCAGCAGAAAATGGAGGCAAAGGAGAAGAGAAAAAGTCAATTATATTTCTGAAGTGGTTAATGCTGTAGGAGTTATTCCAGAGGATAATACCTCTATCTTCAGATAAGTACTGGCAACTGTGCCATCTACAGTACAGAATACCTGCTTCCGAAATATACAGTGACTCTGTGATATCTGTCTTACATTTACTTACATAAGGTAAACTATACTTTCTTCTGCTGGATTCATTCTGCCTTCATTTACTCTGCTTGGCAGCTTACCTTGTGTACAAGCTGTCAAAATTTGACTAATGGGCCTCTGGGAGTCAGCTGGTCAGTAAATCTTCCCTTGCTCAAGCTCCTTTGGCTTTGTTGAACTGCTTTGTCATTATAGTAACCAATTAGAATTGTTTTTTTTATTTGATGGATCATCCTCTGAAACATAGGCAAAAATCACAGAAGCAGCATGGTAACAAATTGGACTGAAGGGGGAGAGAAGCTTAATTTATTTTTTATTCCTCCCATGAAAAAGAGTCTTAGATTCCCCAGTATTACCTAAGAAATAAGAAAAAAAATATCTACCTGTTTATGTGAGCAATAATTATATACCCTGTGTAAGGAGAAAACATTCTGCTGTGCACTGATGAAGACTGTTAGTCATTTCATCGTGTTCTGCAGCATTGCTCCTCCTGACTGCACACAGTACTAATAAAACAAGTTAATGGAGTTTATTCTGTCACAAACACTACAATTTCAAAGAGCTGATTGCAGTCTATGGGAAATCAGTGTCTAACAGCCTCTTAAAAATGTACAGTAGCTTTAACATATTATCCTACAGAAGATATGCATTAAAATGCTCTAGTTAGAGGTGTAAGAAGACATGGTGAAAAGGAACAACAACCTTCCACACTCTTGTTAGTTCACAGACCATTTTATAATGGCAGGATCAGTACACTATGAGAGTCCCCCTGTGTTTCCAGTATTTACAAATTCTCCAAATGATAGTTTGTCTGAAAGTCAAATTAGCTAGAATACAGAAATGAGAAATTCACATTTTATAAGATGCATTTAAACCAAATTGTACTATTTAATAAGTAACTTGCAGCTTGGGTTGATGTTGATAAAGATGTACAAACCAAATACTGTTTCACAGGCTCTGAAATTGCATGTTATTCATACTAAAATATGAGGCTGATTATAAGATGCTATGGTAATCAGACTGAATTAATAGAAGCCCTTTAACAAACCTTAATTTCCTCAAGACTCATGACATTCTCTGTAAGTAGACATTGAGAAGATTTCAATTGTTACATGAAGACTGAGGCTTATTGGTTCAGTTAATCAATAGAACTTCCTAATTTAAAGTATTGTTTAATAGATGTGAAGGTCTAATTCCCATTAAACTCTAAGAAAAGGGAAAAATAAAAATAAGATGTTTCATTGTTCACTAGACTTTAGGATCGAAGAAATGCATTTCCGTTATGGAACACTACTATTTTACTTCACTGTCTACTTATAAGAGACTCATCTATTTGGCTCATGGAATACTAATTAAAGCCAGGTGATCTTAGGAAATGTGAGGCTTATTCAAATTTCTAAATTTGAAATTTTCTGTCAGAGGCAGACACTAATGGATCTTTCTTTGTGTAAAATTTAATTGCACAGAAACTAGCAGGAATGCAGTAATAGCATTGGAGGCAAAGTTTATAATTTGAAGAAACAAAGCAAAACAGAGTTAGTTTACTACTGACCTGGACTCACCATTAGCAGCATGTCCTTTGTTCTTGTTTGCAATGCTTTTTGTGCCTTGGTGAGAAATAGGGACAAAAGGGACATGGCAGCAGCAGATGTGAGTATAAAATGTGTACACTGTTAAACATATGGCCTTAGATTAGTACAAACAGAACAGAGATGGTGGGATTGCCTTTTCCATACCAGAATTTCTGTCACACACATGACGTCTGGCCAGCGAACCTCATTTGCAGCCAGTACACTGACAATCCCTAGGATACAGTAAATGTTGCCTATAAAATTTTTAATGTCTTTAGTGCAGGCATGTATCTTCCTAATGTTTCATTTTTTGCCTTTTCCTGTACTATTTTCAAGGTTAAGGACATCTTATAAAGAGATGTGATCCCATGTAGTTAAAAACATTATTGATCTAATTTCCATTGTTCCATTTTGCACAGTGTAAAGTCTGTCTTTGGATGAAATATATGTATTTTCAGAGCGTACAATTAATGATGTGTTAAACACTATATTTTTTCCAAAAGTTTTTAAAGTGCATAATATTCTTTAAGTTGTTAATTTTTCAAAGTAATTTACTGCTTAAAGCCTGTTAAGTATCCCTTGTCTGCAATATTAATTACTAATACTTTCTGCTAGTATATCGTGTCTAAGTCAATCTGCCTTGGTTATATTTAACCTGTAAATCATATAAGTTATGCTATATTCCTGATTAAGGGCCTGACAGTACTACTGGTAGGTCAGTGGGATATTGATAATGGGCATATTCTACTCTCAGATGTATTGTTAAATCCTGAATAGGTCTACTGAAGCGCAGAGTTTGCAGCTTCATTCCGCAATGTAGATATGCAACGTTGAGTGTGTAAATGTAAAAGCAAGATCAAGAAAGGGTATACAGAAATGTTTAGTACCTCACTGACTGAAAGTTGCCATAGGGACTGAAAAGATTAGTTAAACCTTCTACCAGAAGACGGCACAAGAAGTTAATGCCCAGTTAGGATAGTAAGAGCTGTGCCCACCCCCCCTGCCAATCTGATATGTCTATTGTTCATCATTTTATCCTTGCTTCAGCTTTCATTCTTATGAGTCATGAAACGAGCAAGCAACAACTTCTGTCTAATACTGTTGGGCAATATTTAGGGCAGCTGTTGAACACAAGTGCAGCATTAATCTCTAGTTTAAGTCCAACTGATTTGATTGGGGTGTAAATGTATGGTTATGAGGAGAGCATCTCCAGTGCTGTCCTACAGAGAAACACAGTCATGAGCTGCAGTCCTAGTGCTTTCCCTTTCTTCTGATAGATTTGTATCACTTTAAGCTTATTCTCACATAAACATCCTCTGCTATGTAACCTGCAAGGACTTGCAAGGTCTTTGTTTAGATATTCATATTGAAGACAACAAAACTCATAAGATGCCATTTTGCCAGCACTGTAGGAAATATGTGTATGGATCTTCATTTCCTGATGTTAGCTTGTTAGTTACTGTGTCCACCTTTTTAGACAGTAGTATCTCTATTCTCTCTCACACTGTAAGGAAGCAAAAGAAGAATATCATAAAATTAGGATGTTCCTTTAGTTCCAATAGTTTTAGCTTGACTACAACTTCAATAACATTTACCTTATCTACTCTTCTGAGTTGTGCTGGTTCTATTAAGCATTAAGAGCAGTAATGCTGGGAACAGGTAACTAAAATTTTAAGAGAATAAAGTTATTAACTAATAAAAGCTATTTTTATTAGCATATTGTTATTAAAATGCAGTACTTTAAGATAAAGCATTATTTTATACCTTTGAATAATATTGTGGTTTGCATTTCTATCCACCCACCATAAACCTTAAGGAGCTACATTTTCTAAAAGAAATGGGAAAGTAATCAGCCTACCAAATGCCACTTTATGGGAGGGGCAAGGAAGAAGCCCCTACAGGTCTTTGTCTATTAGTGGTTCTTCAACTCCTCGCTTTATAGTAGGTAAGATTTTTTTTTTTTAATTTCCTATGTTATGCAAAGATTTCCCTTGATACTTAGGTCCCTCAGATCCATCTTATCTCAATAGGTGGATATTTCCTTCTTTCCTCCCTAAGAAAGCTGTGAAAACGAGGCACTAGGGACATGAAAGTCCCATTTGAGTCCTCAGATACCATACAACCCACTGCAGCACCTTCTATTTCGATGTATCTGTAGGAATTTGTCACACATTACTGAAATCCTCTCAGGGGAAGTACAGCAGCTGTTTAACAATACTTGGCATCAGGCTACAACGTATTAAGGCAGGAAGTGATGAGCCAAAACATATCAAATTGAACTGGAGGGGCAAAGTAGGTATGCAAAATGCAAATCCTCAATCGGAATTTGGCCAATCCACCAGGACTAAAACTGCTACTCTTGCAAATAGTGCTGTGGAATTAAAACACAATTGTGGATATGCTGCACAGAAGTCTTACTAATCCCTTTGTTCAGGAACTTACTAAGAAATATTGACTGTGTAGATACCAGCCAATTTATTGAAGCTGTAGCCCTAGGGAGCTAGTACAAGTTGTAATGCATTATGATGTTCTGCTCTGTGGCATTAGTGCAAAATATATACCCAACAAAAGCCAATCTTAAATGCATTTGTCTAGTGTGATGAATCATAGTTGGTAAATAAGACTTAGGATCTACTTACAACTTTTTAAGTCTTTTTTTCTTTAAATTGAGGATTGTTGAAGTCTCCAATGCTTTTAAAAAATACAGACTTTTTAGACATATTATGAAGTTTTATTACAGTTTAAATTAAAAGCATTAAAACGTTGAGATAACTGAGGCAGTAATTTTTTTCCACCAGTATCTGCTTAGGATTTTAACCATGGCCTGAAGAGAGTTTGTGAATCAATTTTACTGAGTAATAAATGAAGATATTCCAAATGGGTGTGGGAAGGTGGACTAAATCTAGCTGTGTTGTAGCTGTGCTAAGAAGTGGAAAGACTGGTAGCACATGATCTGTAAGGGAGCAGATCTGTTACAGAAAGTACTGAAAATTATGGTTTAAAATAAAACATAGAAAGGAGGACTAAACCAAGAAAGATGGTATGAGGGAAGTATTTCCTCTTCTTCAAAACAGGAAGGTAGAAGAATTCTGCAAATGTTGTGGCATGGGTATTGCTAGAACCTGTATTTGCAGTTGTCATTTCAAGAAGAAGGTGCTGACAAGTAAAAGCCAGATTAATTCATGGAGATAAGTAAAGAGAAAATGGAGAGTTGAAAGTCAAAGATCAGAGATGGCATTAGTTACAAAGTAGTTCTCTCTGAATTATTTCTGTTTGCCAGAAGGTCACAAGAGAAAATTAATTATGTGAGCAAAAATGTGGTAAAAATACATGGAAATAATATTCAGTTTTCAACAGAAAATGCTCTATATTCACAAGTAAAGAATTATTTTTATTTTTTAAAGAAAGAAAATGATTCAACCAAATCAGAATATAGCTGGCAATAAAGTGATCACTGCAAGTGCAAGAAACAGGGTAAGAAGGATCCAGACAAGTAAATGTCTATATGATACAAAGATAAAAGGAGCATATTATGTAAAATTTAGTTTTTGCAGAGAATATGAATTCTAATGTAAAGCAAGAACTTCTTAGGAGTATGAGTCAATTAATTTCCATTGGATGAAGAGACATCTAAAGTGGGGTGTTCCTTAAGGCTCACCAAACTGTCATTTGTAGGCAGAATTCATTAAGGACTTTGGCAATCTTGAATAAAATAGAAAGGAAAGGCAAATTTCAGATCTTCCAGCTAACAAAAGCAGCCAGCTGATAGTTTACTTTTGCTTCTTTATGGTTGTAGAAAAGTATGGAATTGCATATGTTTTATACTTGTAAGTATAGTCATCATATGTGATTCTTGGTTTCAGTCTACTCTGTTAAATGCTCTAAGATGTTTTTAAGGTTGTCATAGCTTCATTAAATGAAAGCCAAAATATTCCAAACCTTTTAAAAGGTAAAGCGGGAATTACTGTTGGTGTGTTATGAATCTGTAAGCATCAATGGACATTGGTAACTAGCATAGAAATTGGTGTATATTATAATCAAAACATTAAAATAAAAACTAGAATTAAAAAAGAAAATCTCAATTTAGGCTGTGAAAGCACGTGTTCAGTTCTGCTATCAAGGGGAAATTTGTCTGTATTTGAAGCTTTCATGGAATGCCTAGCAGTTCCTTTAAAATAACTTATTTTTTGTCTCAGTGCCTCTTCAGACCATCTGAAACTGGTAACTGTTTGACCCTCAAAGGTAAGAAAGTACTTCACAGGCAAGTGCAGAAGAATATCTGCTAATGGTGGTCTCTTTAATCAGTCAGCAGAAAATGTGATAAATGGTCCTGCTCATCAGTAGGGAATTGGAGATGGAAAGGACCAGAAAAATTGAGGTTGTTGAGCATCCCAAGCACAAACGTCCAGCAGCATGAGGTGCAAGGGAGAAGGGAGAGGGAAGAGACACTGAGACCCTTAGGAACAATGTGATAGTCTAAGTCCCTCAGAACTGCAAAGGACAGAGCTCATGAGTTCCGATAATTCCGATAATTTGGGAGTGTGTGTACCTGTGTGTGGGTGAAAGAGGTGATAAAGAGTTGGAGAAATGCAGACAGGTCTAAGGCAACACTTTGAATTTGTATTTGGGAGCTTACTGAAGTATGCAGTGCCCTCAACAGCAGTTTCTGGTAAGTGCTAAACCAAGATCTTCCTAATCATCAGACATATTTCAACTTACAAAGAATATTGGCTGAAGCACCCATCAACTATTTGAGCTTTACGGTTTAGGTTTATATCAGCCGTGAAGATTAAAAAAAGCCCAAACAAGCAAACAAAAAAGCCCCAACAAACCACTAAAAAATGCTTGGGAACTAATTTATGCTCCTTTCTTTATAAAAGAAAAAAACATATGCTCTGTAGATGATTTGGATTATGGAACACCATGGTCTGGAGTTAAACTAAACCCATTGATCTTTACAGATTACATTCATCTGACAATAGGGATCCATCAAAGTCCAATATCACAATGCCAAAAAAATCTTTTTCTTCTTTTCTTTTTATACTTTGTTCCTTTTATCTTTCCTCTTCCTGTTTCTGATTATCTTCTCCATTTTATGGTGATGACACTAAATGCTAATGAGGTCATTCCTGGTCCCATCCTAGTCAGCCTTTTTGGTACAATTATTTCTGGAGCTGAACAAACTATTTGGGATAAATGAGATTACCGCAGCAGGGGACATTTTCAGAGGTTCATATAAGAGCTTCCACTGATAGTTCACCTTGATGACATAGGTTTATCTGCATTGCTAATTTCTGTGCTCACACCCGCATGTGTGAGAATGTGTGTGTGTGTGTATTCTCTGTGGCAATTGAGTTTCACAGAGGCTACGGTACTAAGGGGTGGCTTTCCCATTTGTCATAACTATGAGAGGGATCAATCTTTTCCACCTTTTTTGAAGTTATTTTTATTGCTGGACTGTAGAAGTATACTGGGGAGTGACAGCCTCAGGAGAGCTGCAAAAAGAAGGTCTCTATTAACATAGGTACAGCTTCTGTGAAGCAGTATGAAGCAGTAACCAATGATAAAACAAAAACAGCTAAAAGGAACCTCTGGTGATCATGCAGAAGTGAATTTAGACTGGTTTTTTGGTTTGTTTTTTTTTTGGGGGGGGGGTTAGTTGGTTGGTTGGTTTGTTTCTGTATTTTCTGGTTTTTGTTTTTTTCTTTGGGTGGCAATGTGTTATGCTAGATTAAGAGGAAATATGTATGTCTGGGCTGACTGATCAGAGTTTAGTTATGTTTAAACAGGTTCTGATTTTTATTTTGTCTTGGATCACATTTGTTCTTTAATGTTTTGTATCAGCTTAACTAGTTCTTGCTTGGGAGGTAGGCTTTGGGTTCCCCACCACCCCCACCCCCCTTTATTTTCACAAGATATCACTGAACTAAGCTAGCAAATACTCATTCATTTGTTCAAATCCTTGGCTGAGCTATAGTAACTTTGATGACCTCTTGTGAAACACAGCTCACCTAAAACTTGCTTACCCTGTAAATGAGGTTTATCTGCTGGTTTAATGTCTGAAAGGAGGTTGTGTATGGGTATATTATCTCGCATCTGTTGGTTGCTGACCTCCTTTTGGTTCTGACTACTGAACCAGCTAGACCTTGACTCTAATCCAATGTGACAATTGTTCTGTCCCTCTGTCTTGAAAGGTTTTTGGCTGCTGCAGAGATCCTGTTGAAGCTCTTATGTCATTCTCATGCCCAGCTCCAGAACAGCAGATAAGGGCAGAGAGCTGTAACGCACAGTAACGCTTAACTGCAAACTTTCCTGCTAGATGTCACTGATTTAGTGCAACAGAGGCTTTTGATAGGCACATTTGCTACCCTCAGAGATTTGTGAAGTATTTAGGACAAATATGCATATGTACAACTTTTTCATTACAGCTAAACGCAAAATAAAACAAAACAAACTAACAATACAAAAAAAAAAAAAAACAAACACAAAAACCCAAAGCAACCACACAAAGCTAACACCAGCTGTGTAAATGCACTGATTAGCTCTCTAAATGGGGAAGCACAGAGATTTATTGTTGTGCTTTTAGCCATTAAACTAGGAAGTAGCTGCCTCATCTTCCCTAATTTGCTGCCAATTCCTGACTCAGGTTTTCCTCCCTTGATCGGTTCGGAGTCAGCAGAAGTGTTGTATGAATAAGGACAAAATATAAGCTGAGTAAGGACTCTATTCTTGCTCTACAGAGGGGAGAGGGGGAGGAGTGTTTGTAGGACAGACAGTCTGCTATTCTTAATGAAAACAATTCATAATAGAAAATACTTTTGGAAACTGGGGATCTTTTCTTTTAAGCTATGGCATCTTGAGAGAATATTTAGCAATTTATCTACCCTATTCTCTAACTGATGGCTAGGAAAAAAAATAAAATGACCCAGAGCTAGATATTGTCAGAGATCTGACTTCTGGCTCCATATACAGCTGCTGCAGGCTAGAATAGATGGTAGACCATCTTCACTACTAAGTGAAAAAAGACAGCATGCACCAATGCCATTGCATGGCCAGTCTTAGAGACAAAGGATCTTTATTTTTTCTCTCAATCAGAAAAGAGAAGAACATGAGCTGAGGCCCACTTTCATTCCCACAGATGTCAACACCCAATTCCTGCTAAACTTAAAGGGGGCAGAACCAAACACTGCTTAGCTCCTTTTATTTCCCCACACACACCTCCCCTTCTGAAGGCTCTATTTTTAGATGGTTTTCTAAAGTGTCATAGTTTCCCTCTTCCCATTCCAGGATATAGTTCCCACAACACAGAGGGAAGGAGGGCAAGAAGAGGGCAAACCTATCTTTTATTTCTGGAAGTTGATAGCACTTTCATCCAAGGTAATGGAACACCATGAGGTGTGCTCTTGCATATTACTTCCTTTCCTAATTAAATTGAATGTGATAGTGAGAGCAGGTTGACATTGTTAAAGTAAATGATCCAGGGCTTTGGTAATGAAGACACATCCAGAGTGAAGTTTATTGTTTTAATTTTAATCTTGAACGACTCGAACACTATTGAGTAGGTTGTTCTAAAATATCCTGCAGTGCCTTTTCCCTGTGAACTATATTTCAGCATGCTGCATACAAAATCATTTATAATAAGTTGATTTATGGATTGAAATGGCTTATTTATATGCAGTGTGAATTGATATAGAGTGTTTACTGAATTTTCTCCATAATAGCCTATCATTAGCCAGAATTCCCAGAGTGGGAGAAAAAGGGTTAGACACTGGAGACTGTTCTCCTATGCTATACTATGTCCCATCTGCTTGGATAGGATCCATTTTTATTAAATACGAATTTCAAAATTACTAATTTCATTTTTCTTGTGTCCTAGCCAGAAACTGGGTTTGCAGGGAGGCATCCAATGTATTAAAAAATTGGGTGTTTTAGCAAATCTGAGTAACATGAAATAATAATTTATGTTGGGAAAAGACTAAAAAAACCCTGCAAAACCAAAAAAACCCACAGACTTCTACAAAGTCATCACTTACCTATTTATTACACAGTATATTTTACTTTTCTGTATTTTTTGGACTTGAATTTCATGTCAGTGCACTTCATAGCTATAACACAAGTGTACAAATTCACTAGAATTATTCCAATCCAGCAGAACACAGAATCAAGCCTGATGCTCCTTACAATATTAAGAAACCATTTAATAACAGACAGTATGTCTGGTATACCACGCTTCCGCAGAAGAGCAGCTCTATTATCTACTGTTGCTTAACAACTGTTGCTTAACAACGGATGAGGGTAATCCTGACTCTTCCATCACAGAGCCTTCCAAACTAGCATCAGTACTAACATCTACCTATCTGTAAGAAAAGGTTAGAGAGGAGGAAATTAAAATGTGAGGAAGGCACTGCAAATATTCCTAGCCTATGCTAATCTATTTTCATCTCACATACCTTGAGTATTCTCACTTTTAAACACCCAATGTATGTAGGTGCTTCATGAAAGATAACAAATATGAATAACAGCCTGTAGAACTCCCACCCTCATTGCTCACTTTCTACCTACCTCTATTCCTATTGCTTTTTCTTTCTTACCCATAGGATAGTTATCTTTGTTTTTATTTATTGTGCTCAAGAGCGTTTATCACATTAGTTACAGATTACTGCAATTCTGTTACTCAGTAACGACATCAGTAATGAGAATGATGTTAAAAATTCAGTCAAACAATAAATATGACAGCATAGCATCAGATTTTATTATGTGTATGTGTGGCAATTGGAGGGTGATTTCAAAATGACAAAGTACTCAGGGTTTCAATAATACTTCCTGCAGCTGTGCTCTCCTTTAAGCTTTGCTCTCCATTTAAGAAAGAAAAAATCTAAATCTAAATCATACATTATAAACTCACAATTTAGCCATTTCAATATCAAGGGAAAGTTGAAAGCCAGTGCAGTCATGAATAAGCACTGTGGAAAGCTTCAGACAGCTACAATTTAAAAGTAATGGGAGGAAGAAGGGAAGAATGTTCCGAGGAAACAAAAAGATTTCAGAAATCTGGAAAACAACTTAAATCAAGATTTATACATATAAAAATGTTAGCTAAGTTCTTACCAGTTCCTTTTTCAGAAAGGTGGTCTAATGGATTTATAGCAATATATAAAAGGAGGTTTAAAGTGGTACTCACAATGGCTCATAGAAAGAAAGGGAGGCTGGCTACCCTAAACTGCTACATTCAGAAAGGAAAGATGTCCTCCATTAGGGAAAACAAAAGAAAATCCAGGATTATTAATTTTAAATTCTGTTTCAATAAGCCTCTCAAATGGAGACATTTGAGGTCAGTATCCTTAGATAAGGCCTAGATTTTCAGCATGTTTGGTGTCCTCTCTGTAAACCCAACAAATCAGACATGGGGACACCCCATTTTCAGAGTCTAAATTCAGGAGATGCTCAATATCTTCTGTGGATTTTCCCGTAGCATAAATATAGAATATTTCCCCCGCCCCAGTACCCACCGTTAAAATAAGCACTAATGACCAATGTCAGCTACCTGAAGACATACAGATTTTGATTCGCTCTTGTGAACCTCCATTCTTGCTTCAAATTAATTTTAGGAACCAAGAATTCTGGGGGGTTGTTTGTTTGTTTTTAAATGTACCAGTATTTTTTGTACTACAGATTTTCTGTAGGAACAATGGTAGATCACCTCAGTCAAACTCTGAACATCTAAACTCACCTCCCTTCATCTCTCTGTCCAGCTGTCTGTTTTATGGATCTGTTTATGTTTGGAACATAGCTGCTCTTAATAAGGTTACTGAGAGCAAATTCATTCATGACAACAGACTGCTGAGGTACCTTGTTAGTGTTAGAAAGAGCAGCAAAGATGTTGTTGTTATATTGACAGATTATCTTTTCACCAGCTCATTACTGTAATCATTGTAATTGCTTCAGGTAATTTGTTATTGTACAATGCACTACCATGTGACACACTATGGAATATTCCAGTATTTTGCAGTCCATATGCTTGCAGACACCTACTACATGGGTTGACTCTGACTCATGCTGAGGTATCAGCCACCTTCTTGTATGGGAAGGCTGGAGCAGACAGCGCATATGTGCAGATGCAAACACAAGCACAAACACAAATTGCTCTTTAAAAATATAACATGCTTAACCCAGTGGCAAAATGAAGCCTAACACTTCAGGTGTGATTGCACAGCCACAAAAGCAAAACATAGTGAACAGCAAAGCTCAATAAAAGCTGTGCTCTTCCTATACCAGAGGGAGAAGGACCAGCTGCAAATACGCAGTGGTGTTTACCACCCTTGCCCAGGAATACCTATGACAGTCATTTTTATCTCCCCATTACCTATCTTGTATTTTCACTTTCTACAGGATATTGTACTTATGCTGTGTACATGCTCCTTCTTCTCTTTCTTATGCTCTAAAACTTATTCTACCTGCTTACAAGGCTGCAGACTCTTTCAGTGAACATTTGGGTGCTATTTCATGCCCTTAATGCCTTCTGCTATCATCCTGAGCCTGTATTACCAAAACCTCTGCTATCAACCATTGCTTGCTACACTGGTCCTGCAAGCACTTGTGAATATATTTAGCTTTTACTGCTTATTTAAATATCATTTGTAGCTATTAGCTGAATCATGTCTTGAAAGAGCACAATTCTGGGCGTGCTGACTTTATTGCATTTTGAATCACAATATTTCATAATGGGACAGTCTCAGGTATAAGAAGGCATGTTTTCAGGGTGCGATGGATGCTCTCGGGTACTATGCCACACTGTGTGGGCCACAGTGTATACATAGAATTCTTGCATTATCTCTAATGAAATGAAAATGAAAAAATAGGTATTGTGCTGAGCTTCTGACTGTACTGTGTTATGGAACCAGTGCTGCTGGCCTGTAGAAATACCAGAATGGGCTTTGGCAGATATTGTATCCATAGATATAACTAGTCTAACTAATTCACTTGTCTCTCAATATGCACCAGAACTCTGAGTGGAGGTGCAGTTTGCTTTTTAGCTCTGTTTGAAGATTCATTTCAACTTTGTATTTGAGGTAGAGTGACCTCATGCAGTAGCACACACTGGGATCAACAAGCTAGAAAGCAGCTTTGCCTTTTTGGTTTGGGGTCCTGGTGAACAGCAAGCTGACCATGAGTCAGCTGTCTGCCCTTTCAGCAAAGACCCACAACATACTAGGCTGTATTAGGAAGAGCATAGTCAAAAGGTCAAGGAAATGGATGCTTCCCCTCCATTCAGCATTTGTGAGGCTGTATCTGGAGTACTGTGCCCACTTGTGGGCCTCCCAGCAGACAAAAAACCAGTCAATATACTGGAGTAATTCTGCTAGAGGAACTCCAAGAGGGTCAGGGGGCTAGAGCACATAGGATGTGAAGAGAATCTGAGAGCACTCAGTCTGTTCAGTATTAAGAAGAAAACACTAATGGGAGGTCTTATTCTGTCCACAGGTACCTAGAGGAAGGTGTAGTGAAGCTAGAGCCTGATTCTCCTCAGAGGTCAATAGTGGAAAGATAGGAAGTAGTGGATACATGCTGGAACACAGGAACTAAAGTAAATATACAGGATATTACCGTGTGTATCATCACCTAGCAGGTTGCCTAGTGAGGCTGCAGTCTCTATGCCTCAGTATATTAAAAATTCAGCCAGACATGTCCCTGAGCATCTTGTTCTATTTGGACCTACTCTGAGCAGGAGGTTGGGCATGGAAACCTCTGTAGGTCCCTTTCAGCCAACACAATTCTGTGATTAGATGATTGCTTAAATTTCTCATTGCACGAAAGATGAAAGTAAAGTCTGAAGAGGACTGTCTCCTTAATTAAGTGTCATTCTTCTTCCCATTAATTCTAGAAAAAGCATAAACATTTTTTCTATTGTAAACAGCTACTTAAGCATGATTGAATCTTATCCTAGAACTGCCTGTGACTGTGAAGGGTTTCTTGGTCAACCGTATGAATGCAAATGTCTTGTTGGAAATGTCTAAAGTTCTATGAGATGAAAAGCTCGTTTCCAGTTTACTTAAGTAAGGCAGTTCACTTTCGTGAACAATATATGGAATCATTGGGAAATAGTGGGTCTTCCTTTAATTCAGAATGAAGTTTGCTAAGCTTTTTCCTGAGTGCCTCATGGGGTTTCAGTGTCAATTTTTGCTGTGTACTCTAGTGGATAGAGTTGTCATTCAGAAAGCAGGATATCAGTGTTGGAAGTGCTGCTCAGTGTAGGGGAGACTGATCTCACCATACAGGGAAGGAGAAGGCAGCAGTGGGAATCCAGAGTTATTGCCTCTGTTTACCAGAATGTTTTGTTTGGCTGTTTTCAACAAAGGAAGCCTGGTGAAAAATGTTAAGAAGCTGGGTATGGCTCTGCTGCTTCTTACAAGAGAGGAGGCAGCTCCCCTTTCACCATCTCTCTGACTCCATGACTCAGAGACCATCTGCAGAGAAGGCCAGGAAACAAATCCAAGCACTGCATTCCTGGTTTTCTGCACTGCTGAAATGTCAGCTCCCCCCGGGCTCTGCTGTGGTTCCCTGGAACCAGCTTTCTCTGCAGGATGAACCTTCAACGGGGAGCATGACCTGGTACAAGTCACTTGGCCTTGTGGGCAGTGATTGATCTCTGGCCCTCTTTTATTTAGCTGTGTGGGCACAGCCACGGGGGCTCAAATTTAAGGGTAGAGACTAGAAGCATGCCTTAGCTAAGAACACCGTGTTTCCTTGGAACGCCGAAACATGAGTATGCAGCTTTGTGAAACCAAATACGTTTCAGTTCACCTTTTGTAGAACTGAAAAAACCCCAAGGGATTCTGTCCAAATTTACAATTAATCTGGCTTCATGCCATCCCATAGTTCTGCAAACAAAAAGCCCAATTGACAAAATATAGGAAAAATAAATATACAATCTAGCTTTCTGAGCCAGTCACTAGTATACCTATAATTAATTACCAGTTGAGATTTTAGTCTCCTGCGGCAACATTAAATCATTCATTATTTGCTTTCCTGATATATGACTGATGGAGTTACAGTGCTATTTTACACGTTTGGATTTGTACTTATTTTATTATACTAATATTATTTTCATTTTAGAGCAGCTTTTCTAATGTTGTTTTGTTGGCACATGTTTCTAGCTCTCTGGGATTAGTAATTTTAGATAGGCATTATATCATACATGTTTTTCCTGAACTCACACTGTATTTTTTAATAGGGGAGAAGGGAAGAAGTCAGGTATCAGAAAGCAGAGATTACTTCAGATCATCTGCAGTATTCATGAAATTCCATGTGTTTATGCACAACAAGAAAACAAAAGTTATAAAATGAGAAACATTGAGATAAAAAGAGTTGATTTCATTATGTAAGAAGTGCCACAAGTATTTCTTTTTGACTTTGTACTTATGTGCATGTGGGGTACATAATTGATGGAGTTAAGGTTGAATAGGTGTACATCAGTCCATTTTTGTGTTAAGCATTTAAACATTATTTAAAGCTAAATGGAATGGATATTTTTCTACAATTATATACATACATAAAAGCCACATTGAAACGGTTACATTGAACAATAACAATCAATTATCATTATCTGATATTGGAAAACTCTGCCCACAAATATTTCAAGAGGGAAAAAAGGCAGAAAGATGGAAAAAAAACCCCAAAAGAATTAAGAGCTTCCCAAACTTCCTTGAATGGACTCCTAAGCTGTGAAGCATACTATTCAAAGAGAGGCTTTATACTAAAATCTACACTGTATGGGGGTTTGTCACACTGTAATTGTTTCAATTATGTATCCACAGTAACATTTTTTACTTTAACAGTGTTTGGTGTTAATGCTCCTCAAAAGCCACATGTGCAATATTGTTTAACTGTTTAAGGCATAACTACATTAATTTATAATATTAAGATGAAGGTTATATAAAAACTGATGTAGACTTTCCCTGCAGCCTTACAGTACTTGGTTCTTTCATTTGAATTCTTTAATTATCACTACTACTGTGAAAAATAGCATCCTGAGAGTGAATTTGATTAAAAAAATAATAATATATATATATATATAAAATCTTGAGAGTAGAATTTGCTGTCACAATGGAAACGCAGCTAGTCATTTAGGTCAGTACACAAGTAGAAGTAGAACCCACCTTATGCTGCCATTGATGCTTTTATACCTCAGAACTACTAGCATTGCTGTTGAACCGTACTAAAACTTCAGTACAATGCACACAGCTAAATTCTTATCTTCTTTACAAAGTCCATTGTTCTTTTAACCATGTCAAGGGAAAAGCAATAACAGGACCTCCAGATGTACTTGCCCTTCAAGGATAAAAATCCTCTTGGTACAAATGAATGTGTACATATGAGGTAGGGTTTTCTGGAGTATGAATGCTTTTGTACAGAGTCACTTTTCAGAATAGAATGAAACTCTGAAGTCACGTTACAGAATAGTTTGTGGAGAGATAGTATATCTTATAAAAACAATTGATACAGTTAAACAAAACAGTCAATAATCTTTCAGAGCTGTTTCCAAAGCTGAGGAGGCTTCTATATCAAAAGACTGATTTTTCTTAGTTGCATCAGGTATTATCACCCCCTGAAAACCTTGTTTCATTCATATGCCTCAATCTTCAGGGATGTAACAACACCCATAAGATGGAAATGTTCCTATTAGGAATGTCTTTGAAACGTGTGCTTGTTAAATATGCACATGCATCAATTGCAGTCAACAACATTTAAACACTGTTAAATGTCAAGCACAGATCTAAGGACTTTCCTCATCATTTCCTAAGGAATGGTTTGGGTGTTTGTACTCGTGTCTGGCTTTCTGATTCCATTGCTGTTATTCAGTTGTCCACTGTGGCATGCCAGAGTGGTGATCCAGATATTTGGCTTTTCCTCTTTCTCTGAAGCAGTGCCTTGTACTTCTTATCACAGCAAAGTTACTGTATGGTGAAACAACAATGTAAACAAACAACAGCACTTTTTTTTTTTTTTTTTTTTTTTAAGATGAAAATTTCTGTGTGGAAGAGCATAACGTGGTTTTCTCCTTTGCTGTGGTTAGGCTGTCAAACTGGGTAGAACACTGTTTTTGAATATTACAAATAGATTAAGGCAGTTTAAGTTAAGTATCCCCACAGTGCTCATTCCCTAGTCCAAAAATACAGGGTTTTTGTTGGTATTTTATATGTCATGCAGCACACTGGCATTCCTCATTAACGTAAGAAAACAGAAGTTTATGGAGGTACACTTTCTATCTGGTGTACCTGTGAGATTACAAAAGCCACTTATTTGATATATCTACCTTGCAGTTATTTACATAACAAAAAAAGTAATCCCAAAACAAGACAAGAGATGTGTTAGTTTAGTGACTGATTGCAGTCTCATTGAATGCAAGTAAGTGCCTGTAAACAAAACCGCAACTGAGCAGTCTATTTTCTTTGTCTGCTGTGGATAAGGCAGAAAGTCAACAAGCAACTTAAATAACATCCTTTCAGCTTCAGTATCCTAATATACTGGTAACACAGGGAAGGTGTTGTTAATATAGACACCATCTACCTTATATATGATTATTTATTTTTCAGATTTTTTTTTTTGTGAAATCTGTTTCTTCCAAAACTTCCTCACATTGCTGAGCCTGCTTTTCAAAATATGAACATAGACATATTTATTCAGCAGGCAAAAATGGGTTTGCAGTATATGCCTTGACATGCTCCAAGGTAATTTCGACTTGGGTAACAGTGAACTTGCGATGTCACAGTCCTGTCACCTTTAGCTTGCCCACCATCATCACCTGTGCCACTGAGCCTTTTTGAGTTGCTTGTGGCTAAGGAAGCCCTGCTCTGCCCTGACTACATGTGATGCTATTGTCTGTCCTAACTAGTGTATGGTCAGAGCTCATGAAATATAGAACTTCAGAGTGGATTTGTCAAGTCAAGGAGAGGCAAACAGCTCTTTACAAATTTTCATTCTACTTATAGCCTGATTAGCTATGCCTTTAAGACAGACTTTTGTATGGATTGGTATATATGTCCATAAGGAAATTCCTAAGGAAGGGGCTACATAGGTACATTGTTCCAAAAACAAATGAGGCCAAGGTAAAAGTCAGAGACTGATGTCACACGTCATAAATTAGGAGGAAATAGCATTTCAGATTATGTTACCATAAGCCTTGTGGTAGTGATCCTTTTCTAAAGTTTCTATGCACTTGGCCCTGCTGTGCTTCTTTCATTGCTTATTGTAAAACATTTCTATTTAGGTAACTGCTCTATTTTTTTCCAGAGGTAGGCAGTAAAATTCAACATTAAGAAATTTTATGGCCAAAGTGGCTAAAGAGCTATGGCTGCTAGTATTATTGACCTAGAATTTATTTCTGAACTGGGGTCAGAAGAGCTCTCTGCAGCTCCACCCAAGCTTGTTTTGCTGAGTACTATGACCATGTACTTGTACATTCATTATCATGAAGCTGGATCCAGTATTGACATTCTGCCTTTCCTAAACAGAAGATTAAAGTGACTATTCTTCCTGTTTTGCTGGGCTTCGATGCTCACAGTACTAAGCAGATGACTTCCAGTAATTTTTAATTTATTTTTTTTTTAAATCAGGAATGATTTTGAAATACCCATTCAAGGAAGAAATGGGCTAGAGAAAATCTGTTCTCAAGGTTTTAGTCATATAGCCATTGGGACATATGTGCTGTACTTTTTGTAGCTAAATTTGTCTTTTTCATGTGTGTCTATGTGTGTGTTCATGTCTGAGTGAGCTTAAGATAGGAAAGCTAAAAAAAATATTAAAAAATCCCTTCTCTATCAGTGAATTAATGTATTGCAGAAATCAAAGCTGTTTCATCACTGGAGGATACCAAATGGATTGGGCACTGACAAGGTTTGCTTTTGTTTTCAAATACCATGGTAAGAACCAAGATATTCTATGTACATGGACTGAACTTCACAACTCAGAAGACGTGGGAAAGACCCCTTCCTCTGAGAACTAATTAACAACTGTGTCTTCTTGTCATTTACTACGGTGTAAATTCTGATTCTTTGGAGTTTTAGCTGTATTGTATTTGGTGCAAAATCCTATTCTTTGGCACAGGTAGGATCTATCAAATGCATAATTTGGAAGTGGTGTAACTGATAGTGAAAATTATATGCAGTTGTGTGAAAGAAGTAGGAATAAGTGTCTGCTGAAGTTGTTTTGCTTTTTATTTGTGGATTCTTGTTTTTTCTTCCCCTGTGGTTTTTGGTGTAACCGTGGTTCTTAAGTGTTATAGTAGTACCTGTAGATAATAAGGGAAACATATACCTCTCATTGTCATGGTGTTGGTCTTCCATACTTGGGTATTTTATTGCTCTTGACTTGACTTCTGTTTTTGCTGTGGTGACACTTCAAAATGAACATCACATACCTGATTTCCATAAGCACAGATGGAATTTGTCAGGGAGTCATAAATCCAATTCTTTCCCTCCTCCTCTCATTTTGAATGACAAATGTAATAATAATGAGATCAGAAGACATAATCTTTAAAATTAGAGAAGGAATGGCTAAAGTGAATGGTTGCATTAAAGAACTAATAAATTACATTTTAATCAAGACACAATTAGACACTCTTAGAAAATGCTTGGACAAAGCTGAAAATCACATGAGCTTTTCAGAAGATTAGATGCAGCAAATGAGACAGGACATGGTCTATGCACTGTGAAAATGCTGTGCCACAAGGCTGTGAAGTTTAAGAGGAGGGGAAAGTGCAGCCTTTTCTGTCTTGTAGGAAAATGGGAAGATTTTGCCTCCAATTATTATCACAGATGCAGCAGTATTTCAGAAAAGTCTTATCATGAGTCGATTGACATATTGCATCTACCTCTAGCAGACGCCAAGGCCTTTAGGTTTGTTTGTTCTTTATTATTACACTTCAGCACAAGTGGCAGAGCTTGTCACAGTGATAAGTACATTTGAACTGAAATGAGCTATTTAGGAATCAACATTCAATTTTTTATTCTTCGCTAAAGCCAGGGCTAAACAGTTTCTTCTTCAGAAGCCAAGGGCTATTCAGTTTGATGCTCTTCTAACAATTGTGGATGATGCTAGTGGCTTCCCTGAAGTTAGAAACACCTAAAAAAAGGCAGACTCACCCTCTGGGGAGGTGCCTTCAAATGCATCCTTTTTCACATATGGACAATGTCAGCAATTACTTTAGAAGGATGGCTTCATGTAATGGAAGATAATACACTAAAATGAGGCAAGGTGGAGGCCATTTTGTACAGCTTCAATCTATATTCTCTCTGCCAATCTTCATAAGATCATAATCAGCACATTACATCTGCTACTTATTGTCAACATGAAAAGAAGGTTGGAAAGCAAAATCATGCTTTCCATGATGTGTTTTACTATAGTGGTGGCTCTTTCTATGCTTGAAACTGGAATGGAAATAAAATTTGAACTTCTAAAATGTCCTGTTGAACTCACTGTCACCAGTTCCTGTTCCAAACATGACAAAATCTTTACATTCTGGATAACAGAGGGGATCCAGACAATTCATTTACAATAAAATGGGATTTATGTCATTTACCTAGCTATTCAAAAGTAAAATTGAACTTGAGAAGGTCATCTAGGTTTCCTCAGTGGTCAATGGGAAGACAGAAATCTTTTATATCGTTTTCCACTCTCTCCTGTGAGAGTGCTTAAGGTAAGTGAGGAGCTGGTTTTGTCTGTTCGTCACCTTGGCTGGTTTTGCCTATTCTGTTTAACAAATTCCATGCATTATCCATGTCTAAGTCAAACTACAAGCTGCAGCTGCTAGTCTGCTTTATGTCTCTGGTGCTGTGGTTTGCTTTCCATGCCCATGGTTTCAAGGTGCTATTCAGACTTCTCTGTCAGCCCTGCACACTGTTAAAAACACACTTCAAACATGTGGAGTTTTTCAGCTTCTATTTCAAATGTTCAAATTTAGTTTTAATAAAAAGAAACAAAAAACCAAACTAATATCTTCCTGTTAATAAAAAACAAGAGTTAGTCTAAGACTACAAATAAAGAAATAGCTTCATTTTAATCATAACAAGTTAAATGCAGCACTTCTATATAAAAGACAATTAATAAATGTTGCTTTGAGTTCAGTAGGCCAGGACTATTGCTAGATGAATAGCAAAATACAGTATTTTATTATTTAACCTTAAGTATTCCTAGTCTCAGAATCCAAAACTTGTAACATACCAGTTCTATTTGAGTCTTAATGAAATTAGAGTTCTCAGCTGGCTGGTACTCATGGATCTTTTCCTTTTTTGTTTTTTTCTTTGTTTCTTTTAAAATTTTATTCCTCTGGTAATCATAAAAGCAGAGCAAGATTTACTTTCAAGGTAGAATCATTACTATTTGCATAGCGTGGGCTTTCATTTAGTTAGAAATGCACATTTTTTATTAAAATTCCCTTGAAAAATCAATGGCTTAAATTGAGGAGAAACAGAAAGTCTCATGAAATTCCCAGTAGTTTTGTTAAGTCCAAAACAAAAATAAAACTAAAGAAGGTAAAGAATGTAAAGGTTTCATAAAACTCAAACCCATCACCATGATATTGCCATCCTGTTGCTTGACCTATGAGGAGAATATTGCAGAACTGCACCCTGTGCTGCGCCTGGGCTTCTGATCATGTTTTCCCTCCTGTTTCATTTAAGTATTTAAGGCTAAAAAGCTGTCAGGGAAATGGATGCCTCAGGGTTCAGATACCACCAGACAAGCCTTTCATTCCTTGGTCTCCAAACCAAGTGCGCTCCTAAACCTGTCTCTATCATACGCACTCACCTGCTGAAGCGTACTGTGCTCCACACAAAAATGAAGCCTGTGAAAGACATATTTCCAAAAAGAAAAGTAAAGTCTGTAAGCAAAAAGACATCTTCCTACTGGTCACTAAGCAGACACCTTCTTGCACAGTTTCCTAAGTGCTAAAATATAAGGCCATATGGTTTGGGTTTGGGTCTTTCTCCTGATTTCATGTGTCTACAGTGATTCAGCTGGCACTGCAATAAAGGAGCATCATCCCTGCCCCAAAACTCAGTGCTGGGGAAAAAATGAGGGAAACCTACAGGACTGAGAAAGAGAGATTTGCAAAACAGGAGTTTTGGAAGAGGAAGAGATGAGAATATGTGCAGAGTAGGAGGTGTTTGAGAGTGAAAGCTGTGGGAGAGATCGTTGGCACTGAAGGGGACCTCCCCGTCATTTGGTGACTTTGTTGTGGGGCAGGAAGCAATTCTACCACACAACTAGGCAAGCTACATCGTGTTACCCATAAAAGAAAGCCAGGCATTGACCTATGACTTTTAAGACAGGTGTTGTAGAGTAACAACCTATTCACACTGTCCAACACTAGCCCCCTCTGGAGCAAACTGTCCATGTGCAAATTGTGCAGGCTACATCACACTTAATACCGGAGTTCCCTGAGACTCTTGCGAATCATAAGAAACATAATTTTCCCCATTATTTTAAGTAATAGGTGGGGCTATTGCAGCTTACAAGCAGGGAGATCTTAGAGTATGTAACTGAGGATTAGTACTTCATGTAAAATAGCATATGGGTGCTTCAGAATGCAGTCTTTTGAGTAGGTGTTTAACAAAGCAGGGTAGAGAAACAATTATCAGTGTACCTTATCAATACGGCTTTTGGGGAGTGGGATCTGATATGAAGAGCCTCCCAAGACAGTGAGGAGAAGGCTGCTCCTGTTTGGCAGGGGAATAACAACTAGTCACAGTGAAAAGCAGGTGGAGTATGAAAGGTCATAACAGAAATAAAAATTCAATGTGAGCTTCTAATATGGTACTGTGATAAAATCATGCTAATGTGGTTGTGAGGTAATATTTGCTGCTAGGTTTGGGTTTGAGTTTGAGTTTGAAAACCACCCCCTTTATTCCTAAACTCTTGCCTAGTATAAGCTAAGTCCAGGCTAGACCCTTCCCACAATACATAAACATGGATACCCTTGGGAATTATTTGAATTTCTGGAGAGTACATAATAGAAATGCTATTGTTATTTGTATATTTTCCATCCAATAAATCACCTCTTAATATCTTTTGATCAGGAACAACAAATAATAACTCCTTAAAACCAAATACTCATTGTCTTCTTTGAAAATAGTATTTCATCAGAGGTTTTTACTATTTGTGTAAAGCATAATTTATGTCTATATACTATTACTAATAAAGGCAGAGAAGATTCAAGCATTAAAACTTCAAAATGGTTTCTGACTGTTTGAACAGTTTATTGGTAGGAATTTATTTTTTTTATTTTACATGTTGTCTTCTCATTTTACTTTGCAGATTTTGAAACCTTGTTTTTTTCTCTGACTCCCTGATTCTGACAATAGCAGTTTGATTTTTTTATTGATTATAGGGAAATCAGGGATTTAGTAAGAAATTTTCCATCCTGAACAGACTGACCATTTGTAAATCCCATATTTATTTCTTTTTGAGAATGTGAATGAGGCAAAAGTGAAAGAATGCCACAACCCTTTCTTTCTCCCAAGATATAAACATGTATCTGTGTTCTCCCATCTGTGGCTGTAGAAAGACATGTACATGTTGTACCTATGTTGTATCTATGATATTATTTTAGTTTAATAGCTGTTAGAAAAAGAGACAGGCTTCATTTGTATGCATAACAGTAAACAATATTCTTTGAAAGGTAAAGAATAGTACATTATAACCATTTAGATATCTTAGCAGGATCATGAATTTCTTTTCTTTTTCTTGTGAAGTACAAGTTCAGTGGCTTTTCTTAACTCCAAGGGCAGAAGGATGTTACTCTCAGTGGGGTTGAGCAAACATGCCTAGAGAACAGATAAATCCAGGGAGAAGTAAATCAACTCTAGTGACAAGGAAGAAACGGGAGCAGAGAGAAGTATGTCTCAACCTCACACCATGGGAAAAGCATCTATCTGAAGGACACAATAAAAATTAGTAGGATACAATCATAGAAACGAGTAAATTATTGCTTAGTGCTACAAGGTCTTTTGTAACGTCACGTTCTTAATTTGACAACTAAGTTATAATTTACAGCAGGAATGATTTTGCTGATAGCAGATTTGGCTTGGGATGAGGGAATGCTTACTGTAACACTACAAAATATCAAACCATCTGTTTCATATAGAGAGGCACAGACTGAGAAGAATGGATGGTTATCAATTTGAGCCAATAGTTCCGATCCTCGTATTTTGAATCAGAATTGTGGTAGTACTGTACATCTTAAAGTACATATAAAATATATATACTGTGCCTTTAAAATTCCTCTGTCAGTCCCTGTCTCACTCACAAATGCATATACACACACAAACTTAGCTCAAAATACAGATTCTACATGCAGTTATTTTCATATCAGAAATAAAAGAAATTCTATCTTTGAGCTTAAGGCAAGCACCATGATCAGATAGATTTTCAGCCAAATATTATAAAATATTTAAAGACATTTATATCTCATCCTACTGAGTACTTATAACCATGTTTCAAGAATGAAGCTCTTCCAAATTGCATAGGATTTGCTGTTATTTCTTTATTAATAAAAAATAGCCATTTCTGATATGTGGTTCATAAATATCCTGTTACTGAATAAGACTTTAATATGCTTTGAGGAAAAAAAGTATATCAAAAGCTTTGGCCCTTAATGAAAACCACGTATTGTATCTCAGGAGGTTGCCCCAACAAGCAAAATGCAAAATACCAGATTAGAGAAAGTGGTTTAATTCATCCACATCAAGGTGGCTTTACTCACAGCTGACACACTGCCAGGAATATTCGCAGGCTGATAGAGGCAGTAAATTTTAGCAAGGTTTTATATAGCCAGATATATAGGTAGGTGGAAATACATAGTTCTTTTTGACTTAGAGATCCTCACCTACGTGAAGTAAGATTATGTTGGCACCTGGGAACAGGAAAGCTAAACCCAAGGCCGTTTCTGCTGAATAAAGTAAAACAGAATCAGAAGCCTCTAATTCTTGGACCACTTGGCAGCTTAATACAACTAAAATGAATTTGTCCCTGCTCACTGCAAGGGGGGTACACTAGAAGACTTTTAAAGGTCCCTTCCAACCAAAACTATTCTATGGTTCCATGATTAAGAATGAAGTGGGAAAAGACCCTAAGACCCTGGGTTGGGGAACAGATATAGGAAATAAACTGTCAGGAATTATTTGTATTTGGCTAGTTTATAGAAATGCCAGTGAGGAATGCATTCTGATAATGTGAGGAATCCAGATATATATCTATGATAATCCAGTATATATCTATGAGTATATCTAGAACCTGCAATCTGACTAGCCAAGGCAAACAAGGAAATGCAGATGCCAAAAGAAGAGGTGACTTGTCCAAAATTACCCTGTATGTCTTGGAATGCCTAGTTCAGGTAACAAAACAGTGATATCCAATTTATCCATCCTAAAAATTCCTGTGAATTGTCAGAGAAGTCAAGTCTTAGTCCAGCACTGCTAAAATGTTTTAATTCCAAAAGGAGAGTATATTCATCACTTCCAATGGAGGAAACTGAAAAAATCGCAGGGGGTGGGGGGGTGGGAATCTGTTTTTCAGAAAGTTTCGGATCCCAGTGTGTTTTCCCACTTTGTATACCAAGAACCAAGATCATTTCCATTCCCACAGCTGGTGGCCCTTTGTCCCCTCCTCCTCACCCCCTGTGCTCTCTCTCCCTTCCCCTCTGAGTCAGATGTGAGCCATGACCAGCAGAATGCCTTTCAAAAACCAAGCATGCAAGGCAGGAGAGACTGTGCAAGGATGCTGAGTGACAGGCCACGAGGAGGTGCAGGAAGCCTTGCCCTGCTGTTCATCTCACACAAGAAGCCATACAAATTCCTTCCATGGTGTGTGGTCCTGCTTTTTTTATGAACTATGTTTTAGAGGGATGGAAGAGAGCACCAGGTGCACTGACAGGGGTTGACTAAGCTACTGAATGTAGAATTTTCCTTCCTGAACCACAACATTATCCTATCCAAGCTGCCCTTGACTTGAAGTTACTCTGTTCTACCTTCTAGACAAAACTGTCAGAAAAACACAGTGTGGCATAGGCCTTGTCAATATTTGTCACTGAATCAGATTCAGGAAGACTATTTTCCCCACAGTCAAAAGATTTCTGGCTGTAATTATGGCCTCTTAACATGTCCTGTCTATTCCTAAGGTATTTTTGGAAGCATATGTTCCAGCTCTTCACTGTTCTCAGAGAATATTTACACCAAGGTTTAAAACTCCAATCAGATTATCCTGGGAAACCTACTGTAAAATAGAATTTTTAATACCAAATCTGCAAGGCAAGTTTGGTTTTGGAACAGGAAAAGCTGAAATCACCAGTTTAACCCCAGTTTACCTTGCACCAACTGGCACTGAATTAAAACAGATCTAATAATGTTCTGGAAAGCAAGTTTCGAACACATTTGTTCTAAAACAGCAGTATAAAATTAATCCCAAATGTCTAAGATGCCTTTAAAAGAAATCTCTGTAGATTTTTGAATCTCCTGTATTTGCAGTATCCAGCTTTTAGAAATCAAATTGTCATTTTTTTATGTTTATATAAAACATTGTTAAACTCTCTCTCATACCTCTTATGCACTCTTATCTTGAGATGCACATATATATTTAGTCTGGAATAATATAACAATCATAATTTTGATCAATATTCTCAGACATTACTTTGGCAAATCCAGGTTTGCCAACACTGGAGTTGTCCACAGCTACTGTCCTTATTGCTTTCTGCCTTGGCACAGCAACTATTTCAGTGTCTGATTCAGTATTCAAGCTTGATTTATTAGTGAAAATGGGTTTGCTTTAACAAGCACTCAGCAAACTGCAGAAACAGAGGCCTAGGCACCGATATCTATGCATGCAGAGTGGAAATCTATAAGAAACATGCTACGTTGTGTGCTTATGTGAGAGACCCCTGAAAGTTAAGTCATATATCTTTGTTACCAATGATTTCCACAGAAGAAAAACATGCAGATCCCAATGCTTGGTAAGGAAAAATAGTTTCTGGATGCTTTAAAGGCAAAAATGAGATTGACTTTGCTTTGTTTACCAGCAAGGAAGCAAACTGTACTGCAGAGAGAGCTAAAATGAGTTGTTCTTATTTCTCCTCTGCTTTACTCTGTGCTCTTCACTGACAAACTTGCAGTAAGACAGTGTTGTCTGTTTTTGAAATTTATACACAGGGAAGTACGGAATTAGCAGAAAAACACGGTAAAGATTCTGACAGCTCAGTCTTTTTGAATTCATTCAGATAGTTCATGCTTTTCTTTCAACAGTTATTTTGTAATAGTGTTGAAACAACGTAATATTGTTTCACCCTTAGAGAGCACTAGGACTTAGAGATTGTTAGAGCCAAAAATCTCAACCATTACATCTTTATCTATTGTGAATGGTCCAGAAAAAGCATTCTCATTTACTGCAACTGGAAGTAATGGGTTTAGCATAGGGCAAGAGTGTTCCCACACTGAAGTGCAATCTTTAATCTCTGGCCACAAAAATATTTGAAGCACAGTATCTGTGAGTTTTCAGGTGTTTCCTGTATTAAGTTAGATTCAGAAGAGATTTAAAACCTGTTGTAATTTTGGAAAAGCAAAGCTTCTTGCTCTTTAGTCTATTCCACACACTTTGGAAATGAATGCAGTTGATTCTAGTTTAGCCTGAGCAAATAGTGCGATAGGTCACTTTTTGAATTTCAGTTTCTCTGCTTACTTTTGGGGCAATTAAAACAGCTGGTTTTGGAGCTGCTCCAGCAGCAGTTGTTACCTCTTTAAATAAACTGCCTAAGACATACATAGATTGCTATCGGGTCTCAGCAGATATTATAATATCAGAAGATATTATAATGATAAATGAGACCTGATTACATTGCTTTTCAATGGCATTAATTTACATGTTTGTAGAAGTCTGTTGGGATTGGGTTTCATAGCTACTGTAATTTGTAGGCTTTTGACATTGCTTTGGGATAACTTGTCTAATTGGCTTTTGCCTCTCATCAGAACGGAGGATGTTTTGAAGCTGACATCACTGTGGACATTATGCTACGAGGGGGGGTTCTTTAGATTGTTATATGCAGGGTTTTTTCCTCTTGTTAGTCTTTTGTACTTGTCACTGAAACTTTTCTCTGAGCTGTAAAAACCTTTCTCTTTCCACAGTAAGAACATGATGGAAAAATGGAAATTGTGTCAAATAAAAATTCATGAAAGGACCACCTATATGGCAACCAGCTGGGGGGAGGATTGCTTCCCCAGATAATTGTAAGGCAGATCATTCTAAAAAGAAACATCAACCATGACAAAATGTGCTAAAAGAACAAAGCGCTCAATAATCTCTTCTGAATGCATTTTTTTTCTAATGGCAATTTGTTTTCAGAAATTAACTTTTGGCATATCTGAGATTACAATAGTGATATAGTCTGAGTTGAAGAGTTTTTGAATAATTAGAAAACTAACCAACCAGTAAGTCTAATCTCATATTCCATGTGTGCTGAAGATTTCCATTGACTTGAAGAGGAGTATGCTTGAATATACATAGATCAGAAAACCAAAGATAACATTAACTTTTCCCAAATGCAAAACCCAAAGATACTATAGTAACCCTGCATAGAAATTTTAAGGTAGGTGGTGTATTTATTCAAGGAAGCTTACTTAATAATGTGCAAATCATTAGGGGACATACAGCTGCTTTTCTTTTTGTGTCTGAGGAGCAAAGAGCATGTTTTGGATACACTGGGAAGGGAATCCTGCCTCCTTGTGCACTCCCTTTGAAAGACAGTCATTGGGAGATCTAATTCTTCCTCCAGGGACTCTTTGCAAGCTGAGTTCACTGTGGATATTATAGCTATGGTTTTTTTGACAAGTTAAGATTGGATTTTTGCTCTTGCTAGTTTCTTTACATTTGCTATTCAAACGTGGGGTTTTTTTCTCTGTGCAATTTCTGTAAAGCAATTCCCCTTAATGCTGCTTCTTTTGCCCCATTTCCTGCCTGATAGAAGTAATAGCTGTTGTTTGCCTCTAGCCTTATCCTGATTTACTACAGGAAATAAAACCCAGCACTTGTCATTGCCCAGACATCGGGTTTTCTTCATTTTTTCTCCTCCCTAAAGATAGAATATGGCTAAAAAGTTGTTAAACTATAAATATTCGCTAGGCCCTACTGGATAAAATTCCTCTTTTGTCTGTACTTGTGTAGAACTATTGTCCTTGCATTGCCACACTGATAAAAATGAAGGTAGGATTTGGTCCAAAGACAGTAAGAAATGGCAAAGGATTGCCTGCAGAAGTGAATATTGATTTAGCAAGATCAGTCACTAGAAAGCCAATAAGGAAAGTATACTAAGAATGCCTTTCATAGTACATTTTCTTCTGTTCTCTGATCTGTGTTAGTGCCGGATAGTTTTTATATGACTACAGGGAACTCAGTTGTTTCATATCAGTCCTTGAGAAGGGAGATCACTGCTGTCCCAAAATTTAAATGTGGCCATCATTTCAGGCAAAAGAAGGGGAACCACTTAAGTTTAACCATCCAGGTGACTTTGGTGCCTTACTTCTTCTCCAGGATGTTTATTTCTGGAAATGACCGAATATGAATATGTGTCTTGTCCTAAAAACTAAGATAACTTCTTTTCTCTAATCATACTGAATGTCTTCAAAGAAAATGCTTATTTTCACATTTCTTCCAGTATTAATTCCAACCCAGAGGGAATGGATTATACAGTTATTCAAGGGTCACATAGTAGAAAGTTCAAATGAAGTACTGACATATTTTTAACAGAATAAAAGCATCTGAATCCAGAATTTATGCATTCTTATTTGACATCTTCTTAGTGAGTGTCTGGTTTAACAAAAATGTTATGAAAGAAAACATGAGAGATCCATGCATTATGCTGGTCATGTGAAATATGTGCTATATAATTAGAGTAACATCAATTCATTGAGTCCTTTCACTTTAATGAAAGATGATTTTATCCCTTGTGATTTTCAAAAACCTATAATATAGTATGGGTGTTTTCAAAACGGTTGTATATATCTTATTTTAAATCAGCATGTTGGCTGCTCCTATGCTTCTGTGTAAACTGAACTGCAGCAACAATTCAAAGGCTATAAGAGCTATTATACATACTCTTTATCTCTAAAAATATTTCTGGGGTTGGCTCTGAACTGGCTGGGAATATGCCCAACAAAAAATAGCCAATGTAGACCAGCAAGTAGAATTTCTGTCAAGGTCTACTTACCTGCAGTATGGCTAAACCCCTGGCCCATTACCAGCCTCCTACTATTACCGGGCAGAAGCATAGCTAGATGACTTAAGTAATGGTCATCGGTAAGGCAGAATGAACTTCTCAGCCCATCCTGGGAATTAGCAAGTACTCCTAGGGAAACTCTCCTAGGAACACTCTGCTAGGTACAACACAGATCCAGCATTACTGTACAATCATGATAAGAATAAAAGAACCTGATAAAGCACATGAATCAAAAGCGATTACTCAAAAATAATGACTTGAAGAAAACCTCTTTGTCCCCAACTCTCCAGTTTAGAGGATTTGTAAAGATCCTCCTTATGTACTGACTGAAGTCAGAAAAAAACTGAAAAATACCCAATCCACCAGTGAAAAGAAATTAAATCTATTGCTTTTCCTGGTACCTTTTTTCCCAATAGCAAAACCCAGAGTTTCTTTACCATTTTTCACCTCCATCCATCCCCTTCCAGTGGTGTTGTTGAAAGGAGAGTCTACAAGCAGCTTTTTTTCTCAATTAACCACCACAAGATAGAAAAATTACACAGGACAAAGCCTTCTTTCAACTTTAATTTTCCATGAATTTCATTCTTAAGTGGACCTTTTTCTCTGCCCAAACACAGTTCACACTGTCATGTTTATTTCCTTTTAAAAAAGCTGGATTGGTCAAGTATTCAAAGCATCCAAAAGAGATAATTTGGTCTGGGGAACCAAGTCATACAGACTCTGTTTATTTTGCCACTCCAGCAAACAAAAAGTGGCTTCCAGGGGGTAAGCTTTTCTGAAACAGCAAAATTAGTGCATGAAAACTTGGCCTTGAACCATGTCTCAGGGTTAGAAATAGTATTAACTGCTAAGTATTTATCTGCGCTCTGGTATAGGAAGACAATACGTCAGCTGGTTCTCCATTTACCTATTCCCTTTCTGTAACAAGGGTGTAGCAGATAAATAAATAGTATAGTTAGCAAAGAGTCCAAAGCTCAGACCATTTTAGAGAATTAACTGATGCATAAGTTATAAAAGGGACGAGATATTAGCCAGCTAAATCACTTGAGTGATGTCTGTATTTACTAAAAGAATGGGGAAAGGGTAAGACAATCCTATATAGGCACAGTGATGTATGTCCAGCCTATACATTATTGAGACATTGTCTTAAATGAGCACTGCTCATCTGACAATCAGTCCACACCTACCTCAGGCATGAACACGTATCCTTATTAGTGTTGCAAGTTAATAATAAACACTGTAAAAAACTTAACTGTCTTTACTGCAAAGCACTAAGGATTTGATTCAGTTACTTACACACAGGAATCTAGTGTCAGTTGATATTTTTGTCCACTTCATGAGGAAAAGCTTGATTCTGGCTGATAGCCTTAAACAGTTGTCTCAGATACTGTAGGGCACCTCAGATGTCTATGCCTAGGCAAGTAAATCAAGTAAACATTTTAAAAATAAAACAAAACAAACCAGCACCCAGCATGTCTCTATGCTTGCTTTATGTTTAAAGCTCTGTATTTAGATCACTCACTAGAAATGATGGGGCTTTCAGGTCTGATACCTGCAGTTGTCTGTGAAGATGATGTGGAAATATTAAGTACCACTGTGAGGATTTTTTAGACAGTCGCCATAAAAACATTTAGAATAATTAGCAAAGGGAATTTAAATTGCTTCAGTTAAATATCTACTATACCTTCGTTATTTTATTAATCTCTGAACTAAGACAGAACCTTCAAGCTATTAATAAATATACTGATGTCCTATTATTCAACCGTGGTGGAAACCATCACTCAAAACCACTAACGCTTACACAAGGCTCTTAAATACTGTTGTCTTTTAATTAGGTTTTAGGTTCCATTTCAAAGCTCATTCTTGCTTGTGGGATGCAAACAAACTAAACAAATATTTTTCAAAAATCAAACTCTAAAGAGCAAAATTCAGCTGTCTTACCCCATTTGCCTCAGTAAGGTGTGTTCGTTGCTTCTCCTATTCCTACCTCCTTGCAATCTGTCCTTCAAGCACAATCTTTGCTTTAATGAGGTGCAAATTTTAAAGTCTAGTGGGATAACTTAAATGCTAATATTATTAAGCATGGGCAATTTTTCTTTCTTTTCATTCAGCCTCCCCCGCAAGGATATTAAACATGAAAAGCTATGTTAATGTAATGTAAAGTAGTATAGCTTGGCTGAGAAAGTTAGGAAAAGCAAAGTGTCTATTTCTGTACCAACATTAAGTCAACTATACTGCAAATCCTGTCTGTTTTATAGCAACATAAACATACATACGTTTTCATATAAAATAATTTTTTCATAGCAAAACAAAATGAAAATATAAATGGCATAAACCCATAGTACACCATAATGAGTTCTGGAAAACTGTAGCTCTTGTTTGTCAGGCTTCAAGAGACTGACGTTCTCTCCCATTTCCCATGGTTGCTACTGAAATCTCCAGTAATAATAAAAAGAACTGAATAATGATGAAGGCTGGCTAGAAAGTTTTCTGGATTACCACTGACATCCCTACTGGAAAACTGAATTATCTGCTAACTGAAAGTTATTTTTTAAAAAAACTTCAATTTTCTGCAAAAGATGAAGTTTTCTATCCCAACTGTCACATCTAGAGTCAAAATATTATGATGAAAAAGCTAAATGTTTTTTTCAATTAAATAAGCGATTGATGCCTCATGGAACCTGTACTTCAGAAGCATCATTATGGTTTTCTAGTCTGTGGGCAAAAATATCTACTCAGATTATGTTGCAGTAGGAACTGTCTTGAAATCTGCACTTCTCCCATGAAAAGGGAAAACTATATAAAGGAATATAAACAGACGTTTTAGTCAATAAAGATACAGATGCTATAAAACATGAATATTATGGGGTTTCATGATGGGATTTTAAATAAAGTATTTATGTGTTGAAGATAAATGTCCACATTTTAGGGGGTAAACTATGATAAATGTTGTTTTAAAAATTTTCATGTTATGAAACCAAATTTTGTTCATAAAAAAGTCATGATGGCTTTAAACATTTGTTTTCCTGTGTGGTTTTGGAATTTGAAAGAGGGGCTGGGCACCCCAGTGGGAAAATGGGAAATTCTCATTTCCAAAAAGAAAGTTTCCATTTCTAGCTCTGTAGAGAAATGTGATAATAGACTAAAATCACAGTGTGGTTGTGTATAAAATCTTGTTACTGATCCAGGACTGATTCTTCTACAGCTTTGGCCTCTAGCCCAATTGCTTTAGAGAAGAAATGCCAAATCTGTAAAAAGGAGGAAGCATTTTTATGGCAATTTGGTTCAACAACAACAACAACAACAAAAGAACCAGTTTGAAGCAATTTAAAGCTTAAGAATATTGAAATAAAATGTGTTAGATGGGACATCAGGAGCAGAACAGACAAGGCAGCAAAGTTACACAAGAAATAAATGTATACACTTCAGTTTAAAATTTAGTTTTGCAGTGCATGTGTATTTATCTCTGTGAACATGAACATAGTCCTGTGTCTAACTCTGTATTGTTTTAAGGATACAACATCTTAATAAATTCTAAGTTTGATGTTTGTGTACATTAGGTCTAGCTAGGCATTTAATCACTGCTTTGAATAAATTCATTGTGGGCTGTTCTAAAATAAAGAATAGTCCTCCACAATATCCTGGCCAGAGATGAACTTGCTCGTCCAATATTACTACAACTACGATTTAAGTCCATTTGAAATTTGGAGTGAAATTTTCTAACTGCAGAATTGTTTTCTATTACTTTTGGATTAAAAAAAAAAAAAGGAAAAAACAAGACAAATTGAGATTTTTATTTAGCAAGCTCTAGGAAATGAAATAAATTCTGGGTCATCGAAAAATGGCTGATGATGGACACTTGATATTACACCCTCTGCTTAATAGAAGCTTTCCTAAACCCTAATCTGTAGAAATCCTTAATTGTGGATTTAGACAGTCCATCAGTAAGGATTTCTAAAGGTCAATTTTAGGAAGCAAACCATGCACATAAGCTTAATTTTTGTAGAAATGAATAGTTTAAGGTGTTACTGCTTACAAAGTTGCTGACATTAGCCAGGATGTTGTCATAGTGTTTGACCTGTCTTAAGAAACATTTGATGCATGCAAGTATGTTTATTACTCCTTTGCAGTCAAGCTGGGTAAGAAATTATTAAGAATGTTTTAGTCAATGAGTAATATTTGCTACATCTTTCAAAAGGTAAATAACTCTCCATTATAAAATTCATTTCACAAGCGGCAAAAATACATTTTTCCTGAGCCAGTACCAAAGGACACTTAAAAATACAATAGCCTAGAAGGATTTTGACCTCAGAAGTATCAGTGCACCCACAAATTTGTGAAGCCTTCTGTTTCTATTCAGTGTACACAAAGATGCTCAAATACAACAGCAAAGGGTATTAAAGTCTTGATTTTATATGTATAAAATACATGAATTACAGAAGATATATTTAATTATGTGCGCATACACATAACCTTTGTTAACTGTTTATTAACCATTCATAAATTATATATAAAAGGAAATATAAAATCAATGATCAAATTATTTAATCAATCTATGTAAGTATTTCTCTCAGACTGTGTAAACTCCAATAGTGTTTCATAGATGCAATAAAGAAAAGGTTAGAAAGAACTAACACCTTCCAGATAGGTGATAATGGTCTGTTTTTGCAGAATGAAGGTCCTATAGCTTACATTTCCTGAATGGCTCCCATAACAAACTTGTGTATCCAATTCACTGAAAGAATAAAAAAAAAAAAGAATGCACCCTTGCAACTCCCCCTTTTGAAGGAATTAACGCTTTGAAATTTGGTATACATATTTTTCACCTGCAGCCTGTGCAAGGAACAGAACCATTCAGGATGAAACCCCCTCAGAAATAGCAAATTTGTCAACTTTAGCATAGGATCGACACTGTCTGAAAAAGCTCACGAGTGTAATCTTAGTGTGATCACTTGATCTTCACACATTGTATTTTAGGCAGCCATATGGATCATAGCCAAACCTCAAACTAAACTTTCAAGAAAATCAGAGGACTTCAAATGTTATGAGGCATGCTTGAATCCAAGGGAAAGCTCCACACAGATCAGTAGCTCACCTGACTGGTCTGAGACTGCCAGCTGCGGGGATTATATAGAGGAGAGCTTGGCTTTACAGTGACATTGTCTTCACTCTGCTGATGAAGCATGTGTGCACTATCAGGCATCCTATTGCCTGATGAGATTGTAATTCAAAGTAATCGACTTGAAAGGGAATGCAGTAGAGTGATAAAATACTAAACCAGATTATTGATAATGCAAGTAAATAAATGATTAAGAATGTTGAAGTGTGATTTGTGAAATAAGGATTAGAGCTCCATTTGTCTGTGTCCTTTATCATTTAATCAGTCTCATCCTGACTAGGTCTGACTGAAAACTAGGTTCATATACTTACTCCACCATTGTAGTTAATCATCCAGATGTTTTACCTATATTACAGTGTTTCAAGGCTTGGATTAATATTATTTTAATGTATTAGTGAGATGCTTTATAGCAGATGATGTTATTTTCACTGCACAAGATGCCTTCAAGAGTAGGGAAGAAGAGGAATTAGTACCTTTAAGGGTAGCACTGATGCATCCATTGCTTCTGAAAACCTCTGATATTGCTAGTGCTGCTAAGATTCAAGTTGCTCTGTATCAATGAGGATTAAGAGATTTGTTAATGGTTATCATACTTATGCTTTAGAGTCACATTCAGTATCAGAAATAAGTATGGAACTGGTAACAGGTTGGCTCCTTAGAAATTTTTTTTTTCTTTTAATAGAATCATGAAATCTTAAAATGGTTTGAGTTGAAAGTGGCCTTTGAAGATCACCTAGTCCAACTGCCCTGCCATTGACAGGGGAATTTTCCACTGGATCAGATTGCTCAAAGCCCCATCCAGCTTGACCTTGAACATATCCAATGGTTGGGCATCTACAGCTTCTCTAGGCAACCTGTTGCCTAGATGATGTCTCACCACCATCATTAAAAAAAATAAAAAATAAAAAAAAAAAACCAAAAAAATCTTCCTTATGTTCTATCAAAGCTTATCCTCTTTCAGTTTAAAACTGCTACCCATTGTCCTGTCACTACAGCCCATGGTAAAAAGTCTTCATCTTTCTTATAAGCCCCCATTTACATATTGAAAGGCTGTGATACAATCTCCTTGGAGCCACCTTTTTGCCAGGCTGAACAACCCCAAATGTTTCAGCCTTTCTTCATAGGAGAGTTGTTCCAGCCTTCAGACCATCTTCAAGGCCCTCTGGACCTGCTCCAACAGGTCCATCTCTTTCCTGTACTGGGGGCCCCAGAGCTGAGTGCAATGCTCCAGGTGGGGTTTATGAGGGTGGAGCAGAGGGGGAGAAGCACCTCCCTCAACCTGCTGGCCATGCTTACTTTTACGCAGCCCAAAATATGATTGATTTTCTCGGCACATTAAAAGGTCACATTCCATTTTTCATCCAACATTATCCCCCACTCATTCCTTGCAGGGCTGCTTTTAATCCATTCATTCCTTCATCTATACTGGTACTGGGCATTGTCCCAGCCCAGGTGCAGGACCTTGTGCTTGGCCTTGTTGACCTTCATGAGGTTCACATGGGCCCACTCCTCAAGCTTGTCAAGGTTCCTCTGGATGGCATCCCTTTCCTCTAGCAAACCAACTGCACCACTCAACTTCGTGTCATCTGCAACTTGGTTAAGCTACACTCAATCCCACTGTCCATGTCATTCATGAAGATATGAAACAATATCGGTCCCAGTATGGACCCTTGAGGGACATCTTTCATTGCTGGTTTCCGCTTGGACATTGAGCCATTGGCAATAACTCTTTGGACATGGCCATCTAGCCATTTCCTTACCTATCTAACGGTCCATTGGTCAAAGCCTATCTTTCCAATTTAGCAGCAAGATTGTTGTGGGGGTTCATATCAAATGTAGATGAAATCTGTGGCTGTTCCCTTGTCCATTGATGCAGTCACTCCGTTGTAGAAGGCCACTAGATTAGTCAGCCATGATTTACCCTTGGTGAAGGTGTGTTGTCTGTCTCTAATCAACTCCCTGTCTACCATACATTTTGACATGTCTTCAAGGAAGATTTTCTCCATGATCTTACTGGTCACAGAGGTGAGGATGACTGATTGGTAGTTTCCGGGGTCCTTTTTTTTACCCCTTTAGAAATTGGGTATGATGTTCCCTTTAATTCCCTTTACCCAGTCACTGGGGACTTTGCCTGACTGCCACAACTTTTCAAACATGATGGAGGGTGCCTTGGCAAATACATCAGCCAATTGGCTCAGGGCCCTGGGGTACACCTCATCAGGTCCCATGGACTTATGTATATTCAGGTCCCTCAGATGGTCTCTAATCTGATCTTCTCCTACAATGGGAAATAACCACCACATTTTTCTAAAAAAAATAGCCTTTTAGGTCAAATTTACCTTAAATATCATACCTGTAGTCATTCTCATTCATCTTAATGCTTCTTAAATTTTATACTATATAGTATTTGCCAAAATTTTGTCACTTATGACTCAGGTGACTTTCAGTACCAAAAACCCAGAACCCTTTAGGAATTACAAGCAGTTGGTCTTCTAGTAATGAATTTAGTCAGTGAAGTCTTACAAACTGCAGTTCTGCCATAAATTAAGAGTGGAACAGGTCTTTGTCCTTAGTGTGCCTGTGAGCTTCTACCTTATTAAATCCTTTAGCAGCTGCAAATGGTCTGATGTTTACTGTAACACTACCTCTTTCCCTTTATTGTGAAAGTTGTACCAAAAGAGGTGGTGTTATGACTCCAGCAATTGCGATAAAAAAGCAACAGAAGTTCTGCGAACGTATAGCATGTGGAAGACAACTAGCTGTTCTCACTAAACCTGACTTTGCATTTTTAAAATCTGAGGGAATCAATAACATTCAAACCCTGTGTGAGAATAGTGAAGGAAGCATTAGAACAATAGAAGAGAGGGAGAATAGAGAAGGAAGCATGTGACACATACAATTAAAAGTATCATGAATTCCTTTCATCTCTTTAAAAAATAAAAGAGAGAGAAAATTCACCAGATGTAGTAACCTAATTTGAAAGTAAGAAACCTTTTTCCTAAACTGCAGCTTGCGAGACTTATTGACTAAATTCAGTGTCAGAAGCAGAGAATAGCATCACTCAAGATCTCTTTTCCGGGAAACATCCCTTTTCAAGAAAAGACTTAAACATGTGCTTAATGAGATGAAGGCAGATGCTTAAAGATAAATTTACGTGCATGCCTGAATAAGGGCCTACAAAATTATAAGGTGACAGGCTGGAAATATAAGCTGTTGAAATCCTGTCCTTTCCATCTGGAGATGGAAATACTTGTCTTATGTTCCATACTAGAGAGATGCAAAGTTTATCTGCTTGCTAAGAAACAAAGCTATGCAAAAAAATTCTTATAGATATGCCAAATTTTGTTTATTTTTTAAATTTTGCTTCAAAGATGTCCCAGAGAAGTTTGGGGAATTAACATACAATCCATTTAATTTCTTTTTTTTTCTCAGTGATTAAATTTGATCTGTAAATTGCTACAACATTTTGAAATGCAAACAACTAGTTAGTGCTCTGGTAACAAGGTCTATAATACATGTAGAATTCTTCTCTGCATTGATTGAATAGAAAAAAATGTCAAGAAACAACATATAGAAATATTGTAAATAATGCAAAGACAGCTAATATCTGAAATTCCTTTTCAGTAAATATTTTATTTTTAGAAGGATCTGTTTGGAGGAGTACTCACGTTAGCTTTCAGATGTTTGCATGAAATGCTTCATACAAATTAGGTACATTTCAACCTACATGTCTTTGTAGGAGGACACAAATTCCATTTAGTGCTGTTTACATTTTCTTTATGATTAATTTATTAACAATGGCAGTGCATTTCTTGTCATCATGCTTCTACTAAGTGTGCTCACTGTATTAATAAAGGTATCTGGCATCAATAAAGGCATGTTAGGTGTGTTTTCATTATAAGAGCCACATATCAAGTCCGTCTGCTTCATCCTTTCCTAGTTTTAATGTTGAGGGTCCCTTGATTTCTTGTGTTACATACACACAGTATATGCATGGTGAAGTTAGAACCATCTGAGCTATTCCATTATATCCATGTCACACCTTGCAGAATAATTTAAACTATCATTCTTCTAGTTCTTATCATCCCTCTCTACCTGAGTCTTCTGAAAAAAAATCCTTGCCATTTCCCTGAAATCTAAAGGTGAAAGGTTAACTCAGAGGAATACCATTTATTATCTGTTAAATGCAAGAGGGAGTTTTTGTCGCTGCATTTACCTTTTAAAAGTGTTTTGCACTATATCTTACATTGCACTTAGGCACTTATGATCTTAAATTTTTATCACATCTCTGTGAACTCAGCTATTTCTCTTAGTGCAGAAAATTACTAATGATTTACTTAAACTGGAGACATCAGTCTTTTTCACTTCATAATTAGTTAGGCACAAAGAGATTTAAATGATTTCTTTTCCTTCTATTGTATTTTTCCACAGGTTTCTCATTCTCTGTATTTCTTGCCTTCTTTCTGCTTATTTGGGCAAGATGACACACAGGCTTTTACAGAAATACAAAGTGCCTGAAAGAAGCCATTCTTTTATTTGAAAGAGGTCTGGTATTGTGTGACCTATGAGCCCACTACTGGACTTCGAGACTATTTCAGGTAATGCTATTGTTCACTGAAGCAGATCCAGTTCTTGCAAATTACTAGTTGTCATATGTTTTCTATTCCCTTTCAAGGACTGTTTCACAGGCTAAATGTCTGGTAATGAAAAGAAGAGGATAGTCTGTATTTAATAAATCTATTTTATAGCAAAGCATACTGAGATCATGTGGTTTGTAGACTTACCATTTGTGCAGAATAACAATATTTTGTGATAATGCATATAGGTATAAAAAACTGCAGTTGTACATAAGAGTCCTGTAATGGGCACAAGAGAAATTCTCCCACTGTTAGGAGATAGAAAGAGTTGGGAACTTAATGTGGGGCAAATATAGGAAGTTGCTTATTTTTCACTTTTTCTGAGTGCCCTATGTTCAGATGAGAGGCCGTCTTTCTTCATGGCTGGTAATAAAACAGGAGAGAACTTGTCATAAATCAAGGCTGAGCAGCAGACTTGGTAAGGCAGCAAGACAAAGGAGAATGGACAGTGAGGTTACCGTGTGAAAAGTAAATAAGGACACACTGTACACTATTTCTTTGGGTTTTTTTCCTTTAAAAATTCTTATTAGCTTGCTACCATTTTTCTTTATCTGCCTTGACTACTGAGATGAGAAGCCTTTCAAGAGTGGTTCTACTTTTTTTGTATTACACAGTTGATAACCCGGTAAGGTCACGATGAGATCCACCAGTGCTACTAAACTAAATTTCATATATTATAAATAGATAGCCAAGAGACATCAAAATATCTTTCTGTTATGTAACATACAAATACACATAAGCTTATAACATAAATTTAAATACATACATTTGTAAATACATAAATAACACATGTAGATGTAACTATGTTGTATTACTATGTTTATATATAAATATAAACAAGCATGCACAGAAGTACTTCATTATTTTTATGTAAATAAGTACGTGTGCTTTTAGTATGCATCTACATGCCAGAAAATGTTCCTCTAGTGAAGGAAAGAACAAATAAAATGGATTATTAAGGGGTTTGTCCCACTAATCACATAATTTCTCCCTACAAGATACCAATGATTCTTCATCTCTTTTCCTTTAGATTTACACACTCACTCTCTCTCTCCCTCCCACCAAATGTGGACTCTAACTTTTACCTTCACACTGTCCTCTCATTTTCTGCACCTGAGGAAAATTCAGATTTCATGCCATTCTTACCAATAAAACAAAAGGAAATAAAATTACAAGATAAGTTTTTTCAGGTTTGATAAGTGTTAAATAATATATTGCAACAATCATTATTCTATGTTCAACACGAAGACATCAATTATATTAATACTGTTTCCCCTGGTGTGATAAAGGCATTTCATGACAGCAATTAAGTTAATCTCCTACAGCAATGAGTTTCTTTGCTATAGTAAATCCCATATGAGAATGACCATAAGACTCCATGTCATGTAATTTCATATCATGAAGGTAGCCCACCTGGTACCCTAGTGAATCCTAGGGTTTGTTAGATTACTTTGTAAAAGCAGAAGTGGAAGCTGAACCAATTGTAACTGTGCTGAAGACATGAAGGAAATAATTAATATAATTGACGTGGAGATACCCACAGTCTACTAGAGGATTTAGGTTTACAAATCCATATGCCAGTTATTACCCAAGTTCACAATAATGGCCCAGATTTATCACCCTAATTATAAGCCCTTACCTTAGGGTAACACACTGCCCCGGTTTGGCAATACACAAGGCTACCTAACCGCAGTTTTTCTATGTCACTGCTTTTCCATACTTCCAGTTGTGTATGCCTCATCCCTATCTTTTACTCTTCTGGTGAATAAGTGAGTTAAATAGGTTCTTAAATTTAAATGGGATGGAACTGAGAGCTGAAATGCATGTTCATCTCACTAGAAGTAGGAGCTCAACTTATGATGTCCGATGACAACAGATACAGATAGTGGCCTCACTTCATGGTCAAGGTGAATCACTTTGTCTTGATTAATCATGAAGGAGTTCAGGAAACCTATTTGCAAACCCCACCGGTAAGAACCTAAAGATACAGCTGAATTGTTTTCTCTTTACAGCTTAACTCAGTCATCTGAACATGGGCATCTAGGGCCATGTGACTTATTTCAAATTAACTTGATTGTCCTTCAGTTGCCAGTCCAGAAAAAATGTAAACATCCTGTAGAGCCTATATTATAACCATTTTCACATGTGGACTTTCTGGATCCTACATGGTGTCAAGATAAAAAACACCACCCAGCTGTCCATCTGGGGAGATCTGTACATGCTATTTTCCCCTCAAAGGAGCACAGACTCACATTAAAACAGCAAAGGGAGCTAGATAATGTCAGCAGTAGGCATTTTAGGAAAAAAAAAATGTTAAAAAAATAGAAGGAAAATTAAAAGTAAAAAAGCCTAACAGATTTGATGCAATGTTTCACAACATCTTTTCTGTTATGGCCTTTGGGGCCAATAGCAGGTTCTTGGTGGGAGCGAGATGAGGAAGAATCAGACAGGATGAAGACTGTGTCTCCGCAGCCACGTCTTCAAAAACCTGTCTCCTTCATCTCCTTTTTTAGCAACAGCTGTGTAAGTCATCCAGAGAACTGGTCTTCTCAGTAGTGGAAGTAACAATGGGATTTATGATGATGATAACAGCTGTCAGGTCTGTAACACAGGGAAAGCCCTCCTCATCAGCATTCTCTAAGCCAGGGGTCCTCAAACTACAGCCCCCCACGGTCCTCAATCTGGCCCCTGGTATTTACAGAACCACCCCACCCCCACCCCCTCCCTGGCCAGGGGTTGGGGGGGAAACCAAGCAGCCACAGATGACTGCCTGCCACTTCATCCATGCGCCGGCCCCCCTGTTTAAAAGGTGTGAGGAACCCTGTTCTAAGCAGAGGGCTGAAGGAACTTAGAGGTAACCCAATGATCCATGCCAAAGTTTTATAAATTCACACTGCCAGACCTTCAGCACTGAAGCTGGAGACCATCTGCATGATGAATATTCCACTGGAAGAAAAAGATCTGAAAGTTGTTGTTTTATTATATCTTGAAGCAGCACTGAGAAATTCACAAGTGTCCCCCCAGTTCAACTGAAAAAAACCCTACCTGTAAGCTTTATTAGCTATGTAGAGGAAAATATCCCTTGATTTAAAAACAAATTAACAATTAATACAATCTGTGTTTTTTGGTAAGCATGCTTTACATTATATTTGGCAGCAAAGAAGGTGAGACAGTCATAAATCTACAGAAGCAAGGATAACTTAGATTGAGTGACAAGTCTGTTTAACTTTACAGATGTTTAGCTTTCTTGTAGGTTTTACTATAACTCAGTTTCTTAAGACATCTTATTTTGCTTTAATTTGCATTTCTTTATTAGACTTTTTTTTCCACATGCGCTCTACTTTAATTCCACCTTAACAAAATTTCTGTTTTGGTTTTTCCATTGTGTTTTTCTTTAAATAGGCTTAAAAAAAGACTGGAATGAAGGAATTCTCACCTTTCCTGCTGACTCAATGGTGTGTAGGTGTGAAAAACTCACTCTTATCCATGTTCTAAGCAACAAAGTAATTGAGCGCCTCCTTAGTGGACTTTCAGATGTACAGTCATGAGGAAAGGACTCTTCTCTTTTTACAAAGTCTAGTAATTGAAACAGAAAGAGATCTATGTGAAGCTAAACAGCAAGGGTTTCTTTAACGTTTCCAAGAATATAAAAGTATATTCCTATTTATGCTTGGAGAAACTCCATACCTTGATGTCCTCAGATTCAGCATACATAGGTTCAATATGCTGTGAGCACAACCAACAGATGTGCAGAAGAGTGGGAAGAAGAGATGTCAAAGGGGGACTCAAGTGAAATTGTGCTGCTATAATTGTCTCATACATGGTGGTAACATGCTACAGTGCTGTAGCACTCTCAAGCCTAGCCGGCTGCCACAAGGCTTTTACCATCCCATACCAGGTTAACTTGAATAAGTAGTTCCCACGCCTTGCCCCAGCACAACCACCAATCCCCCACAAGGTTTCTAAAGTTCATCTACTACCCATGCTGTTTCTTCATCCTCTTTAGGCCAGTCCACCCTGCTTCTTGCCTCTGCTGCATCTGGATTCTTTCTCTTCTGGACTTCCAGCCAGCCTCTCCTCATCCAGGCCCCCTGCTTCTCCCAGAGCCTCCCTTTATCTCTCACCTACATTCAGAGTGCTTCCTCTTCTCTCTCTGCTTCTTCTGGGTCCCCCTTCACCCAGTATTCTTCTTCCCTACCCCTTACAGCTCTTTAGCTACTTAGCAGGAACCAGCCACAGCTGCACATTATCCACATCAGCCAACCCACCGCACCTGAAGCCAGCCCACAGCGGTATATTATCAATGTTAATTAACCTGCCTTCATTCCTCTGTAAGTCTACTACACACAGGGTAGTTTCCTTAGTAGATGTTAGAGAAACTGTCCCTGTAAGTGTAGAGGCTTAAACACAGACTGAACCTCAAGCAGCGGGTACAGCCCTACAGCTCCCAGGCTGGAGGGTGTCTGGGGCCTGTCTTTGAGGCCAGGGGAAAAGCACCTCTGTCCTGCAGCAGGTATGCTATCATGGAGGAGCTCTGCCACCAAGGGGAGATACTAAGGGAAGAAATGAGCATCAAAGAAGATGAAAGGAAGATAGATAGGTTATTCTCTGAGACTCAGGAGCTTGAAAAGCCTCATACTCCATACTGTAGAATACAATCAGGCAGTGTCTACCCCTACTATGTGAAGACAAGAAAAATCTCTGAAGAAGTGGAAGCATGGAATTTGGTGACACAAAGAGAAAGGCTACTACTGCACCTCACTTCTCACAACTGTAGAACAGATTAACTGTCCTCAAAGTTGAAGAGGACCCAGATGTGTCTGCAAGCAAAGAACCTGGTCTAGCTAAACCCAGACTATGCAAGACTACTGGGAATAAATGGTGTGGGTCCAGCTAAATCCAAACTATGCAAGACTACTGGGAATAAATGGTGTGTCATCAGAATGGGTGACTCCTGCCGAGAGGGATGGAAGCACCCATCTGTCAACCCAACCAATCATCTTGAGAGACTTGCTGCCTGCCAGGATCAGGATGTTGTGGAGGGATTGCCAAAGCTCATCTGGCCTTCTGACTACCACACAGCCTGTTCTTATTCCATGCGGGCACAAATGATACTGCCAGAGGAAATCAGGATGGTATCAAAAGTGACTACAGAGCTGGGGGGCTGGTAATCAAGGCCATGCAGGCGCAGGTGGTGTTTTCCTCAATCCTGCTGGTGAGGGGAAAGGTTGTAAGGAGAAGGGCAGTAACAGCACAAGTCAGTAACTGGCTGCAGAACCACTGCTGGTGACAGGTTCTTGGGTTCTATGACCATGGGACCCTGTCTGCAGATCGGCGTCTGCTTGGGAGAGGTGCCATCCATCTCACTAAGCAGGGCAAAGCTATTTCTGCCAGTGGGATGGCTGACCTCATGAGAAGGGCTTTAAACTGGGAATGAGAAGTGCCTATGAGGCACCATTACAGGGAAAACCTGCAAAGCCTCTCCAGGAGCTCAGCGTGCTGGGGTGCCTCTCCAAAGTGCCTGTACACTCAGGTATGCAGTAATGGGAACAAGCACACTGAGTGAGAGACTTGTGTGCCATTGCAGGGCTACACTCTTGTTGGGATGGTGGAGGTGTGGTGAGGTCCCTTCTAACTGCAACCATTCTGTGTTTTAACTCATAAATACCATGTCCTGAAGATGGATTCAATATTTTCAAGACTCTAATGTTGTGTCTTCTGCTTTTGAACATGTATAAGTTCTTACTTTATTGTGCAATATAAATACAAAACAACATATATTCCCCAGTCCAATTCCTTTAGGGTACAGTTGGCTACATTTTTAATTAGGATTATTTATAAATTTCATTTAAAAAAAATGTTTTCAAGGATTATGAGATGCTAGTTGGAATGTAGTGAGGGTAGACATTAATTTTTATTTAATGAACATTTCTACATGTAAATATCGTAAACTTACTCTGAACTTGGTCCTTTGCAGATGCAGGTATTCAGGGAGCAAACTGAATGTGAACAAGGGATCCATGAATAAGTGCATCTATGACCTACAGAAACAATTCTCATATGTTCTCTATCGTAAATAAATGTAGCAAGGAAGAGTAGACATGTCAGGTAAGAACAATGAAGCGGTATTTTTTACCAAGTTTCTGTCCAAACTATTACTCAGTTTCTGTCTTATCTCAAAATGTTTCACAGATTTAAATAATGCATGGCAGTGATGGAAAATGTTATAAATTACCGAAGACACTGGGACAGCTAAAATAATCTGAGAAATTCAGAATGACACTTTCGTCTGGTCTGCCCATGAAAGAATTAGTATCAAGACATATTCATCAGGCTGTTGGGGACGTGCGCAGTCTGTGTGTCTCACCATGTACTTCTGCAACAAACCTGCATTTAGAGCAAAATTATTTCTAAATAAATATTGTCTTCAATTAATAATGCTTAAATGTGACCAATAATGTAAATTTTCAAGAAGCTTATCTTGCTTACTGTCTGCATGTGTCTGCCATTTCAGCAATTGCAGTTTGTTCTGAGTATAAAGAACACAGTTAAATGTTTAAAGCATTTTCATTTTCCTTTGTCTCCTGCCTCAGTGGCTGCACCTTCCACCTCTCTGACTGGAGCCCTTGTTGGTTTGCCCTACTCATAACCATTTGAAATTATGCTGCAAATACAATTTTCCTATCTCGTTGCTTTGGTCATCTCCCTGCCTAGCTTTGCATTATTTTCTTAGTGCCCCTTTATGGCATCAAATGAAGTTACTTGTTTCCATATTAGAAGCTTTCCATTACTTTTTCCATTTTCTATAATATTCTTACTCGCATCTCTTATCTCAAGTTCACTCCCCAACTCACTGAACTTTTGATTAAGCGCTTTTTTTTTTAGTGTTGAGATTTGCCCCTCACTGAGGGGAGTTTACTGTAATATCATTTTTTTTTCTCATAATGTCTGTAAAAGACATGGAAAATGAGAAGGCTGCTGCAATATAAACTATTACGCTGACTAACTTTGTCTCATTGCCTTCCTGTACATCTGCCTGTCTCTATTTACTTGTTACCCCATCTCACTGGAGCATGGATTGATTACTGTTTTATTCTTTCTTTTTTTTTTGTTGACCACCTTTTGCACTGGGGCTGTTTCAATACTAGGCTTTCTAGGCACTGTAGTACACAAGAATAACTTGTAATGGGTCAGGAAAAAAAGATGAATCATGCTCCAAAGCTTGCAATCTAAGCCTAAAAAAAGAGACAGCAGATGGATACTGACAGACAGATGGCCCTAAGCAAAAAAACACCCCACAAACAATTACTAATAATATAAATAATACAAACACAAGGAGTACACATATAAATAATACTCACATACATTATAGGTGTAAATAATAATGTTAAATAAGAAAACCAGATATAACTGGAAGAAAAGCATTTACAAATTGAAATCTGGGCCACAAAGATATTATAACTTGTACTCGGCTAGTTTTAGATTTTTAAAAGTTCAGAAGCTTTGCCTAGGTTAGAATCTAGGTTTCGTCAGTAAGTAATGTATTATAAGGAATAAACTCATATTGCCTAGATTTGGCTCTTCGGCTTAGGTGTCTAAGTTACAAAATCAACCTTTCTAAACTTCTTTATTACAGAAAGGAGGAGAAGAACTTCCAGAAGGAAATTCCTACAATATTAGGATGAGATACACCCTTCATTATGGAGTCTATATAGAAAATTCATGCAGAATCTTCTAACATTAAAGTTAGAGGAGAATGAAGATGTGCATACGTTGGAACAGACATATGAAGCCTGTGACATGGCTGAAAATTGAACCCAGAATTCTGAAGCTCCAACTAACTGCTGTAGTTCTGAAACTCCCTTACCAGGAAGCAGCATAATAAGGCAGATTTCATGGGTCTTACAGGGCAGGAACTCAAGGACCCATTTTTAGTTTTAAAACAGACTTTGAATAGAAATTATCCTTGAATTGCAGTCAGGTTCAGCAAATTTTTCTGTCCAGGACTTCCATCAAAAATTAATGAATCATCTTCCTTGAAAATATAACATCTGTTTCCTTAATAACTTTTATGATTTTTGATAATAGCCTTTCATACATGTTTTTAAAGATAATATGCTTATACGTTTGTAGGGGTGTTATGTTGTGCTTTGTATTTTGCCTGCTTGTAGCTGAAGTCTAAATTGTGGGTGTAGAGCATTCCAGCTGATAATGCAACTTATAAAGTCACTATTTCTGCAGTCAATATTTGGAGTACTGGGTCAATGTCTTGGCAAGTACACAACTAAAGGGTTCCAAATGATTAGAGAGAATATTTAATATTACTATGTAAGTAAATACCAGGAATCAAGTGGCATTAAAATGTAGCCAATTAGGCCATCCAACCACATCTCTCTTCTATTCAAATGTTTGACAATGTGAAGCAAAACAAGATTTTATGAAAAACAGCAGCAAAGCTGCTGAAGTCCATAAAAAAACCCCAGCAACAAACCAAAAACCCAACCAAAAAAAAAAAAAAAAAGGAAAAAAACATGTAGATAAAGGTGTTATTAAACATTCACTTTTATTCTCCTGTCACCTTACTACTTCTATATTATTTACCCTTCCTCATAATAACCACATTTTACATTTCAGAATTTGGTATTTTACCTAGAAAAAAAGAGAGAAGTAGCGTGTATTAGTCAATGGTAAATCAGTTACTGGATACGCTTATCTGTAGTTTCTGATGTCATATACAAAGTTTTTGTTGTGGGCAAGGCATTTGACAGTACATTTCTCCTCGGCCCCTGAGTATCCATGAAAATCTGGCTTAGTGAGGGAGGAATATAAACACGTTAGGACAACTCAGTGGTCTCTGTGGCTAAGACAGCAAAGTGCTTTTGGATATACAAATGATGAAGTAGAGCAGGGCACGCTGAAATGCTGATCATCTGAACCCTGGTGCTTGTTGTGTGCTGCACAGAGCATGAGTGGGGTCTCTCTGGAGTAGGACTCCTATCTGTCCAGAGTATTCCATTTTGATATACTGCATGCTATCCATGGAGGGCATGCTTGTCAGCTCCAGAGCTGATGCAATTTAAAGTAACAGATTTACAGCTGTGCTTTACAGTGGGACTTTTTCTCAGATGGAAAGCAGGAGTTTAGCTTTTTGATGTGAAAGTCTCAATAGATACTGTAGTGTACGTAGATATCTGACTAAGCTTGGCTTATGGGGAAAGATAGTATCCTACAGAATGACAAACTCTGAGAACGCCAAGGAAAAGATATTATCAGCGTCTATCTCCAAACCTCTATCATTTCGGATATGGACTACAGAGTTTTGGAGGAACCGAGGAGAAATATCAGGTATTAACCCAAAGGCTGAAATGCAGGATACTCAAAAAAATGCATTTGGAAATGCTCTGAAAGGATTCAGATATCTAATCTTTGAACGCTAGGCAATCAAAGTGACTTAACACTGCTTATTGTCATTTTGTAGAGAGTTCTACATACAAATTTCTATAGAAGTGCTAACATATTTAGGTATAGCTCCAAGCTGTGTGTGAACAGATATAACACCAACACAAAAGGAAAAAAAAAAAAAAGCTGCATGAGTAATAACTTCTAAAAATTCCTTACAATGTTCAGAAATGTTTAATTTATTTCATATTACTTTCAAGAAATTCTGTCTTCATTCAGTTTTTATTTTACAAAAAAGTGTAATGGTTCCCTTTTTGTTTCAAGCTTCTATTTATAACCTTGGCATAAGCTTGTAGTTGAAATAATTATATTTTAATGTTTAATAGAAGACCTTAATTCCCCATATTAGTATTTTTTCCTCAGAACTGATTGGGAACCATTAATAAGCTTTTAAAAGGTGCTATGTGGATATGTAAAATCTTGGTAAAATAACCTGAAAAAACAGTGTAACGTCCTGTACCAATCCGAGATGAAAATCAACACCAGGTTTTGAATTTCCAGACAGCCTAGAGGCAAAACTGGCTTAAGATTTTTTTCTTTCCAGACCTTTCTCCATAGCTCACCCTTCATCACATGTGGTGCAGTCTTAGACGTGCCGACAAAAATGGCTGTGGGCCTGAGCTGAGAAACACACAGAAAGTTTGGTTAAAAAATATAAATATGAAAGACAAATGCAGATATATTAAATAGTAGAGGGTTTATTGTGGGTTAGCTCCTTAAGCTTCCTCACAGCGTGTCCACACAAACAGTTATGTGGTGTTAGAGCAAAGGTGTCATTGCTGGAACAGAAATGAGAAGAGGAAGAGAAGAAACAGTGATTCATTAAGTTCACATTAAAATCAAGAAAAAAGCAAATGTTACTCTGTCTTGAGGTGGTAAACAATGAGGAATGTATATAATACAGAGGGTTTTTACATATCTGCTCACATCATCTTGTATTAGCACTGTAGGCTTCCCTCAGCAAAGATTGCCTTTGGAAAGTGTCTAGTTTTGAGGGTTGTAGAATATTTATTTTTCCAAACAGAACATTTCAAGCTCAGTTTTCAGTGCTATTTTGATAATAATTTAACAAGAAATTTCACCATTTCCTATCTGAATCTGTAGATACAAGGCGGAAGGTAAGGAGTCATTTTTGGCATATCGGAATAGATTACTGAATTGCTACCGATGCTATTTCTGCTTGCAATAGTTAGTTTCTCATTTTCACTTTTTATTTGAGAAGAAACTTTATATCTGTCATTAAAAATAGTCTCATTTTTGTGTGACACAAATGAGTGCCTGAATTCAATATTGACTGTATCACTTTCAGAGATTTAAATCAAAGTTTCAATGAGTTGAACTGCACCATCTGTGGTGACAAAAAAGGGACACATGGAAGAACCCTGATAAGCATTTGTAGATCTGATGATTTTCAGAAACCTATATTTCTCAGCTCAAAATACAAACTTAATGTGCAGAAAAATTATGCTAGTTCAAGAGATTAATAAGTTGCATGGTCTTTCTCAATGCTCAACTTCAAAAGGACATCATTTTTATGATTTAATGGACATATGTAGTGCAATGGTACATAGAACTACTGTGCAGCTAATTCATACATTTCATCAGCTTTAAAATGTTGGAGCATTTCTGTATTTTTTTAGACAGTAGTGTTATAGAATAAGAATATTTTTTTTCAGAACTTGAAGCCACAATAGATTAAGTGATGCTTTATTGAATGTACATTTGTGAAATACACAGTATGAAACAACATTTTAAGGTTAAGCGTCTAAATACATAGCCCAGGTATTTGAATCAGTGACTTACTTAACCTTAGTATTGCTGAGCAGCTGTCTTCTGTTTATTGCTTTCTTGGAAAAATATGCTGCTGCCACCTCAGTCCTGGATTTCACTGTGGTACGTCATTGTCTTCTTAGTATTCGTTGATGCTGAATATACTAATGTGTGGAAAGAATAGGTATCGCCTAAAATGATTGCTGATGTGGATGGCAGAAAAATTAGCTGCCAATTTTCCAGATAAGATGTAGCAGTTTTTCTTAAGAAAAGAATAATCCTACATTCAGATTCTCACTCCCCTAGGATGCCCTTGTACTCCAATGCATGATCCATTACCGCAATTTTTAAAGACATATCCTCTTCTCACAAAGTCACTGAGCTGTAGCAGTATAGAATGACAAAATCCCAGATAGACAGATAAATAACACAGTCTAACACTGAATAGGGTTTGACCACTTGGGGGATAGAAATGATTTCTATTTTGTTTTGTGACTGTGGGTTAGAATCTGTGACTAATGAATATACTGCTGTCTCATCAGCTGTAGTAGAGCATCAGAAGTCCATCTTTATGGAATAAAGCTTTCTGTGCTGGAACAAAGGGATTTTTATGGAAACATGCTTGACTGTTAGTGACTCTCTTTACAGAAACAGTGACAGGAAAAGCCAGGGTTCTGTTTTCGATGATCATCAGAACTGAATATACTCAATTTCTTACTACAAATTCAATACAAGAATAGCAGATGAAATGTTGATTGTAAAGTGGATAGTAAATTCCTGCATCAGACTGAGTGCAGTTTGTCACTTGGGCAAATATTTTATCACCTTCTATTGTTACAGCATCAATACAGCCCCTCTCCCCAATTAAACAACAAAAACCTGAAAGCCCACCTGGCCCCAAATCAATGAAGCACAAAGAACAATCTATGGCACTGGAATACTTGGAAATTTCATCAGCAGATTTTCTAGTGGTGCACAATGAGTCACAGATTTTGCACAGATGTGCTTCTACTGCTACAAGGACCAATTTTTTTCCCATATAAAACAACCATATTCCTACATGTAAGAGGTGAGTATAGCATTACCAGTCTGGAACATGCCTGCTCTTGTTTGCCAGACACGGAGTATTCTCACCTTATTCACCATGGCAACATTGACATAGATGTCTATCCCTCTGTTTCCATGGTAAAGGACCGGTAAGTAGTGCTCCACTGTATTATGCCAGGCTTCTGACTCTACATTCTAATGGCTAAAATTTTTGTAGAAGCCTCTAAATGTCCTAAAAAGCCCATGATCTGTGCTAAACAAACAAACAAAAACAATCAAAACCAACCAAACATAAAAGAAACTATCATAAAGGAAACAAGCCAAAACATAAACCACACTGGAGACAAAATACCCGGTCATAAAAAAATGAAAAAATAAACAGTGGTCTGAGAATGTAGAACCAATTAAAGTTCTCTTCCACCATAACAGATCATTTTAAAGCTTGTTCTCCAAATTACAGGCTTCTTTTAAGTTTTTTTGCCTGTATCTACGCTCTTTTCAAAGCTTTTTTCCTCCTAAGCAAAGCCCTTGTCAAAACTTCCACCGATCACAAATCTTTGAAGTGAGAATTATTTCCCAAACAGCAAACTCTTCAAAGTTTGCCACACACAGACACAACTTTAAGTTTAGAGGAAAAAAAACTACAGGTATCACTTTAAAATTCACCAGGGTGAATTACGAGCTCTAGACACATTTTCAAATATTATGTTGTAGCCAAAGTTACCCTGTTAGTCTCAGGCTTCTCGGTTCGGTCTGAGCACTTCTGAAAGCTCTGTGTGATGCTTGTCCATCACTTTAGGGACCTTGGAAACCCAATATGCATGAACGGCTTTTGAAGTGTCTCTTTCAGACCCCTAAGTCACTTTGATGCTTTTGAAATATTTCTCCTTCATCTGTTCAAATACAAGACTAGCAAAAAAGTTCAAAAATCATAGGGGCTTGTGTCTATGACTAACTACATTATGTGAGCAATGATCTGTTGTAGAAATTAAGTCTTTGCTTGTGATAAAAAGACAAACACCCATCAGTTACTTTGCCCCAGAGTTTTCTCTATTTTTATGACAGCTCTATGACACTGACCCTATGTATACGTATTCCTAAGCACTTTATTAGTATTCAAACATGATGTGCTACTGACTTGACTTCTGCAGTTGTGTACATCACCATGGACTTTTGTTCTGAAAGCCCAGCTACATTTTGCAGTTTCTAAGTGTGAAGTCAGTAGCTAGTTATAGAAATGCAATCTTGAAAAAAGCAATAAAAATTGTCTTTCAGAAGAATAGGTATGAAAATATTAGTTACTTTCCACTTTAGATACCCCAGCAATATCATAAAATTTCTGAATTTGTGGGCATTACCTAGCAAAATGCTTCAGCAGAGGAGCCGGTGCTATTGTATCATACCATCAGATTACTAGTATTCATTTAGATTTTTCTTACTAGGTCACTTCATTAAAAAAAGATTAAAGTCTACTCCAGCTAGAGGCATGAATTCCCGCTTCTGTTTCCAGAGAGGTCTGGTATCAGTGCAACAAGAAATAATTTTGGTTATAAAAGCGATGTTAAACACACTTGTTAGGAGACCAAATATCTCTTCTGGGTCTGCAGTGGGTCACATAACACTATCCTTTGTCACCCTTGAATTTAATGTAAGGGAGATTTCCAAGCAGGAGCTGAGGCAAACCCAAAGGTAAACACAACGTAAACCCACAACACTGACATCTGCTGCAGCATTTTTCTCACACCTTACTGCCACATTCATAACTTCCCACACACATATTTTTTTCTTTTAAGAGATTCACAGAGGTAAGCAATGTGAGATAGATGTTCCCTGAAATACTTCTGAGGGAGAGAGGATTCCCTCGAGTAAACAGCATTCTGCTGGGAGGAAAACCCCAGGAGGATGTTTGGGAGATGAACAGCATGTCTTCTGTGAAGTATGGCCAGGAAAGCACTGTCTCTGTCCATTCTTTAACAACAATCCAATAATTAGAACCTCAAAGAAGCCTGGGTGACATTTAAATCCCTCTCTGGTTAAATATAGCATTCAAAACGGTGACAGTGGGAAGGCCCATACATAAAAATTCTCCAATAGAAATGAGTTTTCACTCCTGGTTTGCACATGTAAAGCATGCTGATTGTGTGCAGAAAAGCACGGGGAGGGATCAGCCATGGTATGTACGCACATTAAAACACGTCTCTGTGCTTGGTAGGAAATATCTATTTCAGTAACGTAAACTGGTTTTAGGTACTAACTAGCAAAAAGCACCTTTGCACCCAAAGATGGCCCTGTATCACAGCTTTATGCCACAGCAATAGTTTATGTGCCCTGGGTACCTCACCAGCAGAAATGCTGGAACTGACAGAGTTAAGACATCAACATTAACTAGGCAAAGGCAATTGTGAATATTCCTAATTGCCAAAACGTTGAACTTTGGCAACTAAAAAGGCTTTCAGGTGCCAAATTCCACTTGCTAAGTCCCTTTCCAATTTCTGACTCCTGTCAGCTAGACCGTGCTGACTTTCTTGATAGTATTACTCAAAAGATTAAGTGTATTCATTTGGCTGTGCGTGTTGCAAGAGCACTAAAAGACTGCTAAAGTACATTCTCACCATGGGCCTGATCAAAGCCCTCCGAGATCAATAGGAATAATTCCTTTGACTGCAATGGTCTTTTGATAAGATTCCAAATTACCCAGTGGAAAGTTAGCCTCCGAAGAACGGTCCTAACGTTAGCGTACCCATGAGCACTGCACTCAAAAGGATGTGGCTCTGCACCTGGGTGATACACTACACCTCACGCTAGAGCAGATGCAAGTGTGGCGTCTCGTTCTGATATTTCATAAAACACCACAGTGGAGATAGAGGAAATGTATTTTGATTGGCAGGTTCAATACTAGCTGGTACTTGAAACAGCTTGCGGCCACATCAAGATCTGGCAGGAAGCCAGACGCCATTCACAGTAATGGGACATCATACAAGTATCAACAGGGCTGTATCCAAACCAGCTGTTATTATTAACTTTGTGTTTTAAGAGGAAGAGAGGATTTCAGCCATTTGAAAGGATTTTTTTTAATGGATAATTACACTGTTTGGTGATATTTAATTTCTGTTTACCTCTGAATGCTACTGATGTTGTACCTAGTGCTCCCATATGAATTAGATTTAGACATACCATTGCTGTCTTATTTAGCTGATTCACCTGAAATCTCTTCTGCATTTGTGTTACAGGAGGTGATTTTTCTGAAGAAAATTGAAGACAACTGGATGTTGACAAAAATCAAAAACATGAAATCGGCATTTAGACAACTGTGCTTTGATATGAGAGCCTGCAGACAGTTTAGAAAATATGGAAGAAAAATATTATTTGCTGTTGTTGTGGAAAAGGTTCAACAAATGGAGATTAGAAGTGAACAAACAATTCACAGTGAATCATCTCAGCTCCATGGAAGTTTCCAGGGTCTTCATTCTATTTTGCCTTGAGAGTTAGCTTGACAGTAGATGTGCTATTCTTTTATGTTATGCTACTTACTTTCTTTTTATTAGAGAGAATTTCCAATAAGTACAGACTTTAAGCTCAGCTATATCTTTTAGCCTGTAACAACCACAAGTTTTCTAGATGCTTTATGGAAAAGGCCTGGTCTCTATACTAGAAGGTTTTATTAAATAGAGTGAATAGAAACTTACATGTTAGTGGAAGAATGAAGAAAAAATGCAAACTCTAAAATTAGGTGGATTAATCAGTTAAAAGGGACAGATGTGTGGTCAAATTTACAACCAATATAAAGTTTCATAGCCCTTTTGAGTGACTTATACATGACATTTACATGTGGAACAAATCATCCCCTCTTCGATATAGTTTGTGTTGTTTTAGTAATATACACGTGTTTGCATATATACATGTATGTACATAGTTATATAGAAATGTATTAAAATATAAAACACATAAACTACACATATTAACATTAGAGGAATGCTGTAAGATGTTTTACAAACATATGAGTGGGTAGATATATGCAGGAAATTTTTAAAATGTGGAGCAAGTCATGAAAGGGTTTGGTTATGATATGGAAATTATAGGGGAAGGAGAGGGAGGGTATCAAAGCAGACAGAGGGTGGTAGCATGAAAACTTTGAAGGAAAGCTTTAGACAGTTCAGAAACAGAAGATTGTGAGTCTGATTTAGTTATTCCAGGGTTTGAGAGATTAGTGAGCTGCCTGAGATATGTGACTTTGAAAGAATATGGGTCTTTTTGAAGGTTTTGTTTAGGATGCACCAGTGAAAACCAAGCAGATAATGCACTCAGAAAGTAAAGGACAATGGGCAAGAAGAGACCCCTCAGAGACTCCAGATCTCACAGAGAGGTAGCAGAAAAAAATTACGACTTGCAAAAATAACCCCCACCGTTTGTCAAATGCATACTGTGAAAATCAGTCTCACAAATGCAGCATCTTTTAGTTTTAATAGTAGTCGTCACTGTGGCTGATATGTTCAGTGCTCTAGCAAGTTTATTTCTTACATTATAAAGTAATTTTGTATACAAATAATCTGTGGGATTTTTGTCCTTGACAGGTTTGAGTACTATTTTTATGTCCTAATCTTGTTATCTCAGTCCCTATCTTTCTGGGTTTGCTTCCTGTTTTATCTTCAGAATTCAAATAACAAAGCCAAAGCCTGTGCTTCTGCAAAAACTATACACAAAAATGAGCTCTGCAGACCTACATTTGAAAATGAATGTATCTCTAAATTAAAGCTGCAAGTTTTTTTACAGCTCTACCTTAGCAAACATCCAACCTGCATATGAAATACATCTGTGCTTTCTGTGCTTTTAAAGTTGTTCTTAGCCTGACTGAATGTGCAGCTGGTAGTGATCTAGAGTTTTTGTTTATCCTGCTGAGTGGAAATGAGGGAGGACGTATTTGCAGACTCATTCAGCTAAAATTTGGAAATGCTGCCTCATACACTTTATTCTCCTGAAATGCTGCCTCATACAGTCATAACTCTCAAAGGTTCATTTCAGTAACAATAACGCCTAACAAACACGATACACAAACTTTACATGTCTAAAAATGGCTGCCTGTCAGAGGTTAGCTTCCGTGCATCCTTAGCTGTAAGAACTTTCTTAGGACAGAATTAGGATAATACGTGCTCAAGGGCTAGTAATTTAATGTGGCAAATAATAGTTATCTATGCTCAGCTATGATGAACTGAATATTTAGGACTTCAAATATATTTGTAGAATCACTTTTGCTTTTACACATGCTTTAATAAACCAGAATGCTGCTTAAAAGAAAAATCTTATGCAGCAACTACATCTCACATTATTATATTCCAAAATCTCAGTGATATTCTCTATAATTTTGGATCTTGAATATTTCCAAATTGTATTTTATTAAAACTTTTAAATATCACATTTATAAAAAGAAACATTGCTTCTAATTAAAATATACGGAATGCAATATAAATTGTTGCTATACATCAGTTTTTCTGTATTGTATCAATACCTATCAGTATCTTGTATTTGCCACTAATACTTGTTAGTATAAATACATCCCAGTGTTACCTTTTTCATAGTGTCTTATTGCTTTTGGTTTGGTCTGGTTTGGTTAGTGTTTTTTGTTGTTGAGTGGTTGGGTTTTTTTGAGGGTGGGGGGTGGTTTTTTCTCTTTTTTTAGCCTGTGTTAAAATAGCTTGTCTTCCGTCTGCGATATACCAAGATACAGTGCCCTATGTTTTTGTAATACAGGAGATAGTTTTATCTATGCGCAGTCCTATCTTTTTACTCAACATCTCCTTGAAAAGGACAATTATTTTCTTGAACCAACACTTCAACAGCAGTTGGGAGTGGTTGAGGTTTTTTGTGGATTTGTTAAGGTGTGGGGTTTTTTTGTTGTTTTGGTTTGTTGTTGTTGTTGCTTGTTTGTTTTTTATCTTTTCCTGAAGTCACAGATAAGCGTTTCTCATCTAGTGGACTTCTTACACCATATGGATAAAATCTGATATTGTATGCCTTAGTGTGTGATTCTTTTCCTCTTTGCTTTAAAAGCTACTGATGTTCCTGAGTCTATTTATCTGTTTACATGATTTATCTTAGAATGTGCTAACTCTTAAAAAAAAAGAAGAGAGAGGAAGAAGAAAATTTATCTATTTATTTGCATGAAGTGGAAAAAATATTTCATTTCTGCTGCCTTATTCACCAGCTTTCTCTTGCATTGCATAACCATTTTTTACTCCTGGGCCTTGAGATCTCTACCATTTATATTTATTAAAAATAGTCTTGTGGATTAATTAGTAATAATGACTCTGTGTCTGTCACTTTAGAAAAGTATTACTTCCCACATAAGCCATTGTTTTCTCAAATGCTGGGTATCTATACTGCTAGGCAGTCTATCTCCATATCAGTAGCAGTGTCCTTTTTTTCTTTAATCTTTTTCTTTTATATAGTTTTTTGTTCAGAGCACACTTGTAAATCACTCTAGTAATAGTCTATTTCTTTGGACTGAATTTGTTACTATTCAAGTCCTCTGGTTATTACCAGTAGTTCTTCAGTTCATCTCAGCTCTTAAGGATTTTCTGTTCAGTAGACTGAATATGCAAGAAATCATTTTTTATTTGAGACTGTATTACCAAAGTTACATGTTCTTTCCAATTCTTTTGCTCTTATGACAGTTATCTTCATTTTCTTCCATGTTTTACTTTTCATTTTAATTTTTCATGTACCATATTTGTTCTGAAACCAATGGACTCATTCAGTGACTATTTCTGCTTGTCATATGACTGTATCATTTAATAAAACACTTGTATAGCGGTATCCCAGCTGGAGTACTTCTAAGTACAGGAAAGATTTTGATTTTCCTGTTGTTTTATCCATACTGATTGTAGACAATTCAGTCTGAAATTGATCTGTTGCATTCATCTAAAAAATACATTACTGGAAGCCATACTTTAATGAAGGGATTAGATCTTTGCCTTTGCTATGTCCATGATTATGCCATCTACATTAAAATATATGGAGATTTTCAGCTGTAAATTACCATTTTCTTACTTCCAACTTGTCCACAGCGGTATTAGGATTTTATGTGCTTGTCATTTTATAAGAACTGGTTGAAACAATTTTGTTGTAAGTTTTTGAATTAGAACTCTCTTTCATAAAACTTGGAATGTTTTAGAAGATTGCACTATTTTGGGCAAATATTGTTTTAGAAAAAATCCTACATAACTATAGGACCAAAATAAGGTAGTTGTACTTTTATAATTTCAAATACCTTTTTTCGTTTTGGATTACTTGCCCCACCCCCAATTTCTTTTATCTTTCCTTTTTTTTTTCCCAATTGCATTTTATTTTCCTTATTTTATTTCTATGGGAAAAAAAAGACAAGGATGTACCCAAATGTCACATGTTTCCCTCTATCTTCTCTCTCTATGTAAGAATGAGTCATTTCAGATCAGTTCCAGTTCATGTGGACCACCATGACTGTCAGCTCCCTCAAAGTGTTTAGGCTCAGCCTTTTGGGTAAAGTAGTATAGTTGCATGACTGGAATCTGTACTTGGCAGAGATTGCTAGGTCAATGTTCTCAGTGATTTTCAGGTATTAGTGGGAAATGCTTTCTCTAGATCAACCTTTACAAGATCCTATCTCAGGACTGCATAAATGCAATTAGCAGATCTGTGTGAAGCTACTCATTGTAATGGGGCAGCTTACATGGGCAGAAAAAGGTAAGAATTGATGAAGTTGTCTTGTGACCCTGCAAAGAAAATGGGGAAGAGTGCCAGATGGCCAAGAGGAAGATATATGGATTATACTTTGCTTAAGACTAACGAGTGATCCAGAGGGTAATGTTTCCTTAAGGCACAATCAAGCATTCAGGAAGCAGATGGTGGAAAGAGTATGGAGTCAAGACAGTTCTAATTAGTCCAGCACTATATGGAGTTGCTTCTTTTCTAGAAGCTCAACCTTCCATACAGGCCTGTGGGTTTACCTACTGGACATGCCGGAGACCTTTGAAAGTGTTTAATGCCTGCTTGCCCAGATTTTTATTTTACAGAACTAAGTGGATGATGGTAAATATGTGAAGCCTGATGCTGAAATCTCCAATATGAAATTGAGATGTAGCTGAACTGTGCCCAGAAACCAAGAAATCAGAATTCCTAAATCTAGTACGGTCAGAGTCTATCAGATGCCCCTGAATTATTATTTTATTTTGTTTTCATTCATAAAGTCTCAACTTTGTACTTCCAGCCACCAGGTAGGAGGAAGCACTGCAGTTCTGATGCCGTGATATATGTGGGTTGTAATCCTACTTTGCATTTTCATTTGGCCACTGTGATCACAACCTTAACTATTACTCCTGAAAAGCAGAAGACACCTTCTACATCTTGATTGTCTATCTGTCCTTGTATCCTTTTTTTTATTTTGTTCATCAATTCAACAAATCAAAATCCCATACCAGCTGCCCATGCTGGGAAAGACAGTGGGGTTTAGTCCTAGGAAAACAAGAAAGAGAAAGCCGTTAAAGAGCATATCTAGAGTTTATGGTGGATTGCAGTGCAGACAGGTAGAGCCAGTAAAACATGTGGAATCAGTGCCTGCCAAATCACATCTGTAAACAGCACAGCCACAGCAGGCTGGTTCAGTTGAGTGGAGTCCTCTTCAGTGTCTTTACAATGAACGTATGCTCTTCTGTATGCATTAAAAAAAAAAAAAAAAAAAAAAAGAGAGAGAGACAATAAAAAAATAGGTTTATATTTTTCATACTATCCACAGACATCAGAAACATTGGAAACATGTAGAAGATTTTCCTCAGAAACATAAAAGTAGAAGATTTCTCCCACTACTTCTTTCTTATATACACGTATGTGGTTGACTGGTTTTTAAACAAAATTTTAAATCTTGCAGAAACTGAGGTGTAATTCACAACATGCCAAGAAATGTTTCTTCTCATCATTGGTAAATGGGTACATTTGTCAGACCTCACCCTCTGAAGACATTATTACAGAATCCAGGTTAGCTAGTATTCTAATGCCAGAAAACACATTATTTGCCTTCATCATTACATGTTTGAAATCTCAGTGTCTTTCAGGATAACTTTTTAGATGACTCCAAACACTTTTGCACAAAACAAGACAGACTGCTTCCTTATTTTCACCAGTTACCTATTGCTTATTTTTTGTCTTCTTTTTATATTTTAATAATTTTTATTTTTCCACAATATCTATTGAAATAAAAAAGTCCCCATCACCCTACTCTCACAATTTCCTATCAGATTAATTAAATTCAATCTAAATGTTTATAAAGCCCTTATTTTAAAGTGGATTTTTAGTGACTCCTTTACAGTTTCAACTTCCTTACCATACTATAAGACATAAAACTCACTAGAAAAAAAATGCATAGCTTTTGGTTGTGACAGTTAACAACTGGTACCCAGAATCTGAGGCAGTCTGTAGATCGTACATCCTATAAACACGAGACTCATAAGCTATGAGTGAAATTTTCTTTTGTTTCTTCTGTTTCTAAATTCAAAGTTTAAGAAGCAACCTAGGCTTTTATTGTTTTCATCTCCAAGTCCAAATCTTCACAGTCCCCTAAAACTCTCTCTCTCCTCAACTGCTCTGTAAAGTTCTTACGAAAGGTAGGGCTGAAGTGCCACCGTTATGCAGGTGCCAAAGTACCAGCATTCTATAAAACCTAAACCCAGGTGTTTCTCATAAATCACAGTACTTATTTGAAATCAGTGCTTGGTTGAAGAGCAATTAAAATGCAGAACCAAAGAAAAGTTAAAATGGTGGCCTTAAGAGAAGAATTTGTCCTTTATCAGTCTATACATGATGAAGTTGACTTGCAGCTTTAATATATTTGCCCATTATTTAGAATCTGATCTGGCCACTGTGACATCTGTATTGACAATTTTTTAGTGAAATTAACTGGACAGGAATAATCTTAATAACATTAGTGATTTTAAGTTAAGTCTGTACCAAAGCTAATTTTCTAGGCTCCATGTATAGTTGGCAGGGCAAGCCACTTCCAGAGTATGACTGATGCCATTCACATCTTGCTTAACACTGTAATTCAGATTCCGTATTTGATTTGTCTTTTTCATTGTATTGTCTCACTCTGATTTAAAAAACTGACTCATTAAAAATACTGTGCTACTCAACATGGATGTTAAGTACTTAAGTAACCAGAACGTAGAAATAAATATTTATTTTTTTTCTTTTCCCCTCATGCAAAACACTTCTGGCTCACCCAACCACAGATTCTAGCTGCTTTCTCTGTTTAGTTATTCATAATCCTAATTATCTGTATGTCTCTTCAACATGTCATCTTCATTAGCAGACTCCTCAGTCTGTATCTGAAGATGACTGACCTGGTACTTGAACAACTCCAAATACTTTGCTCCTGCTTATTACTAGGTGAGCAGTATCTGGTGGCAGCTCATCTTTCAATATGATGGACAGGAGTGAAGTGTTCTGGGACACAACAATTATAGCCTTGTAAGGAGGAGAAGAAAACAAACTCAGAAAGTCTGTGACTGCTGGGGTTAGTTGAAAGTTTTTCTCCCAAGATGGGCAGGTAGGGGTTGAATATAAAAATCCCAAGGAAAAGAAATTAAGGGATGGTGCAAAGAGCAAGTGGAGAGACAGTGTATATGTGTCCACATTGTTGCCAAATGAAGACTTTACAGTACCTAAACCCAATCCCAACACCTGACTTAAATACTTACTTTCAACCATTAATGTTTGAGATGCATTTTATTTTATCCTATTATTCTTTTCTTTTGAGATAACCAGTCACTGAATATTTTGTTGTTATTTCCCTTTCCCTGGATTCCATTGTATAAATAATATGTTACTGGTTTTTTTTTTTGTTTCTGCATTTTCCTGTCTTTAAATTAATTATTCATTAAGCATTAATTTTGGGAGTGAGATTAATTTAATATAAACTACAATACATAATCGTATTTCTCACCATAATTACTAAGACTAATGATAGTATGTAATTCTGAATGTTAAATCAGGAAAACATTTTACTTCACATACCTAATATTTCCCATATTTAAAATTATTACTTAGGTGAGGTTTTACATATAGATTTTTTTGAAATTATTTTTCGGTAGAAGACTTCTGCCTTTCCTTTTGGATTCCAGCTGTATGAAGACTTCCCATACAAAGAACATAATTTTTGAAAAGTTGATGAAACAGACTGGGTGGGGAGGGAAGGAAAAAGCATATTTTTTTTTCAGGAATATACTAAATTGCCATCAGGAGGAATTTTTTCCAGTCCATTGACTCCATTATTAACCCAAATCATCTTGTCTATGAATTTAGTCATCTCATCTGCCTTTAAGTTAAAATCCTCCTTTTAAAAATCAAATTCTTAGCCTGTGCATTATGCCTTGCATTTGATCATCCTCAAATTCCAATGAAAACATAAATGCTCATGGATCGTGGATGATCATGGATAAGGAGCTCATTTTTTTAGCTGACAAGTTAAGGAGGTTAATAAGTGAAATTATTTTTACATCATTCTTTAGTTGCACCAACTCTGCTTTATCAGGCATAGGGGACAATGATCTGGTGGATCTCCATTCCCATGGATCATGACTCGAGAGAGCTACAGCAAGTGTGGTACAACTGATTCCTGGCATGCAAAGAGGCTCCATTGTGGATGTTTTGTAAATCCTATTGGAAATGCCTATTTCTTCTGTAAGCAATCATTTTCTGAAACATTTATCTGTCTGTATATGTTAACACTTATTCATAAACTAAACCTGACTGCCATCCTTGCAGAAAGGAATTGTAACACAAAAATGAAATTTTTGATCTATGACAATGTGGATTGTGTAGTAAACATTTTTTTTTTTTTTTCTGAGCATATAAAGAGAAAGATGTTGATAAACTAGTGACTACAATAGAAAGTTGCCACAATGGTACAGGCTGGAGAACTTGCCCCATGAGGAGACACCAAGGGACAAGGGCTCGTGCAATCTGGGGAAGGGGACAAACTACATGGGCACCTCACAGAAATCCTCCAATTGAAGGAAAAGGAAACTCCTCAAAAGCACCAGTGAAGAACCAGTAGTTTATTATACCTCATGTAGCATATAATAACTCTTAATATGTGGGGTCTGGTTTTGCAAAAGACTTTAACTGGTCTGAATTCAGTGATTTCAAGGCTAAAAATAAATGATTACGTTATCATTAAGAGAAATGTTCATGTTTGGTTTCGTCATAGGGAGGAAAAAAGAGAAGGACTTAAAAAGCATGCAAACTAGGGAAATTAATTCTGCTATTGAAAATGTACTGAATAGTAAAACATTCAGTTTTGTCAGTCAACGAAATGTAAAGTTAAATGTTTCATCCTGCTTGATGTCCCTACATAACATTAATGTGAACTTACTTTTAGAGTACAATCTATATTTAATCAATGGCTTAGTCATGTGAGTTTTCCCACAGTGGTGTTTTCCATCTGCAGTTTCCAAGTTGTCTGCCAACAGTGCTGTACACTTTTCCACTACAGTTTCGGTTTCTCCATGAGATCGCAAGAAAAACTCATTTCAGGGGTATTAAATGTACACAGTTAGAAAGTAGGTCTAGGTAAATGGTTTTGAAAAAAATCCAAATCTTACCATGCATGAGAAGAACAGAGCAGAGAAATAATGCAAAAAAATAATTTCTCATGCTATTTTAGCCATACTGTGTGTCCAGATTTATCTGAATAGCAAACCCAAACATCTTGGGTGATTGATCATTGCTTCATGAAGCCTTTTTTTTGGATTTGGCTTGCCTTAATGCAACCATGCAATGACACAAAATATCATATGTGATGGATATGGCTTTGTGAAAAACACGAAAACCCTCACCGAAACAGCATTATGAACCTTTTTTTCCTTATGATTTTTATTCATTTGACATCTGTTCTGTATCTTGTTGAAAGTAGCAGAAAATCCATGAAGAGGGAGATTTTGTGAAATAGCAGCTTTATCAGGAATCATCTTCCTTTGTCTTTTCACCCCACATTTTCTTGAACACACATCTAAGCTCTAAGCCAATTTGAGATATGATGGCCTTCTTGAATGAGATACACCTTTTAAAGCTCTTGGGACCTAAATCTTGTGCCCTGCTTAAAGCCCCAGGAAAGTAATATTACACAGGAATATAAGAGATTAATCCTCTGTTCAATTCAGATCTGTGCGGCACAGCCACTGAGTCACATTCACATGGCTGCTTTCTATTTAGCACCACGGCAGCTTGGCTAACAGAGCTGTGAGAGCATTTCTATTACCATCCCTGTGCTGTGGTGGCACCTGGCTCCCTTTCCATACTTGCAAAGTTCTGTCTTTGAGATCCATTTCTAATTAAGGAGGACTATGGTTTATACTATGTCGTAACATTTGGCTGTGTAAATTCTCTTGCATAGTGAAGTGACAATAGTTTTGTTGCTTTTGAGGAAAATTATCCCCACACTCAATGGGACTGAAGGTAACTAACTTGGGGACTGTGCCAAAAAAAATTGCCTCTAAAATGTGTTTGGAAATGCTTATGTAACAACTTCCTATTGTTATTTCCATCCTATACTTGTGAAATATACCATGAAAATTAGATGA